>NC_092872.1:284959705-285559705 GCF_028372415.1 Notamacropus eugenii | reverse complement strand
TAAAGAACAGAAGCTACCCTCAATGGGAATGGACTAGCCAGGAGGTGGAGGGTTTTCCTTCAGTGGAGTTCTTCAAGAAAATGCCCAATTATCACATCATGGTATAGCATTTAGAAGAGATTAGTACCAAAGAAGCATGGTAGTGGAAAGGAGTGGAGGAAGAGATATGGGACATGTTAACAAGATAATTTCAAGCAGACTCAACCACCTGAAGGATGTGGAGGCTGAGGAAGTTGGAAAATCTGGGGATAATTCTGAGTTTTGAAATCTGGGTGTCTGGGGAAATGTTAGTGTTCATCAATAGAAATGGAGAAGTCCTGAAAAAGGATAGATGTTAGAGTGGGGATATTCATTTCTAAATAATCCTTTTCAGACCATTCAATTCTCCATAAGATAAATTGTCTCAATTCCTTTTTTGTCTCTTTCCCAATCCCTTTAAATCTCTTTCTTGGCATTACCCCGAATCCTTAATTTCTTTAATCTATATTTTCTTCAATTTGTTCATAAATATAGCATGATTCTTTTGAGTAGGGACGAGAATGATGGTTAATTTAGCAAATGGCTTCTCAGTCAATCCTTACTCAGCCATCCTCTTCGGCTTATTGCCTCTGAAACAAGGCAATCACCCATATTTATCTTGTGATTTATCATTGGTCCCTTTTCTGCCATATTTGCATATAAACAAAGCATTTACAGTCTCTTATATTGTAGTGAACAATCGTATGTCCATAGTCCTTTTCCAGTGTGAAGGATATGTCCTTGCTTAGATGAGATTATGGGATCATTGATTTAGATCTGTGAGACACCTTAGACCCCATTTAGTACAATCTCTCTGTTTTAAGGATGAAGAAATGAAGATTTAAGAAGTGAACTTAGGTCATGCTAGCACAGTAGGGAGTGTCACAGGCAGGACTGGAACACAAAGCTTCCTCCTTCTAAATTTAGCCCTCTATCAACTACTTTGTGCTGCAAAGAATTGTGCGAATTTTAATATGTTCCATATCCTTTAACATCTACTTTTGAAATTTTTATGTAAATATTTTTAATGAACATAGCCCTCAAAAATTCGTTTTTTCATGTTTACGTAAAAATCTACATTTGTTGTGCTAGTGTTCAGGAAGATAATTAATTTTACTATATCTCAGTGAACTACATCCTTTGTAATTATTCTAAAGAAATAAATTACTAGTTATCTCCAAACACACCTTCTCCCAATGGTATCCATTTTCCAATTAGTCCCTCTTCTGTAATAGCAGCCCCCATACTCTTACAATCAAAGATAGAATGAAAGACAAAATTGGTTTCCTGGAGGCTTGTTGCTTCACTTTTTACCAGTTTAACACTGGCGTCTATCACTGAACGGGAATTCACTTAAAGAGAACTTGGCACTTGAGGGATTCATGTATTAAATCTCTATTGTCCCCCAAGGACCTGTATCTCCCTGTTCCCACTCTCAGGGCCCAGCCTGCCACAGTGCTGGGGTCTCTCGCTGCCATCCTATGCCCACCATCTTGTCCTTGCAGCTGATGCCAGGTGGAGTGCTGGCCTCTCCCCCCATGGAATGCTTTCTGACTAAGCCCCATCAACCATCTGACAACGTCTCACAAATATCAGCACTCTGCCAGCTCCAATAAACACCCCTGTAATGTTAATGACCCTTAATGAGGACACGAGCCATCAGCTAGGTTGGGAACAAACTCGAGTTATTACTGGCCAAATATGCCTGGAAAGAGGCCGGAAAGTGGAAGTGATGGGGAAATTGAACAAAGAAAGTAAAAGAAAATGAGAAATTGGGAGTTTGAAGCTGCTGAGAGAGAGAGTTCCAGGGCTCTGGGGTGGGGGTGTGCCACCATACCATTTAAAATTCTGGTTGAGGCAAGAGGAAAGAGATGGTCCTTTCCTCACTCCCATAAGGATGTGGCAAGGGGTGTCAGAAGAATTCCATGCCCAGAATGTTTATTCTGTGACCTATGACTTGTGACCTCTGGCCCAGTGCACAGCCACCAATTTGTGATTTCCAAGTTCTTGTTACAGTCTTCATTAGTACTCAATAATATCTATAGGCCAAATCATTTCTACATATGATATATCCATCTTTTTAATGGAAGGCACTAGGATAATAATATTCCATGAGAAAAAAGTTTGCCATAGGACAAATTTGATTGGCTAGCATCCTTTCCATTGAGTGAGAAATATCATACTTCATTTTTTTAACAAGTATATTGGAACACCTTCTCTATTGTAATGCTTCTACACTAGGCACAATAGGTAATATGAAAGGAGATGAATGGCACAGTTCAGTTAAAATAGAATAGAATTGGGGGCAGAAGACTAGGGCTCTAGTCCTGTCTCCATTTCATACTATTTGTGTCACCTAGGAAAAATCACTTTGATAGCCTCAGTTTCCCCATTTGAAAAATAAAAGAATTATGCATGATAGATTCTAAGGTCACCTCCAAATCTAGTTTTATAATAATAATAATTATGCTATTACAGCTTACCTGAAAATACACTACCAAGGACTCATCTATCTATCTTTCTATCTGTCTATCTGTCTATCTATCTATCTATCTATCTCTCTATTTATCTATCTACATTGCAATTTTACACACAAACCTCATTGAATTCTTGTATTCATCCAGTTAAGTATCATTATTCCTGTTTTTCTTATTTGAAAAGTGAGATTCAGAAGAGGTAAATGGCCACTTGGCTAGGAAGTAGCCAAAAGTAGGTCTGGAATTCACAAGTCCTAATACACACTCACACACACACACACACACACATACACACACACACATCAGGAAAAATGCCAAGTAGAGTCAGATCAAGATGAGTGTGATAGGAAAGATATCATAAGACTGCAGAAGACATAAAGAATTAACTTCCAACGGATGACCTTGGAGGAGGAGGCAGTTCTCAGAGTTGGATGTGTGGGTAGTGGTAGTACATTTAGAATGGAGGCAGTAGCCAAACCAAGGATGACTTGCTGCCTTGAGTGATAGTTCCATCTGGTCCTATCTTAGCTTCCCAATTTCTGATGGGTTTGGGGCACAGAGTATGGCCTATTGTGACTAAGGCACTATGTATGTGTAGGGAAAGAGAGGGGGAAAAAAGAATGGAAAGGAAGATTGAATTGAGACCATTATGAGTTCTAGTATATCAAGGAACCTGCCAGAAGGCCGCTTTGTTACCTCTGCAGTTTAGTTCTGCTTCTGGGGTCCTCTCTCCAGTCTTGATTCTACATTTAAAGATTTTCTATAAGATCATGTATAGTTGGAGAGTCTATGAACTCTTTGGAAAGATATTTTTGGAGAGCAGCTGATTGTAATGACACATGTTGAGTACCAGGATGCCTGGGCTCATCATTGGGAAAGAGAGGTTTAAGGGGAATGGTGAGCATCATATTGGCTTTGATAAAAGATGCTGGCATCCACCCTGACTTTGCTTATTGGGGCAGATATAGACAAGCCATTGCACTGGGGGATGTAGATGGGCTAGGACTCAGGGTTATGAATGAACATCCTTTGTTCATTCCTGGATCCTTGTTGTCTGACTTGTCTGCTTTTGGCATTTTGACAATAAGGATCTCAACTACATTGCTGGTCATCTAAGGTTTGTATTCTGTAATACAGGAACTTTTAGGTTGAGAGGGAAAGCCCTATTCCTGGGCCACTAGTCTTTCTTCCTGCATTGATGGGGGACTAGATGAGGTGGTCCCAACATATCCTCTGTACTTCACATCCCAAAGCCTTCCCTTCCTCTCCACCCCAACCCTGTGTGGAAAGAAAGAACATTGGCTCTTGAGATAAAGGCCCTTGGTTCAAATTCCACTTCTAATATTTACTCCCCATGTGACTCTGGGCAGGTCTCTGTCCCTATACATCTCAGTTTCTTTGTCTGTCAAATGAGAAAAGTTGACATCCAAACTTCTTTCCATCTCTAGATAAAGGATCTTATAATTTGCCTGGAACTACTGGTGCCCTATACAATCTCTGTTCTACTCCCAAAGAAATGAAACACGTATCTCCACAGACTCTGGGGAGGTACCGTTGCCCCTCATCTGTGGAAAGAACTCTCTAAAGGATCAGTGAACATGCACCCCACAGAGTTCAGCTCTAATCAAATCTCACCCTGGTGAGGGTGGGGACTGACTCAGTGTATCATTCCTCTGAAATCAATTTCCCATTCCAAGTCATTCTACTTCCTCACCTCACCTCAGATCATCTTGATCACCAACTGGAGACCTCCAGGACATCCAACTAGGACTAACCTGTCCTTTCTAAGCTGGCACAACCTAGCCTCATTAGAAACTATCCTTAAAAGCCCCAACTCTGTGTGAATTCCTACCAGTGTCTTCCACCTCTATGCTCTGGGACCCTCTCCCTTGTTGGCTGTTAATGATTACAAAGTGTCTCCTGCAGACTCAATTCTCACCAGCCAATGAGATCCCAGGAGAGAACACATGGGCATTGCCCTCATTCAGATGTCCTGACATCTTTAAACTACAAACAATAGACCACCTGTTTAGTGGACTTTGGGCAGTGTTTAAAAATCTGGTTGAGATAATACCATTTTTCTCATTGCTTTTTTCCATCTACTGCCAGACTGTGTAAGTAGGGCAAACTTTACATAGGTAGTAGATTTGCAGGATAGGAAGCAAACCAAGGACGTCTTTTTTTATTTCTGATGCCACTGTTGCCACTGGTAGCAGGTCTTGTTTGCCAGAAGTGACGTAGAAGAAAAGCATAGAGTATGGAGCTGGACATGACCTTAGGTACCTTAACCCAACCTCTTGATTTTACATAGGAAGGTATTGAGGCTTACAGAGGTTAGATGACTTGCCTGTGGTCACCCAGCTGATGAATGGTAAAACCAGGATTCCTAATCAGGCCTAGTACTACACTAAACTTCCTTCATACAAGCTGAAGTTGATTTTTCACTGTGAACATATCCATTCAACTTGATCAAACCTTCCTGAGTAATTATAAATCCAAGGCCCCATAATATGTTATAAAGATGAAAAATACAACATGATTCCATTCTTCAAGGAGTTTATGCCATAACAGGCTTGATGTGCTGAATAAGTCATCATAATACAAGAGAGGAGTTCCATTAATGGGGTACAAGTAGTGCTTTGGTAGACAGCAAACTTGCTTCTAATGGGAAAAGATCAGAAAAAAGGTCATGAAAGAAGAAGAATTTGGGTTGCAACTCAAAGAATGCATATGATTTCAACAGGCAGATAGAAGAAGTGGGGAAGGACTTCTAGGTATAAAACATTGTATGGACAGAGGTAGGGTGGCAGTGAAGGACATTCTGTCTGAGGAATGGTCAATATTCTGATGGTAGGTAAAATACTAAAAGGACAAGTATGAATGAGATCAGACTTAGAAGGTAGGTTTTAGCCAGATCATGAGAGTCACAGGGGTTCCTAATCTGGGATCTACTTGATTTTGTTTTTAAAATATATTTTAATGTTTGTATTTAAACATGATCACTTTCATCTGCAATTCTATGCATTTTATTGTATGCTTTTAAAAGCATTTTTCCCCCCGAGGAGTGCATAGGCTTTACTGGATAGCAAGAAGGGTCCAGGATACAAAAAGTTTAAGAATCTTTGGTTTCAAATGACATTAGAAGGGATTTGGACTTTGCAAGGTATGCAATGGGTAGCCATGGTCAGCTACTGAGCAGGAAAATACACATAGTTTAGGGAGATAAAATTTGTTCCAATATAATCGCTCCTACATTTGTAAAGAGCTTTCTTGTTTCAAAAGTAATGTTTCCCACTGATGCATTGTTGGTGGAGCTATGAACTGATCCAGCCATTGTGGAGAGTAATTTGGAACTATGCCCAAAAAGCTTTAAAACTCTGCATACCCTTTGACCCAGCAATACCACTTCTAGGGCTGTATCCCAAAGAAATTATAAAATGGGAAAAGGACCCACATGTACAAAAATATTTATAGCAACTCTTTTTGTGGTGACCAAGAAATGGAAACTGAGAGAATGCACATCAATTAGGAAATGATTAAATACGAATGTGAAAGAATGCCATTGTCCTATAAGAAAAGATGAGCAAGTAGATTTCAGAAAAACCTGGAAAGACTTATATGAACTGATGATGAATGAAGTGAACAGAACCAGGAGAACATTGTACACACTAACAACCACATTGTGTGATAACTGACTTTGATAGACTTATTTCTTGTCAGCAATGCAAAGATCTAAGTCAATTCCAAAAGACTTATGATGGAAAATGCTGTCCACATCCAGAGAAAAACTTTGGACTCTGAATGTGAATGGAAACATACTATTTACTCTCCTTTTCTTTTGTTATTTTGTTTCTTCTTTCTTATGATTCCTCCCATTAGTTATAATTCTTCTAATGTGAAAATATGTTTTATATGAATGTATAAGTAGAGCATATATCAAATTGCACATTATCTTGGAGAGGGGGGAGGAGAGAAAGGGGGATAAAATTAAAATTCAGAATCTTATGGAAGTGAATGTTGAAAACTAAAAAAAAAAAAAATAAGTAACTTTCCCAAAAGGGCCTAAGCTTTGGCCACAGACAAAAGTCTTTTTATAGTCCTAGAATCTCTTTTATAGACTGTCAATACCTGGTTGATTTTACACAATGTATTTTTTTTCCATCGGTCTCCAATCATTTCCACTTTTATATTTCCTATCACCCACTTTCAGCAAAACTGCCCTTTTCCTGGCAAACATATCAATATTTCACTTTTCAAAAACTTGCAAAATACATTACACACGTCATTTGAAGTGGGTGCTATCATTAAATCCAATTTACAAATGAGAAAACTGAGGCTAAGACACTTGGCCAAGGTCACATAGCTAATAAGTATTGTATGTTGGATCTGAATTCAAGTCTTCTTTCCAAGTCCGGAATTCCATTCACTGCACCACCTAGTGGCTTCTAGTAAGATTTTTTCATTCCTTTTTTCCCTGTATTTGGTCAATATCTGTTGAACAAATGAATGTTTCAGTTGATGTTGTGTGTGCACGTGTGTCTGAATCCATGCACTCATTTATAAGCTCAAATTCCTGGATGGCAAGAGCTGGTTCTTTTTGCCTGCTGCCCCTCACAGACTCCAGTGAATCACGTTTTCCACCCTCCCTGACAATGGTTTCAGGACCATGTCTGTCTGGTGTGTCAGTTTTTAACTTTCTTTTTACTTTTTGATCCCCTGAAAGAAGTCGAGTAGAGCCTCCCTATCGGGAAAGGAAGCTTTAGCCTTTTGTCATTCCTGTACTACAATGGATAGAATTCTCCTGTTGGGTAAACCTCACTTTCTTAATTGTTCCTGACATTTCACCCATTATTCCAAGAGATCCTCTGAGGACTTGAAATGAATAACAGAAGTTTCTGAGGAAAAATGAATTAAAATAAGAGAAACATAAATAGTAAGTCCCTTGAAATGATCCAGACTGTTGGAGAAATCTGCATTTTAAAATGAACTGCTCAAGTTTGAAAAATGATGTAATCAAGAACAATTTCTAAAAATAAATGATTTAATCACTGCAGCAACTAAGATTTGGGCTGATTTTTTCCCAACAGATATTCAAAACTAAACACCAGGAGCAATTAAAAAATGGTGGTCTTTGTGAAATCATTCCCAGGAAAAACCTTGGAGTGCATTCATTTGTTTCACTCTGGTCCACTGGACCATTCAGTTATTAGGAAGGAGCAGAAATCCTGCAGAGAAATTTGAAATACAACAGTAATTAACAATAGGGATAGATTAAAATTAAAATGAAAGGCAGTGGTCATCACACATTCAACAGAACATTGATGGGAGGAAAGTCCTTCAAAATTGACCCCAATGGAAACGTACTGAATGGTATCAGTATCATTGACTGAGAAGCATGGGAAACTGCATTGAAACAAAGACCACAGATCTAAACATGAGAGGAATCTCAAAGGAATCAAGTGTGATCTCTTCCTCTTACTGGTGAGGAAACTGAGATCCAGCAAGGATAAGTGACTTACTTAGTCTTACACAGATAGTGAGTCTCAGTGACTGAATTGAAACCATGTTCTCTCCCTTCAGAATCAGCATTCTCTTCACTGATATTTAATGTTTCCAAAAGACCTTACTTAATAGAAGGTACCTTTCCATTTCCTTTAAAAGCATAGTTGCACAATGCAAACACACAGACTCTACTTTGCTCCCTTTCATACACTTCTTCAATCTGTAGCCAACATCTATTCACTCTGCCTCCATGATATTTTGGACATCTGTGTCTTTCTCCCGGCCTTTTCCTTGCTTGAAACCCTAATCACCTCCCCTCTGGAGTATAGTACAACACTCTCCTGACCAATCACTTCTGAAAAAAAATCTACTTTCTCCCTTATATAATTCTTTTCCCAGCTGCCCAAATCATCTTGCGAAGGCATAGGACTGGCCATCTTGCTCCTCTGAACAAGACCCTTCAGTTGCTCCAAACACTTTAACCTTGAATTTAAGGCTTTCCCCAATCTAGTTCCAAGCTTCTTTCCCAGTCTTGCTCCTACACTCTATATTTCAGACAAACTGAGTGACTAGTTTTTATTTGATCTTGGCCTGCCATTCTATATCCCTTGCCCCAGAAGGAATTTCTCCTGTACTGTTTCTCAGACCCTGCTCTCCCTTCAAAGCTCAATTCAGGGGCTATATCTTCTTTAAAAGTTTCACATTGCACACATATTTATACTGTGCACACATGAATGTAAACAAACACACACAAGCTCATGCTCATACATATACTCGTTCACTCTGTGTCTCTGTCTTTCTATTTCTTTCTTTCCTATACACACATGCACACACACACACACAAACACATTTACTATTTGAAAGTGTTCTTTGCTTCCTCAGATAATCCTTGAATGAATGAATGGATGAAACAGCATTAATTGTTGATTTTCTGTGTGCCAAGGTGTGAGCTAAGAAAACAGGGATCTTTGTCTGCCTCTTTCCTGGACCTTAGCATCTTTTGCCTCTGGTTACGCTTTTCTGTAAAGAGACTTTTTTCATTCCCAGTTTAATGGAAGTTCTCTGCAGGCAAGATCTCCTCCATTTCCTGTGGCTAGGTCCCTACAATTGAACCGAAGACCTCACGTATAAAGAGGAAATAATGACTGACTAAAATTAATACTAAAGTAGACTCTCACTTTCTGCTTCCATAGGATAAATGTCAACAGAGGATGAGAAGAAAACTCATCTCATTGGAAACATGCAGTCCTCACAAGTGGAGCTTCCCCTCTGGGTTCACTGAGACTTTACAGACAAATGTTAAAGATTTATTGCAGATGAACATCAAACATGGTTTTACTACACTTCTCATTTGGATCAAACTGACACATTTTACATTCATTTTAGCCTAATGAGATCCTTTCACTCCACATTATATTCCAAGTGACCCTGTATGCTAAATTTGTGATATGCAACAAACCCATTGATATAACAAAGCCCCTCACTGATTATGGTCTGATTTTTTTTTTTTAAGAAACAGAGAAAAACAGTTTCATAAAATTCATAAATATTGAGAAAAGGAAGGCAGGAGCTGGTCCTTGGCCGATGTTGTCAATATCTACCTGTGTCCATGGCCTCATAGAAGGTGAGTTCCCACTGTTCTGTTCTTAGTTTCATCTCTCTTAGACAAAGATGATAATCTGAATATTCAACAGACCTGTCACATTTCAGAAATCCAAAATCCACTCTGGTAAAGCTACAGCTACAATGGTTAAGGAAGATATTTTCAATGGAATGTCACCTCTTTGCCCACAGTCAAACAAAGGACAGCGGAGGAGACTCTTGTGTACTGTGAGCTGTTATTTTTAAGTCTGTCTCATGCCACATTCTCATGGCATAATCCTCAGGCTTAGCAGGGCAGCGAGGGAAGTTTGGAGGCTGCTGCTGCAATGGCATGTAGGCACCATGACAAGGGAGAAGATGACCTTGAATGGAGGGGAAAGAAACCAGAAAATGTTAATTAAAATTCGAAGCGCTGTTTGAGGTGCTTATCATCTTGTTTACTGCGGAAGGTGTTGCTCCCTCCTGCATAATTAGGACTCATTTTACTTACTTTCAAGTCAGTAATTTTAAATATCACAAAGTTTTATCTTCCAACGAGAAGTAATTCATGATGGGCTTCTATGGAACTGCTTGATGTTTTAATCAATAACACCGACTCCCACTCTCAGCCCCTTCCTCCCCCAAAGTTGGTTATCATTCACTTGCCAAGTGGTTTTCTATATTGTGCACAGTGCCATGTTGGGCAAAGCACGGGAAACTGAAATGCTATTCAGCAACACTTTTCAGCTTCATTCTAGGTTTATGTAGTGGTGATTCTCACTCCTTTTTTAGTTCCCTTTGTCCAAGATTATCACCAACATCAGAAGACAACTATATCAGGATACCACAGTCTAGTCACACCCATGTGAACAAATTTCCTTTCCATTAATCCCTGAAGAAATCATACTAAGGTTTTGTTTTATTGCTTAAGAAATTAATCTCTCTCCTGTGCTATCATGTTATTTCACAGGCAACATCATAGAATCTCATGAGTAGAAGCTAATTCCATGTGTTTCTGGTTCAATCCTCAATAGAATAAGGATATAACATACCTGACAAGTGGTAACCATGCTGTGGCTTAAAAGTTTCCCATGGGAGGAAGGGGAGGTCCCGTGCCTTGGAAGGCATCACACTCCACTTTTTGACAATTGTAATTGTTAGAGCGTCAATGCTGACATCAAACCTAGACAGGTTTCTTTGTATCTTCCTTTTATCTCCCCTTTTTCTGTCTTTGGGGGTCAGGCAGAACAATGTGAACCCTATTTTGGAACCTGCCTTCCCCATGCAGCTCTATGTACATTTGAAACACATATGCCCTTGCTCCACATCCTGACCAAGTCTTCTTTAATTCAGGGGAACCATCCCTAATGATATAAACTGAGCTTTATCATCAAATATATTGATGAGGTACACTACCTACACATTGAAGTTCATCTTACTTTCCAATGGGTAATGCTTGGCGGATCTGAAAAACATCATCTGGATGAATGCTCTCCCAGCCTGCTGTCTATGATTGTTGTAAAGATGAAAGGAGATCATATATGGAAAGCACTCTTTGGATCCTAACGTGATAAACAAATATTAGCTGTGAATAATGTGGTTGTTATGATTGTCTTCATTATTATTGGACTTTTAGGGTCAGAGAGAAATCAGACAGTTAATGTTGAAAGGGACCATAGAGATCACATACAGTTCACAAAGAGATCACCTCATTTTGTAAAAGAGGGAATCAAGTTCTAGAGAAGGGATGAGATTTGCCCAATATCATCCAGATAACAAACACAACAACTAACATAGCTATTACTAGCTTACTATGTGCAGGTACTATGTACAATTATTCTCATTTGATCCTCACCACACCCTTGGGAGGTAGGTGCTATTATTATCTCCATTTTACAAAAGAAGAAACTGAGGCAAACAGAGGTTGAGTGACTTGCCCAGGGTCATACAGCTAGTAAGTGTCTGAGGTCCAATTTGAATTTGGGGCTTTTCCTGACTCTATGCCCCAGTGCTTTATCAACTGAGTCCCCTGGTTGACTTTAAATTAGGAAATAATAGATTTGAATACTAAACCAGTCTCAGAAACTTTTTCAGTGGTGTCATGCATAACATTTGTGAGTCTGACCTGCTCTTCACTCCCAGGTTTTTGAGGATTTTTTTCCTAATAGAAGGCATTGAGGGGGTTAAATATGCTACTGTAAATAAAGAAATTGGATGGTTTATGCTCAAAATATCAACATTGTCTTTTCTCACCATGAACAGGTAAATAGGAGAATCACTACAAAATATCAGCACAAGTATTTCCTTTTAGGATTGCAAAATGGTGATCTGAAAGACATATGTCATAGGTTTAAGGTTTAAAAGACAACCCAGAAAGATCATGGTTACTGTCAAAGAGCATCTTTAATTTGTTTTCTTAAATTATCTGAACTGAAACTGAAACTGAATTTGATGACTTGGCTCTGGGTGGGGTAGGATGGGGCACTATGTGACAGCTAAGAGCTGGGATGCCTAAGTCACATTCCTAAGTCTGACTCACCATTGTTGAGAGGAGATGAGTTATCTTGTCATAAACATCTGGAAAAGAAGTAATAGGGAAAATAAAGCAAGACTATTCTGCAAGATGGTGGAATCCCACATTGACTGATTTTCCAGGGAGGAAAGATGAGTTGCACTCTGAGTATCAATAGAGACTCCTTGGAAAGGAGCAGGAACTCAAGGAAGAGGAGAGTTTTATCAATTACTACTGGCTTTGTATGGTTCCAAAAGGTCCAATGGGGTTAATTAATCTCCAGAATAACTTATTGGACTTGGCCAAATAGGATTCCAGATTAGGAATATTCTCTCTGGCAACTCATGTTTTCCATTCTCATTTACTATAATCACATAAGAGACTTATTACCCATTACTGAAGTAGAGAAAAAGAAGTAACTCTTGAGAAGTTTCCAGAAAAGTACAAGTTACTTACAAGAGGAGTAGAAAATTCTACAGCTATATTCCAAAACTTTAACACCTGTAAACATCACCAGATATCAGCCAGAGTGCCACTGGTGGGTAGGATTTAACAAAAAATAATAGTATGCACTGTTCTTCCCCCACTAAGGTCATCAAGGATGAGGCCCTTCTCCATTTACACCTGTGAGACACTCATCTTCAACTATTTTCTCCTTGGTCTCTGACATGGGCTTCTGAAAAACAAAGGTGGTAAAGAAAATACTTTTCTGAAATGATTAGGATAGGTTTGACAAACTCACCTTGTGGTGATCATTAAGTGAAAAAAAATAAAAACATAATAAAATATATATGTATGTGAATATAGAAATATACTTACAGTTTCATAAGTGTGTATGTTATCTCTATTTCTATCCATCTATCTATTAGGCAGTCACATGTCACAATGGGTAGAGTGCTGAGCCTAGAGTTAGGAAGTCTCGTCTTCCTGAGTTCAAATCTGGCCTCAGACACTTGCTAGCTATGCGAATCTGAGCAAGTCACTTGACACTATTTGTCTTAGTTTCCTCGTCTGTAAAATGAGGTAGAGAAGAAAAAAGCAAACCACTCCAACTATCCAACAAGAAAGCCCCAAATAGGATCATGAAAAGCTGAACATGATTGAAAATGACTGAATAACAACAATCTATCTATCTATTTATCTATCTATCATCTATCTATCCATCCATCCATCCATCTATCTATCTATCTATCTATCTATCTATCTATCTATCTATCATCTCTCTACAGCAGAAAGAGAAAATGTGTAAATATCTGTTTTACTGGATAAAGTTAGTTAAATTCTATAGAAAAGGAAAAATAAAACTAGAAATGATCCTCTAAAGTCTAAACCAAATCAAAACAGACTTTAATATTTGGTGCTTCCAACGTGAAAATGGTCTTAGAGGAGGATGTTAGTATATATGGATCAAGTTTCAAACACCAAAGACCAGCTCACAGAAAAAGTCAAAACCTTACTCCTATATATTATAATGGCTGGAATAAAGTCAGCAGTATGTGGACTTCTGATAAAAATCACTGCCTTAAAAAAAGAGAGAGGGAGGAAAGGAGAAAGAGAGAAGGTGGAAAAAGGAGGGAAAAGGAAGGGAAGAAGAGGAAGAAGAAGGAGAAGGAGAAAGAGGAGAAAGAGTGAGAGAGGGACAGGGAGAAGAAGGAGGAAAAGGAGAAGGAAAAGAAGAAGACAACAAAGAAGAAGAAGAAGAAGAAGAAGAAGAAGAAGAAGAAGAAGGAAAAGGAGGAGGAGGAGGAGGAAGAGGAGGAGGAGGAAGAGGAGGAGGAGGAGAAGAAGATGAAGATGAAGAAAAAGAAGGAGAAGAAGAAGGAGGAGAAAGAGGAGAAGAAAAAGAAGAAAAAGGAGGAGGAAAAAGGACAAAAAAAGAGAAAATAGAATTTTACCACATTTTCCACATAGAAAATTATTAGTAATGTGAGAGTAATCATATCAGAATCAACTGTCTATGGAAATCAGACCATCAACACATCAATGATCAAAATGCTTTTCAAAGCAGAACATTAAAGATGAGAAGAGACAACCTGAACATTCCTAATGATTTCAACCACAATTATTGACATAAGCCATCTTTGTTCAAAAATAGGAAGTGGAAGAAATGAAAAAAAAATACATCCTTATCTTTGAAGTTTAACTGATGTAAAGTTGCAGCCACAAGTAAGGGGTCAGAGGATCCAAGAACCTAGCATCTCCAGGAAACTCCATGTCTTTGCCACTTAAAGGAGTGAAGAAGCCAAACCCAATCCTGCTTTGGAATTCATTCACCTGTAAAATCATATGGAAAAGAGCAATCAAAGACTGATTGTTGCAACCTAAAGACAGAACATAAAGCAGCTGAAGTGAGAACAAGGTTAAAAAAAGCAGACGTGCACCATAAGAAGGCTCTGTCACTGTTTCTCAATCATTAATGATAAAGAATCCACTTTTGGATTTCAAGGGGTCAATTCCTGATGGAAGCATTTGAAGCAGCTGAGAAAAGAGAAGTTGAACAAGCCTGAGAACCCATGAGCAAGGAGTCTGTGCTGTGTGCATCCATGCTTGGGACTTCATCTGGGTAAGGAGTTCCTAGTGAAGAATTGAGCCCTAGGCTTTTAATCTTGGAGACCATGATGCCTCTCATGCATGTGCATTTATGTGTGTATAAGTTTGCAGAGTATATGTCTATATGTCTGTCTATATATTTTATTTTATATAAATATATATTACTATAATATATATATATTATATGTTTTATTTTTAATTTAATCTTTTTTGTATTTATTTGGTGTTTAATTTTTCTCTGGTCACATGTGAAAATAATTTTAAACATTTGTTTTTGAAGCTTTGAATAACGCATTTTTCCCCTTCCTCCACTTCCAACCCCTCTCCATTGAGAAGGCATATAGTTTATATACGTTCACTTATGCAAAACATATCGATAAAAGTCATAATGTGAAAGAAAACATAGACAAAAATAAGTTTAAAAAGTGAAACAAGTTGCTCTAAGCTGTACTCTCTCTCTCTTTATGTATATGACACATATATTATATATACATACATATACATATATGTGTGTGTGTTTGTACTACAACAAATCCTAGAAAGTGGCTCAATATTTTTGTGTCTACATACCTAAAATTCCATAGGGTTACAAACAATTACTATATTTTACGTAATTATTATTGCAGATAGCAGGGTTTCTAATACATCTGCCCGTGTCATGGGATTCATTATTTACAATAACAGCAACTAGCTAAATAAACACATATAATATTCAGACCTTTGAATTTCTCATTTTAGAGCACTCTCATTATGGAATTTCTCTCCTAAGGCAGATCAGCCACCACTTAGTAAAATGTAGATTTCAGGACTTGCCTGGGGTTCCTGAGAAGTGGAGTGATTTACCCAGGATCCTGCAGGTGACCTAAATGTCAGAGATGGGATTTGAACACATCTCTCAGACTTCAGATTGTCCCTCTCTCCTGTCAACCACACTATCTGTACCATGTGATCTGTACCATGGGCCATCTCTCAACTAGGCCGTGGTACACCTCTGACCTATTAGTATACTGATGGATAATTTCATCCTTTGCTTTCTTGAACTGTAATCTCCTTAAGGCCTAAAGGATTCTGGCATGACAGAACCAGAAGAAAAACTGAAAGAATGCTTAATCCAAGCCATTTACTATAAAGATGAGAAAATGATAAGAGTTGACAATTATATCATACTCCAGAGTTTGCAATGCGCTTGACATATCTTGTACATAGTTCAATTGGTTCTCACCCTAACCTTGTGAAGAAGGGATTGCAGCTATTTTTACTGCTCATTTCTCAGATGAAAAAACTTAGTCAAGAATATAATGGCAGTTTTCCTTGACAATTTCATGGAAGATGATGTCAAGGATCTTTTTTAGATCATGGATTTCAGGTAGTCCCATAATTTTTGAATTGTCTCTCCTGGATCTATTTTCCAGGTCAGTTGTTTTTCCAATGAGATGTTTCATATTATCTTCCATTTTTTCATCCTTTTGGTTTTCTTTTGTAATTTCTTGGTTTCTCATAAAGTCATTAGCTTCCATCTGTTCCATTCTAATTTTTAAAAATTATTTTCTCCAGTGAGCTTTTGAACCTCCTTTTCCATTTGGCTAATTCTGCTCATTATTTATTTTTTTTTAAATTTATTTATTTAAGTTTTCAACATTCATTTTCACAAGATTTTGGGTTCCAAATGTTCTCCCTATTTCTCCCCTCTCCCCACCCTAAAACACCAAGCATTCTAATTACCCCTATCACCAACCTGCCTTCACTTCTAGTATCCCTCCTTTCCCTTATCCCCATCTTCTCTTTTGTCCTGCAGGGCAAGAAAACTTTCTATACCCCATTACCTGTATTTCTTATTTCCTAGTTGCAAGAACAATACTCAACAGTTTTTCCTAAAACTTTGAGTTTCAACTTCTCTTCCTCCCTCCCTCTCCACCCATTCCCTTTGAGAGGGCAAACAATTCAATATAGGCCATATCTGTGAAGTTTTGCAAATGACTTCCATAAAGTCATGTTGTGTAAGACTAACTATGTTTCCCTCCATCCTATCCTGCCCCCCATTGCTTCTGTTCTCTCTTTGGATCCTGTCCCTCCCCAAGAGTGTTGACTTCAAATAGCTCCCTTTTCCCACTACCCTCCCTTCCATCATCCCCCCGACCCTGCTTATCCCCTTCTCTCCCACTTTCCTGTATTGTAAGACAGGTTTTCATACCAAAATGAGTGTGCATTTTATTCCTTCCTTTAGTCGAATTGATGAGAGCATGCTTCATGTTTTTCTCTCACCTCCCCACTTTTTCTCTCCACTGAAAAGTCTTTTGCTTCCCTCTTTTATGAGAGATAATTTGCCCCATTTGATTTTTCCCTTTCTCCTACCAATATATTTCTCTCTCACCCCTTAATTTCATTTTTTAAAGATATGATCCCATCCTATTCAATTCACTCTGTGCTCTGTGTGTGTGTGTGTGTGTGTGTGTGTATGTGTGTAATTCCACCCACTATCCAGATAATGAAAAGTTTCAAGAGTTACAAATATTGTATTTCTATGTAGGAATGTAAACAGTTCAACTTTAGTAAGTCCCTTATGACTTCTCTTTGCTGTTAACCTTTTCATGTTTCTCTTCATTCTTGTGTTTCAAAGTCAAATTTTCTTTTCAGCTCTGGTCTTTTCATCAAGAATGCTTGAAAGTCCTCAATTTCATTGAAAGACCATTTTTTCCCTTGAAGTATTACACTCAATTTTGCTGGGTAGGTGATTCATGGTTTTAGTCCTAGTTCTTTTGACTTCTGGAATATCATATTCCATGCCCTTCAATCCCTTAATGTAGAAGCTGCTAGATCTTGTGTTATCCTGATTGTATGTCCACAGTTCTTGAATTGTTTCTTTCTAGCTGCTTGCAATATTTTCTCCTTGACCAGGGAACTCTGAAATTTGGCCATAATGTTCCTTGGGCTTTCTCTTTTTGGATCTCTTTCAGGTGGTGATCAGTGGATTCCTTGAACACTTATTTTGCCCTCTGGTTCTAGAATATCAAGGCAGTTTTCCTTGATAATTTCATGAAAGATGATTTCTAGGCTCTTTTTTTGATCATGGCTTTCAGGTAGTCCCATAATTTTTAAATTATCTCTCCTGAATCTATTTTCTAGGTCAGTTGTTTTTCCAATGAGATATTCCACATTATCTTCCATTTTTTCATTCTTTTAGTTTTGTTTTGTGATTTCTTCATTTGTCATAAAATCATTAGCCTCCATCTGTTCCATTCTAATTTTGAAAGAACTATTTTCTTCAGTGAGCTTTTGAATCTCCTTTTCCATTTGACTAATTCTGCTTTTTAAAGTATTCTTCTCCTCATTGCCTTTTTGAACCTCTTTTGCCACTTGAGTTAGCCTATTTTTCAAGGTGTTATTTTCTTCAGCATTTTTTGGGTCTCCTTTAGTAAGGTGTTGACCTGCTCTTCATGCTTTTCTTGCATCTCTCATTTCTTTACCCAGTTTTTCCTCCACCTCTCTTAACTTGATTTTCAAAATCCTTTTTGAGCTCTTCCACGGCCTGAGCCCATTGAATATTTATTTTGGATGTCTGGGATACAGAAGCCTTGACGTTTATGTCTTTCCCTGATGGTAAGCATTGTTCTTCCTCATGTGAAAGGATGGGAGAAGATATCTGTTCACCAAGAAAGTAACCTTCTATTGTCTTATTTTTTTTTCACTTTTTTGGGCATTTTCCCAACCAGTTACTTGATTTTTGGGTCTTTTGTCAAGAGTAGGGTGTACTCTGGGAATCTGTAAGATCTCAGTTCCTCTAAGGTGGCACAATCAAGCCTGTACACTGGTTTGGGATCAGGAAGAGATTTTTGTGCCCAGAATCTTAGCAGTTACCTCTCCACAGCCACCTGGCCTCCAGTTCTGCCAAGTTAGCACTGGGGGCTGATTTTCAGATAAGCTGGAAGGGCAGGGCTGCCATTCAGTGTGACATAAAGATCAGTTCCCTCAGGGCCTTTACACAGGGCTGAGGTACTATTCAGCTCCTCAGCACCCCCAGGGGTTTTTACGATACAACAATGGATGCAGGCAGCTGTACAGCTGTTGTGGGAACTGCTGCTGCCTGCCCAATGTGGCCCCTGTGGGCTACTACCTGAGGCTAGAGCTATGGAAAGGCCCTTCTCCCTTCCCAGCCAGCTGAAAAAATCCCATCACTGACTTTTGGAGCTTGTGAGTTGAGGGATCTGTGGACCCATTGCTACTGGGACTGTGGATTCCACAACTGGAGATTCTGCCCCCAATGCCTCCTCCTCCCAGAGCCCTAATTCTACTTTTTAAAGCTTTCTTCTCCTTGTTGACTTTTTGGACCTCTTTTGCCAATTCAGTTAGCCTATTTTTAAAGGTATTATTTTCTTCAGCATTTTTTTCGGTCTCCTTTAGCAAGCCATTGACTCATTTTTCATGATTTTCTTGCATTGCTCTCATTTCTCTTCCCAATTTTTCCTCTACCTCTCTTACTTGATTTTCAAAATCCTTTTTGAGTTCTTCCATGGTCTGGGATGATTGCATATTTAGTTTGGAGGTTTTGTATGTAGAAGGCTTGACTTTTATGTCTTTCCCTGATGATAAACATTGTTCTTCCTCATTTGAAAGGACAGGAGAGAGTACCTGTTCACCAAGGAAGTAACATTCTACAGTCTTATTTTTTCCCCTTTTTGGGCATTTTCCCAACCAGTAACTTGACTTTTGAGTTCTTTGTCAAGAATAGGGCATACTAGATGGCAGAGTAGAAAGATATACATATGCTAGCTCCGAACCCACAGCCCAAAAAATACCTGTAAAGAATAACTCCCAACAAATTCTGGAGCAGCAGAAGCCACAGAACAATGGAGCAGAGGAGATTTCTGTTCCAGAGAGACCTGAAAAACTGACCCAAAAGGTCCGTCACACACCAGACCCAGAGCAGAGCCCAGCCCTGCTTTGGCTGTGCGATACTGAGAGGAGCAGAACTGAGCAGGCTTCAGAAACAGAATCTCCAGCAGCCACACAGGTCCCTCCACCCACAGGTGCCAAGGGTCAGTGAGAGTGTCCTTTCAGCTCATTGAGAGGGGAGTGCAGTGTCCCCATAACTCAGGTCCCCTTGGGAGGCAGCAGCAGAGGCAGCAGCAGAAGGGGCTCCCAAAGCAGATAGGAGCTCGGATCCACTGTTGAAGGTCTCCTCATAAACCCCCTGAGGGAACTGATCCCTGTTTGGTGGCCCTGCCCCCACCTGAGCACCTGAACTTAATTTCACACTGAATAGCCGCCCCACGCCCGGCTAAAACCCTGAGGCTGGGAAGCAGCATTTGAATCTCAGACCCCAAGCACTAGCTGGGTGGATCTAGAGGTGAGGTGGGTGTGGAGAAGAAACTCAGAGGTGAAGTAACTGGCTGGGAAAATGCCCAGAAAGGGGGAAAAAAAATAAGATCATAGAAGGTTACTTTCTTGGTGAAGAGATATCTCCTCCCATCCTTTCAGATAAGGAAGAACAATGTTTATCATCAGGAAAAGACATGGAAATCAAGGCTTCTGTATCCCAAACATCCAAAATAAATACTCAATGGGCTCAGGCCATGGAAGAGGACAAAAAGGATTTTGAAAATCAAATAAGAGAGGTAGAGGAAAAAGTGGGAAGAGAAATGAGAGAGATGCAAGAAAAGCATGAAAAGCAGGTCAACCCCTAACTAAAGGAGACCCAAAAAATGCTGAAGAAAATAACACCTTGAAAAATAGGCTAACTCAATTGGCAAAAGAGGTTCAAAAAGCCAATGAGGAGAAGAATCCTTTAAAAAGCAGAATTAGCGAAATGGAAAAGGAGGTTCAAAAGTTCACTGAAGAAAATAGTTCTTTCAAAATTAGAATGGAAAAGATGGAGGCTAATGATTTTATGAGAAATGAAGAAATCACAAAACAAAACTAAAAGAATGAAAAAATGGAAGATAATGTGGAATATCTCATTGGAAAAACAACTGACCTAGAAAATAGATCCAGCAGAGACAACTTAAAAATTATGGGACTACTTGAAAGCCATGATCAAAAAAAGAGCCTAGAAATCATCTTTCATGAAATTATCAAGGAAAACTGCCTTGATATTCTAGAACCAGAGGGCAAAATAAGTATTCAAAGAATCAACTAATCCCTGCCTGAAAGAGATCCAAAAAGAGAAACTCCTAGGAACATTGTGGCCAAATTCCAAAGTTTACTGGTTGAGGAGAAAATATTGCAAACAGCTAGAAAGAAACAATTCAAGTACTGTGGAAATACAATCAGGATAACACAAGATCTAGTAGCTTCTACATTAAGGGATGGAAGGGTATGGAACATGATATTCCAGAAGTCAAAGGAACTAGGACTAAAACCAAGAATCACCTACCCAGCAAAACTGAGTATAATACTTCAGGGGAAAAAATGGTCTTTCAGTGAAATTGAGGACTTTCAAGCATTCTTGATGAAAAGACCAGAGCTGAAAAGAAAATTTGACTTTGAAACACAAGAATGAAGAGAAGCATGAAAAGGTAAACAGAAAAGAGAAGTCATAAGCGACTTACTAAAGTTGAACTGTTTACATTCTTACATGGAAAGACAATATTTGTACCTCTTGAAACTTTTCAGTATCTGGGTAGTTGGTGGGATTACATACATACCCACACACACACACACACAGACACACACACACACACAGACAGAGAGCACAGAGTGAATTGAAGAGGATGGGATCATATTTCAAAAAAATGAAATTAAGGGGTAAGAGAGAAATATATTGAGAGGAGAAAGGGAGAAATGGAATGGAGCAAATTATCTCTCATAAAAGAGGCAAGTAAACGACTTTTTAGTTGAGGGAAAAAGAAGGGAGGTGAGAGAAAAACATGAAGTTTACTCTCATCACATTCGACTAAAGGAAGGAATAAAATGCACACTCATTTTGGTATGAAAACCTATCTTACAATACAGGAAAGTGGGGAGAAGGGGATAAGCAGGGTGGGGGGGATGATGGAACTGAGGGCAGTGGGAGGAGGGAGCAATTTGAAGTCAACACTCTTGGGGAGGGACAGGATCAAATGAGAGAATAGAAGAAATGGGAGGCAGGATAGGATGGAGGGAAATATAATTGGTCTTACACAACACATCTATTATGGAAGTCATTTGCAAAACTACACAGATGTGGCCTATATTGAATTGCTTGCCTTTGAAAGGGAATGGGTGGAGAGGGAGGGATGAAGAGAAGTTGGAACTCAAAGTATTAGAAACAACTGTCAAGTACTGTTCTTGCTACTAGGAAATAAGAAATACAGGTAATGGGGTATAGAAAGTTATCTGGCCCTACAGGACAAAAGAGAAGATGGGGACAAAGGAAGGGAGGGATGATAGAAGAGAGGGCAGAATGGTGATAGAGGCAATTAGAATGCTCGGTTTTTTTTCGGGTGGGGGGAGGGGAGAAATGGGGAGAAAATTTGGATCCCAAAATTTTGTGAAAATGAATGCTAAATGTTAAATAAATAGATTTTTTAAAAAAGAGCTGCTATTAAAAAAATAAAAATAATAATAAAATAAAGAGTAGAGCATAGTCTAGGGACCTGTAAGTTCTCAATTCCTCCAGGGTTGCACATCAAGGGAGAGGAGTTTACTCTCTTGCCTGGCTCATGGACTACCTGAAAGCCATGATAAAAAAAAGAACCTAGACATCATCTTTCATGAAATTATCAAAGAAAACTGCCCAGATATTCTAGAACCACAGAACAAAGTAAATATTGAAAGAATCCACTGATCACCTCCTGAAAGAGATCCAAAAGGAGAAACTCCTAGTAATATTGTAACCAAATTCCACAGTTCCCAGGTCAAGGAGAAAATATTGCAAGTAGCTAGAAAGAAACAATTCTAGTGTTGTGGAAATACAATCAGGATAACACAAGATTTAGCAACTTCTACATTAAGGGATTGAAGGGCATGGAATATGATATTCTAAAAGTCAAATAAAATAGGATTAAAACCAAGAATCACTTACCCAGCAAAACTGAGTGCAACACTTCAGGGGCAAAAATTGTCTTTCAATGAAATAGAAGATTTTAAAATATTCATGGTGAAAAGACAAGGGCTGAAAAGAAAATTCATCTTTCAAACACAAGAATCAAGAGAAGCATAAAAAGGTATACAGGAAAGAGAAATCACAAGGGACTTACTAAAGTTAAACTGTTTACATCCCTACATGTCAAGATAATATTTGTAACTCTTGAAACTTTTCTTGATATCTGGGTAGTAGGAGGGATTATACACACACACACACACACACACAAACACAAGCACACACACAGATATGTCCATATGTGTATATATATATATATGTATATACATATGTGTGTGTGTGTGTGTGTGTATAGAGAGAGAGAGAGAGAGACAGACAGACAGACAGACAGAGAGCACAAGGTGAGCTGAATAGGAAGGGATCATATCTATAAAAATAAAATTAAGAGGTGAGAATGGAATATATTGGAAGGAGAAAGGGAGAAATGGAATGAGGCAAATTATCTCTCATGAAAGAGGCAAGAAAAAACTTTTCCAATGGAGAGGAAAA
Organism: Notamacropus eugenii; assembly: GCF_028372415.1. Classification (NCBI taxonomy): domain Eukaryota; kingdom Metazoa; phylum Chordata; class Mammalia; order Diprotodontia; family Macropodidae; genus Notamacropus; species Notamacropus eugenii. The sequence goes on along the minus strand of NC_092872.1, from coordinate 285,536,499 downwards.
GAGGGGAAGTGAGAGGGAAAAAGTGAAGCTTATTCTCATCACATTTGGCTTAAGGAAGGAATAACATGCATCTTAATTTGGTATGAAAACTTATCTTACACTACAGGAAAGTAGGGGAGAAGGGAATAAGCAGGGTGTGGGGGGATGATGGAAAGGAAGGCAAATGGGAGGACAGAACAATTAGAAGTAAACACTCTTAGGGAGGGACAAGGTCAAAAGAGAGAAGAGAAGAAATGGGGAGACAGGATAAGATGGAGGGAAATACAGTTAGTCTTACACAACACAACTATTATGGAAGTCATTTGCAAAACTACACATATATAGCCTATATTGAGTTGCTTGCCTTCTCATTGGGGATGGGTGGGGAGGGAGGAAGGAAGAGAAGTTGGAACTCAAAGTTTTAGGAACAAATGTTAAGAATTGTTTTTATGTACAACTGGGAAATAAGAAATTCAGGGAATGGGGTAGAGAAATTTATCTTGCCCTCCAGTACAAGAGAGAAGATAGGGATAAGGGAAGGGAGGGTTGTTAGTAGGTAGGGCAATGTGGTGGAAGGGACAATAAAAATGAAAGGTGTTTTGGGGTGAGGGGAAGGGACAGATGGGGAGAAAATTTGGAACTCAAAATTTTATGTAAATGAATGCTGGAAACAAAGTAAATAAATAAAAATTATGAGAGAAATCTGAAAAAAAAAAGAAAAAACTGAGTCATATGGAAGTTGGCCACTTACTACCTGAGTGATTATGAATAAGCAAGTCACTTCAGCTCTTTGGAATTATTTCTTCTTTGGTAAAATGAAGTTGTTGGCCCCTTTTATTTGTCACATTCTTTGATTGTGTGGACAAGTCTTTTCTCTTGAGAATAAGGCGCTCTGCTCATAAAGATCGGGTATTATGTCAACCTCTCCAGTTTCTCTAACCCCAGTATGAAATCTAACTTCTTCTGAAACATCTCAGCTAGATATCCAAGATAAATTATTAGCCCCTCTGGGATACTGGAAGCATATGGAGAATGTTGCACATTCATAACAATCAGCATTATCAAACTCAAGTGGAGATGCCTCCTGGATATTTACCAAATAGCCTTGCTTGGTGCTGTTCCATCCACATTCACTCATCTAGTTCCCTTACGAATTTTGTTGGTGGGCTGGTAAGACACTATGACTGAGGTCAACTTCCTGAATTTTGGGGGGGCCAGGCCTGGGACCTCAGCCTCGTCAGCCATGTTCATTGCTCCAAGGGCTAAGATAAAGTGGTCCCAGGTCTGCCAGTCTCAAGTATTGGGCTTTCAAAGGCAATGGAAAGGGTCAAGTGTACCAGAATATGGACTAGAAGAACAGCTCTTGCTTGCAAGCAGATACTAGCTAGGCATTCATTTACATTCCCTGCTCCTTGGCTTTCTCCCCACCAAAGTCAGTTTGCTAAAACAGGCTGTGAACAGATGAGGGGGAGAGAACTTACCCATATCGGAGCTTAAAGATTGTTTGTTGAATTGAACTGAACTGAATTCTTTCAAAGTCAGTGCTCTGCTTCCTTCTGCAAACATCCACCCCAGCCTCTTCACCAAACCCTTGTGCTTAGAATAATATTAGTCTTGAGGCAACTTTTGAAAAAATAACTGACCTTACCCAGTGGGCTAATCTGTCGGATGCTTTCAAACATGGAGAAACCGTTCTCTATCTTTCTTTTTTTTCCAACACTCATTCATGTAATTCAATGCCAACCTTGAGATAAAGAAATAGATCAGGAATAGTGGAAAAGGTCAGCACTTTAAAACCAAAGGCAATGATCTTGGTTGAAGTCAATTTGGGAGATTTTATGCTATTTTATAATTGTTGGGAATCACTTTTCCCCAATAACAGTCTCTGTCCCTTTCTCTGTCTCTCTATCTCTGCTTCTGTCTGTCTGCCTCACATTTTTTTTTAACAATAAGTATTTTTTAATTATTTTATTTGTTTTCAGTGTTCTACAGTCACTTTCATTCACCTTTTTTTTTTTAATGTACTCTTGAGTGGGGTTAGCTGCTTCATTGATGAATAGTAGATTAGCTGTCAGACTTTTGTCTTTGCTATTTCTGATTCAGGTTTCTGACGTAAGGTTCACGGTTTACAAAGGACCTGGCTTATGGTTAGTTATATTTCACTTTTTTCTCGTAAACACTTTAGGTAACAGGCAGGTGCACAGTCTCATATCACACATGGATGCAGAGAGAATGAATCAAAGGGTATTGTTTTTGAGCAACAAAAGCAGGTGACAAAGGGGACAGAAAGGCAGTGTTAGGACCAAAGAAGGCTGTTCTAGACCTCTTGACACTAAGAACAATCTTCCACCTTCCTGCTGTTTTCCCCTTCCTGCTATTTCTGCCGCTCCCAAGCACAGCTACATTGTCATCATTACATCTTTCAAGAACAAGTTGGGATGATTTACATGACCACGGGGACACATCAGGACCTTCCTGGCTCCCCCAATAGCCAGTGATGGCCTCTCTCAAAAGAAAATTCCTGACCCAAGCATGACACCTAAGCTGATTGCCCTCAATATGTAAGTGATTGCTCACTTGGATGGCAATGGTGATTGGTTGGGGTGACTGGTGTAAAATAGATCTCACAAAGAAGTCTCCATTTAAAACTATGCATTAGTATATTATTGATTAAAACAATGGTCTAAGGAGGCCATGTTGGGAGATCAGGCTCTGTATGCACCAATCTCTTCCCTCTGTTCCATAGCCCTTGGCTGCATTTTTCTCCCAGACCAATTATCTCACATTCATGAGCTTTGAGACCCAAAAGATACCAGAGGAGAATGTGGTAAAAGACATTAAAATGAATCTATCAGCCCTTACTAGGTGGCAGCCCAAAGTTCATGACTTACTGTTGGAGGATACATGGTATAGTGAACTTATATATAGAGTAGTCTAAGAAAGCAGAGTTAGATGTTGGGATATTTTAGGTATATTGTTGTTAGTGGGTCATATCTACCTCTTCATGACCCCATTGAGGGTTTTCTTGGCAAAGATCTTAGAGTGGTTTGCCATTTCCTTCTCCAGGTCAATTTCCAGATGAGAAAACTGTGCAAACAAGGTGGAGTGACTTGCCTGGGATCACACAGCTAGTAAGCATCTGAGCCCAGATTTGAACTCAGGTCTTCCTGATTCCAGGCCAGTGCTCTATCTACTATGCCACACTCCTGCCCTTTAGTGATATTAGAGATAATCTAATTCAACCTCCTCATTTTACCAAATAAAATAAAATAAAAGGGAAACTGTGGCCCTGTAGAGATGAAATGTAGAAAAGTCCAAACCTTCCAAGCAGTTGAATTAAGCCTTGCTGATTGAAGATCCAGGGTTGTTCCCACTTCATCATGCAGCCCTTTTCTCTGTCTCTGTTACTCAGCGTCTATCTCTAGCTGTTTCTTTTTCTTTCTCTGTTTATCTCTATCTCTGCCTTTATCTCTCTCTGACTCTGTCTTTCTGTCCCTGTCTGTCTCTCTCTTTCCTTTTCTTCCTCCTCTCTCTCGGTCTCAAATGAGATACTTGTAAAGCACTCAGCACAGTGCCTCACACATACTGTCCCTAATAAATACTTCTCTCCTCCTTCCTCTATCTCTCTGTATTAATGCACACATAAAAATAATGCAGACATACAAACACACATGAACACAACTTCAACTGATATTAATAAGAGCAATGGATTTGGAAACAAACATCTGAGCTCAAATTCTCACCCTGTTATTTTTACATATGACACCTTGGACAAGACACTGGAAATTTGATTAATTTTTTCTTAGATAAGTGAGTGGCTCACATCAAATTGTTTATATGACCCCACCTAAATCTTGACATGCTTTAGGAAGAAATAATACAATGTATGTGTGTATATATTTTTTGTGTATATGATAATGTTTTTATTGTTTTGCAGTTGAGAAGTCTTAAGTGAAAAGAGCAGTAAAGATATGTATCCAAGTTTGCACATACAGGAAATGGCAAAGCTGGAACTCTAACCTACATTATCTACTTTCAAGTTCATCCATAAATGGCATGAACATGTGCATCAAGCTCAACACAGAATTGAAAGGAGTTGAGCCTTGGAAGTTTGGGATTGGAAGTTCTGAAAGTGAGGAAGGAGAACATTTCAGAACTGGCCAGTACAAAAGCACCATGGTGGAAGATGGAGGACTGAATTCAGAAAAAAAAAAAGGTAGCCTCTTCTGATGGAAAGACAGAGTGAGTAAAGGGTAGGTGTGTGTAATAATTTTGAGAAAATAGGCTGATGACAGATTGTGAAAGGATTTATATGTTGATGTCAGAAATTTGTAGGTTTCATCTACAGGGTACCATAGAAGGATTATGAATGGTTGGGTGACATGGTGAACCTCAATTACTAGGAAAATGACTTTGGCAGTTGCATAAAAAATGAATTGGAGAGAGAGGAAAGGCTGGAATCTGGGAGTCCATTGTAGGAGACTATTAAAATAACCCATATGAGAAATATTGTGGGTGTGTGAGGGAAAGAAGGGGACAAATGATGGTAAGATTAAGGTAACAAGACTTGGCAACTGATTGATTATGGCATATAGAGATACAGGAAGACTCAAGAATAACTTCAATGTTGTCAACCTGGGTGACTGGAAGGTTTATGTTATTATCAGAGTGGTATCTGCAAATATCAGCAACAGCAGAATCTTCTAATCTCCAAGGAGTCTTGTTGGATTGTCCTCTGGCAAAGTCATCCTCCATGATGGAAACAAACACCTTGGATAATCATTTACCCTCCTGTGTATGCCTCACCTGACATAAATCACTGATATTTATAACTATACTTCTATCTTGATCCAACTGTATCTCTGTCTCTGCCTCTATCATCATCTCTTTGAATCTAGAAATATTCCAAATATATCTATTGTCTCTTTTTCAGACTATGGTAAGATTAGGGGAACCAGATTGTTTTAGCACAAATGAAGATAAGTAGTGAAGACTACAAAAACCATTGTCTTGCCTTGTGAAGGAATAATACTGTAAGTATTGCTTTATGTAATGTAGCATCATTCTATGTATTTTGGAGATTCTAGAAAATGAGGGAGGAAATATCCTGCAGATTGGAGAAAAAATGATTGTGACTGTAATGCCTACAGCCTCAATCTCCTGGCTGGAATGAGATTCTTCCACCAGCTGCTCTGCCAATCTCTCTGTCCTCCAGCACACCTGTGGCCTCAAATTCCAGCTGATTCCTTGGATACCTTGCAAGCAAAGGAGGACAAAATTAAGAACTGCAAAATCATGTTTAATGAGTTTTCATTTTGCCTCCAAATGGTTCATATGGTACAGTTACAAAGGAAGCTAGCTCTCCATAGTCCCAGGGAGGGCAAGATTAAAACCAGTGTCTTGTTCCATAGTGAAGTTCTTCTCTACAGGAATTTTCTGAGCTCACAGAAATTTTCCCATTATAAAAGCTGAACAAGAGCTCTAAAGGCAGTCAAGGGAAAATCCACCAAGTCTTGGGTGAGGTAGGAATTTTGGATGTTGTTAGTATTTCATGGAAATACACATATAGGATAATATTTCAATTCTCTTTTTTTTGGCCAGGCTATCTCAGCTTCAGGAGCAATATTGCAAAACTGGAGCACAGCATCAAGACAGAATCACACTGGAGAGTTTTATCCAAACACTCTCAAAGTTATATTACATTCTCAGTGAGGCAGTGATCAGATGATGCTGTCTCAGGAATCAAACACCCTTCAGCAATCTTGGAGCTCCCTAGGTGCCTAGGGCCACCTCCAGATTTGCAATAAAAGCTATAGAAAAATGAAAGAAAAAATAAAAGAAGAGAAAAGGAAAGGAAAGGAAGAAAGAGAAGGGAAAGAAGCAGCAAGGAAGGAAAGGGGAGGGAAAGGAAAGGAAGGGAAGGGGAGGAAAGAGAAGAGAAAGGAAGGGAAATAAACATTTGCATACCTCTGAAAAGGTGGCTGAGGTTTGATATTGTGTATGGAGTCAAAGAATTGGGTGTTTTATGCCATGTAAAATCATTTTCCTTACCCTCATTTCTGCAGAAATTATCCAAAGAACCAAGACAGCTTCAGGTACTTAGATCAGTCAGTTGGCTAATGCCTAGGCTGCTCTACCATATTCAAACCCTTTTGATCTTTCTATAATCACAGGATCATGAATTTAGGACTAGCAGGATATCAGAGTTAATCTAATTTTATGGGTTAAGGGATGAAGATGGGACTAAGGACCTGACAAAAATGTAGAGTTGGGACTGCCCATGAAATGGCTGATTTGCAATACCACCTCCAATACATACTACTGTTTTGACTTTGGGCAAGTCATTTCACCTCACTGTGATTCAGTTACTTTATCTGTGAAATGGGAATAAAAATCATTTCCACTATCTAATAGAAACACTGTGAGGATCAGATAATGAAATGTAGCAAGCATTTTGTAAATATTAAAACATTATTATAATTATTATTATATTTTAGTGACCCTGATTGGAGCCAAGTTTATTGATAAAAGCAAATGTAAATACATCTCACCTTGTAATATATACTTAGTTCATGGGTGTACAACTCATCACACTGTGCTGTTCCTGACTTGGTGTCAAATGTCCTTGAAATTTAGTTATATATTTTCTTATAATTTTCTTATAGTAATTTTATATTACTTATAATTTTCTTATTTATAAATTACTTATAATTACTTACTTATAAATTACTTTCTTATAAATTTCTTATAATTTTCTTATAGTAAAACCAGGTTAACAGGATGTCGGAATTTGAAGGGACTTTAGAGCATAGAACTTCGGAGTGAGGAGGGATGTTAGAATCCAGATCATAGGATGCCATAACTGGGAGTGGGGGCAACCTTAGAACATGCAATAGCAGGGATGGATCACCCTTAGAACAAAGATTCTTTGATCTGATCTAGCATGTAGAATAGAAAATGTCAGAGCTAGGAGGCACCTCAGAACATAGAATGTTAGTACTGAGAGGGCCCTGGATGGGTCATTGGAATATGGAATATAAACTGTGAGAGGGACCTTAGAAGAGAGAACACAAAATGGAAGTGCTGTGAAGGACACCTAGGATTTGCTTTTTTCTTCTTTTATTGGACTGAGCATCAAGAAGTATGTTACCATTTCATTCTTGGGACACTCCAAGAAAAAAAAAATTAAATAATCCTAAAAAAGAAGCAGGCAAGCAAACAAAGCCCTTTGCTAAGGAAGGGACCTTGAATTTAGATAAACCAACAGATGCTTGAGGGGAGGGAAAGAGTTAAGATCAGAGGGTAAGAGTCCTGATCTATTTGCAATACATTTTCATGGCCTGAAACAGCTTCACGTGGTTGGTGACATTTGGGCCACAATGGGGAGAATTTTGGAGAGCAAGAGAGGTCAGGTGGGTGTCTGGGGAGACAAACACTGGGAAAAACTTGAAAATCAGTGCAGTTAAGCAGGAAAGCATCTGATTTTTTTTTCTTTTCTTTTTTGCTTTTGAATCCACAGGAAATCTGTGTATGCTTTTATACTTAGTTCCTGTGAACAGGAGAGACTGGAGCAGAACAAAGTTGAAAGACAATTAGGGAGACTGGAGGCCCAAGAAGAGAGGTTGTGTCCCGGAGGGTAGTGGGGATGGAAGAACATGTCAGCCATCCCTTGACCCAGCTCTCAAAGGGTTCTTTGATTATCCTATCATAGCCCTAAAAAAGAGTCCTGTCTTGTAGTCTTTACCTTTTACCAAAGAATATCAGCAAGGACCCCAATATACACAGGAGGGCCTGTGTACAGGTTCTTTGATCGACTTTTCTAAAAAGAAAGCAACTTTTGAGAGGTCAACAAAATACTTTAGTCAGGCACATATATCATTCACTTAGTTGAGAGGAAAAAGTCACCACCTTGAACTTCAAGAGAAAATATGGAGAAATAAAAACCAAGAGATAGGGTTTCCAACTGTCTGACCATAAACAATACATACATCACAGATCAACAGATAGATTCATCTGTCTGACCATACATGTACAGTTAGCAGAGAGAGAAGCACCAACATCTGGGTTTTCAAAGCTGGGGGGTGGTGCTCCTTAGGGGCTTCACAGAGTCTCCTCCGGCCTAATAAATACTTCCAGTGAGTAATCCCCAAAACAAAACCCCATCTCAAAGTATATGTACGCTTTTCAGAGACAGGACCTCATTAGAAATTAACAAAAGGTGTGGGCCTTACAACAATAACAACAAACTCACCTAATCAAGTTTCCCTTAATGGACAGTCCCATTAATGGGTGAGGAAGATCTTTAACTCTCATTAGTATTACACAAACCTAGACTGGAGGGGAGCTCACCTGTGCTCCTCATCTTGGTCTCAAAGACACAACCCCCCAGACCTTCCATTTGTTGCCTCTCAGCAGCACATATCCACATTTCCAGAGGATGGTGAAGGTCTCCACTTCCAGGAAAGATTTAGCCTGGTCCTTGATGACCTTCTTTTCTCATGTTCTTGGTGAACTTCATGCCAGAAGTGCTCCAGGCATGCCACGAATTTCCTCCAAATCTCAGGATTGGAAGGGACATAAGAGAGTCTAATCCATGCTCCCAGAATTCTCACTATAACAAATCCAACACATGTTTGTTCAGGCTGTCTCTGAAGGCATGCAAAGAGAGGAAGCCCATCCATTCCCCAAGTAGGGTGTTTCCCTTTGGAACTATTCTCATTGGTAGGGAACTGTGTTCGCTTCTCCATGATTCCTCTGATCCTGGCTCTTTGCATCTTTCTGGGGCCAAGCAGAAAACAACTGCTCCCTTACCCGATGCCAGTCCATCAAATATTTTAAGAAAATTTGTACATGTTACTGAAGTTTTCTGTAGGCTAAGCATTCTCTAATTCCTCAGTCAATTCCTTCATGGTGTGAACTTGAGGTTCTTTAACATCACAACTGCCCTCCTCTAGGCACTGTCCCTCTTGGCAGACCATGTTTGCTCAATGTTGCCAGGACTGAACATGTGGACCAGGGCCTTAAATGGTGGAACAACGAACTCATTATTTTTGGACACTTGGCCCCCTACTTTGTTGTTATTATTCAGTCATGTCTGACTGTCTGTGGCCCCATTTGGGATTTTCTTGGCAAAGATACTGGAGTGGTTTGCCATTTCCTTCTCCAACTTATTTTATAGATGAGCAAACTGAGGCAAATACAGTTAAGTGATTTGCCCAGGATCACACAGCTAGTAAGGGTCCAAGGTCAGATTTGAACTCATAAAGGTGTGTCTTTCTGCCTCCAAGCACAGTGCTCTACCCACTGTTCCATTTAACTGTTCTTGGAATCCCTTAAGGGCAGCCCATTTTCTTGAGCCTTACTGGCTACCATACCATACTGCTGACCTGCCATGAACTTGTATGAGTCCACTGTGGCCCTCTAATCTTCTTCTAAACTGCTTGCTAACAAGCCTTCTTCTCTCTTGTACTTCTGGAAATGATTGTTGGTCCCTAAGACCTTCTGTTTATCTATATGGAATGCTATTGCATTTAATTCAGTCCTGTGTTCCAGCTAGTCAGGGTCTTATGTAATACCTAATCCAGAAAGCCTTTGACAAAATGCCTGGCACATAGTAGGTACTTCACAAATGCATGTTGACTGATTGATTGATTAGTAGAAGCAAAGCTAGATCCCAATGCCAGTTGTTAAAGACTGTCCTGAGTTCAGGGGACTCATTGCCTCAATTATCCACAACCACAGTCTCCAGTCCTGGTGATGAAGAGTGTTTTGTCATCCCAGAAAATTCTGTAGGTTGTAACTAAGTCATTGAAGGGTAGGATTCCAGGCCAATGGAGCAATGGATGAAGTCATCGATTCTCCATGTGCTGAGAAGTAAGTATTGAGTCTTATGTACTGAAGACTGAGAAGTAGGTGCCCTGCACCTCCCAACCTAGCACACCCAAATTCTCCTCAGTCTTCTTGGTTTAACTCAAGTGTGCTCTCAGGACCTGGAGCTGAGTCATTACCCTACTGTGTACTAGCTGTGTGGCTTTGGGCAAATGTCTTCCTCTTTCTGAGTCTTTCTGTAAAACCAGGGAACTACATTAGATGATTCAATAACTGATTTAAATTCAACAAGCATTTATTTATTAATCACCTACTGTGCATCAGACCGTAGAGATACAAGAACAAAACTGTCCAGGTAAATGTATCATTGTCTCGCATGAAGCAGGCAGAGACACAGTTCTCCTACCATTAAGGAAGGCAAGCAAAGACCCTGATGATGGATGCTTACAAAGCTGTTTATGAATGGTAACTGACATGACCTGAGCCTCGGGGGTCAGGAGGCAAGAATAGCCTCCAGGCACAGAAGATGCTGACTAAGGGCAGCAGGGGCCCAGGGGACTCTTCCCTCTACATCAAGTCCAGGGCTGGTGCTGGAAGAAACTCACCAAGGCTGATAACTTACTCTCCCAGCAGATAGAGATCTTGCCTGGGATGCAGAAGTCCCCAACCTTTACCTAACACAGCTCAGACTATACTGTGAAACAGAAGAGGCCTGAGGCTAGGAATTAAATATTCCCTCAGAAAGCGCTAGGATGTATTAGGTGGAAGGGAGAGACTGTAGGCCCTGGAAGGAACCTCTATGGGAGAAGTGAGTAGAGAGCAGGATGCTGAAAAAAGGAGAGTGTAGGGGGTGGGGCAAGCTATCACTTTGCCCAGTCCCTCCCATTGTTGGCTTCTCTCCTCAAAAGAAACAGCAGCACGCCAAATGAGGACTCAAGCAATTTTCCTGTGGAAGAAAGTAAAAATACTTTATCTGAGGCTCCTCTGACCTTCATGGGGCATCCAGGCATCTCTACCACCCAATGGAAAATTGAAACCTGAGTCTGGCTTTGAAGTGAGAGAAATTCTCAAAATGGAGGAGGGAGCCAAGCTTCAAATTTACCGAATGATTCTTGCACAGAAAATTCCCCCATGTGGATTTGCTGTTCTGTTTGTTAGTGTTGGTGGGCATCCAAAGGTTCTGTGTGCTTCCCGTAAACACTCCCCAGGCTCTTAGTCCAATCTCGAACCAAACAATATCCAGACTGTCTTCATTTCTTGGGGGTGTCAAATGGGTCTGGAAACCATAGAAGCACAGGCCCTCTCTGGAGGGGTGAGTCATTTTTCTCCTGGCTACCCCAAAGACTTTTTTTTCTTTTCTCTCCTCATGGTTCTTTGGTAATCTCCACTCCTGGAAACATGAATTTTTCATGCTGAAGTCCACAAGGAAATGAAAAACAAAAAGGAAGTGAGTTAGCCAGGTCTTGTAGAATACTGAACACACAGAAACATGGGGTACTTTCCAATCTGATCTGACCTCACCTCATTGGTGTCAGGCTTTGGTTGGGGGCTCTTCCTAGCTCTCTCACCCATCACCCTCCTGGTGTTACTTTGCATTCACTTTCTATAAATTTTGTGTTGATTTGACTGTTCGCTTCCCTTCACCCCCATACCCCTTCTGTGAGCTCCTTGGGGAAGGGTTTTTTAAGTTTTGTTTGTATCCCCACCTAGCGCATGGCACCCAGTAGGTGCTTAATTCATTGTGGATGAATAGACAAACTAGTCCTCCATTTTGGGCTGCCCTCTATCACTATACCAAGTATTGATGTTTCATTCTTATCCAACAAAGTAAAGAAGAGTCAGATACCTGTGGTCAGGTGGCTGATATTCAGTTCCTGAAAGTAAAGTATCCTAGATTTTAGAACTTTAAGGGACTTCTAAGAGCATCTAGGTCAACTTGCTCTTTTTCCAGAGGAGGAAACTGAGGCCTTGAAAGATGGATTGACATGCTCCGGGTCATGCAGGAAGGGAGGAGCAGAACTGGACCCTCTCATTCTAAATCAAGCCCACTGTGCTTCCATACTAGAAAAGTAACGAAAGAGAGTTTAGAAAAATGAGGCAAGAAGCCATGGATAGAAAAATGACATCTGTCTAATGGTAAAGTTACTTGGCCAGGAGACAGCGGCTCTTAGAATACTCAGCAATACAAGAGACTGGTCATCTGGAACTGTGGATCTGGGAGGGGGTCAGAGAGGTTGAGATAGGAGATTCCATCTATGAGGGACACTCCTGTTATGAAAATTCCCTTCATTGATGTAGGTGGACAAGAGTTCTGTAACTTCTGGTCCTAGTGAGGTACCTGGTGCACTGAGAGGGACAGTGACTTGACCAGGGTCTCATAACCAGTATGTGTAAAGGGTAAGACTTAAACTCAGGTTCTCAAGACTCAGACTTGGGCTCTTTAGCCACCTGTTGCTTCTCCTAAGAGATTTATGAAGTGAATTAGTGAAGATGGTGAATTAGAGCCTTAGAATCTCCCACCACATCTCTATGATCTTAATTGCTATTATTATTATTATTATTAATTATGGTCATTGTTTTTATACAGGGTGTCCCAAAAATCTTGGTGCAGTTTTAAGCCATTAAAGTTTCGTAGTTTTAGGTCACTTTATATTAAAGGCCCCATCACAGGCATAGTAGGGACTTGACAGAAGTGGGGGGAAGTCTTGGTCTTGGTGAGGGTGAGAAGGCCCTTGGTATAATCCTAGCTGAGGTCATAGGATGTGAGAGCTGGAAGGGATCCCTGAGGTTATCTATTCCAATGCCTTCATTTGACAAGTGAGGGAACTGAGGCCTTGGTAGGAAAAGAGAAGAGTGGTGGTTTGCAATCATGGATGAATGGAGAATACCAGCTCCACTGTAGATAAACCAAGTCCCCAGAAGATCTATAAGATGTGTTCCCCTAGAACCTCAGAAAGATGGTGAGAAAGAGAATTCAATCCTATATTCCTGGGATTTATGTCAGTTTCTCATCAGTTTATACCTAAGCCAGGAAATGAACGGATCTTATAATGAAATAGACATTTATTGAATCCTTACTGTGAGCTCAGAACTGGACCAGACACTGCAGAAAATGAAAGTTTAGATGTGAAGAGTTACTGGCCTACCCTCAGGGAGCTTCCAGTCTACCAGAGGAATGGGGCATCAAAGGACAGCAACAGACTGGAGAGATGTCCATCTGAGAGTGGAAGGCATGTTGTGACAAGCAGAAATGAGTCATCGGATGTCAGGTAGGAAATGTGTCTTAGAGAACATCCATGGGAAACAGTTTAAATGTGGAAATGTGGCAGGATGGCCCATTGTGTCAGAAAGAGCAGAGTAGATCTCTGATACTTACATGTCCCTGGTTGTGGCCTCTAACCTGTGTGAAGGTTAGAGTATTCAAGGAGAAATCACAGGCTTCCTGGAGGAGGTGACATTTGTCCTTCTGAATGCTGGGGTATTCCTTCTGAGGCTGCCAATTTATCCTGTTCATGTTCTCCCTGTACCGAGTTGTTTGGAGGCTGTTTCCCCCCTCATTAAGGGAAGGGGCTCTTTTTGCTTTTCTTTGTATCTCCAGGGCATAGCTCAGTATGTGGTGTGTAGTAGGCAATTAATAGGTACTCCCTAACTTGACTGAGAATTCCTTATAGCAAAACAAATTCAGGTCAAGTATACAAACCTATACCTATCCCTACATATGTACGCTTTCTTTTTTTCTTTCTTTTTCCTTCCTTTCCTTCCTTTCTTTCCTTTCTTCTCTTTCATTCTTTCATTCATTCTTTCTTTCTTCCTTCCTTTCTTTCTTTTTCTTTCTTTCTTTCTTTTCTTTCTTTCTTTCTTTCTTTCTTTCTTTCTTTCTTTCTTTCTTTCTTTTTTCTTTCTTTTTTCCTCCTTCCTTCCCTTCCTTCCTTTCTTCCTTCCCTTCCTTCCTTCCTTCCTATGTGTCTTATAGTTAATATTTATATAGAAAACCACCATGCTAAGCACTTTATAATTATTTCTTCTTTAATCATCATGACAACCCTGGGAGGTAGGAGTTACATTATGACTGTTTTACATATGAGGAAACTGAGCCAAACAAAGGTAAAGTGACACAATAAGTAAGTGGCTGAAGCCAAATTGCAACTCAAATCTTCCTGACTCAAGGTCTGGTGCTCTGTCCGCCACTCCATCTGTCGATATTTATCATCTATCTGCTATCATCTATCTATCTATCCATGTATCTATCTATGTATCTATCTGTCTATCTATCTATCTGTCTGTCTGTCTGTCTGTGTTTGTCTGTCTGTCTGTCTATATATCATCTATCTGTATTTGAGAATATAACCCCCTAAAGATCTGTGTCCTTATGAAACAAAGTGAGGAGAAACCTTTCCTAGTCCTGCTGAGATCCAAGTATCCAGTGTCTCCTCTTGGGTCCAATCAAAGGAGGTGAGGGTAGGGGGTGGGGTAACTGGGATTTCCCAGTATTGTCTAGTCTGGACCTTCCCCAAGGAATTGTATGCAAACCTTTCTTCTCTTTTTACCTGATCACCAGACTGAGGAATTTCTGAAGACTGGTTTTTTATTTATCTTTTTTTTTAAATCAATCAACCCAAACCATTTAAGTAACATTATGTGTAAATCACTGTGCTATGTATTAAGAAAACAAAGACTGAAGTGACATGGTTCTCCTCAAATAGATTATTTTTTACACTTAATAGTATCTTTTTCCAATTCCATGTAAAGATAGTTTTCAACATTCATTTTTGTTAAGATTTTGAGTTCCATGTTTTTCTTGCTCCTTCCCTCCTCCCTCTTTAAGACAGCAAGCAATCTGATATAGACTATACATAAACAATCATGTTAAACACATTTCTACATGTTGTAAAAGGAGCATCAGAACAAAAGGGAAAAAAGAAAATTAAGCAAACCAAAAAAGTGAAATAGCATCTGCATTCAGCCTCCGTAGTTCCTTCTCTGGCTGTGGACAACATTATCCATCATGACTCTATTGTAACTGTCTTGGATCATTGCATTGCTGAGAAGAGTTAAGTCATTCAGAGTTGATTGTTACACAATGTTTCTGTTACTGTGTACCCAGTTCTCCTTGTTCTACTCACTTCACTCAGTATCAGTTCATATAAGTTTTTCTAGGTTTTTTTGAAATCTGTCTGCCTGTCATTTCTTATAGCACAGTAGTATACCATTACATTCATATACCATAACTTGTTCAGCCATTTCCTAATTGATGGGCATCCCCTTAGTTTCCAATTCTTTGTCCCCACAAAAAGAACTGCTATAAATATTTTTGTACATGTAGGTCCTTTCCCCACTTTTATGATCTATCTGGGATACAGATATAGTATGGTATTGCTGGGTCAAAGGATATGCAGTTTTATAGATCTTTGGATATAGTTCCAGATTGCTCTCCAGAATGGTTGGATCAGTTCACAATTCCACCAACAATGCATTATTGTTCCAAATTCCAATTTCCCAACTTTCTGCTTTCATTCTAATCTTGGTTGAATTGGTTTTGTTTGTGAAAAACCTTTGAAATTTGTTGTTAAGGTTGGCTTTTTAAAATGTGTATGTGCATAAGTGGGGCCTCCTCAGGGAACTGAGGCTGAGCAGCTATAGTGACCTCAGCTGAGTATGCTGTGTCCTCAAGCAGGACTCCTGGGGGAGCCAGAGCCCTCCCTGATGACATCAGGTCTCTATTTCATGGAGGCATGGAAAAGATCAGAAATTCTTCCTCAGTTGCTCTCCCCCTCTGATTGGAGGTTTATTCATGTGTGAAATGCCATGCTATGTGGGACCCAATGGCAGGATATGGGAATGTCTGTCCTCTTGGCAGCATGGTTCAGGACTACATCCAAGGTGCTGGGCACATTTCATTTGCTCAAACAATCTGACCCTTTAAAATCCATCCCAAAGATGGAATTTAATTAAATGTTAGGGACTTGGATCTGGATCAAATTAATTGATCCATTTTTTAAAGTTGTTTCCCACAACAGCACATATATTAATGACCCAGAATATATGGACTGTTAGCATGCTCCGATAAAATGCTTTTCTGCCACTGAGAATTTTTTTCCTCTATTTTAAAAAGGACTTTCCTGAAATGGGTAAACCAATTCCAGCCCCTCTGAAGTCTTAAAAAGCCAGACGTCTTCTCAAACTCTTTTACGAGGACACATGGCAAAAGTGCCACAAATATGAGTGTTTGGGAATCAAATGGAAATGACCGGGTTTGGGTCCACCTGCGTCGTTTTCTTCCAAGGCGGCCCTTGGTTGGGAAACCTGCAACCCTCAACAAAAAGTGAGGAGTTCAGTGCTGATGGCTGGCTATTTGGACCTCCCAGGGCAAACATTAACTGAGTGAGAGGCACTCTGGAATGTAATGAAGGAAACAATGCTGGGCTGGGAGCCAAGAGCCGGAACCCTGGCGCCGGGAACCCAGGGATTTGACTTCTAGTAATAGAAGCTGAACGAGGCCCAGCACTTCTGTGGGGCTGCAAATGACATCCTGTGATCCCTGACTTAGCCAAAGGGATTTTAAATGGAGGAAAGAGCTGGCAAGACAAAATCTCCTGCACTTTTCACAGTGTTTTCTCAAACAAGCAGAGGAAATCGGGAGAAAAGACGGAGGTCTATTACATTTGATCCAGTTAAGTCAAGAGTGGAAGCTTTTTAACTGGTGTTATTATCATGATTTTTTTCTGGGTGCTCTCTACTCATGTCACACCACCCAGAAAGCAGAGACACAAGGCAGAAACTTGAAACTGCTTTTTCTTCCTGGAGAAGGGCACCCCAACATTGCGTTATTGACAGGAGGTCTGAAAAAACTGACAGCTGTGGAAATAGTACAGTTGAAGTCCGATTCCCAGGAGGCAGGAGAATATCCTGATGGTATTAATTCTGTTTGGAAATTTTTAAAATCAGGAAAGGTTATGGGGCTGAGGGAGGGCCCTGCCTCTTTATTTCTTCGAACAAAGGCATACCTTCCTTCTTCCCTCGTGTCCTTGGACTGTCATCTCCAACCTTTTGAAACTGTATCTGATTATCCATGTGGCAATTAATCATAATTAAGCAGCCTCGAGATTTGGAAAGGTACTGAGAAGGTGGCTCTAGATCTGGCTTTTGTCCTGGGCAAGCTCCTTTCCCTTTTTGGCTGCTGAGGCTCTCCTCTGGAGTCATGAACAGCCCAGGGGGAGGGGGGAGAGAGAGGTGGGGGTAGGCAAACAGGCAGCGAGGAAGGGAGAGGGGGAAGGAGGGAGGGTTTGAAGGAGAAAGAAAAGGAAGAAAAGACCTCCATCACCAGTGTCCTACTTGTCCACAATGCCTTTTGCTGTGGCTTTCCCAGTCCCCAGTAACTGAGTTCCAGCCCCCTTGGAATCTACTCATTTCCAAGAGGAAGCGAGGTAACAAATTACCTTGCTAATGCCAAGTGATTTGGATCCATTCTTGCAAACCAGATTTTTCCAATTTATTACAGGAAGACTCTCAATCATTAGATGTTGGCACCGGGTCTGGGGCACATGGAATCCTGCTCTGCCCAGTCCACCCCCAGCGAGCACTGTAAAGACTTAGCAAGCCCAGAATGTCGTCTTATTAAATTTTTTTATATATTTATAATTAAAATACGGGGCTGGCACGGGAATCATTTTAACAGATGTAACCTGACACGCACGGCTTTCTCAGCCCAGGGTCGAGCTAAGAAACAATGAGTTCTTTAACTCCTGGCTTCTGCTCTGGTTACTGTTTGCACATGGGCCCAATTTGTACCCCTTGTGATTCCCCGGGAGAACTGACTTTTCAGAATCAGTCCACATTCCCCCCTCTTCTAACCAATGGGAGAGAGTGGCCCTGCCTGCCATCAGTACAGCAGGCTGGTAGAAAACCCAGTTCCTATCAGTGTATACACACACTTGTGCACACAGGCACACATGTCTACACACATGAACACACACAGAAAGCCACTGCAGCTGCACAAGAAATTGGGGTTTTGGGGATCAACAGAACCTTCTCCAGCTCTTCCACCAGATTCTTACTCCCAGAACAAATAGGGAAATAAAATCAGACCCAACATGGAACACTTGCAGGCCCAGGAGCTGGCTAGGTTGGGGAAAATATCTGGGGAATTCTATAACCTAAGGTCAGTGGGAAATCATCACTCCAAAGACAGAAGGGAGTGGGCATAGCCTGGCAAAAGAGACCCAAGAATCCACTGGCTGGTGAATTTTACAGTGGGAAGCAGTGGGAAGGGACCCTCCACAAGTCTACCTCTTCCCATTTTACAGGTAAGGAAATGGAACCACAGGGAGTGAAGTGGGTGATGAGTTAAGCCCTGGAAAATCTAGGACTGGAAGAAAGACCTCTGGGATTCCTCCATGTTTCTTCTTCCATTCTAATTTTGTTGTGGTAATACAAGGACCCAGGATTTCTTTGGTGTGAGTATTCCCTCTAGCCATGTAGGTCTGTCTGGGCCTTCAAAGATGGCCTAGGAACATTACCCATACACAGTCCCCCAAGGAATGAGCCTCTTAACTTTGCTGCATTGGTTCTAGAACCATGCAGTAGATCATGATCTGAACTAGAGGCAGCATGGTGACCCTGACAGAAAGCCCCAGGCCATGAAAGGTCAAGTCAACTCAGTTCAACTCAGTCGCAGAAAACACACATGAATCTATTGACCTGGAACCCAAAGTGTCAAGCTCTGTGCTTGGGCTGGAGATACAAAGGCAGAAATGAAAATGCCCTGCCCCTTCCTTACATTGCACCAGTTGACTATGTGTTTAATAAATGTTTATTGATTGATTGGTTATTGGAGTTGGCATAGCAGGCTCTCAGGACCCATCATCCACTGGTTCGAATCTTATATTCAGACAACAATATGTATTTCTCATTACAGAGCTTTAAGGTAGCCAATATGTATGCCTGGTTACAAGAGGAAATGGGACATATGAGACAGAGGATCACTAATCCTGCCTCACATCTGGGTTTTGAGTCAGCCTTAGAAGTTTACGATCTGTGTCACTCTGGGTATGTCAAGTAAATCCTGCCAGCCTCAGTTTCCTCATCTGTAAAATGGGGATAAAATCATCTATCTCACAGTTTCTATGGGGTTGAATTGGAATGCTTATATGTAGAGGTCTTTTCAAAGGACAGAGGATTTCATAAACGCTAACTATCATGGTCTTCATTTTATAGCTAAGAAAAATGGCCAACCAGAATTTATTAAGGACTAATCACATGCCAGCTACTAGCCAAGGGCTGACCCAGCCAGAGTTAGTAAATAATTGTGGGACAACTTGAACTTGGGTCTTCTGAACTCCCGTCCATTGCTCTTATGGAAATGGGTCCTGTTTCTCTTTCACTACTGGGCACTGGCATGAGTAAACTTAATAATAAAGGACATTCAAGTCCAATTCTATTTCTTGGAATTCACCTTCTTGGGCCAGGAAAAAATTCTCACACCTGTTTACAAATCACCTCCAAATACTTGGAGAACATCTAGTGACTCTTGTCTCTCATAGTATGATCCATTGGGAACAGGAAAAATAATCTTACCTGAGAATAGTCTTCAAAGCAGATGATTCTGTGCTCCTGCACAGTGTAGACTGCTTTGGGCTAATAAATAGTTTCTTAGGGCTACCAAGCTATCCTTCATCTTAGATCCACCTGGTGTTATATTGTCAAGCACATAGGCCTCTCTGGCCCCTCACACTATGCATCCAATCTGCTGTCAAATCTTGCCATTTCTTCCTCCACACATCTCTAGTCTATGGCCCCTCTTCTCCACTCACCAAATCACTCCCCTACAATAGGCTTTTCTCACTGCTCACAGACTAATTCTATAGTCTTCTTGGTATGACATCTCTCCCCAATCTACTCCATATTCCATTCAGCTACCAAAGTGATTTTCTTCAAGTACAGTTTGGACCATGTCACATGCACCCATACCGCCAACTCAGTACACGTCAGAACCCCCCTCTTACTTCTAGAATCAAGTTCCTGTGACATGGCCTTGGTCTCTACCCATCTTTCCAATTTTCTTAAGCTTTATTCCCTGCCATTCACCTTATGTTACAGCTAGCGGGTCCTACTTTCTGTTCCTCACCAGTTTCTCTGTTGCTCACCCTCAAACCTTAGCTTTCACTATCTGCCATGCCTGGATGTTCTCCTTTCTGCTTTTTTCTCTGGGCTTCTCCAGCCTCTCGAAACTCAGCTCAAATCCCACCTTCCCCCAGAGGTCTATCCCAGCCACCCTCGTGCCTTCCCTGTGGAGGACTCTCAGCTTACACTGTGTAAAACTCACATGGTCCTAAGCAGTTGTTTAACATTCCCTCCATTATTAGAATTTGTAGTCCCTGAGGCTAGGAACTCTGGTTCTGCTGTTCTTTTTACCGGCAACACTTGGTACAGAGCCAGGCAGGTGAGGAGGCAGCACTTAAGTGCTTACCTGACCGAACAGTGGGTCCAAACACTGCCCATACTTTGATGAACTTGGCTCCTCTTCCTTTCTCATACACAGTGAAACTCCATCTCCCTTGCCAAGCCTCAACCAATCACTGCTCTCAGGGCTGAGACACCTGGGGGCACACACGCTGATGAGCATCAGGGGTTCCAGTGAAGCCAGATGTCTTTTTCCCATCCAGAATACATCCCACACGCCCAACCCTCTTCTCCATTCACTTGCCCCAGACCCTTCCCCACTTCCTCTGTGGTTTACCTCATGATTAACAGTTGGAATTCTCATAAGGATCAATTAATAAAAACCATTCTGATGGTGTCCACAAGTAACATTGAATGGGGAGGGGAGAGAAACAGAGACAGACAGAGAGACAGAAGAGAGACAGAGACAGACAGACAGAGAGAGAGAGAGAGAGAGAGACAGAGAGACAGAGAGAGAGAGACAGAGAGAGAGAGAGACAGAGAGAGAGAGACAGAGAGAGACAGAGACAGACAGAAACAGAGAGACAGAGAGAGACAGAGACAGAGAGAGACAGAGACAGAGAGACAGAGACAGAGACAGAGACAGAGAGACAGAGGCTTGATACTTTTTTCTCCAGCAACTTCCTTTGCCTCCAACATAATTAAATCGTTCTATCCTTTTAAACATTTAGAAATTCTCATGAAAAATACTGTTCAAAAACATATTGCCTCAAAAAAGTTGCTATTTTATTTTCTTACTGAGGAACTTCTAACCTGTGTGGGATTTTCTTTTTTACATGGATTTCAATTTTACAACTCCATATTTTACAATTATTTCCCTCACACCCATACCCCATCTGACTCTTTATATATGACTAGTTAGTCAAAAATGTCCTAATGTCATCCCTCCTGGGTATGAATTTGTTTTACATAGACTGTTTTCCTCCTACATTCTAGTGAAGATATTCATAAGAAAAGCATTCCAAGAGGAGACAGACAATTCAAAAAGAGGGAGGAAGAGCACAGGGATGTGAGAGATCATGCAGATCCTGGATCTGCCCCCAGTGCACATCAAGGGACCAATGCCAATTTGGCAAGAGGTCTCTAGTGGAGGGCCCTGGGGATCTGAGTGTGGCCCAGAACTGCTTAACATTTTTAGCAGTGACCTACATAAAAGCCTAACTGGCATCCTTATCAGATTTACAGATTATGCAAAGCTGGAAGGAATTCCTACTACATCTGATGATGACTCCTGGGCTCCAACAAGATGTTGGCAGGCCAGGTTGTCTGCTTAGATCTGAGATGAAACTTTAAAGGGATAAATGTCAAGATGTGTAGTTGGGGTCACAAAATCAGTTTCAAGAGTAGAAGAGGTTGGGAACAGACTTTGTGTGGGAAACAAAGAAGAAGCAAGGAAGCTCTTGCAGGTTTAGTGTCTCCAAACTCATTAAATCTGGATAGAGCACTAGCCTTGGAGTCAGATCTGGGTTCAGATCTTTCCTCAGTCACTTCCTGCATACACAGCTCTGAGTAGGACAGTTAGCTTCTCAGCTTTAGATGCTTCCTCCATAAAATGAGGGGTTAAAGGCACAAAGGAGCCTTCTATAACCCTATGTGGAAGTCAGAAAAAGCCTGTTCTCTTGTGCTGAGCTGAGTCTGAGGCCCCAGGAACACGGGGCCAGTACTTTTCTGTACTTGACTGAAAGATGCTATCACATCACATCTGAAGTCTTATGCCAACATTTCTGGGCACCATGCTTTAGAGAGATCGTTTAAATGTGGGACGGAATCTAGAGAAGGGATGGGAAGGGGCCAGGAGTGTAGGACATATAAGGATCCTGAGGGTACAGGGGAGATTTAGCAGTGACATGAGAGCTATGTTCAAACCTTTGTGGGTGTTATTGGAGAAAAGGATTAGCTTTATCTAAACCACAGAACCAGTGTTAACATGGTAGGAAGTGTCCAGGGATCATGATGACTCTGAATAATTCAACATTTTGCTCAGTGCCCTAGAAGAAGTGGAATGCTGAACAGATTGGTAGATGCCACAAATCTGGAAGGCATAGATATGCCATTAGAGACAGGATCTCAAAAGTTTCTGGGTAGAATGGGAATGGATAGAAGCTACAAAGGAACAAATTGAGTGTTGATGTCAAGAAAAGATTTCCTAAAGTGAAAAGGGCAATTTTTGGAGGTAGCAGGAGATATTTAATCAGGGGCTAGATGACAGCTTGTCCAATAACCATACCACTAATTATGTATGATAGTGGTAGAGATGGGAGAGATTTAGAGATTGCAAATGCTTCACCTCTATTATTTCCTTTGATACCTCAGGGGGTGTGATTATCATCCCTATTTTACTGAGGCTCAATAAGGTTAAGTGACTTGTCCAGTTATGCTGTTAGTAAATGTCTGTTTTGATGTAGACTACAGAGCCAAGTCCAACCCTCTGTGCACCGTACCAACAAAGCATGAACATGTCATGGCAGAGGTTACCCTACATGGTCACTGTAGTCCCTCCTAACTCTGTCATACAGCGCTGGACAAAGTGTAACTTTAGGCAGTAAGGCAGCCCCTATACTCCCAACAAACTCATCAACTCTCAGTGCCCATCCTGGCAAGGGCTGGGTCATCATCTGCACATTTCCTGGGGCACTACTGCTTGGGATCCCACTTACTGATTTCTATCAGGCAAAACCATTCTCTGGTTATTGTTTTTCAGCTGTGTCCAGCTCTTTGTGACCCCATGTGGCGTCTTCTTGGCAAAGATATGGGAAGAGGTTTGCCATTTTCTTCTCCAGCTCATTTAACAGATGAGGAAACCGAGGCAAACAGATTTAGGTGACTTTTCCAAAGTAACACAGCTAGGGAGTGTCTGAGACTGGACTTTAACCCAGGTGTCCCTGACTCCAGGCTCAGTGCTCTACCCATTGGGACACCCAGCTGCTCTGAAAGGCCATTCTCTAGGCCAGTGTTAACTTCTAATATATGCCTGGAAAGAATCCCTAGCAGTTGGAGTTCTGTAACATCCCTTCCAACTCTAACCCACTAAGGTATTTTTAGCTGTTGCACTTAAAGTGGGAAAGGACATTATGTCCCTAAGACTATATATATAAGAAAAATTAATAATCATTTGGAGTAGAGTTCGCAAGAGACACTTGGGGAAAAACAAGTTCGATGTGTGTGCACAGTTCATTCCCAGGGGGGAAATCAAGGGCCCCAGATAATCACTTGGTCCTCTTTGATACTGGTTGTCTTTTCTCACTTTGGGCTATGCATCCTGCCCTTACACAAGCTCTTACAATGGTTTCCTTTTCCTCCTCATGGTGCTTCAAAGTAGAGGGAGGCCAGGAAGGTGAACACATCTGAGGTCTGTCCTGCCAGAATTCTCTGGGGAACCTTCCCTTCCCGCAGCTTCCAAGAGCCGCCCTTTACATCCTGTCTCGGTTGTATATTCCCATTAGGTGGGTGGGGACAGCTGTTTTCAGAGCCACTTCTTGGTCATAATCACTTTTATTTATCTAGCAAGTGTGGCAGGCAGAATTCAAACCCAGGTATTCCTGGGTCTCAGTTACACACTGTAACCACTTCAACAAGCTGCCTTATATTTTGAACCAGAACCCAAGAGTGCACAAGAAGAAGAGAAAGAAAAAAAAAAATGGGCTGGAGAAAAGAAACTGGTCCAGATCTTATCTCTGTAGCGGGAGGAGAGATCATGCATTTCCCCAAAGCCCATGATCATTTATTTCGTCTGTCCTAAGATGGTCCTTTCTGGGTACAGGCATCTCCTGCCTGTTTGGAAGTGGATTTCCAGAAATGACACTGATGAATGTGGCCTCCAGGCTGCATGGCTGAACTTCAGGGCCTGGGTCAACTTCCCAGTGGCTTCAATGGAAGGCCAGCAGAGCCCAGCGGCCCAGGACATGCTTGCTTCCTCTTTCAGCTGACTCATTCAGGATCCAGCCTTTCCTAAATCATCTCCTTGGCCAGAGGGGCCTCTTCAGTATGGCAAAGAGAAATTTTTGTTAGCCTGAGTCAAATTCTGACACATTGTGGAGGTTGTTTAGGCAGGATTTCTTTTTCCTCTTTTTTTTTTTCCTGGTTCCTACCCACTAAGATATTCCTGAATCTCTTCATTCCTCTAATCTCTGTTTTTCATATTCAGAAGCAAAGGAAGCCTAAAGAGATCTGAGCTAAATTCCAATGTCTTCATTCTGACAAGCATTTGTTAAGAATTCTAAATGGGAGATATGGATTTAAGGGTCAGAAATACAAAGGTTGCAATGAAGGAATCCCTGCCCTCCAGAAGCTTACATTCTATCAGGAGAGATAAGTGAATACGCACACATACACACATACACACACACATGCACACACACACACATGCACACACTTATATACATATACACGCACACATACGTTACAAGTTGTCTTCATAAGGATTTGGGGAGATATGCAAACAGTTACAGGTGCAGGGATGAGGAGAGGCTTCCTGGAGGAGCCAGTAGTTCCTCCGAGCCTTGAAGGCAGCTGGAGACAGCTAGAGGATCAAGGAGGAGAGGAGCACTTCTGACAGTCAAGCTGGCTCTGACTTTGAACTTTCAGCAAACTGTGATAGTCTCCTCCCAACTCTTTTCCCACCAGGCCAATGGGACTGGATGATAAGTATGGCCAAACCCCATTTTGGTGTGTTGGCTGCTCAGAAATGACTTAAGGTCCCACTGCATCCCTCCTCTTTTTTATAGCACAGCCATGTCCAACAGAGCTGGAGATCGCTACACAGACACACTTGTTAAGAAGGAATCAACATGGCAGATTAGAGAGAGTTTAAATGCCCCTCCCCCAATGCACTGCCCCTCCCCCATCCGCTTTAGACATTTTCATTGGTGAGTCACAGCTTTCAGAGAAATAAAAGCTATTACATCTGTGTCTATATATAAATATATGTCTATGTGGGCATGCATGTGTGTGTTTGTGTGTGTGTGTGTGTGTGTGTGTTTTCTCACAAGCAGTCCGAGGTGCAGAACAGGTGCCTGGGTCTGTTGAAGCCCTGAAGCCTCCATCCATGGCTACATCGAGCCCGCCTGGCCTTGCCAAGAGGGGCTGTTTCCAGTTAAGAAGGGGTGGACTCTCCTTGCTCTAAGGGGTGGAGAGGGGCCCCAGATCTGTTCACACCTTTACAATAATCCTGCAGTATATTAGGAGGAGAGCAGGAAAACATGTGCTGACAAGGCCAAGCTCCTATTGTGAGACTCTTTATTGTGTTCCAGGCAGTTTACAGAGCAAGGGGTGAGGGCCATGGGGCCTTCTCCTAGACTTTCTAGGGGTTTACCAGGAAACTTCCCCTTTTCCTTCCTTCTTACTTTGTTAAACCCATCCCAGAAAGGACATGTGTTTGGGAATTCCAGAATCAAGCCTGAGATGATTCTCATGCACCAGACCTGGAACTCTGGGTGCTTTTGTTCATAAGCTAATAAGGTGTAGGGAACAGGGCAAAGAGCACAGGGTCAGGGATCTTCAGACCTGAGTTTGTGGTCCAGCTTAGTAGTGGCCTCTGGAACCCTGGTGGAGGTGCTGGAGATGCTGGGCCCTCCTTAAGCACTCAAGGCCAATGGGAGTGTGCGTGTGTGTGTGTGTGTGTGTGTGTGTGTGTGTGTGTATGTGTATGTAGTACACACACAAGGTGATCTTCAAGCTCCAAACCCTCTAATTGCCTAACATCTATAATGACATTTTAGACCTATAAAGTATTTTATTCCAATCTTTGGAGGAAACACTACAAATTTAAGTTGAAAAAGTTTCATTCTTTTTAAAAACTATTTAAGTTATTTATTTTCAGTTTTCAACATTTCACTTGCATAGGTTTTAAATTTTCTCCCCCTCCCTCCCCCTTCCTTCCCCAAGATGGTATGCAATCTTGTATGGGCTCCACACATACATTCATACTAAGCACATTTTCACATTAGTCATGTTGCACAGAAGAATTATAATGAATGGAAGGAACCATGAAAAAGAAAACAAAACAAAAGAAAAAACATTCTGCTTCATTCTGTGTTCCAACTCCATAGTTCCTTCTCTGGATGTGGACAGTATTTTGCATCATGAGTCCTTTGGGAAAGTTTTAGGTCCTTGCATTGCTGTGAAGGGCTAAGTCTGTCAGAAACAGTCCTCATACACTGTAGCTGTTACTATGTATAATGTTCTCCTGCTTCTGCTCGCTTCACTCAGCATCAGTTCAGATAAGTCTTTCCAGGTTTCTTTTTTTCAGAAATTCTTCTGTTCATCATTTTTAATAGCACAATAGTATTCCATTACACTCATATATCACAACTTGTTCAGCCATTCCCCAATTGATGGGTGTTTCCTCGATTTTCAGTTCTTAGCCACCACAAAAAGAGATGCTATAAATATTTTTGTACATGTGGGTCCTTTTTGCATTTTTATGATCTCTTTGGGATATAACGCTAGAAATGGCATTGCTGGGTCAAAGGGTATGCACATTTTTATAGCCCTTTGCACACAGTTTCAAATTGCTCTCCAGAGTAGTTGGATCTGCTCACAGCTCCACCAACAGCGCATTAATGTTCCAACTTTGCCATATCTTCTCCAACATTTATCATTTTCCTGTTTTGTTATGTTAGCCAACCTGATAGTTATGATGTGGTACCTTAGCATTGTTTTGATTTGCATCTCTCTAATCCATAGTGATTTAGAGCATTTTTTTCATATGACTATGCATAGCTTTAATTTCTTCCTCTGAAAACTGCCTGTTCATATCCTTTGACCATTTATCAGTTGGGGAGAAAAACTTTTATTCTTAAGAATAATAAGCATAACTACTTAAAAATGGCTAATTAAAGTTAAGTAGATGCATTGTATGTTAATATGCTCTTAATATGCTCTCCTCCACTTGTCTATGAGGCCAACAGAATCTTTTTTGAATATCCTGAGTGTTTATTCCAAGTGCCTGGTTTAACATTTCATGATGTGAGCTGGTGAAATAGGAAGTTTTGGATGTTTGAGAGGACTTACTACAGATAATGTGGTGGGTTCTTCTTTATAAGAATGAAGCGCTTCTTTTCACATATACTTAATATCCAGACATGGATCACTTCTGGGAGTTCAAAGGTAGCAACTGTTTTTGAGCTATTTCATCTAATCCATTTAATGAAACAAGGAAGATGTGGTATTAAACACTCACTGTGTGCCAGGCACTGAAATCAATAAATAATTATTAAGCGCCGATTATATGACAGGCACTATGTTAAGCCTTGGGCACCGGGGACAGGAAAAATGAAAGGACATCAATCCCTGCCTTCAATGAGCTTATTCTATTGGGACAAAACCACAGGCAAAATGCGTATACAAAGGTCATGTATTGTACACACTTACACACACACACACACACACACACACACACACACACACACACATATATATATATTTGTGTATACATCATGGAAACTAGCTAGTATAGTATATTTAGTATACTATATATTTATAAATTTATGTTTATAAATTTATAAATATATTTATATTTATTGTAGTATATTTACTATACTATAAATACATATACACTAATATCATCTACATATTTAAGGAACATAAAATATATGTATATACACATATAGCACATATATCTTGTGTGCATATATATAACGCACATTTACATATGTAGAACATATATTTGTATTATGTAGACATGTATATTTATAAATCTGTGCGTATGTTTAGTTATTCATTCATTCTTTTGTTTATTTATGTATGAGTATGTATATGCATATATGGGGCAGCTTTGTGGTACAATGGACAGAGCACAGCTCCGAGAGTCAGAAAGACCTCAGTTCAAATCCAGTCGCAGACACTTAGCAGCTGTGTGACCCTGGGCAAGTCACTTCACCTTGTTTGTTCAGTTTCCACATCTGTAACATGAGCTGGAAAAAGAAATGGCCAACAACTCCAGTATCTCTGCCAAGAGAACCCCAAATGAAGTAACAAAGAATCAGAAATGACTAAAATGATCGAACAACAACTGAATATGCATATTATATCTATGTGTATATATTTCATATGTTTATTTTTATATATTATTTATATGTATGGATATTTATGGATATATAGTGTTTAGATATTTATGAGTGTATATATGAATATTTGGTATGTACATTTGTGTATATGCATATGTGGTATATGGGTATATGTGTGAATGTACATATATAGTTCATATACTTGTATCCATGCATGTGTGTATATTTATAAGCTTCTGTGTGTACTAAGATACACACAATAAATCCTGAGCTTATACAAAATAATTTGTAGAGTTGTGAGACAAGTCAAAGGCCAGTGAGACGGGAGAGGAGGGCAGGGGAGAGAAGGAGAAAGGCCTCTCCATAGGTTGTACCTGCTGTGAATCTCGAAGGGACCTGGGCTTTGGAACACACTTTGCCTGATTATAAATTCCTTGTGTAATTGGTTTGAAAGATTGGTCTTAAACCACCCATGCCCATCTTAAAGTAGGTTCCCAGGAACTGAAGGCACAGACCTCATCAACTAGGAAAGTGAGCCTCCTTTTGGGAGACTGGGACTGTAGTGGAAACCTCCCATGACTGGAGACCCAGACACCTGGGTCCTATTTCCGGCTTGTTCACTAAGTGGGCGAATGGCGCAGGGCGCGTGGCTCCCCTTCTGTGCATCTGCGCTCCCCTCTATAAATAAAACGAAGAAGCTGGACTACCTCCTGGTGTAGCTGGAACTGCATAAAAATGTGGGTTCAATTTGTTCAATGACGTGCTCTTCATCGAACCAGGGAAAGATGAATCAAGCTGATGATGAATGAGGCGGATGGATGGTCTGAAAATAGGAGTGGAAGCTAATATGAGGGGGCTCCTGGCCCTGCCCACCCCTGGGCTGTCGTGTGGACTTAGTGACATCATGAAGCGTGCTGGAACTGGGGTGCTTAGAATATATCTTTAAAGGGAACAGGAACTGAGGGCTGAAATCATTGAGAAGGGAACATATGATGTGGAAGGTATATCAGACCTGGGTAAAAAAGACCAAGTTTAGATCCTGTGCCCTGTGACTATGAGCATGTCAAATCCCATTTCAGGCCTCAGTCTCCTTATCTCTAAAGTGGGAAGAAGCTTTGAACTGGGCATTGGGGGACACAAAGGAAAAAACAAGAATAACAAAGAGGTCAGTTTTTGCCTTCAGGAGTCTTACTTTCTATTGAAAAGAAATAATAGGAGTAACAGAGATAGACCACGTGAAGTATATTTGAAGCATTTAAAATGTCTATGTAGCATAGACAGACATATACATGCTAATATGTATATATATATACACACATGTAGACATATATGTGTATGTGTATACACACACACACACATACACTTTGATTACCAATCCCATAGGGCTGTTGTGTGAAAAGCACTTTATAAAAGCTTACAAGCAGCCCAAGAGGGGTCATTCTACTGACTCCCTTGCAGATTGTTTCAGAATGGGCAGCTCTTGGCTCTGGAGGGCTCTCAGAGAATAGAATAGGCTTCATTCACTTCAAGTCAGCTCCCTCGTGGTTGAGATTACTGCTCTGTCAGACTGGGGAGAGGGCGGCAATGGAGGTAGGTTGTGGACCCTGCATTACACCAGAATCTAAGCTCTTGGCATCCCTGAACTCCCTCTGCCCTCTTCCTTAGCTATTCTGTCTTGTTCCTTTTGCCATCCGTGGAACAAGAACAGGAAAACCCTGCTTTACTTCCCCTCTTTCCCAGGCCATTTGGAATACAAACTCAAAAAGTGATCTAGGTATATTGATATCATATTGAGCTAGAATAACTTGGGGAACCCCACTGGCCTGGGGATTTTCTCTTTTTATTTACACTTTCTTTTCTCTTTTTGAAGCTCCTAAATTCACTAGGTGATGTACCTTCATCTGTAGCTGATGAGAGACAGTGGAGAGTTTCTAAGTGAGGGGGAAATCTGAATAACAAAGAGGCCTAGGGTGTTTCTAAGTTGCGATGCAAGCTTGCTCTCCACTAATTTCACCCTCCCTACATAGCTGAGTTTGAGTGTGGTGGCTTGAACAGGGTTTGTGTTGGTGGATGGATCCAAATGAATACAAAGATGACCTTGTGTCCATGGCACATCATGACTGGTATTTTTAAACCTTGTCATTGATATTGGGGATGGTGTGGAGATCACCCAGAGTTATTCTTTTGAGAGAGGACAAGGACAAATCCTGTTCCCCCAAAGGCCAAATACATCTGTTGCCTCATCACCGTCTTCCTTCTTTGCAAGCTGAGATGCATCTGATTAAGTTGATGTAGATCTAAAGACCTAATTGGCTTTATTGACATAGCAGTGCATCTTGGTCATCATTATTACAATCCTGAGAAATTTATTGTTTGCTCAGTAGGCACAATCCTCCCTCACCTAGATAGGTCCAGTCAGTCCTTTCCACCTCTGAAAGATCTCCTCAATCCATTTCCTTCTTTCCATGTCCCTTCCCATTAATTCTATTACCATCACTGTGTTGGAGCCCTTCATTATATTTCACCAGAATGACCTTTACCCCTAAGTTTACAACAGACTCTAACTAGTCTTTTGATTTCCAGGTCCTCTTCATTGCAATCCTTCAAACACACTGGTGTCTGATTAAATTCTATATCCACTATCAAAATGACGTTCACAGGGTGAGGCCATAGTGAGGCATTCAAGGTTGTTAAGCAAGAATTGATATAATCACAATTATGTTTTAGGATGATTACTTTCCACAACTATGTGAAGTATGTTTTGGAAGGTTGACAGGGAGAGAAGAGGCAAAGAAGATTAATTCGTTCATATGTCCTTACAAATTGCAGTAAAAATACTGGATTAGGAAACCAAACTACTAGAACTCTTTTCCGAATGATCATTTAAATGAAGGAATAACCCACCAAAATGCTCCTGCGAAAACAGGGCAGAAAAATGACTGATGGCAAAATGCCAAAGAAAAATTTCCTAATCAACATCAACTATAATACCACAAACAAAGGTAGACTTTTCTCAAAACAAAATGAAGTGAATAACCAGGATACCAAATAATTTAATGGAGGAAATGAAATTAACAAAAAATATTGTGAAGAAGTGTAACTAGATAGTTTCACAAAATCATGATATTAAGTCAATTTACAAATATCCATGAAGACATACAAAAAACCCCACAATGGATTAGATGAAAAGTGGGATAATTATGTTAAAAGATATAATAGGAAAAAAATCTACAATAACAATAACATAGAGTGAAGAAAAAGAATTTACTTAGCTGGAAAAAATAGGATTGCAGACAAAAGAAATTCATTTGAAGAAGATGTCAAGGGAAAAAGAATGAATAAACTTCCCTTAAAATATAGAGGGGAAAAAGTCAGTATATTTTAAGAAATCAAGAACATTTTTCAGAAATATTAAAAAAGAGAAAGAAAGAGAACAAATAGACAATATTCATAAGCTTCAGTTCAACTTTGAACTCAAAATTTAAGTCACCCAAATATATCGTTCTCCATGTTGAACTTCAGAAAGTACAAAGACAAGAAGATCCTACAGGTAGTTAAGAAGAAAGATAACACAATCCATCAACCAGTAAACATTTATATGTCTTCTATGTTCTAGGATGTATACACAGCACAGCACTAATTAACATGAATACTGGTAAAAATTAGTCCCATTATAATGTACATGCATGAGCAAGCTCACATTCACACAGAGATAAAGTCAAAACTAATCAAAATGAAATGAAAACAGGAAATAAGATTTTGAAAGGTTGCAGACATACATAACGATTAGCAAAATGACTTTTTGGGAAATGTCCAGCTTAAAGAACCATATTAAAGGGATTATCACATATTTCATTAAAGACAAAAGAAATGCAAATAGAACAGAATGAAATGCATGGGATGCATGATAACAGATAAATAGGTGGGACATTGTATAAAGTTTTGAATCTCGAGGCATGAAGACCTGAGTTCAAATCTACCCTCAGACATTTACTAGCTATATGATCCTGGACAACTCATTTAGCCTCTTTCTGCCTCATATTCCTCATCTATAAAATGAGAATGATAATTGCATTTACTTCCCAGGGCTGTTTTGAGAATAAAATGAGTTACTACTTATAAAGTGCTTTGCAATCCTTAAAACATGATAGAAATAGGAAGAGGATGGTGCTGCTGCTGCTGCTGCTGCTGCTGATATGGAGTCAAGCAGTACATAAAGGTAAATTTATTCCCAAATTACCTTTTTTTAAAGGAAAAAATAAATAAGTTGTTTATAGTATGATAACACATACGTGTGTGCATACACACACACACACACACACACACACACATTACTATGCCCAAAGCGAGTACAAAACTAAAGAGAAAAATCAATAAATTAGAGAAAAAAACAAATTAATTGAAAAATAAGGTAGATGTCTTAATATATCCAGTATCGCAATAGTATAGATTGTATAAATTGCACCAATTTGGGCTTTCTCCTCACTGTTTGTGCCAGCCCAAATGCTCCATAGTGGATTCACCAAATGTGCTGGAGGTCTTTGTGTGTGTCTTTTGTCATTTCAGTGAAACCCTCATCTGTCCCTGGTGCTGCTATTTTTCTTTTTGTGCTCCTCCTGCATTCATAACCCACCTCCTTTTTCAGTCTTATATATCCTAGAAGATTTTAAAAAATACTTTTATGTATTTATTTGGAGCAGTTACATTTTGAATTCTGAGGTGTCTCTCTCAACCCCACATTAGGGAAGAGAGAGAGAGAGAGAGAGAGAGAGAGAGAGAGAGAGAGAGAGAGAGAGAAAATCATACAAAGCATACTTCCATATATCCATTCTTTCTCTGGAGATGGACAGCATTTTCATTCATAAGTCCTTTGTAGTTGATCTGAATGTTCATATTACTCATAATGGCTCAGTCATTCATGTTTACTCTTTGAACAGTATTGTTGTTACTGTAGACAACGTTTTCTTAATTTTGCTGATTTCACTCTGCATTATTCCATGAAAGTCTTTCCATGTTTTTTTTTTCTAAAACCAACCTGCTTATTATTTCTTATAGAAAAAATAGTACTCCATCACAATCATCTACCACACATAATTTTTTTCAGTTATTTCCCAGTTGATGGGTATCTCCTTGATTTCCACTTCTTGGCCACCCCAAAAAGAGCTATTCTAAATATTTTGTTTTGTACCTACAGATCCTTTTCCTTTTTCTCTGATCTCCTTGAGACATGGACCTAGTTGTGGTATTGCTGGGTTGAAGGATATGCACTGTTTTATAGCTCTTTGGGCAAAGTTCCAAATTGTTTTCCAGAATGGTTAAATGAGTTCACAACTCCACCAGCAAGGCATTAGCATACCTGTTTTCCTACCTCCTTCCAGAATTTTTCATTTTCCTTTTCTGTCCTATTAACCAATATAATAGTGTGAGGTGATACATCAGAGTTGTTTTAATTTGTATTTCTCTAATCAATAATGATTTAGAACATTGTTTCAAGTAACTATTGATGGCGTAAATATCTTCTTCTGAGAACTGACCATTCATATTCTTTGACTGTTTATCAATTTGGTAAAGTCTTGTAATTTTACAAATTTCACTCAGTTCCCTGTATATTTGAGAAATGAGACCTTTATCAGAGAAATTTGCTGTAAAATTTCCCCCTAGGTTCCTTCTAATTTTGGCTATATTGGTTTTATTTATGCAAATGCCTTTTAATTTCTTGTAACTAAAATTATTAATTTTTACTCCTATGATCCTCTTTTTCCATACTTATAAACTCATCCATTATCAATAGATCTGACAGGTAAATTTGTCCATCCTCAACCAATTTGCTTATAATATCTCCCTTAATGTAAAAATCATGTGCTAATTCTGACCTTATCTTGGTATACAGTGTCAGAGTTTGGTCTATACCTCATTTATGCCAGACTTCCTTCCAGTTTTCCCAGCAATTTTTGTCAAAATGAGCTCTTTCCCTCAAAGATTAGATCTTTGGATTTATCCAAATCTAGATTATTATGGTCATTTACTGCTTTATAGTGTGTACTTGCATCTTTCCACTGACTTTTTGGTCACTTATAATTTTATTTTTTGGAGACTGTACTGTCCATGATTCACAACTATACAATATGATCAAGAGATACTGGAGTTAAAAATGTGGGCTTTGAAATAAAGAAGCAGTTTTGAGATCACTTGAAAATTCTGAGTAATGTCATAATGTCTTTCCTGCCACAAAAAGAACTGGAATAAATATTTTTTGTACAAATAGGTCTTTTCACTTTTTTTTTTGCATGTCTTTGGGATATAGACCTAGTTTTGTATGAGTGAATCACAGTTATATAGCCCTTTGGGCATAGCTCCAAATTGCTCTTCAGAATGGATAGATGAGTTCACAAATCTATCAACAATCCACTAATGTCCCAGTTTTCTAACACCCACTCCAACATCCAGTATCTTCCTTTTTCTGTCACATTGGCCTCTCTGATGGGTATGAGGTAGTCCCTCAGAGTTGTTTTAATTTGTATTTCTCTGATCAA
Source organism: Notamacropus eugenii (assembly GCF_028372415.1). Taxonomy (NCBI): domain Eukaryota; kingdom Metazoa; phylum Chordata; class Mammalia; order Diprotodontia; family Macropodidae; genus Notamacropus; species Notamacropus eugenii. The sequence continues at coordinate 285,501,695 of NC_092872.1, read as the reverse complement.
TAATGATTTAGAGCATTTTTATATGACTATAAGTAGCCTTGATTTCATTGTCTGAAAACTGACTATTCACATCCTTTGGCCATTTATCATTTGGTGAATGACTTGTATTTTCATTATAAATTTGACTTAGGTCTCTATATATTTGAAAAATTAGTGCTTTATCAGAGATATTTGTTAAAAATGTTTTTCTCAGTTTTCTGTTTTCCTTATAATTTTAGTTGCATTGCTTTTGTTTGTGTAAAAACTTTTTAAATTTTATATAATCAAAATTATCTATTTTACATTTTATAATGTTCTTTATATCTCCTTTGGTTTTAAATTCTTCCCTTATACAAAAATCTGATAATAAACTATTCCATGCTTTCTTAATTTGCTTATGATATCACTCTTTATGTGTAAATCATGTACTCATTTTGATCTTATATTGAAATAGAGTGTGAGATGTTGGTCTATACCTAGTTTCTGCCATACTATTTTCCTGTTTTCCCAGCAGTTTTTGTCAAATAATGAGGTTTTTATTTCAAAAGCTTGGATCTTTGTGTTTATCGTGTACTAAATTGTTATGGTCATTTACTACAATGTAATTTATGCCTCATCTATTCTACTAATCCACCATGCTATTTCTTAGCTAGTATTTTTGTTGTTTTGATAATTACAGTTTATAATACTTTATAATACAGTTTGAGTACAATCACACTCATAATGTTTCATTTAATAGAAACTCCATAGAGCAATAAAGGGGGAAGCCATGGATCTTTATGAACCTTATATAAACTCTAGCCTTAAAATGAGCTGATTGTTATAATAGATTGTTACATTAAGTATGCATATGTCTTCTTGTCCAATAGGATGTGAACTCTGTGAGAGCAGTGGGGTTCTTTTCCACTTTTTGGATTCTTATCTAAAACATCCAGAATAGAAGCTATAATTATTGGGTGTCTAATAAATGCCTGTTGATGTACTGATCAATAATACACACAAGTAACAAGGGTACATTTGAGGAAAATAGGATAATGAATAGGTAGCCTTTCTAAGATGATTTTTGCAGATCATATCATGATCACATAACATACAGAGAATGCAAGTTCTGGCTGTTTATTCTTTGTAGATTATTTTTAAATATACTTAACTTCATAGAACAAATGCCTCTTCTCTAACAGATAAAACAAAGATCTGGTTATTTGAAAAGACCAATAAAATTTATAGGAAATTAGGAAGTTAATCAAAAAGAGGAGTGAAGATGAATGAAAAATAATTTATTACACTGAGCCATATGCCAACAAAAATGAGAAAATGAAATATATGGATGAATGCCTACAAACTATAACCCATCCAAAGTGACAAAACAAGAAATATGTAATAGAAATAAATCAATTTCATGCAGAGTTTAAACAGTCCATTAAGGAGGTGACCTGTAAAAAGAGACCAAGAATAAAAATATTCACAAGTGAACTTATCATGCATTCACAGAACAAATAATCCATACGCTCTATGAACTCTATTTTAAAATCAAAAGCTATGGCATTTTATCTAATCCCATTTTCTAAGAAATAAATGTAGTTCCAATGTTCAATTATGACAAGGATGAAATAGCAAAAGACCATAGGTCAATATGTTAAAAACTGATGAAAAGAATTATCCATAACATGTTAAGACTATAGTGTAGGAATCATGTCAAAGATGATGCAATATTAACACAACAGTTGGAGTAACACATCATGAATCAACATTTAATTGAATTTATGACCTCATCAATGTGGGTGTTCTCAATAAGAGTAGAAATCACCATCCATTCCTACATGTCCATCCTTGGAAACTTTGGCTCTTTTCTTTCCAAAACTGTTTATAAAGAATACCACCAAGCAAAGTAGCAATTATGAGATTCTTCCCACAAAAGAGTCATTATTTTCCTTTCATGGAATGATGTGAATCCATAAATACCATTAGCAGAGAAATAATTTAATGAGTCCAAGAATGGAAAGGTGAAAAGTGGATATTGATGACTCTCTGATGAGGGGTACTGAGGCAATCTCCTCTGGACCTAACATTAATAGTATAGATACTTCTCATCTTCCAAAGAGCATTTCTCAAGGATTTTGATAAAGATCAATGTATGGAAAAAGGAAATGTTCTCATTTGATCAAGTATTAATAATATTTGAGAAAGTAAATGATATACATGGCTATACTAAGCCAACAAAATGGCAATATTGCACAAACTAATTTACAGATTTAATGGCATACCAATCAAAACGTCCCTGCATTATTTAGTAGAAATCAAGTGATTAAAATGAAAATGGATGAACAAATGGATGACTCGCAAAAGAAATTATGTTGTTCTCAAATTATGTTGTGATGTGCTAATTATGAAAATTATCTGATGCTGGATAAAACCAATCAATTGAACAGATACTTATTAAGCACATTATTTCTAAGAAGATGTGCTGTACACTGGTGGTATGAAGGTAAAAATGAAACAGACTCTGCCTTTAAGGAGCTTACATTCAACTGACTGGATAGAATGAAGTAAGGAGATGCCAAATAAATATATTCAATCTTACATAAAGTATTTTCAAGATAGAGACTATGCTAATAATGGGAACTGGCAATCCCAAAAGGTCTCATTGTGGCTGGAACCTGAGCAGTTTTTGAAGGATGCCAACAATTCCCCTAGGCAGGGAAGGGGACAATATGTACCCTAGATATGGGGACCATTTGTTCAACAGCAAAGATGGAAACTTGGGTGACTGAGAGGGTAGCTGAGTCATTAGCAGAAGCAAGATGGTTGAAAATGAAGAAAAATTTGGGGGAAGATGATTCTGGGCTATGTCAACTTCGAGATGCCTGTAGTACTACCATCACTAGGACATAATTGTTCTTTTCCCTTAACTTTATATTGCTTCCTCACTTCCAAAGTGGAGCTGTAATCTCAATGTACATTTGTGTATCTAAATAAAATATCTGCAGCTTTATAATAGTAAGAAACAACAGCAACAACTAGGAGAAAAAAACAAACCAACATCTGCCCAAAGACTGGCAAATGACTGAATAAATCATAGGCAGTGACTATAGAAGGAATGTCTACCTGTACCTAGAGAGGCAGCTTCTTCATCTATGACAATGGAATCAGAAACTCACCACCTCAAACCTCACCCAACCCCCATCACCTTGTCTACCAAAAAGAACCAGAGAATTCACATCGGGGTTTAAGAAGCAGCCAATATAAGAAACACAGTGAAATGTGGAAAGACACAAGTGATGAGGGATGTACAAGGCAGAACCAATATAGAGATAATGCAGACTGATGCAGCCACACATGCCCTAAAAATCTACTGAAATAAAAATACCATTCTAGAAGGATCTATTGAAGTAAATGGGAATATTTTGTTGTATTTAATTTAACACATTTTTAAAGGTAAGAGAATTAAATACTTTCTGGTTTTCTATCAAACAATCAATCAAATGTATTTAGGAAGTACTTACTAAGTGTCAGGCAGTGTGATAAGTTCTTGGGCTACAAAGAAAAAGAAGAACCAAAAGCAATCTCTGGTCTCAAGGCACCCCACCATATGCTCTCAGCATCACGCTGACTCAGAGTTAGAGGGGGCAAGTCTTACACAATGATTTTGGAAAATTTCTCTGCCCAAGTGAGGCAAAGATTAAATCAGGGAGACACTGAGTTGGGAGACTGAGGTATAGTCTAAGAGGAGTAGATCATATAGACACAAACTGGATGGTAGCATTGTGAATAAAAAGTACAGGGTGGTCAGAAAGCCATCACAAATCCAAACTATGCCCTCAAACTTAGCTGTACATCAGTGAAATTGGAGAAGAAACAAGTTGTATGTGGTTGAGGCTTTTCAAACCACTGTTCTATGACTGACCACTTGTGAAAATTGTTGAAAAGGGGATGCAGTGCCAGAATGGGTTAGAACAGAAGGATTTTGAGGTCACTTCTACCTTTGACATTCTGTGAACGTCTGCTTTTACTGATTGTAGATTCCTCTGAATTCAGCTCAGCAAATATTTATTAGATCCCTCCTATGTACCACCTCCAGGGCTAGGTGTCTGCTTTCTGGAAGCTGACTTAGCGAGTTTGGGAAAGTTTGTTACCCTTGAACCCAATGAGTGTCCTATCCAGTTTTTATATGTGGTGTTTGTATATGTTTCCTTTTCTAGCTCAATTTGCTCCTCTGCTATTGGCCAACAACGGCTTTTAATTATTTCATCATCTTGGATGGTCTGTTCTATTTGGAAGTGTAGAAGTTTGCAAGAAGAAGAGAGACTAGAAATCTCTTCTGGATTAGTCATACAGATCTATCAAGGCCAAGGCAACATCTGCCAAAGAGCCTCCAACTCTCCCTTTCATCCAATACCATTTAGATAAGCACAGAAAAGCATAATTCCTCATCAATTGCTCTTTATTTCTCTCATTTCCCCCATCTGTTCTTTCTCAAGAATTCTTCTGACGTTGACCTAGAGCCCAGACTCAAAATGCAACTTTCTTGCTTTATTAAATTGAGGATTGAATGAAATATATTATGGACTGAAATGAGACCAGTTGAGATAAGAAAGTACTCTGTGATTATGTTCTCATTCTTGTTGAGGTTAAAAGTCTGCCTTTTAAAAAGGTTTCTTTAAGGGCCAATAGTTACCATTTGCTAATGGGAGCTGTCTGGCTTCTCAGCCCACATGCCCTGCTCCCTAGACACCTGGGAGTGGGATCATCCCAAAAGCACAGAAACAAGCTAGAGTTTCAGCCCCATCCCTTCTTTTCCTCCTTCTTGCACTCCATAAGACAGAAGTCTGACTGAGATCACTTCCCACACTTTCCTCCCCTTCTCCTTCTCCCTGAATGATAACCAGAAGGAGATCAAGATGCAATGAACTTACATTTCAGCAACTCCAGTGGTTCTTGTCATTGGAAAAATGGGAATTTCCTGCTGGCTCAGGATGAAGTTTTGTGTCTTTTATTCTTTATTTTACTCCAAGAGAGATCACGTAGGAGCATTCAGGAGCATCCTAGATGGTAAAGCTGCAGATCATAGCCAAAGGAGTCACAGTTATCTTTCAGTTAAAATTCTGCATTTTTTTAAGTTATAGGAAGAAGGAATAGCCTACTTGTCAACTCAGCCCAAGAAAAGAGGCCAGAGGAAAGAGCAGCCCTCTTTAACTAATGTAAAGAAAGCTTTTCTATAAAGCCTAAGAGACATTTCCAGTTTGACAATAGTTGCTGTCATAATACAAGAGGGCTATTGTATGAATGTAAATAAACTGTGAGGCCTTGAGTGAAATGTCTTTCCCTGACTGGGTCATGGTTTGCTGTGGGACAGCTAGGTGGCACAGTGGATAGGTCACTGACCTTAAAATCAGACTCATCTTCACTGAATTCAAATGTGGCCTCATACTCTTACAAACTGTGTGATTCTGGCCAAGTCACTTAGCTCTGTTTACCTCATTTTTTTCTCATCTGTAAAATGAGCTGGAGAAGGAAATAGCAAACCACACCAATGTCTTTGCCAAGAAAACCCCAAGTGGGATCAGGAAGATTTGGACACAACTGAAATGAGTGAACAACAAAGTGAGAGGGTTGGACTTGTTGAAATCTAAGACGATGTCCATCTCAGAGGTTTTGTGTCTGGTTGGTTCTATGACTAAGCCTTCAATAACTCCATAAGAGCTGTCCCACTGATATCCCTAAAGTTCAGGACAGATCTTACAATTCCCTTTGCTCAAGAAGTTCAGGGATTTCCTTGTTGCCGCTGGGATAAAACACAAATTCCTCTGGCTGCAATTTTTTATTCTTTCCCCAAATGGTTTCAACTCATCATTCTAAACTGATTTTATATCTCTATCCCTTCCCCACTCTTCATATTAGTTCAACTGGCCTCCTTTCATTCTCCATGCACAATATTCCATTTCCCTCCTTCATGATTTTGTCCAGGTTGTTTCCCATCCCTTCTGTGTTCTTTCTTCTCTGTGCTTCACAGAATTCTGGGGTCCTTTCAGAGTGCAGCAGCTCAAGTGTCAAGTTCTTCGCCTCCTAAAATCCAGTGTATCCTAGTCTTGAGATCTCAGCTCAAGCGCAAGGCATTCCTGCACCATTACTCAAAGTTCCTTTGTCTCTTCTCCAGAAAAATAACAATGCTCTGAGGCTAAGGCAATTTGTTCTTTGCCTTTCCATCCTGATTGCCTTATGCAGTTCCAGGTGCCTTTTAGGCACTTAAATAAGTATTTGTTGTTTTGAATTGAAGTGAGGTCTTAGGTGGACTTGAAGGAAGAACATATAATTTAGCTGAAGTATTCATCTAAGACATTCGTTCATTCATTCAAGGAGTCTTTATTGAGCCTCAGAGTGGTCTTCTTCAGCAATGAAGGATGAACACATCCTGTGAGTAGGCGCAGCTGGCCTATCTGTCTCCCCCTCCCCTCCCTCTCCTCTCCAAAGGAAGGCAAATTTGGATGGCCAAAAGATGCCCAGTTGACTTGAATTTTACTGGCTCCTTTCCTTTCCTTTCCTTTCCTTTCCTTTCCTTTCCTTTCCTTTCCTTTCCTTTCCTTTCCTTTCCTTTCCTTTCCTTTCCTTTCCTTTCCTTTCCTTTCCTGTCCTCTCCTCTCCTCTCCTGTCCTGTCCTGTCCTGTCCTCTCCTGTCCTGTCCTGTCCTCTCCTCTCCTCTCCTCCCCTCTCCTCCCCTCTCCTCCCCTCCCCTCCCCTCCCCTCCCCTCCCCTCCCCTCCCCTCTTCTCCCCTCCCCTCCCCTCCCCTCTTTTCCCCTCTCCTCCCCTCCCCTCCCCTCCTCTCCCCTTTCCTTCCCTCCCCTCCCCTCCTCTCCCCTCCCCTTCCCTTCCCTTCCCTTCCCTCCCCTTCCCTCCCCTTCCCTTCCCTTCCCTCCCCTTCCCTTCCCTTCCCTTCCCTTCCCTTCCCTTCCCTTCCCTTCCCTTCCCTTCCCTTCCCTTCCCTTCCCTTCCCTTCCCTTCCCTTCCCTTCCTTTCCCTTCCCTTCCCTATGTCCTGTCCTTTCCCAAAATCTTAAACCTACTGCACTCTCAAGATGGGACACCAATGAACCCCTGCCTAAGGGCTCCTCTGGACCCTCCTAGCTTTACAGTGACTATCAATAATAACTGTTGCTCTTTCCCTCCCAGCCTGATATCTTTTTTTTTTTGGCCTCATTAAAGGGGCCATGCCCTGGCTGCTTCTTAAATAGGCCCATTCAGTGAATGGACGTTGTCTCACCCTAAGTGAGCACCTGCAAACACCTTGGCCTAAAGGGTGCAAGGTCTCCCAGTGCATCTTAGGTCAGCTCCAGTCATCTTGATGAATATCTGGTCACTGGATTTAGATGGTTCTGGAGGAGAAGTGAGGCTAGTGATCTGCACAGCCCTTCCTCACTCAAAACAAAACCTAGTGCAAGTCATGTCATCATTTCTCTGATAGCATGGTCTTCTTTGGCAGTGAAGGATGAACACAATCCTTTATTGGGCCCCTACTCTATCCAGAGCATAATAACGGGAAATGAGCAGAATGTCAAGTTTGCTACCTGAAGTTTCAGTTTTCCTGGAGCTCACAATCTGGCATCCCAGAAAATCTCTCCAAATGTTCCTGCTCATCTAATTTCCTAGCATCTGTGGCAGCAGCGATTGTACATGAGAAGTGGTCAGTGAGACATGGCACTCCTAGAGACCCTATACTGCCATCTGTCTTATTTTAATGGCACTCTCTCTGTTTCAGACTCTCCAAAAGTTACCAGACTGCGTTTCTTTCTTTGGGAATAGCTCTTCTTTCCTTTGATAAATTTGGTGGCAGCATCTGAGTGATTGGATGGCTCAGAACCAAAATTAACTTGACTATTTACATTAGAGGCCCATCCAAGTTAATGCTGTTCTTAAAGGAAAAATAAAGAATCGTTGAGTGACCTCCTCCAGCCTTAGGTGTAGAAACAGAACCATCAGCTAGATTCACATTGAGCCAGCAAGTATGAGGGCCTGCACTATGCTGCTGTGCTGCAACCTACTCCCTCCAGCTCCCTTAGATCCATCAGCAACCTCAATCTGTTTAAGGGAGAAAACATCAGGTGACAAGACAGGTGGAGGCAAATACAGAGTCTAGAACATTAACTAAGAAAGTGACCTTAACAGATTCCAGATTCTCTCCCTCAGAATGGCCCTCAGTGGTTAAGTTGGTCAAACCACCTCAGTCAAGGGGTGCTCATCCTTCCACGAAGCATGAGACAAGAGATTAAAGGCTTTTGGTGAGACTGCCTACCTCTTGAAGCAGTCAACTTCAAATTTAAATTATTCTACATTTTAGGGATTTTTTTTTCACCCTTGCATCCAAAGTCCAAAGTTACTACAGTCCATAGGGTCACAAAGAGTCAGACAAGCCTGAATGAATGAACAACAACATTCTATGTGCCTGACAAGCAGGGGCATAGGAAACTTTTGCACTGGTGATAGAACAGAATTTGATATTCTCCTTATTTCCCTATACACCCCCCACCCTGTCTGCTTAGTGTTATCATGTACCTCCTTCAGGCTCAACAAATTGGTAGGTAGTTTGGATGGCCTGACTGCTAACTGGGTGGGAGTGGGTCAGAAGTGTTGGGCTTTGAAATGAATTGAATAAAAACGTGGGTACAGCCTTAATATTTAAAGAAACCAGTGGAAGGCAGGGACCATGTCAGTGACATACATACTGTCTTCAAAAGTGGCATAAAAGCAATTTACTTCCTCTCTTGTGTGCAGTAGAGAAAATTGGGACTTTTTGGCTGGGATAGGGGAAAGTAGGGTAGGGGGATAACCAAATGAGGTCTCTTTATGCGTGTGTCTGTATGGGTATATGTCGGTGAATATGTATGTGTGCATATATGGGCTGGGTGGCTGTAGGCCTGGCCAATAATAAAAGTACAAATGTGCTACCCCAGAGTAGGCCTACCAAAGAACAGTAACACTCTCCTAAGGAAGAAAAATTAATGAGTCCAGATAATAGCTTGAATAGATGACAGGAATATCATGGCAGAGAGGTAGCAAAGGACAACTTTAGAAGTAGAGAGGATCTTCAATAGATATTGTCCGTAACAGTGGAAGGGACTGGCAGTGGCCAAAGAAGTCATGGGAACATGTCAAGGGTATCGAGAGAAGTAGATCTAAGAAGAAGTAAAATTCAATTATAAGGTGATGGGTTCTTCACTTGGTGTTCCAGCTATGATACATCTATGATACACCTAGTAGTATGAGTTTTGCAAGGAATATTTTATTTCCAAAGGGAATCTATACTTTTTCAAGTATGCTAATGGCAGTAGAGGGAAGGTGAGGATGAATGAGAATAATTTGATGATATTTCTTTTCTTTATTTTGCCACTCTGTCTTCAATAAATAGCCTTGCTATTTTAATTGTGATACCTTCTTGGTAAGTCAGCTGAATATTAAATAGATGGGTACTTGAAATCAATTTGCATATTTTTATTGCTCTTGGATTGGGCAAATAATTTATTTTTTAATAATTGATTATTTTTTAATTTTTCAACATATAGTTCCACAAATTTTAAATTTTCTCTACTTCCCTCTCCTTCCTCCTCCCTAAGCTGATGTTCAATCTGATATAGGCTCTACATATACATTCTTTTAAAACATATTTTCATGTTAGTCATGTTGTATAGAAAAATTAGAATGAGTGGGAGGACCTATGAGAATGAGAAAACAAAAGAAAACAAACAAGACAAAAAAAAAAGCGGAAATATTCCTCTTTGCTCTACATTTAGACTCTATAGTTTTTCTCAGGATATGGATGGCATTTTCCATCATGAGTTTTTAGAGTTATTTTCGGTTCCTGCATTGCTGAGAAGAGCTAAGTCTATTAAAGTCAGTCTTCACACAATGTGACTGTTATTGCATACAATGTTCTCTTGATTTTGCTCACTTCACTCAGCAGCAGTTCATATAAGTCTTTCCAGATTTTCCCAAAGCCTGTCTGCTCATCATTTCTTTTTGTTTCTTTTTTGAAAATTTATTTTAATATAATTTATATATTTTCAGTTTTCAAGTTTCACTTCTCCAAGATTTTGAATTCCAAGCTTTCTCCCCATCTCTCCCTACACCCACCCTAGGACAATATGCACTGCATTTACCCCTTCCCCTAATCTGCCTTCTTTTCTATCAATACCACCCTTCTTCCACCTCCACCCCCATTTATTTTCCTGTCAGGCAAGATAGATTTCTATACCCCATTGCCTGTACATCTTATTTACCAGTTACATGAAAAAAACAATTTTAACTTTTTTATAATGTTTTGAATTTCACATTCTCTCCCTTCCTCCCTTCCTACCCATCCCCATTGAAGTAGCAAGCAATTTGATAATGCTCACACATATGTAACCATGCAAAACATTTCCATACAAGTCATGTTGTGAAAGACTGACTACATTTCCCTCTATCCTGTCCTGCCTTCCATTTATTCCATTCTCTCCCTTGACCTGTCAGCCTCACAATAGTGTTTGCTTCTGATCACCCTTTCCCCCATTCTATAATCCTCCCTCACCTATTCCCTTCCCCCCTGCCTTGCTGCAGGATAAGATAGATTTCCATAACCAATTGATTGTGTGTTATTCCATCCTTAAGCCAAATCCTCTGAGAGGAATGCTCACTTATTCCCTCTCTTCTCCCTCATCTTCCCCTCTATTGTAAAAGCTCTTTCTTGCCTCTTTTATGTGAGATGATTTACTACATTCTACCTCTCATTTTCTCTTTCTCCCTATATATTCTTGTCAACACAATTTTATTTTTCAGGTAACTTCCCTTCATATTCAGCTCTCCCTGTACCCTGTGTGTGTATGTGTGTATATACATAAGTGTGTATGTTTGTGTATATATATATGTATGTCTGCATATACACATACATATACATACATATATGCATGCATACCTTTAAACACCCATATACACACATATACATAATTCACATGTCCTTACACATATATAATATACACATACACACAAACCTGAATTTATACACATACTTATATACACATACACATATATGCCTATACATACACATATACACATATGCATATATACATACATATCTATATCTATCTATCCATTTATCTATTTCCTCTAACTACCCTAATACTAAGAAAGGTTTCATGAGTTACAAATATCATCTTTCCATACAGGAATATAAACAGTTCAACTTTAATGAATCACTTATAATTTTTCTTTCCTGTTTACCTTTTCATGTTTCTCTTGATTCTTTTATTTGAAAGACAAATTTTCTATTCAGCTTTGGCCTTTTCAACAAGAATGCTTGGTAGTCCTCTATTTCATTTTTCAATAGAAAAAAAATCCATTTTTTTCCCTGAAGTATTATACTCAGTTTTGCTGGGTAGGATATTCTTGGTTTTAATCTTACCTCATTTGATGTCTGCAATATCATATTACAAGACCTCTGATCCCTTAGTGTAGAAGCTGGCAAATCCTGTATTGTTTTGATTGTATTTCCACAATACTTGAATTGTTTCTTTTTAACTGCTTCTAATATTTTCTCCTTGACTTGGAAACTCTGGAATTTGACTAGAATATTCCTAGCAGTTTTCCTTTCGGGATCACTTTCAGGAAGTGATTGACAGATTCTTTCCATTTCTATTTTACCCTCTGATTCTAGAATATTAGAGCTGTTTTCCTTGATAGTTTCTTGAAAGATGATGTCTAGGCTGTTTATTTTGATCATGGTTTTCAGGTAGACTAATAATTTTAAAATGATCTCTTCTGGACAGGCCAGTTGTTTTTTTCCAATGGGATATTTCACATTTTCTTCTATTTTTTTCATTCCTTTGATTTTACTTCATAATTTCTTGATTTCTCATAATGCTATTAGCTTCCATGTGCTCCATTCTAATTTTTAAAGAACTATTTCTTTAGTGGGTTTTTGGACTCCCTTTTTCATTTGACCAATTCTGCTTTTTAAGGCAATCTTCTCATTGGCTGTTTAGGCCTATTTTGCCCTTTTGTTGAGTCTATTTTTAAAGGTGCTGTTTTCTTCAGCATTGTTTTAGGTCTCTTTTAGCAAGCTGTTGACTTGTTTTTTTATGATTTTTCATGCAGCACTTTCATTTCTCTTCCCAATGTTTCCTCTGCTTCTCTTACTTGATTTTCAAAATCCTTTTTGAACTGTTCCATAGCCTGAAGTCATTTCATACTTTTCTTGGAGACTTTGGATGTAGGAGCCTTGACCTTGATATCTTCTTCCAGTTGTGTTCTTTGATCTTCCTAGTTGTAAGAAAATATTTTTTTTGCCAAAAAAGTAATCTATAGTCTTATGTTTCCCCTTTTTGGTCAATTCCCCAGTCAATTACTTGATTTTTGAGTTCTTTGTTAAGTGAAGGTCTTGAGTACTGCCCCAAGTTTCAAGGACTTTGTGCATCTCTTTTCAGAGATATCTCTAGGGACCTGCAAATTCTCAGTTCTTCCAAAGTGTTAGGATCAAAGAAGAGGCATTTACTTCTCTCTTGGCCTACACTGTGGTCTGTAAGCAACCACAAGCACTATTTTCTATCCTGGAATTCCAAGTTGAATTCCCTCCCCACAACTGTCACCAGCTTTGCCAAGTCAGCACTCCTCCTCACCCCAGGACCACCACCCAGAACTGTGACCCATAACAGCTGCTTGATTCCCCCACCATCTATAGGCTGAAAACTCCAGAATCAGCTGCTGCAATAGTGGCTACTGCTGCCTTGGGGCTGGGCCTGGACCATGTTCCTCTGTCACCCAGGTGATAGAGCTTTCCCACTGACCTTTGAAGCTGTCTTTGGTGTTTGTAGGTTGAGAAGTCTGGAAACCACTAGAGCTGACAGTAATTTAGCTCCCTGAGGCCTACTCCAGTGGCATCTGTGCTGGTGTGGCACACACTGGGTTGTGTTGACCTTACACATTGTCTTGGGTTGGAAATCTGTTTCAGTTTGTTATTTTGTAGCTTCTGTTGCTGTGGAATTTGTTTAGAGTCATTTTCAACAGGATTTTGAGAGGTTCTGTGGGAGAACTCAGGCAAGTCCCTGCTTCTACTCTGCCATCTTGGCTCTGCACTGTACTCATCATTTCTTATAGAACAATAGTATTCTACTACATTCATATAATACAACTTGTTCAGTTATTCCCTAATGGATGGGCATTTTTCAATTTCTGGTTCCTGGTTACCTCAGAAAGAGATACTATAAATATCTTTATACATGTTTTCCCATTTTTTGATCTTTGGGATACAGCTCTAAAAGTGGTATTACTGGGTTAAAGAATATGCACAATTTTATAGCCCTTTGAACACAGTTCCAAATTCTTCTCCAGAATAGTTGGATCAGTTCACAACTCCACCAACAATACATTAGTGATCCAGTTTTCCCACATCTTCTTCAGCATTTATAATTTTCCTGTTTTGTCATGTTAGCCAATTTGATAGGTATGATGCATTACCACAGAGCTGTTTTAATTTGCATTTCTCTGATCAGTGGTGATTTAAAAGATTTTTCATATGATCAGAGATAGTTTTAATTTCATCATCTGAAAACTGCCCATTCATATCCTTTAACCATTTCTCAACTGAGGAGTAACATGTATCCTTGCGAATTTGATTCAGTTCTCTAAATATTTTAGAAATGAGGCCTTTATAAGAGACACTGGTCATAAAACTTCTTCCCCAAATTTTCTATTTCCCTCCTGATATTGGTTGCATTGATGTGGTTTATACAAAAACTTTTCAGTTTAATGTAATGGAATTACCCATTTTGCATTTTATAATGTTCTTTACCTCTTGTTTGGTCATAAATTCTTCCATTCTCCATAAACATAATAGATAACTATTCCTTGCTTTCCTAATTTGCTTATGGCATCAGTATTTGTATTTAAATTGTGACCTTTTGGCTTTATTTTGGTATATGGTATAAGATGTTGGTCTATGCCCAGTTTCTGCCATGCTATTTTCCAGTTTTCCCAGCAGTATTTGTCAAATAGTGAGTTCTTATTCCAACAGCTAGGGTCTTTGGGTTTATCACACAGTAGCCTGCTATGATCATTGATTACTGTGTCTTCTGTACCTAGTGCATTCCACTGATCTATCCCTCTATTTTTTTAGCTAGCACCATGTAGTGTGACGAATTCTGCTTTATAATACAACTTAAGATCTGGTACGGATAGACCACCTTCACTAGCATTTGTTTTCATTAAATCCCTTGATATTCTGGACCTCTTGCTCTTCCATGTGAATTTTATTATTTTTTTAGTTCTTTAAAATAGTTTTTGTAATTTGATTGGTATGGCACTGAATAAATTAATTTAGGCAGAATTGTCATTTTTATTACATTAACTCAGCCTACCCATGAGTAACTGATATATATATATATATATATATGTATACACACACACACACACACACACACACACACACACATATATATACATATATAAACACTATTACAGAACACTTTTCAAGCAAAAAGTCACATCTAAATGATTGGGAAAAAAACATCCATAATAGAAGTAGTAGTAATAGTCATAATAGCAGTAGCAGCATCAGCATCAGCAATAGTAATTGTAGTAGTATTGCTTTCAATCCACGTGGCTGCTAGTCTACTGTAATGAAAACATTACCTTTTTCTGCCTCCATCAATCTTCATTCACCTTCTCTCTCTCTTGCTTCCCCTTTATACAAAATGATTTTATCACATGGAAATAAGTTCTTAATATAAAATATTGACTCATCTTTACTCCCCCCCAATTCTTATCTGGTCTTTGCAGTTAGGAAAATTGTTATTAATCAGAATATCATTTATCAGTTTTCTGCCATGTAGCATCAGTGGTGCCTGGTTTGCCAAATCTTCTTTCTTGTGTTAGGGTCTTTAGTTCATCTTGCTTTTTACCCATTTTGTATCAATTTGTGCATAAATATGTGAATTCATGAACTTCATTGTTTGCCTCTTTCTCAATTTTTTACTCTTGCTAATTTCCAATTATCCATCTCCTTCTCTTTCCTATGTTGTAACTGCTTTCTGTGATATTTATCTAACTGGAAATATGTGGTCAGTGTTTTTTTCCTTCTTTCTTCCTTTTCAGTTTGTAGCCTTTTGATTATATTGGCAAAACCCCAAGCAAAAGTCTTTCATTCTAGCTACTTAGACACACTAAATACTGAACTGAGACCCTACTGTTCCAACATTCTAAGCCATGATCTTGAAATCCATCTTCCATTAGAGGAAAACATCTCAAGCTGCTGTATCCACTTCCCAAATTTGTCTTTCTCTTTTGAAACCTGGCCTTCTCAAGATGGCAATAACAAAAGTTCCCCTGTGTTATTCCATTCACCCTTAGCTATCCCAAGACTCCGTGATACTTAGCCATGATTGTTGTATTCCTTCTGGGACTATTGGTTCGATCCACAGTGAATTACTAGAAGTGGGTAGTCATACATGATAGCAGGTCTTATATTTTCTTTATCACATCATGAGCATATGTTCCAAAGACCTGGCCATAGAAACATGCAAAATGTATAGAGCTGGAAGTGAATTTAATGTCAAATGGGTCCACCCTTTCATGTTATGGATGAAAATCTAAGGTACATAGAAGGGCAGCAACTCATGTTAATGCCACAGGTAGAGTATGTTAGAATATAAGTTAATATAAGTATAAGTTATGATTCATAACTGGTCATTTAGGTTATCTGTGTTCCTAGGAAGTGTTCTTTCCATTAAACCACTGACTGACTCATCAACATGTTCTTTTCCTCCAAATATATTTTAATAAAAGAGGAATTTAGCATAAGATGGCTCTGTCTTGGTCCTTTCCCAAGTAAGCAACTTTCTAAAACACTAAGAAAGTTCCCATTCTAAAGTGGGTGCTACTAAAAAGTGTAACCCTGATTGCATTATTATCATTGTTACTATTATTGTACTTTTAAAATTTACAACTGACTGTTATGTTTTCCTCTTTTATATGACTATGGAGTCTCATTTAGCATTTGCTATTTTTGTGCTCACTGGGGATTAGGAAAACAGCTAGCTAACTTTCCAGCTGTCCTCCTCATATCCCTATTTTAAAACTATAGAATGACAAAGAACATAATTACTCGAGCAAAACTTCCTTGTGACTGCTCCAGTAATGGAACTGGGGCCTGCTCCATGGCACAACACTTGGAAGCCTTGACTCCATCTCTGGTTACCATTATACTCATAAATGCACTATCCGTTTTATTTTCAGTAAGGATCACATCACCTCTGCTCATTTGGATATATGTTCCTTCCCTTGGAAGAGATCTGTTCTGTCCTAGTCCAGAACAGAAAAGATGACAAAGATAGCTCACTTCACAAATGGTTTGCATTAGTGCTGAAAACACTGTCATCACATCCTAAGACATTTAAGCACCTACAAACTTGTCACCGAGCTCTTGAGCCAGTGGGAGCACTAAATCAATTGGTGGTATTCATAAAGCTGAACTGATTTATCTTCCAGGGAGTATTTCATTTGAAACATATTTCTGTAAAAATGAAATACTTACCATAATCCCTTCCCATACTCCAATCTGATGGCTGCCATTATCCTATGGATAAAATGATCTTTTTAGTGAAGCAACCCTTGTCTTCACAGTCCTTTCTCGTAAAGAAAAGAGCTTCTCTTGGACATGGTGCCAATATCTAGGGGCTGCCTTAAGAAATTCAAAGGGTCCTGTCAACTTTCTTACTGGCTCAGTCATGGATAGCATCATCAGGAGATCTGCTGAGGTTTTGGGCAGCAATCTTATGAAAAAAATATCAGCCTATCATCCAATTGGATGCAGTTAGAAGCCTAAGTCCGGTTTCACAGCCATATATCCAAAGCCAAGGGAGCTTTAAGGAACTTGTATTTAATCTCTCACTGAGATTTATGCTGTACAAGTCTCTAGATCTGGAAAGATCTTAGAACATTGGTATATTAGGCCATGGTCAGATGCCTATTCAATTCTCTTCAATTGAAAGCATTTATTGAATGTCTAAATGACCTGCCTGGTGTTAGTCTGGAGATAGCCCAAAATGAAACAAACCTTGCCTTGACATTCAGAAGTTTACATGATGTTCTGAGGTGGGGCAGGGTCGAGGCAACATGAGCCTACAAAGTCAATACAGCAGCAATGCAGATAAATTCTGAATAATTTCAGGGAGTAGATCACTAGAAGCTTGACTAATCACAAAGGTCTCCTGTAAGATTTGGCTGACTCTTCCAAGACCCAGGGAGGATTAGAAGCAATGCAGAGGAGTGAGAGTATTCAAGGCTTATGAAAGAATCTGCCCAAAGTCATGGAAGTGGGACATAGAGAGTTAAGTATAGAGAAAGAGCAATGAAGTCAATTTGTGAATGGGTGAGGGAGAGTTTGGGATGATGATCATTTGGAACCAGTTTGTGAAAGACTTTCAGTGTCAAACACAGGGCTCTCTCTTTGATTATCTCATAAGGCTGGGACCTTGAGGGGCAACCTTAAACCTTCTCACCAACAGCCTTCTTCATCAAACCTCTTCTCATCAAGCAAGTCTCTTGCTTGAATTCATTCTCCAACGATTAATACATTCCCCCACATTCTTACTCTTCTCATCAGTGATATTGGGGATAATATCCTACAATATCTATTGTTCTCTCCTCAATTCCATTTTCTCAATCTTACTACCCGCCCCCAAAAGTCAATGCATAACTCCAGTTCTATCTACTCTTTCAGCTTTGTCCTCTGAAAACCCACTCTACAATTAACAAAAAATGATCTCATCTTAATCCTCACAATCCCTGCTTTCCACCAGTGAGCTGAAAAACATTTATTAAGCCTTTACTATATACCAGTAAATTTTCTAAGTGCTTGGGCTACAAAGAAAGGCGAAAAGAGTCCTCACTCTTGAGGAGCTCATGCTCCGATGAGAAAGACATCATGTTAGTAGCTATATTTATAGGGGGTCTGACTTTTCTCCTGACCACAGTGTATTCTTTCTAAGACTGACTAATTCCTCTCATACACTCCACTCAAAGGAAGGGGGAGAAGGAGTATTCCTTTTTCCTCCTTTCCACTGTAACTTACATATTTTTCCACTACCATCTTCATTCATTAGTCTCTTCCCTGTGCTATCCAAATTATCACTTAATCTGGAACCTGGTGGCCATTACCTGACAATGCTCAGAACCTTGTTCTCACCATGTCTGTTTTGTCCACAGACTTTCTCACTTCCTTAACTTCTGCCATGATACGATAGGATTTCAACATACATAATGAAACCAGATCTTCTCTGTTTTCCCCCAATTTGTTCCATTTAAGTTACACATAGGGATGACCATAGTCTTGACTGTCTTACCAAATCCAAGTGTTCCACTTCCATGTTAACAAACTCTAAAATCCCTTCATCCAAAAATAATATTTTATCAAGTCTTTCTCAACATTTTATAACCTTAACCCTGTCCTTTGTCCTCACTGAACTTGAGTCTCTTCACCCTTCAATACTTCATTAGGCTATTATTATTGCCCCTTCCTTGGCTACAAATGCCTCTCCTAGCAAATATGATCAACTATTTTAATTCTATACTATCCTCAAGTGTCTTGTCACCTTATTCTATGTATGATCATGACCTCCAAACCCCAGTCCTGGATTATTTACACCATCTATCTTCTTCATTTTCATTCTTCTGCTGTTCAACAACAGTTATAGGAAATCATGGAAACGGGATGATTGGGCCCACTCCAAAGTTAGGGTCTCTAATCTCAATGTAGCATTCACTACTGCAGGCTGATCTTCCTACTTTTCCCTGACTCCTTATACAAATCACCAGACCAGACCTTCCCTTCTCACTTCATGCCTTCCATGGTGCTCTAGTCACCTAATGTTCTCCTTATATTTCATTGAAAATTTGAGGTCTTTTTCAGAGAGCTCCTTCTTCTTCCCTCTTCCTCCTTTTACACTGTGTCTATTCTCTTTTTCTTTAGTCTCTGAAGAAGAGTTTACTTTTCTCTTTGTTAAGACCAAACCACCACCCTTAATCCCATCTCCTCTAACCTTCTCCAGCAGGTTGCCCCAACAATCACCCCCAATTTCTCTTTTATCTTCAACTTCTCTTTATCTGTTGCCCCCTTCCCTGCTGCCAGTCACATGGCCTCAATTGCTTTGACCATTCTTGTTGCTCAATATCCCTCTTTCTCTACTTTATAGTCAAATTTCTTGGAAAAGAGATCTGAACTAGGTGCTTCTACTTCCTGTTCTCTCACTTTTTTTCTAAAAGCTTTACAATACAGCTTCTCATCATTCAACTAAAACTAAAGTTATATGATTTCTCATTTTCTAAAACTCATGATCAATTATCAATCTTCATACTTCTTTACCTAACGTCTCTTCATTCTTCAAAAGAGTGAAGTATCCTCTCCTGCTGAATAGTCTCCCCTCACATTTTCTAACTCTATACTTTTTTCTCTTCCTGCTTCTTTGACTGTTCCTTCATAGTTTCCTTGTTGGTTTCTTCATACATGTCATGACCCCTACATGTGGGTGTTCCAAAAGCTCTGTCCTGAGACCTCTCATGCTTTTTTTCTACATTAACCCACTTGGTGATGGTATCAGCTTTCATGATTTCACTTCCATCTCTATGCAGATCACACTCAGGTCTATATAGCTATCCCTCATCTTTCTCCTGAGTTCCACACCCACATCAACAAATCCCTCTTGGAAATTTTCAACTGGTAATCCCATACATGTCCCCAATTCACCATGTCCAACATAGACTTATCTTCTCCCCCAAATCCTTCCCCTCTTCCAAACTTCTTTCTTACTATTGAAGGCATCACTTTCCTACCAGTTAAGCAGGTTCACAATCTTGATGATGTCCTCAGCTCCTCACTCTAATTCATCCTATATGTCTGAATCAGTTGTCAATTTTTGGTATGCATGTTTCCACATGTCTTATCCATGCCCTCTTCTTTCCTTTCACTTAGTCATTCTGTTTCTGGCCCTCATTAGCACTCATCTGGCCTATGGAAACTTTGAAACCAATCTCCCCACTTCAATGTCCTCCCCGCATCAATCTATCCTTGGCACAGCTAGCAAAGTGATTCCCTTGATTTGCCATTCCCCTACTCAATAAGCTCCAGTCACTCACTGTTATCTCTAGGATCAAATAGAAAAAGTCCCTTAGCTTTGTCCCCTTATGCATTTTTCAATTTTCTTATGTGTTAGCCCCTTCTAGGCACTCAACATTCAGACACAGCAGCCTTCCTCTTGTTTCTCCCACCTGGTGCTTCATCTCCCATCTCCATGTCTTTTGCGCTGGTGGCTGTGCATACATACCCACAATATTCTCCCTCCTCTTCTACACTTCTTAGAATCCTTGATTTCCACCAAAACTCATCTCAATGGCACTTTCAACAGGAGGCTTTGTTACTGGTGACTTAAAGAGAGAAACACCTGGCATGTAGTTGTTGTTTTCCTTTGTTCTGGAAGAGGATCATGACATCAGGAAGATGATGCCATGACTTATGAGTGAATTAGATTGAAGTGAAGCAGGGTGGTGCAGACCCACTACTTCACTTTCTCCTCTGGAACCACCAGGCTCTACAGATTAGCTATAGATCAGGACCCTGGGGATGGCCCTGTATGTACAAGTATTTAAGAAATGTTTATTCCCTTTCCTCTTCCTTCCTACCTTCTAGGGTTACCTATATTTATGTATATTGTCTTCTCCAGTAGAATACAAGTTCTTTGAAGACAGAGACTGATTCTACTTTTCCTTTGTTTCTCTAGAAATTCCACCAAGTAAACATTTAATGTGTTTGTTGATTGATTGGTTGAGGCAAAGGGGATTCAGGGAAATTTCGTCTTCGTGACTGGGATACAGTCCAATGTTTCTGTAGGAAGGCCTCTTTGATAGCTGTTTGGAGGACAGTTGAAACAGGGAAAGAGTAGAGGCAGGGAGACCAATTGGGAAGCATTTTCAGTGAAAGTGAAAGTGGCAGAAAGGCTGTTGGCCATGTGTACAGAAGAAGATGAAGGTTTTGGAGGCAGAATTGTGAAGGAGTCTGGTTAGCAAAAGAGAAGAGTCAGGAATGATGTTAAGATTCTAAACCTGAATAACAGAAAGCATAGAGTGTTCTTAACCAAAAGCAGGATGGATTTAGGGGGCAGGCTTAAGGATATGTACGGGACACTGCATCAAAGAATTTCATGCATATATGCAGATGCACGTGTGACTGATAACATTTCCCATTCATAAACAACAAGCAAGAGTTGAGTAAACCAACAATGGAGTTTCTTGACTCATGTACATATCACTCATAGTCGATGTATCTAATACACAAACCTGAGTCTGGCATCATTTCTCTATATCTCAGACGTGATTAATGGTGTCCTATTTCAGCTGAATTTATGGTTCCATTCACTTGGGGAAAATGCAGATTGTTCTTTCACAAAGTGACCCCAAATGTACAGGAACTATATTTCTCCTACCTGTTCATGGCAAGGGGACAATGGAGACAAAGAGAGAAAAAGTACTGAAGAGAACCGCTAAGAAGTCAGTTTGGGCATTTTAAAAATCCGTCACTGGCCAAATATCTTTTCATCATTTGAAAAGATGCTTATTGAGTGCCCAAGTCAGTGGCATTGGATGAAGGTGATTTTTATGGCAGTCACACCTTCATAGACATTTGAATATTTCTACCTAAAGGTCAATGGACTGAAAAAAAAGGACATAGGTCAACCAGGGAGAAAACCACTGATCATGAATAAGAATGATGAGCATATTAGTGTGGGAGAAGGTCAGCTGGGATGTAAGCCAGGGAAAAATATTTCGAAACCTACTTGGGGCCTATTTGATTAGTGTAGTTTTCCCTGAGTAGCAGGGACTGAAGCCAGGCTTGAACTAGCGAGCTGCAGAAAGAGAGAGAGAGAGAGAGAGAGAGAGAGAGAGAGAGAGAGAGAGAGAGAGAGAGAGAGAGAGACAGCTGGCAATGCTGCCTATATATATATACATACATACATACATACATACATACATACATACATACATACATACATATATATATGCCACTACATAGTCCTGTCCCTTTGAGTATTCCTGTACTTTGGGTAGGGAGAATGAAAGCAGAGATTTAAGGCAAGAAAGGACATTAGAGTTCATCTGATAAAATCCCCTTCATTCCACCAATAAGGAAATTGGAGCCCAAGGAGGTAATTTGTCCAGTGTCACAGAGGCAATTAACGACAGAACCAGGATATGAACCATGGCTCTGTGACTCCCAAACCAAGCCCTAATCATTACCACCCAAAGACAAAGTACCCCTGAAGGTTAAATTCAGATATACAAGATGAGTTTTGGACTTGGAGGAGGCTGCTTTCTATAAGAGGTGGTTTTCAAAGCAATCAAGAAGACTTCTTCCTCTCCCATTATCTCTTGCCACCTATTTATGGCCTCAGTGGTGGAAAGTGGAGATAGTGACTTGTGTGCAATCAAGAACAAGGGTAATACCTGAGAGAAACTCCCTGGAAAGTAGAAGCCACTTGATTTTAAGTATTATGAAGTCTAACATAAGAGAAGGTGCAGCTAGGTGGTGCTATAACGGATAGAGCATTGGGCCTGGAATTAGGAATACTCATCTTTCTGAGTTCAAATCTGGCCTCAAACACTTACTAGCTAGGTGATCCTGGGAAATCCTCATAACTTTGTTTGCTTCAGTTTCTTCATCAGTAAAATAACCTGGAGAAGGAAATGGCAAATCACTCCAGTAACCCTCAAATGGCATCAGGAAAAGTTAGACACACAACTGAAATGAGTGAACAGCAATAACAAAAAAAATATAAGAGATGCAGGGTAATAGGCGATAGGAGATCCCTTGAGAAAAGAAGATTTAGGCAAGAGAAGGATGAGATGATCCTCTGAAGCCACAAAGGATGAGACAAACATCATAGAAACAAGGCAAACACCTGGCAATTATCAACAATCTATCTCTTAATTTTGCCCGAGTCTTCCAGCTCAAACATCAAGTTTGGTTAAAACCTCTGCAGATTTTTACAAGTCTTATTTACACTAGCCTACTGTGGTAGGACCCTTGCTATCTAGCTATCTGTCCTCAGCCTCAGTCCATTGGGAAAGAAGGAAAGGGGTGAGCAGGAAAGGATGAGGAAGGATTTTTTTTAAAAAAGGAAAACTAAATGGCACAGCAGAAGATGAATTCATTTGTTATTCAAGAGAACAAGCCCCCAAATATGAAATAGTTTTAGAAAGAAATTGATTTCCTCATCTGGTAGCAGAGAGTGAACTGGAAAGGAGGTATAACTCTCTCTCTTCCAGCTTCTAGAAGGTTTACCTTCCATAAGATTTAGGCAAGGGTGCCTACGCAGGAACTCTACACAGGTAATCTATTTTACCTGAAGAGAAACTTAAAAGAAAGATTGAAACAGATATGAATAGCTGTGAACATTCAATAAAATTTGGGGAAAATCAAAACATAAGAACCCAAAACAGAAGTTTAGGTGGATCCAGGATCTGGTGAAACCCAAAAGACAGATAGCCATTCCCAGTATTCCTAGAGAGTTATTGAGGTCAGGCAACATTTAAAGTGCGGGCAACCTTTAATCACCTGAGGATAGATTTAAGCAGCATAATTTTTCCAAACAATATAATCAATCATTTTCCCCATATATTATGCAAGCTAATGTCACATTAGTAATGCTAATAACTCACAGATATATTAAGATTTTAATATATTTTACACATATTTTTATTGAGTGTGTAATCTCATCTGTTCCTCACAACAGCCCTTCCCATTTCAGGGAAGCAAAAGATGAAACAAACAAGGATCACAAACTAGTAAGTGTTGGAGGCAGAGTTTGTCCTCAGTTCCTCCTGACTCCATATCCCATGGTTAATACACCACACTACTCAGCTAGGGAAGGTACAAGCCACATAGGCTGTTTCTCCATTCTCTTTATATTTGCTTACATGAGTTGATCTTTGGATTGTAGACCGAGACTCTATCACTTTACTCATATTTTGAGCCTTTGCTATATGGTAGAATCTAACAGACTTCATTCTCTGTTAGCAGATCCTTCAAGAACCAAGGCTCCTTTGCATGGTTTAATGGACTTCTACTGAGCATGAAGACTGATGCTAAAATGCAGAGCTTTCCCAGCAGGCAGGAATTTGGAGCACTGAAAGTGCTGAGTGGTTTCCCTTGCAAGGGGTTGCAGTTTGATCTCCTCTCATTTAGCTCAGGACACATTATCAATACAACTCCTTGACTTTGTGGGCCTACTAGCCCAGCAGCCTGCTCTTGGAATGATTAAGACAGAAGGACTACCCATATCCTGGCTCTCTATGGAAGCAGTCACAGCATAGACAATGCCAACCTTCTATCGCAGCACACAGTAGGGACTCTTTTCAGGAATGGGTTGGTCATTAAGGGCCCATCTAGATCAGACATCCTGGCCTTTTGTTCCACATCTAGCCCCAAAAGTTCCTATTGTCCTGAAAATTTAAAGTGTTTGCTAACTTTGTTCCTGACTGCCATTCTTGTAGTGCTGAGGAATCCCCAATAAACCAATCAATTAATCAGCTTGAACATCTGCTGGGCACTGGAGATGTGATAAAAGCAAGGAAACCCCTGCCCTACAAGACCTTATGTTTGGTTGGTGAACTCACGAATAAGTGAGAAGGAGGGACTCTCAGCCCCTCTTCACACTCTTTGCTCCTCTACATTATCCTCCTCCCCGGAAAATGTGTTCGGCCCCAAGGCCTCTTCACTGATGAGACCCTGGCCAGAGATCATCATTTTAGGAGGTGTTCAGACCATCCCTGCTTACTTTGCTTCTGGCTCCACTCCTGAATCTCTTGGCTTTTCACCTCCTCTCCAAAAGCTCCATCTCCTCAACTCCCTTTTATGTGCCTCTACTCCAGAATGTGAGCTACCTTAGAGAAGGGATGGCCTTATTTTTTTACCCATATTGTATTATCAATGTTTAGTATGGTGCCTAGTACACAGCAAGAGCTTGATTAATGTTTTATTTATCTAGTAAATGGATAGATGATAGGAATGTAGATAGATGAGGAGATAGATAGGTGGATGGAGAGACAGATAAATGGATTGAGGGATAGAGTTAGAATAGATGAGACAGAAAGACAAAAAATGAGTGAGAGAGAGAGAGATGTTTGTTTTATTCCATTGGTGTACATATGTGGATTGATGCAGATCCTTAATACACATAAAAAAATAAATACAAATTGATTTCTGAAAGATGGCACTGTTGACTGTGGGAGGGAGGAAGAAAGAGTCCATGAAGGAGGTAACCCTGTAGCTTAGCCTGCAAGGATCTAGGGATTCCAAGAGACAGAAGTGAGGGTGGGGAGAACATTCCAAGTCTGAATGCCTGCATGAATGCAAAGAGGTAGAATACTGTTTTGGGGGAGCAACAAGTAGGTTCCTTTGTCTGGAACAGAGAAGCAAGTCATGTCCAGTAGTCCTAAGTAGCAGGTTGGAGGCAGTTGGTGAAGGACTTTGAATATTCAACAGAGGAGCTTATCTTTGAAGCTCCTGATGCTTCTTTAGTGAGGAACAGAGCAGATTTTAGCTTGAGCAGTATCCTTTTGGCAGATGTTGGGAGGATGGATTGAAGAGAGAGTAGACTGAATGCAGGGGGCCCAATTAGAAGGCTAATACAATATTTCTAGTCATTGCTAGTGAATGAGGATACGTGTGGTCAACTGGGGAGAAGAGGTCAGATTTCAGTTGGGTGGAGGTCCTCTTGATAATTGAATCATGGAATGGCAGGGAGGAGGCCCTACTGGCTGAAGTCAAGGTGAATCTGCCATCTCCCATCCCCACCTGGGGACCTGTGAGTAGAAATGCCCAACAGACAGCATTTGTTGTTATGCAAAGGCCAGGACGTCTGAAATGTAGTTGGGAAAAGAAGAGGACCCTGTGGCCTAGGCTGCTGAATTCATTGCAGCCAGGGGGTGGCCTGCCTCAAGCACCCACCTGGGCACCAGGCATCTTTGTCCTCCTCCCTGGACACACAGGCATAGCTGCGGCCTCCAAGGTGTCAGGGGCCTCATCAAGGCAGCTGAGTCCCCCAAGACCTACTTAGTGGGAGGGAGTAAAACGTGGCTGTCTCTGTCCACTTTGGAGACAGAGGTCACAAGGTTTCCTTTCTTTAGTTTCTGTTCCCAGGTAATGATCTTCAAAACCATGGCAAGCCCACTCATTGGAACCGACACATAGTGATGGGCTTAGACAAACAGAGAAAGAGTTGGCCCTGTGAAAGGTGCTTCTGGGTATTAGGAGGGACCCCAAGTGCCTCTCATCTGCTTGCTGGTCAGAGACCTAGGGGAAATGAGCTGATGGTTTGAAACCAGCTCCAAATCAGAAAGAAATGGTCCTTATTGCTACAATAATCAGCAGTTTCTAACAGAAGTGAATGGTGCGGACAGAGGCAGGGGTTTCAGAAACATTTTCTCCCCTGTGTCAGGAGGGTCTTATGGGGACTTCTTCTGAAGAGGCTCATGTACTTAGGGTTTTTAGCCTAGCTAAGGAAAGTCGAATCAATCAGTATTTAGAAGTGGCTACTCAGTTCCAGGCACTATGCTGAGCACTGGAAATGCAATGAATGCAAAAACAATCCCTACCTTAAAGCAGATCACATCTAACAGGTGAGAAAGTATGCAAATCATCCGTAGAAACAAGACATGTAGAGGCTAAACAAGTTACCACCAGAGGGAGGGCACTAAGGTGAGGACAGGGCAGAATCTCGCAGAAGGTGAGACTTTAGTTGAGATTTAGAAGAAGCCAAGGAAGCCAGGAGGCAGAGATGAGAACAGAGAATCCCAGGAATGGGGGATAGCCCTGAATTTGCCTGGAGTCAGGAGACTGAGTGTTGGTGCAAAGATGGACAGCCACATACCCAGGCTCATGGAGTGTGCGGAGAGGATCAAAGCATAAATTTAAGACTGGACAGATAGGAAGCAGCTACGCAGACTTCGACTTTGACTGTCCCTACCTGAATTTTGTTCAACAAATTCATTTCAATTTTGGAAGCATAACTTAAATGTGGACAATATCAAAGGCAGTGTGTTAGGTAAGGCCAAAACATACATAGACCTGTAATGAGAATCTTGGGCAGGCAGTGAGAGAGATGATGGACAGATCCTTGGTGAGGACTGTGGGAAGGGAAACCATTCCTTCAACTTTCTTCCCAGGGAATAAAATCCACCTCTATGGACAAAATCCACCCACATTGATACCTTCAACCAAGAGTCAGTGATGCCATATTTCACCATGGGCAGCCCTGTCAAAGGTGTCTGATATGGATAGTTCTGACCTTTATCCAGTCAAGAGAACAGTGTTACTTGTGTTTGACCCTCTCACTGTGGGAGTAGGCCAAGACTGCCCTCTTTTCTTCTCTAGCTTCACTCTCACTTGGTAATCTCCTCAGGTCCCATGGATTCAATTAGCTCCTCTTTGTAGACGATTTATATTTCTATATTTACACATATAGTCTCCTGAGCTCCATTTCCATGTCACCTATTGCCTATTGGACACATTTCAAATGTATATCCCAGAGACATCTCAGTTCCAACATGTCCAAAACAGAACTCACTCTTTTCCCCCAAACCCTTCCCTTTTCTGAACTTCCCCATGTTGAAGACACTACCATCTATTAACTCGCCCAGGCTCTCCACTTTGAAGGCATCTTTATTTGTTCACTCCCAACCATGTGCATGTTCAAACCATGGCCAAGTCATGTCCTTTCTAGACTTGCCCAATATCTCTTATATCTGTTCCCTTCTACTTCATGTCACCCACATGGCTCCTAGCCCTCATCCATTCTCTACTGAACTAGTATCCTTCCTCAAGTTTCTCCCCACTCCTAACCATGCTCCATCAAGTTATCAAAGTAACCTCTTTGGACACAAGTCTGTCATAGTCACGCCCTTGCCCATTAACCTCTCAGGATTCCTTACTACTTCTAGGAGCAAATATCAACTCTTTGGAATGATGTGGAAAGCTTCTCACAGACTGGCTCCACCCAACCTTGTAGCCTTTGCATACTTCACTCCCCCTTACCCACTGCATAATGACCTCTCACAAGCCTTCTTGTTGTTCCTCATATGCTCCATTGGTCTCCATGCTTTGGCATCTACTGTCCCTCAAATTTTGAATGCTCTCCTACCTCATCTGTACTTCTAGACTCATAATTTTCCTTCAGAGTTCAACTCAAATCGCACTTTCTATATGAGGCCTTCCTACTTTACACTCCATTCCCAAAATTCTAGTGTCTCCACACTCCTGAAACAGTCGTATAATTTTCTACATGTGAGTATATGTACGTGTCCCCTCATTCCATTCTCTGCAAATTGAATGTAACTAACATTTCATTTTTGTCCTTAATTAGAGTGCCTATATATTGTTCAGCATATATTTGGAACTTAATAATTGCTTATTGATTAATTGATAGATTAACCAATGTATACATAACAAATCTTGTCCAAATGGGCTTTTCTCACTCAGTAGGAATGATATCATTCCTTCCATATTACTCTTAAATTTATTTTAAATCAATTTATGAAGAAACCATTCTCTCTCTAAACTCTTCTTTCCTATCTCTTACTTTCTCTTTGTCTTTGTGTCTCTTCACCTCGGTCTCTCCATTTTGATTATATTTCTACCTATCTCTGTCTCTGTTTTCTTGAGCTTTGATTCAAAACCAGGAATTTTCTGGGTTTGATGGCATATACCTATAATCCAAAGATCAGGAAGTCTGAGGCTGACAGCTCTCCTGAGCTCAGGAGGTCTGAGCTTCAGTGGGCTATGCCAACTGGGTGTTCCCTATACCTGTTTGCTATAAATTCAACATTGGTACGATGATCTCCTGGGAGAAGGGGGGGGGGGCAATTAGATTGTGTAAGAATAGAAGCCATCCAGGATAGAAATGGCACAGAGCAACCTCCTGCAGAGATCAGCAGCATAATGAGGCTTTTGGATAGCTCATGAATTTCTAGCCAGCATGAAATTGGGAGATCCAGAAAGAAAAATAGGAAGGAAGAAAGAAAGAGAGGAAGGGAGAGAGGAAGGAAGAAAGGAAGGGAGAAAGGGAAGGAGAAAAGGAGGAAGAATGGAGGGAAGAAAAGTAAAATGGGGGAAGATGGA
Source organism: Notamacropus eugenii (assembly GCF_028372415.1). Lineage (NCBI taxonomy): Eukaryota > Metazoa > Chordata > Mammalia > Diprotodontia > Macropodidae > Notamacropus > Notamacropus eugenii. Next base: position 285,472,534 of record NC_092872.1, on the reverse strand, counting down.
AGGGAGAAAGGTAGGAAGGAAGGAAGGAAGGAAGGAAGGAAGGAAGGAAGGAAGGAAGGAAGGAAGGAAGGAAGGAAGAAACAAAGGAAGGAAGGAGAGAGGAAGAAAGGAGGGAAGGAAGAGAGAGAGGGAGAAAAGGAGGGAGGAAGAACGGAAGGAAGAAAGGAGGAGAGGGAGGGAGGAAAGGAGGGAGGAAGGAAGAAAAGAAAAAAATTCAACAACTTGATTAACATTTCTTTAGAGCAAGAGTTAGCAACTTGAGGCTTCAGAACTTTTTCTGATACTTTGTAATTATAATTCAGTTGATTTGGTTTCCTTTGTAATCTCCTGTATGTTATTTCATACATTTAAAATCATTATTTGGAAAAATCCATAGGCTCCACACTGCAAACAAGGATTAGAACCTCTGCCCAGAGGAGGACCCATAGGCACACATTCCAATTGTGGTGTGAGGAAGCTCATTCGGACCTTTGGTGGAAATATGTATCTATCATCCCAACATGTATTTGGGGGCTTCTAAACATGCAGATTATTGACCCAATATATCATGAAGCTCCTCTGAAGCCTCCCCAGGCCAGACTATCCCATAAACACTTAGGGAAGCATTGCCATGAATCTAGACCAGTCTGCTTAACAAAAAATCTTAATGAAATTAGTAAAGGAAATCAGCAGGCAGCCTTGCAGTTGTTCCCACAAAGTGCACATCATCACTGCTAAAACCCAGATTTATTTGGGAAATGTGCAGAGGTGGACTCACCACCATGCCCAAGTCTCACCTCTGTCTGCGTTAGGCCAGTTTTGTGGTGGAATCACAGAGCTTGCAGGCATTGTAAGTCATTTCCCTTTTTCCTGCTTTATTCCAATGGATTTTCAGATGCCATCACAAAATATTTGTTGACATGTTAGTTTCAGAGACATACTTGGGATTTTTAAAAACCATCCATCCCATCTCCTAGTTCATGTCCATCCTCTTAAAGTGTAATAGATAAAATTCAAAACACTCAATTCTGGGGGCCTAGCAGCTACCACAGAAACAGGCCACGTTTCAATCATACCTTCTCTCTTTCATATATTATGGAATACAAGGACTAGCTGTTTTGCTAATCCTTAAACATCACACAATTTCCAGACTCCATGCATTTTCTCTGGCTGTCCCTCATGCCCTAAATGTTCTTCTTCCCCTCTCCATATCTTGGCTTCCCTCAATTCCCTTCAAATCTTAGCTAAAATTCCTATAACTTTAGCCCTTTCCTGTTCCTTTAACCTAATGCCTTCCTTATAAGATTGTCTCCAATTACACACACACACACACACACACACACAGACACACACACACATACGCACATATTTATAATTGTATATAAAATTATATTATATATTTATATGTTCACACACATGTGTGTTTGTGAACATATATGTATATGTTGTTTATCCACATAGTTATTTGCATATTGTCTCCCCTCCCCTTAGAAAGTGAATCCCTTAAGGGTAGGAACTATTACAGTCTTCCTTTAATAATAATAATGATAATAATAATAATTTAGCTGTATATGGTGTTTACTATGTTCCTGTCACTATCATCACATCAACCCTGGGAAGTATTTTTTTAATGGAGGTACTGGGGGGAATTGGTGAACAAAGAGAAGGACCGCAGTGGTGTCAGGTATTTCTAGTGTGAGGAGACAACTGTGAGATGGTAGAGGAAGTCCTAGGATCAGGAATGGCACCTAGACAGGATGGAGGTTGTGTCTTTGGCCTTGGAACTTTCCTATGAATTTACACCTTCTTCACAACTTGCAGGCTTAAAGAGCTGCCATCTTAGTTTCCTCATAATCCAGTGCCATGATTGTCTTTATAAAATATTTGTTATAGTAGCTAACTGTCTCCAGGCTGCAATCCTGACTCTGGACTCTATCAGGTTACAATCCTGTATTTCTTGATGCCCCTGTGGCCCTTCCCTCTGATCACCTGATCCTTGAAAATACCCTGGTCAACCATGTATTCCTTTCTCTCTCATGACTCTCCAAGTTTGCTTGATCATCCTCCCCTTCCCTCTCTTCCCCTTTTAGCTCTTCCTTATGTTTTTTCTTTCCCATGAGAATGCAAGCAACTTGAGGAAGGAATGGTCTTTCTACTTGCATTTGTATTCCTACCACTTGGTACAGTAGTTGGCACATATAAGTACTTCATAAATGCTTGTTATTGGTTGACTGATCAAGACTTCTTCAAACTTAGTTTACACCCATTTCTGACTTTAGCCTAGTTTCACTTCTAAAATGACTAAGTGAAGACTGTCACTGTCCTCGATGCTATGAAAATGTGTCCTATCTGTCCCTTTGTTTGTTTTGTGTGCATGGTGAGCCTACACTCCAAACTTGGCTGAGGTTGGGAAGCAATTCTGAGTATTTCTCGTATGATTTACTGCTTTTTGGTTATCCGATTCCTGGCTTTTGACTTTATGCTGCCTTGTAGGAGACTGAATATGTCAGACCTTCTCAGAGCTGCAAAAAATAAAGGCTAGCCATAGAAGAAAAGAGGTGTCCAAGAAGCCTTGGGAACATGTCCATTAATAAGTGAGAACTGTCTCTCTGCTGTGGTCTCAGTCACATAAATTACCATACTTTGATCCCATGCTGGTTATCTTGTTAGTCACTAGGAACATCCATCCCTGAACAAATGGTGGGCCAAAGAGATTATGCCTGAAATAGTTTGGCTTTGGTCCATGTAGTTTCTGAATATTTCTAAAGAAAATCCTCAATCACACATTTTCCCCCTACAGAGGAAACATTTTTCCCATGGTTCATAGTCCCTCTTCTCTGCAGCCCCTGAAGAGCCTCTCTCTATAGTGCAGAATAGGCCAGATCTACTTAAGGTGGAATTGCTGGCCTGTGCACTTTCCGCTTCATCCTGGAATGGTTGAGCTCCAGGAATGCAGTGCCTACCTGACAGCCAATCCATGCACACCCTGGAGCCCCAGAGCCCCAATGCATGCAGACTTTAGGAGATGCCAGTTGGTAGACTTCTCCTCAGAGAAGGTAACAAAAAGAGGGCCAGCTATGTGAGGTAAGATGGCTATATTACCAACGACTTTGTAAGTTCAAAAGATAAGCTTTGCTCTTGCTCAGTTGGAAGAATACTGGACTTGTCACACTGTGTGGTCTGAACACCTCTGGGACTTGAATGAATGAGCTAGAGAAATCCTTCACTCCCACTCCCTGACAGTCCTGGCAAAAAGGCTACTGATGAGTGGATTCATGCCATCCTGGTGGGTCTCTAGTGGAGTGCCCTAGGACTCCACCTTGATTCTATGCTTTTCAACCTGTTTTAGCACTAGCTTGAATTTTACTATAGGGTTTAATTGAGTGCAAGCTCAGAGTGAGACAGAAGTGTGAAGTGAGTATTTGGTTATGGGCCACATGAAAGGAGAGGCACATTCCAGGAACAGGAGGTGATAGTATTATTATTCACTCTCCTCATTGGGCTGTATCTGGAGTGTTGGGTTCAATTCTGGGCACCTTGATATTGGTTAAATGAGGAGGACAAAGAAAACAATGAAGGACTCTGGGCCCAGGCCAGATGAAGACTCATTGAAGGTACCAGGGAATGTTTAGTACAGAGAAGAGAAGATTCAGGAGCAACATAAAGATATATTTAAGTATCTGAAGGGCTTCCATGTGGATCCATATGGGACCAGTGGGAGAAGATGAAGAGTAGAGGATGACTCCTAGTGTTGAACCCCAAGAATTCAGAGGGTAGGGCTACCCCATAAATTAATAGGAAAGTTTAGAGGGGGGAAGGACTTAGGGACAAAGATAATGAGTTCAGTTTTGGATGTGGTGATTTGAAGTAGCTATTGGATGTCTAGTTGAAGATGTCTGAAAAGCACTTGGAAACATAAAATTGAAACTCAATGGAAGGATAGGTAGACTGAAAAATCATTAGCATAGAACTGAAAATTAAATCTATGGAATGGATGAGATTACCCAAGTAAAGTAGTCTAGAAGAAGAAAAGAAAAGCACCCAGGTGAGAATCCTGTTGTAAGGGGTTAAGAAGTGATTGAGCGGAAAGGAAGTACAGGTATCTAGTACAGATGCACTTTTCAAAGCATTTGAACACAAAGGACAAGAGAAATGCATGCTGTTAATAGGAATATAAGGATCAAAGGAGGGTTTTTGCAGGATGAAGGAGAGTAGGAAGTAGGAAAGGAGCCAGTACATCAGGAGAGACTGAAAATAAGTAACAGATGAGAGTGACAGAAGAGGCTATCTGTTGGAGGAGGAAGGATGAAATGGGATTGGTTGAGGGGTGGATCTTGACAAAGCATCATGGGACATGGAGCAGAGGAGGAGATGGGGCAGAGGGCCATTATTGTTTGCTATTTGATCTTCAAGAGGACTGATTCTTGACCTGTATGTGAACTGAATTTAAGTGAAGCAGAGCTACACAAGGTCATTAGCCTCATTCTCTTCTCCAGTCATCTGAGTCCAGGGGTAAGAGAAAAGTCAAGACTATTGTCAGTCACCGAGAATGCAATGGGTGGTCTTCACCTTTTTAAACTAAGGTCTCTCCCAGGTCTCAGTTTGTCTGAGGCAATCCCCATTCAGGTAAGAAAGGAGACAAAAAATGACCTAGTTTTCAATCACACAAGAATCAATCTGGGAGGGGAAGATCCTCAGTGTTTCTGTCCAAAACAGAAAAAAACATTGTTCTTTACACTCACTCAGAGACATCAAAATCTAAACAGCAACCAAGAGAGGCTTGGGCTGGGACCTTATATTAACCATTCAATGAAAGCTGGAGTAATTTCTGCTTAAAGGCATAATCAGGTAGCTCCATTGGAATCACAATGGGCTTTTCCAAAACCTATTTCTTCAGAATTATATATCCAGAAATCATAAATGAAAATTGTGCAAGACAAAGAGCTAATTGTTTCAGCTTTTTTGAAAAACTGATGAAATAAAAAGAAAAATTTTAAAATCTAGACCCTAAACCCCAAGATATCTTATAAAATATGTGTCCAAAAGTTCTATTCCTTTAAGAGAGAACATGTGCATGTAACAGTATGATTCTCTATGTGGACAGGAGGACCACATGTAATGAAAGAGGGGGAAGAAGAAGAAGAAGAAGAAGAAGAAGAAGAAGAAGAAGAAGAAGGAGGGGGAGGAGGAGGAGGAGGAGGAAGAGGAGGAGGAGGAGGGTGAGAGTGAGGGTGAGGGTGAGGGTGAAGAGGAAGACAGAAGAACAATAAATAAAAAAATGAAAGGAAGGAAAGGAAGGAAGGAACTGGCAGGTTGGGTCCCCAGAGGGCAGCTACTGCTGCTCACAGATTGGTATTTGTCCCTTGTCCTCAAAGAAGATCAATGGCATTATGTGGTGATGGTTTGACTTGTGATTGAATCGGATTTAAGTGAGGCAAAACTGAGCAAAATCATCAACCTCAGTCTCTTCAGAGTCATAGGAGTTCAGTGGTAATACAAAAGTCAAGATGACTGACGATGGACCAGTGGGACAGAGGGCACTTGAGCAAGAGGATGAAGAAAAGAGAAGAGGAAGTTCCCAACAAATAGACTCAATATTTCTGCCCAATTGTAAGGTGAAGTTCTTGGTTGAGTGAGTAGGGGGAAGAAGAGCCTGGTAAATTTGAGGACAGATGAAAAGATTTGAAAGAGACGCTGTGGAGAGTGGGAGGATGTGTTGCTAAGGGAAGCTGCTCCTTTTATACCAGAGGTTCTCCTCATCAGAGTTGGGATATAAGGCTGGCAATAAGAGACAGAAGTTGCCTTGAATTGGTGTAGATATAAGTCCTACAGACACCTTCCCTCAGGAAACACATGCAGCAGGAGATGGAAGGTGAGAGGTCACAGCCAGAGGAAGTTGCTCTTGAGGACTGAAGGTACTACTTTCATAACTGCATACCTTTTGTTTAGTCTGGAACTTGACACACAGTGGACACTTAATAGATCTTGTTCTAAGCAAAGTATTGTATAGTTCAGAAAGCTTTGATTTTTTTATACTATTATTGTGAGATATTAATTAAAGTTTTCCTGTTAACTCCTGACATTCACCTGGTTTATTTAGATAATTTATGAAACAAAACTAGTCCATCAATCAACCATTTCTGAGGGACCCTACTAGTAATACTTCTCTGTCAAGAACAGTGTCTGTCTATCTTTTTTACATGTTCCCTTTCTTCAATATGTCTCAATCCAGAGGAAAATTTAATGATGTTCTCAACCCTTCCCTACATTGCAGGGCCATGGAAACTTAGGTCCATTACCCAGGTTTCACTGAAAGCCACCAACAAAGGGGCCTCCTAAAGAATGTCAGTTGTGTTAGAGAAATCAATTAGTTAATTGAAGGTTAACAGAGCAGCTATTCAACTGATAGTTATCTTGTCTAAGCTGTGAATCCAGACCTTGAATCAGTTGGGGATAAAGAAGGTCATCTGAATTGCAGACTACAGACATCCTAAACATATCTTGAAGATAAGATGATAGGAAACATATCAGTGTCATAGCCAGATCTCTTTAAACTAAGTCTAGATCTTAGAAGTCAAGGGATTAGTTGAGTTTACAAATGAGTGATAGCAACGAGCTGGAGAGGCTTTGTAATGTTATTTTGGGGGTAGGAGGATCCATCCACGAAGACCAAATTCTTTTCTTAGGCTGTCTTCAATTAACTAATCTGGCAAGTAGCCATTCTCTCAGTACAGAAAAGAAGACTCAAAGCCTGAGACTGTATGTGTAACCCCCAAGTCTACTGCTGATTTCAGCTTGGAACTCATGAAGCTAAAGGAGGCTCTATTGTTGAGTGACAACATACATATCTAAAGATAGGAAAATCACTTGCAGGTGGGTGAAAGGAAGAACAATGGTATAAATGCAGAGCATATTAAAGAAATAGGTGGGCAACCATAGAAACAAATGATTTGCAAAAGTACTTTTTGTAGCAGGAAAGTACTAGAAACAAAATACATGCCCATTGATTGGGAAAGGCTAAGTTAATGTAATGTAATGTATGTAGCTTAATGAATGTAATGAAATATTACTCTTTTGTAAGAAAGTACTAATGTGCTGAATTCAGAGAAGAGTGGGAAGACAAGTTAGCTAAGGCCAAATGACTCTACATCAACTTCAGCACCATGGCCACCGCCACTGACACCCAATCCTAGAGTTTGCTCTGGCTGCTCAGGAGTCCTCACCTCATTTTGAAGAAAACCATTTATCCACATCGTTGCCAAACACATATCTCAACATTTTCCCCCAGCTCTATGTATTTATTGTCATTTTTGAGATTATTTAACAAGGCTTACTTTTTTCCTTTAATTTTATAGCTGATGTATTCATTTTTATCTCCCTTTTCACACCACTTAAAAAAGAAAATAAAAGAAAAAATCAAAACCCTTGTAACAAATACACATGGCCATTTCATGATTCTATTCATATTTCCACACTTACTTTCATAACTGACACATAGGAAACACTAAATGCATTCTTACTCTCTGATTCACATTGGATTAAGGAGAGTCAGGGAAACAATATATATGAAGGTTCTGATAACATAACTGAAACAAACACCAACAAAATACTTGAAGGAGAAAGTTGCAAAATTATAATGAATAGGATTAGCCCCCTAAAAGAGGGTATGAGAAGATAACCTTCTTCACCTACCTCGGGAAGGATTGTATATCAGGACACAGTGACAAATGTACATGTGAAAGATGCATTAATATGATTTTTATTTAAGTACACTTAAATATGTGAGTAAAAATAATAGAATAAAATAACGAAAGAAAAGCTACCAAGATCCTTCACTCCCCTCAATCTAGGGATCCCACTACTGGGTAAATGTGCCAACAAAGGCAAAGATTGATAAAAGGACCCTGTATGACAAAAGACTCGTAGAATCATTCTTTTTAAGAAGGAACAAACATTTATTAAGTACCTACTGAGTTCCAGACACTGTGCTAAGTGTTTTACAAATATTATCTCCTTTGATGTCACCTTACGCCTGCAAGGGAGGCGTTATAGCTCCATTTGACAGTTGAGGGGACTGAGGTTAAGTGACTTGCCCAGGGTGACAGAGCTGTAAGAATCGAATTCAGATTTGAACTTAGGTCCCCCTGATTCTCCCCAGTGGGCTGGGGGAAAATATTTGGGATGTAAATCTGATCAGATATTGACATGCTATGAGAAAAACGAGATATAAATACTTTGGAGAAATGTGGGAAGACTTGTTTGACAAAAACTTGAAGAGCTCACCTTGTTGACTTTGTGATTTAAAGGTTGAAATGCATTTTAGAAATAGTATGTAGTATAGTGGAAATAGCAATGCATTTAGGGTCTGAAGTCCTGAGTTCAGGTATCATCTTTGCTACTTACTGCCCCTACGACCATGGGAAAGGCCCTGAATCTCCTTTTACCTCAGTTTCTTCATCTATAGAAAGAAGGAGGAGAGAAGAAAAAAAAGAAATGTATGTGATAATTTGCTGTATATTTGGAAGGAAGAGCAAGTTGAGCATAGAAGCTTTGTAGTTTCATATGCAATCATCTTTTTTACTGTATTATGTTATGGAAATGCTTGTTCATTCCATAAATTAAAATTTTTAAAAACCAAAAAGTGGAGGTTGAACTAGGAAATCTCCAACATCCCTTCCTTTTCTCATTCTAAGATCCTGTGTCTTTACATGACATAACAACACTATAAAACTGCAATGATTATTCCCATTTTACAGATTGATAAGGGAACTGAGCAAACAGATGAAGCTAGCTGCCAATTTGTGTCAGAAAGATTTGAATCCAGCTCTCCCTGGCTATAATGCCCTAGTCTAGATTCTGGGGGGAAACACACATAGACTGCAATAATGTTGACAGAAATACTGCTAAATAACAATTTACCTCACTTTATTTGTCAGGTCTGTCTTGATCCCAGAAAACGAATGCTGAAATGTCCCTAGCTCCTCTCCGTAGAACAGGGAGTGGGGAGGACCAAGCAGCATGAGCTGACACATGGGCTCTTGCTATCAGTTGCTTTGTTATTTTCTTTGTTACAAGATAGCCTCCAATGGGTCTGAGGAAAGGATGCACATTGGGTAGAAAATGACTTTTTTTAAAGAAATCAATAAAATTTTAATTGTAAATATTAAGGAAACAAAATGGATAGTCAGCTAGTTCTAAAATGCATTCCTTGTCCTTTGTTCTGTACTCACATACAGGGGAAAATAATAGGATGCAAGTCTCCCCTAAGTCAAAATATGAACTTAAAACCAGCTCTTTTTTTCCCTCCCGGGATTCCCAGTTCCTTCCCCTCTTGTTCACCAGAACAATGGGGGATTTCTTACAAAGCACAAAACTGATTCTGAGCTCCTGCTCAGATCAAATCCTATCTTGTGCCTTTCAAGAGGACTGAGTTAATAGGTTAATCAGCTAGATGCCATTTCTAGAAAATGAAGAGGACTAGTTAGCATTCTTTTCCCTTTTGATCATACTGTGTGGCCATTTCCTTAACACATTGATCTGAAATAACCTTGGTGTTTTCACCTAATGCTATAGAACCCCAGAAAATCATAAAGGCATTTTGTGAAAGACTCCTTAGTCTATGGGATAAACCTGAAGCGCTACCGTGTACAGCTGGAGGCTTATTTTTAGATCCTCCAGAGAATGCGTGTATGCTGGAGAGTCAGAGAGAAGGAGGAGAGAGAACAATTGAAATCATCCTAACTTCATAAAACAGAGTTTTCTTGTAATATTCTTTGGTAATGTGGAGCTGAAAATAGATTTACAATCAAAATGGGCTTAATCTGATATTAAAGAATTCACCTAAAACCCCCAAACATTGAGGGCTTGAGATCTTTTTTTTTTTTTTGTTTTGCGTTAGCTCCTCCAAGAGGCCAAGAAGGTAAAGAAATAATTTGACATGAATTATCTCCCCACCACCTTCCCTTTTAGAATTCTTTTTCTGAGGGAAGGTGGATGGAGCCCAAGTTTTTCTCCATGTGGTAACCTGTGGATGGGTAAATTCCCCCCAAAATTGAGGTGACCTCTAGCTGAGGTGGTGAAGATGGTGGGGCAGGAGATGAACTTTCCTGAAAGGGATAAACAGACTTGAAAAGTTGGTCTTGACATAGCTGATGTACATTGCTAAATATGGTCCTTTGGAGGCTTTTCCTTCCAAATAATGGGAGGAGCCAAAACTATCCAAAGGAAAGAAGTCCAGCATGAGTTTCAAAGTCCGTGTCTACTGCAATGCATGAGTAGGCAAGAACAATGAGGATCAATTCAGGCATGGATGAGAGATGGAAAATCTCCTTAAAAAGGCCCAGAAAATAGGAGGTAAAGGGAGACATTGGGTAATTGTAAAGAAAATATGTCATTTAAAGAATGACCTTTGATAAGCCAGACCTGAGATTTCAAAGTACCTTGACCCCTTCTCCTCTTCCTGACCCATCAAATGCCTGGAGTTGGGGTAGCCAAAGGGTGAGGCTTTACTTGACTTTCCCCAGTAATGAGAAGACCTTTTATATGGGGGAGGGAGGCTACTTTATAGCTCCTTCATTACACTAGGTTGATGAGATCTAATAAAAATTCTTAATTGAAAATAAGTATATTAATGACAATATCATAATCAGGAGTTGTAATCCTTAGTTTTGCATATAAAACAACTTGGTTTAAGAAGAAACCTTATCCAATTCTAAATGGTTCTGATTATTATCACTCGCTCAAACCAAGGAGAGTACAAAGCATTGTGAGGGGGATCTTTGGGGCTTCCTTCCTACATGTTAGGTGTGGGAACGTGTGAGGGGTGCCTGGTTGTGCTGGCTGGCAGAAGGGGAATGGGCAGGGGCCATTGGTCTCTCTTCCATGTGGCATTACATAATCTCCTCATTGTTACTGGGTCCTCTGTGATCACTTTCCCATATCTGTTCTTGGCTTGCCAGCTCTGGAATCAGTGTTCAATCCAACCATTTGTGACAGGGTTAACACCCACGGTCATATCCTGTTATGCCTCACTCTGACTCTCGTGGGCTGCTGTATATTTTCCAACGCCCACTCGGCTGTCTTTACAACCAGATTATACCATTAGACATAGACAATGAATCACTGTGATTGTTCAAATATGACCAAGCTGCTAAGAAATCTTAACCCTTTCCAAGTTGGCATGGGCTAATTTCATCATTGACCTTATGTTTTGGAAGAAAAGAAGAATCCTCTGAAGCCTGGAGTAATGGAAGCATAAACCAGGATTTTCCCCCTGGAAATGACTACTTAAGAGACGATTTGGGAATTGGAGTTCCATTCTTGCAAAATCTTCAACAGTCATTTAAATTGTGAACTTTTGCTCTAGCCTTCACAAGAACTGCTCCTGTGGCATCAAGTGCAAATCAGATTCTGAGTGTCCTATATGATGGATGAGTCTACAAAATGAATAATGAGAAGGAAACAAATTAGAGAAATGAACTTGTCAGGTGTATGCTAGAGTCACAGTCTGGGATTCGTCTGGTTTGTTCTATTCTGGGATGTAACGATTTCCTGCAACAGAGAACTTTTGCCAGGGAATTTTGTCTGACCGGTGATATTTTGAACTGTCCCCAGTAATGGTTCCTCCATTTCCTGTGAAAGTTTTCACAAGGCTTTGAGGGTCCTAAGCTGATGGCTAATGTAGAACTAAAGTTTCTCTCTGCCATCCAGCCTCAGTTCATCTTTAGTTTGACAAATGAGAACTGGTCATGATGGGCCCATGGAAGGAGCCCTGGCTGAGTCAGGCATTTTTACAGTGGTTGGGGTGAAGGTGCAGTGAAGAAAGCCTAGTTGACCTCACTCCAAAACATTCAAGAAATAGGTCAGTCTCCATCTTATTATAAATTGTTGTTGTATCACCTCCCACGCTAGAGGTTCCCATGGAGCTTAGGATTTCAATTCTCATTCATTCCCAGGGTAACATCTCATAGATCAAGGGATATCAGAGACCATCTGGTTCTTCCCTCCAACGAACAAGATTGCCCTCAATAATGTCCCTGACAAGTGTCCTCCAGTTTCTGCTCAGAAATCTACAAGCAGGGCAAATGAATTGTCTCCAAGAGCAGCCAGTTTTCCCTGACATCAAACTAAAACTTACCTGTTTGGCACTCACATCCATTGCACCCAGTGCCTCTCCATGGGCCAAGCAGAATGAGTCCAATCCTTCCACATGAGAACCTTGCTTCTTTAACATAGTTCATATGGGATCACCAGCCTCATGTTAAAATTCTACGTAATTCTGTTTCTGATACCTAATGAAGCCAAGTGCCCTATGGATTCCCAAGTGAACATGAGACCACAGCAATATGCTTCCAAGCAGTTCAAGAAGGAAATAAGAATCATGAGAGCACAATGTATGACCAGCAAAGCAGAAAGAATTGAGTAAATTGAAAAAACTGAATTCATGGGAGTGACTCTTCCCAAAGAGATGGAAGAGGGAACAGATACACGTATACAGAAGTGACAGAGAATCCAGAAGAACAGAAACAATAAAATGACTTTCAAAGGAATGGACGATCACTTTAGGAGCAAAGGATATTGATTTCAAGGACAGGATGTGCAGGGACAACTTAAGGAACATAGGTCTCTTGGACAAAAAATATGACAAACCAAAATACCTGAACATCATAATGCAAGAAATAATACAAGAAAACAGCCTACATCTGAACATAGAAAACAAAGCATTGGTCGGAAGAATCAACAGATTGCTTCCAGAAATACAGTTACTAAAATGTTATTTTAAGGTTTATGAACCCCAGGGTAAGAACCCCTGATTCAGAGAACCACTTGATTTTTCCAGTGACCAGCCAGCCATTCGAAAGATTGCCCAAGGAGTTTCTAAATGATGAAGGATGGAGAGACAACACTTGTGATCATGATGAGTTCCTGGATAGAATACTATGATAAGTGATCAGAGGTATGTTCTCATGATAGCTAAAGCTCCAGTCTCCACTTCTATATACCTACTGGCTCAGTTTACCTATGAACAACTCTAATTGGCAACAAAAATTATTTTGCATTAAACCTTAATTGACCTGTTTGTAGTTTCCATCTGCTCTTTTTCTCCATGCTTTCTGTGACCTATTAGTAGTGTCTAACCTGTGCTCCATGGACATCCCCTTTAAACTCAAATATAGCCACAGCCTCATGTTCCTCCAAAGCCTTTCTTTCTCTAGGATACACATAGCCACTTCCTTCAGCAAGTACAACATAGACTCAAGACCTTGCCCCATCCAGGCTGCCTTCTCTGTACATCTAGCTTATGAATGTTTCTTGAAATATGTATCCCAGAACTGACCAAGACATTTCTCATGAGGTCTATCCAGTGCAAAATTCCCTGGGAATTTATTCTTTTGTTCCTCAAAATCTTTCTCTTTATGCAGTCCAATATCTCCTTAGCTTTTCTGGCTGTGACATCAAACCAATGACTCATATTGAGTCTCTGCCCCACTAAAATACTTAGATCTTAACCTGTTAAAAAATGCTTTTGGACTGATATTTTTAGATCAGCCCATGTCTAATCCTGCTGCCACCCCCATGTTGTCCTTGTAAAGGTGATTCTTAACCTGAATAAGATTTTATATATGTGTGTGTATGTATATGTATATACGTGTTTATGTGTGTATACACATACATATATATGTTTATAAATGTATGTATATATGTTTATTACTTAGTTACATCCCAATTTAATTTCATATTCTTAGGTTCTATATTTGTAAAAAAATTTTTTGACAGATCCTGATTCTGTAAAACAGAATGTGAATTGCCCTCACAATTCTATGGCATCTGTAAATTTGATAATGAGGCCATTGCTCTTTTTGTCTAAATCACTGATAAAAAAAATGGTACACAGGACAGGTCCAAACACTGAGTCCCAGGGCACTCTCCCATGATGTAGGGCCAAGTGTCCTGGGAGGTAAATGTTGATGGGTTAATTTGAATGGTTCCCCAGAAGTTCATGGTTAGACCAATCTGCCCTGAAAATCCACATGATTGGAGTAGTAAACTTAACTCTGTTGAGATCCCTTAAATAAGTCAAAAGTAAATCTTGATACTGGCCACCATCTGGAAATCCTGAGTTGTATGGAAATAACAAATGGCAATCCAAAGTACCTTGTTTTGATATTTGGCTGGAAGTTCAGGTTGACCTCTTTCAAGCACCAAATGTTTTAAACATCTTGAGATCAAAGGTTTTAAAACCACTGCTGAGTATTTGGAATGGATGAGAAGAAATTAGCCTCCATCTTTTTTTTTTTTTTGGAAGGGAAATTTCCAACTGTTATTATTGTTTGCTCCATTTTAAACATAGAAATAGAGTGAGGAAAAGTGAGATTGTCTTCCTGTCGGAAGGGTGGAGGGATACAAGGAAGACAGATACATTTACCGCTATGGATAAAAGACCAGAAATGAAAAGGAAGGGAAACACTTTGGGTGCCCTAATGGGTGAGTGACAGCCCGGCTCATAGAACAGGAGTCATGTTATCAGCAAGTGTCCAAGTTGTGTTTTTGTTAATTCGTCTCTTCCTGAGCCAGCAGGGGCATGGGCTCATTCCAATTCAGAGCTGCAAGGGTTCTTATTATCCAGTAATTCATTAGTGGTGCTTCACCTGATAATCTCACTTCCCCCCATTAGCTGGTTGACTACGAAGCTTTGTTGGATGCTACACACAAATTACCCACAGGGATCAATGATATCGACAGTCCCTGCTTAGGGAGTCCATAAATAACATGCTTCGGGGATCCTGGCTCACTTCCATTTCTTGAGCAGCACTGGCTGCTGGGTTCAAGAACAATGGTGAAGACCACCTTAACTTGAGTCCCCATCTCGGCTACATTTGAATTTCAGCCCTGCTATTTTCTTATAACCCAACACAAAGCAAAGCAATAGAGGAAATATTGATTCAGTGGTGAGCACTGTGCTTGGCCATTTGGGGGTACCAAGCTTATTTAAGGCATGATTCTTACCCACATGGAGCTCATAGTCTAAGATAAGAGATGAGATAGCAACGAAGATAGCTTCAATACATAGTAAACAATGAGGTCATTAAAGACACATGAATGAAGTGAGTGCCCTTTGAAACTCCTAAATCCTTTGATGGATCTGGAAGCATAATCAATCAATGTCACCATATCTATTAAAGAAGATGGCTCAATCAACTCCCCAGTGAATTCACTCACAGTCTCAGTGATTTTCCAAACCAAAACATCCTTCTTTGCTTACCACTGTTCCCCATATGTTGTATTTCCCAGCTTAGAATGT
This sequence comes from Notamacropus eugenii, assembly GCF_028372415.1. Lineage (NCBI taxonomy): Eukaryota > Metazoa > Chordata > Mammalia > Diprotodontia > Macropodidae > Notamacropus > Notamacropus eugenii. Next base: position 285,457,254 of record NC_092872.1, on the reverse strand, counting down.
AAGTTTCAGGAAAGCAGGGATTTTCCGATCTGGTAGTGATATCCCTAGTGTTTGGCACAGTGCTGTTGTAATTCACTCACTCTCCCCCTTTGAGAGATGAAGAAATGGGTTCAGAGAAATAAAGGGACTCCAAGATCACCTAGCTCATAGGCATTCGAGGCAGCACTTGAACCCAGGTCTCCTGAGTCCAGAATGCCCACTCTTTCTGCCTCACCACTCTGTCTTTCAGGTGTGAATTTTGAATTACAAATTACATAAAAGAGATTGGCAGATTCTTAAAATTATAAAATGAAGATAAAACACAGCCCTTCCCTCAACATTAGAATAACATAGGACTTCTTCTTCATCAGAAAAATATGACCACTTGGAAGACCCCAACATAAAGACCTACACATATTTATGTGCGCGCACACACACACACACACACACACACACACACACACACACACACCCTACACTGAAAGAAGAATGATTCTACTATGATGTTTTAGATGGATGGGTAGAGCACTGAGTTCAGCTGTCAGGGCATTTCTTTTGGGTGAATCAGGCAAAAAATAAGCAGAAGAAGAACTCACTAGATTATGTTTTAGAAGTGGTGCAGTATTCCATGATTCCATATTGACCCCTTGCATAAGAGTCCATCTTTTATATCAATATTCCCCTAGTGATGAAGTGTGCCTTGAAATCCTAGAACACCATCATCTTGTAGGAATCCAAACTTCAGGTGACCCACAGGGCAGCCTGGCTAAATATCAGTTCTTCAGACAAACATCTGGAGGGTGGGGATGGGGCTAGTGGCCTAAAGGATTTCCTAAGTCCCCAAGTGTAGTGGCAGACACAAAGGCTAATACCACATTGGACTGACCCAAGAATAAGGCAGCCATGGTCCCTCTGTTCATTGTGTTGGTTAGACCACATCAGGAGGCTGCACTCAATTCTAGGGGCCATATATTAGGAAGGAAACTGAAATGGTGGTGACCATTCAGAGGAGGACAATCAGGCCAATGAGGGTTCTTTGAGTCCATGTACTATGAGAATAGATGAGAACTGCAGAAATTTTGGCTACAGAAGACTCAAATGGGAGAGGGTGGCTGTGTTCAAATATGTGGAAGATTGTTGTGTGGAAGAAGAATCAGCCTCATTCTGCTTGGCTTTGGAGGGCAGAACAGTGAAGATAATAATGAGATCAATTCAGGCTTGATGCAAGGAAGAACTTCCTTATCCTTAGAGCTGCCACCTAATGGAATGAGCAACCTCAGGAGGTAGTGGAAGTCCTGACATTAGAGACACTCAAACACTTGCCAGGTACATTATAGTGGAATTCGTGTAGGCTGTGGGTTGGAGCAGATGAACAATGAGGGCTCTCCTAGATCTAAGATGCTGGGATGCTGAAGTTCTGGAATCTGAGGCATTGTCTAATATCCACCAAGGGACTGTACCTGTGAATTCAGCTCTTCCCCCATTCATCTCCCCTGCCTTATTCAACACTATTCTGATATTTTTATGGCAGCATCATCCAGAGACAGAAAAATCATGACATCACCAGACTGCCTGCCACTGGGATCTATCACTCCATGCCCTCAAATCATCCTGGGAAATTGGAGACTGAAGGAGGTGGAGAGCAAGACACCATTTTCCAGGCAACCAGGCTGTCTTAATTGTCTCTATCTGGAGATGAAGAATGGAAGAAAACAATAACCAAGCTTCCTTTAAAGTCGTCTTGTTCCAGGGAAGAAAGCTGCTCTTGCACTCTTGCCTACCTCGGCGGCGACTTATCAAACACGAGGTGTCTGCTCCATGCAACAGGTAGCTTCCTGCAAAGCCGTGTTCTTCCCTTCCTCCCACCCCCTGTAGGCTTTGAAATCAGTGTTCAAAGTGGACTTTCTGAATTCATGAAAACCCACAGGTCTGTAATGCCTCCCTAATGGAAGTCAAACATGACACCCTTGAGATAGAGCGCAGTGGCCTTACCCTTTGTTCACAGTAGGTGTTGGCGTATGATAAATATTTTATTTTACTACAAAAACAAATAACTAAACACACCCCCTGTGTTTGTTCTGAACTCGACAGTAGCTTGGGCGAGTTTACTCCATTTCAAAGCGAGAGAGAGGCATTCACGGCCTCACGTTCCGGCTCGTCACTTACACTGCCTGCTTGTACAGTAGGGAATGCAGATTGCCTCCACTGTGCCAGCCATGGATAGAGCAGGATGGGGTTAGTCAGGGCCCCTTTGCTCATGGGCCTCTGGGGGCCTTTGCCACAGCACTCACTTTGGAGACTAGGGGCACAAGCATGGTAGCAGGAGGAAAGGGGTAGGCACTTTAAGGTAGTTTTTTGTGGACCTGATTGATGCAAAGTGAAAGCTTATTAAACAGCAATTCCAGATAATACTTCACTTCTCTAGCTCTTCTGGAATCTCAGCCTTCACTGAACTAGAGACTTGGACCAGGGGCCCTTTAGGACTTGGAGAAAGTCATTAAAAGGCAACAGTATTGTGGTGGAAAAGAATATAGGCTTTGTGCCCAAAGGCCCTGGGTTTGAACTTTTCCTCTGCTCCTTATTCCCCACATTATCCTGACGGTCATTTTATCTGTGTGAGGCTCAGGGTCCTCTTATTAAATGAAGACCTTAAATTCCAGGGCTTTTTTATTCTTCCTAGCTTTAAAGTCTTTGGTTTAGCAGAATATCAAGGTCTAAAGCTTATGTTTGGCACCCTAAGATGATTCAAACCAAATGTCATGAAAAGCATGGAACTCCTTGGTCTCTGTTCCTAGTTTTAAATAGATAGTAGAGATCTTATATAGTTATTTCCTACTTATATCTTGAAATCACAGATTCTGGTGACATCTTTGTCTCAGTAAAGTGGAGGCTATGCAGAGCATTCTAATAGCAATAACTAACAGTGATCACGTCAGGTTTCAGCACTCCCCTAATTTTCTGGGGAATTTTTTGCTTCCTTCCTTTTCTTTAGCTATAGAACTTATTTCTGTGATGTTGTATTAAAACAAACAACACGTAAATCAATCACCAGCACATGAAAAGGGCAAGTTCATAATTAAATTATGATAATTAAGGCAATGACACCATATTGCATTTACTCCCTCCATTCTGTTTCACTGGCTATCCCTCACATCTGGGCCATTCTCCCTTTTACCTCTACCTCTTGGAATATCTGCCTTCCTTTAGGACCCAGCTAAGTTCTTTCTTCTTCAGGACCCTAACGCCCTCGTTGCTAGGGGCTTCCTCTCCATAGTTACCATTCAGCTGCTTTATATGGTCACTATATAAATGTATGGTTGGTGTAGATATGTAAATATGCACAAATATGTATATATGTATTGCATATATGTGTGTGTAGATGGATAGACAGATGGATAAATATACCACTAGTTGCTTCTTAGCATTTTCTTCCTTTCTTGATTGACAATTCAACAAGCAGTTCAATATTTTTAAAGCACCTACTGTGTGTAAGGCACTATGTTTGGTTCTGGGGGCAAGAAGGAAAACAAGGGAAATACTACTTGACCTCAAAGAATAGACATTCTAACAACATCCTTATAGATCTGAAGCTGAAAGAAAACTTAGACGTCATCTCCTCCAATTGTTTTTCCCTTCCATTTTATTTAAATGGAGAACATCCAAGGAGCTTGCTCAAATTCATGTACATATAATTTGACAGAACTGAGAGTATGACCAGGTTCTCTGACTACCAACGGGGCATTATTTCTAATGACCCACATGCCAACAGAAAAGTGAGAAGAAAGTGGAGATATCAAGCTCCCTCTTGCTCTTGGACCCCACCCCCATGATGTGGCATTGCCAAACTCACATATGTATTGTAAGAAATGAAATGAAAATTGATAGAGTTGGGGCCAATCAGAAGCTTGAACTCAAGGCTAGATGGAGGAATAACAGAACTGGAGAGGTAGGGAGTAGGCAAGTGTCAATCATGGCACAGAAAGGCTACTCTGGCCCTAAGGGAAGGTCCCCTTTAGGTTACAGGGTTGGATTTACCCAGAGCCTGTTTAGGAAGACAACATCAGGGCAGGAGGACTTACAGTCTAGTGAACCTCTGTGTATGGTGATGTTGGGGGGGAGGGGATAATATACTATAATACCAACAAATATGGCAGCAGCTTGATGGTGAGAATGCTGGAAGTCCTCTGAAAACTCTCCCAAAGGATGAATCCAAGGGTGTGTGTTAAGTAAGTAATGACTGACTCTGGAAAAAGAAAGAACACACAGAACACTTTTAAGTTTAATCTTTATTATTAATATTTCCCCGTAACTTTCTTAATCCTAGACAATCAACAAAAAAATAAATTCCTCACAAAATTCTCACAGTGAAAATTTAACAACCACCTACTTCAAATCACTTACAATTTGTTTCAGCACAGTCCTGGTTGAATGCCCCTAATTGGGATTTTAGAATACTAGAGACCTCAGAGGTTTCATTCATTTAATAACTAAGGAAACTGAGAGCAGGGGAGTTGGAGTGATTAGGCTAATGCCACTGCCCAAATGGAAGGGATGTGTGACATCATCTGCACCAAACCTGTTTTCCTCCAAATTGGAATGATTGACCACAATCTCATTCTTTGTAAATATTAGAGTCAGGATTCTCCCAGCTCTCCAGCCTCCAAGGTCACAGAATTTTCATCCTCACCAATTGATCTGCCACTAGAGAAGAAGGAGAGAGAAATACCTGAGGGACTATTATGGCTCTCAAATTTTAATTTAAAAAATAAATTGCAATTATATTTCTTAGAGAGACACTACTTTTTAAAGTTTCATATGCAACTTTGCCTGCTCCAATTTCCCAATGTGTTACAGTAGCAGAGTAGACTTCAGAAGCTCTTTGAGGGCTGGACCTTTACATTTTATAACCTCCAGTACTTGGCATAGTGCTCAGGCCACAAGAGATGCTTAATAAATGTTTGTTGCATCACAAAAATTCTAGTTACAGATAAATACAGGTCCATATGGCAGTTATCTTGGAAGAAAATGAAGTCTTCTAGCCAATTGGGTTTTGTCCAGAAGATATTTTTTGGAAGGTGTGAAAGATACATCAGTTGGATATTGAAATACTTAGAGCTCTGCTGGCCTTGATACAGAAATATCTCGTGGCAATATTAAGGAAATGTGGGAAAATGTGATCAACTTCTTGCTATTTTGTTGGAGACATTTAAATCTACTTGTCAAATATATGCTCTCTGTGGGTGAAGACTATTTGATTTTTTTGTCTATGGATTTCAACGACCTGTGCAAACTAGGAGCTTGGTAATTGTCTATTCGATGAAACTGAATTGGGTTTTTTCATTGGAGATCACATCTTTCAAGACATTGAGAATGCATGTAGTAAACCAAGCCAAGCAACCATGACATTCTTTGTCTTTGGGACCCTTATGTTGTATAACAAGAGATAATGTGTAAATACCAGAAACAATAAATTTTCTGCCAACATTTTACCTGCTTGCAGGGCTTTTGATTTTGCCTGTCATTAGGGTGTTTAGTGGTGATTTCCCTTTTTGAGAAGGTGGGCTACAGGTGGGAAGAGAATTGATGTAAGGGAGTTGGTTGAATAAATCTTTTAAATTGTCTCTTCTCTCCTACTTAAATAAAATGAAATACCTTTATATATCAGAAAATCAGAACAAGTATCCATCAGTCAAACACTTTAGATTCAATGTGAAATATCCTTGGAATTGTGTTTGATTGGTTAAGGAGACTAAGTCACACACTGCATGTCCTCTGTAAAATACAAGACCAGTTCGGAAAACAAGTTATTCAACCATCTGGATACAGCTTTGAAGTACACTGTGCAGTGAATGGGGGGAGAGTCCCCATATGAGCCCTGAGAAGGGGTTTTTGGGCATTTAGGAAAGAGTACCTGGACTTTGAGTCTTCCAAGCTTTGTGATGTCAGGATGATTTTAGCCTCCCTATCTTCCCATTGGTGATTTGCCCTCACACCTTGGGCCAGCAGTAGCTGATGGAATCATGAACATCAGGAACCAAGGAGAAACCGAACTCAAAAAAGAGCCCTAGGAGAGAGTGAGTTGAAGAGCAGGAGTAGGAAAACTATGGCCTCAAGGCTACATGTGCCCCTCTAGGTCCTCAAGTGTAGCTCTTTGACTGAATTGTTCTGTGAAGTTGGGATGGTTCCCCACCCCAGCTAGACCACTCTTAAGAGTTTCCACAAAGGGAGAAAAATAAACAGTAGCTGCATTTCTTCTTTGCAACATAGGCCTTCTAGGCTTGAATCTGTTTCCCCTTGGACTTGGGGGAGGGTGTGTCATAGATCTTTGAAGGGGGCCATCATTTTGCTAGGTGTTCTTACAGTAGCACTTTGGTAAATACCCCTTTCTAAGAGCTAATTAAATATGACTGACAAAAATTATTCTCAACTGATAATCATAGTGGGAAGCATTTGCTTCCAGGCTCATGAGATAGTTATATAAGACCAGCCCCCATTCCCTCAGAGTTATGTCTAGAGCTCACCTAGATCCCAGGACTCATTCATCAGAATGATTATGATTTGGGATAACTCCCATGGTCAGTTCAGCAGCAGCATTTCTGGGCTAGAATGGGGGTCTCCTCACTTCCCCTGGGATATCTTTTCTCCACCAGGCAATTGCCTATGTCAAACAGATGACTAGGGTTCCTATGCTGGTGACAAGGAGGCTTGGGGTTTTTATTAATCTTCCCTCTGGGCCTCAGGAGTGAGTTAAGCCTGAAGGGTGGCAGTATAGAGCCCTGGGCCATTCAGTTACTACAAGATCTGGGAACTATAGATTTTTACACTACAATTCTATATGTATAGAGTAAGAAATTATCTCATGGTATGGTCACTGTCTATCAGTCAGATGGTGGAAGTAGATGAGCTGAGGACAATCAGTGTGGGCACACAGCTTTGTCAAAAGTCTGTCATAGGCCAGGAGATATGGAGGAGGTAGCCAGACTGGTGGCAGGCACACAACCAAGGTCTTACCAGAGGTAGGTGCCCAACTTGCTTCTTAAGAACTGAGGTCATCTTGTTTGTGAATGCTGGTTCATTCCAGCCCTCAAGCACAATCATACCCTACCTGCCTCTAGGAGCTGTGTCTTGGAAGGTAAGACTTTGTGTTTCTATATAATTTGATATTTTGCAGCTTCACCAATATAGATTTCTGGAGTAGTTATGGGGTACCAGCATGTTCCAGCCACTGTGAGAGAAGCAAAGAAAGAAAAACCAAGTGACGAAACAACAAGCTGACCATGACTAGGTTCTCCAACAGAGTTGACTCCGAGGGTGTCTACACCTGCCCATGGATGGCTGGTGAACAGCACAATACCTGGCTCATTTCAGCCCTGGCCCTTTATTGTCACTTCATCTGCATAAAAGAGTTCCTTTGGATGGTGTCTATTCACCCTGTAATGTTTAGCTTGCCTTTGACTGCCAGGATTGGGGGCTAGAAGGAACTTTAGAAACCATCTCACTTGGCTCTCTCATTTTGCAGATGGGAAAACCAATGCCCAGTGGAGGGAAGGGTCTTTTCCCAGGTCACACAGCTAGAGGTGGCCAAGCCTCTGTTCCCAACCCTCTCCCCAGCTCAGGGCCTCTTCTTGTGCTGGGTAATTGTCCCAGTTCCTTCCCTGGCTTGTACTTAGGAATGTTATCTCTTCATTTTGTGGGTTGCTACAAGACCCTTGATGGTGTTTTAATGCAGTTTGGGTTACTTTTTTATATGTTTCAGGGTTTTATATCACCATTCCTACTGTACTAAAATTTACATGTCCTTTTTCTTAAATAATATCCCCATGTAAATTTTTTTGTAAGCTCTAGGTTTATTTTATGACCCATAAACTTAGACAATATATTAAAATCTTGGAGGAATTTAATATCAGTAGCAGATTATCTTTTAAAAAATCACCTCATTTCTTGGTGGTGCAGAGACACAGACACATCAAGTATGTTACAAGGTCTAATGGCTGTTAGTAAATTTTATAGCTGCTGTCAATAACTTCATAATATATTGGGCCAGTTAATAGGTCAACGGAACATATTTATAACTTGCTATAAACTGTTTACCCAAGAACAAACTAATTTCTAATGATAATGAAACATCAAGTCAATAAATATTAATTTTAGCATTTTCTAATTTCCAGCCCATTTCTCACATCTGCCGTAAATGTGACGGGGATGCCATCCATACAGTGGGCAGACTTGGCTCTGTGCACTGGGGGTAAAGGGGCTCATTTGCTGGCTGTCAAGGTGACCTGCTCAGCCTGAATTACAGGAAAGGAATCTTTGTAGAGTTAGGACACTGATCAAAGTATTACTCAAAAGTCTTCCATTGTATCTATCTCCTCACAAAGGCCCCTCCAAGTTAAAGATTATTCCAGCTCAATTCAACACTCATTTAATTATCATGATTTAAATGAATTCATTTTATTTGAAATTGTAAAGGATCACTCTGAAAAGTTACTCAAACCAAACAGGTGAATATAAGACCCGTGTAAGGATTTAATTTAATGCTGGTTTCTTCCTTTTTGCAATCAATCTTTCTGAAAAGATGCTGTAATGTCGATTGTATTTTAACTAATTAAAGGAGATCTCTATTTAAGAAGCCGAACATAGAATCACCAAGTCTGTCAACAGTTTCCTGCTGAGTACTCATCTCCTCTCCTTTTGAAGACCTCCAGTTATGGGGAGTTCACCACCTCTCAAAAGTATTTACTTATCTTGGGGCAAAAGTTGCTCCTTTGAAACGTCTCACTTTGGCTGGAAGCAAAGGAGTTGTGAGCATGTGAAACGTTTCACTGAAATTAATTAATTGATTGATTGATTGAAGTTCCAGGTACACATTGCTATGACGTTCCCTTTATATATCAGACTAAATATGTGTCAAAATAGACATGGCATTTAGCTTGACATGAGTTCTTCTTCTAGAGTCCCTCCTTACCTGTGGTGATCAGCATATCACTTTCTCAAGTACTTGTGTGTTAACAACGAATCCAGAATTGTTAATAATGTTCTCATTGTGTAATGATGCAACATTGTGTTCATAATGGATTCCCAAATCCTCTTCCCTTCTGAAAACATTCCCGTTTTGTCCCCTCTCCAGGCCCCCAGCCTTTCCATTTTTTTCCACATTTCTTCAAACCCCAATGAGATGATTCCCCTGCATTCACACCTTAGTGTTGTCTCAGTACGATGACAGGAGATCATCCATGCTGAGTCAGTTGAAATCCTGGAAGTTTCTTAGTGGTTTCTTCCCATCTCCCAGCTTTGTTTCAGTTTCAGTTTCTTGCTCTATGTTTGTCAATGTGGAATTTTGCTCTATATGTGTCAGTGTGAAAATCATTTTGGAGGAGGAAGGAGGTAGAAAAAGAGCTGTATGATTCTCTCTCCTCCTTGTGGTCTCTGTGGTTCATTATCAATCATTATCCACCTACCTTTATCCCCACTCTGCTTCCATGAGCTGTCCTTTTTTCTGCCCTTAACCTGATTCATACAGTCACATTTTGTTCTGGCCTCTAGCCCTCCCAACATTTTTACAGGCCTAGACGATCCTTTTGCACCACGATCATCAGGAAACTATGTTCATCTCCCTTCATCTTCCCTCACTTTCATGTCTTCTTAAGCTCTGAATTGACTGGTGAGTTCCCTGTGCAGTCACATCTATCACTAGAAAAGTTCCCCTTTTCTTCCTTCTCATAATAAATTGGATTAATATCATCACAATATTTTTCCTTGAAACTCCCTATCCTTCTTCCTCCCAAATCTACAGGAGTTTGGGCTATTATAGCTTTCCTTTCCTTTCTGTGAATTGTGTTATTTACCTTCCCCAACTCTAGGGTCCACATTAGACTCATTAGGTCTAATAAATGTCTTCTGCCTCCTCTTTACATGTAAGGACTTCAAATATATCATGTCTACTTCCTCCCACTTTCCTATATTCCTCATGCTATTTCTAGTTTAGAAACTAGAATGTCCTTTTCCTCCTTCCCCTTCTCTTTCCCTTTCTCCTTCTCTTCTTCTTGCCTCTTCCTCTTTCCCTTTTCATTCTCCCGTTCTTTTCCCTTTTTCTTCTCTCCTTTTCCTGCTTCATTTCATTTCATCTCTTTTTTTCATTTACATTTTGTGTAAACTATTTGAATACATAACTTTGTAAAACAAATAATTTCATAAATGAAAAATTAAGGCATTTAACATTTCATTTTTTATTCTCTTAATTAGCAACACAGATATAAAATTTGTCCTCAAAAAATCATGAAAGATCAACTTAATCAGATGCGATAGAAAACTTTGAAATAAACACTTTAAGTCAGGAGTGGGGAACCTGTAACCTTGAGGCCACATGTGGCCCTCTATGTCTTCAAGTGCAGCTCTTTGCATCCAAACTTCACAGAACAAATCCCTGCAATAAAAGGATTTGTTCTGTACAACTTAGACTCAGTCAAAAGGCCAAACCTGAGGACCTAGAAGGCCACATGTGGCCTGGAGGCCTCAAATTCCCCAACCCTGCTCTTAGTAATCAGCAAAGAGTGAGAAGCCTACATGCCCTAGACTGTGATAAGAACTTTGGGAACATCTTTGTTTTCTGTAAGGAGCTTAAAATCATGACCTTATGGACCTATTAAACACACACATGCACACACACATACATACATGCATATACACATGTACACACACACACATCTTGATCATAAGACAGGACCATGTGCATGATAATATCCCTCACTTTAACAGGACTTTGAAGGTTACAAAGAAGTCCTGTGATTGACAGCTACTGGTCTCAGAGTCAGGAACGCCTGGGTTCAGATCCTGCCTCTGACCGATACTTTGCTAGCGGATAAGTCACTGATAACCACGTGGTCCAGGAGCCTTGTGAGGGCTAGGTGTTTCAGAACAAAGAGTGGAGGGAGCCTTCTCACTGGGAATTCCTCACTACAGGGAGATTGAACACCAGTGGTCTATAATCCCCCCAGATCTGCCTCCAGAAAAGCTCTCAAAGGCTTTCCTCCACTCTGGAGGGCAGGGGATACCCATGTCTGCATCGTTGGTGGATCTCTCTTTGGGGTGTTGAGAAACAGAGATCTAAGAGGCAAAAAGCCTTCTTTGTCCATGATCAGTCTCAGTGGACTCTCACAGTGGTGGTTGGTGACATTTGCCAATCTGTGGACTATAATGGAGTTGAAGCCTTGAGATCTTGTAACTCTGAGCCACCCCAGCCCAGGGCTTCCTCCCTACCTCCACTCTGATGTCCGTTTGCTACAGAGGCATTCTGTCCAAAGTCCTGCAGCCTTCCCTGAGGACAGTCACACACCCCAGTACAGGATAGCACGGGACTAGCTAATGGTGGACCTGGAAGAGGAAAGGAGATGAGGGAAATCTGTGTCAAGAGCAAGATGAGATGCCAGAAGCTGAGCATCCCTTCTTCCCCCTGTATTAGCTGTGGAAACTTGCTTCTGTGCCATGCCAGTGGGGCGTCAATGTATTTGTCCCTCAAAGAGGGAAAAAGGTTAGGTGGAAGGAAGTCTAAGAAGTAGAAAGAACATAGACTCAGAAGTCAGACGACCTGAGTTCAAATCCTGATCCTCATCTTTCCTTCCTGTGTGACTCAAAGCCTATTACTTTGTATAAATTGAGAGCATTGAATTCAAGATCTTCTAAGGTCCCTTTGAGTTCTGGATCAAGAAGCCTGTGGTGGAAGGAGAGTCCTTTCCTGGCAAAGACACTTAGCTGTGATTTTCAGTTGAGCTGAGCCTCCCTCTAGTCAATGATCAGAGAGTTGGCCCACCTTGTAAAGGTCATAATTTCTTCTATTTTCCTTTTGTAAAGGCTTAAACTGATGTATTGTACCCAATTAATTTTTTATATTTAATATTAGGCTTTATTAATCTAGTATTTTATTAATAGCATTTTAAATATTTAATGCTAAATTTTTATACGGAATACTAAGTCTTATTAATCTAGTAAATTTTGCTAATAAAATTAGGATTTTTTTCTTATTTTTACTTTTGGACTAATTGTGTGGTTTAAAGAAAAGATTATGTCACACTAAACCTGATAGTTTTTCTTCCTTCTTTCCTTCCTTCTTTCCCTCCTTTTTTCCTTCCTTTCTTTCTTCCTTCTTTCCTTCCTATCTATCTTTCTTTCTTTTTACAATTTCTCATTATTTGGGGAGGGAATTTTTTTTATCCCTCAGTTCTCTATTACTCTTCATTCTCTACTTGTTTTTCCTCTAAATTTGGTAGAAATTGGTGCTGAAGCCACAGGAGCACCTTCTTAATTTATCATTACAATACTCTTGAACCATTAGAGTTGACCAGCATCTTTAGCGTCGTGAATTTCAATCACTTTATTTTTACTAATGAGAAAACCTGAAGATGTAGGTAGAGCGACAAAGGGCATGATGATGGGGCTCTGATATTGTGCCTTCTGGACTCAGGACAAAGACAGTGTGGCCTCGTGAAAGTAGTGCCAGCTGCAGAGGTAGGCTCCAAATCCTCTCTGCCACACCCGGAATGTGCCATCTAGGGCAAGGCCCTGAGTCTCTCAGTTTCCCAGGCAACTCTCTAAGATGAGAAATTTCAGAGGAAGAGCTGATCAGCACTGATAGAGGGGTTTGGCTTATCCAGTGTTTCCTATTCCAATGAAACCACAAGAGGGCAACACTCTCCCCACTCCCCATGCCCTGAAAAAGAGTGAGGGGTCAGAAGTTCATATATGAGGGGTTAGGGACTTATCTAACCAGGGTATGAACCAAGAGGGAGCCTCCTCTGCACTCTCTGTCATTCAGGTAAATAACTCTCTATACATCCTACTCAGAGAAGCTACCTAGTGATGCAAAGGCTGTCCTGGATTTCTTCAAATGTCCCACTGACACCATGAAAATCAAGGGCAAAGAGAAAGGTTTCACACATGCTCACTTATTGAGAACTGGCTGTTCAAAAGTAGCAAAGAATGGATTGAAGCAAATGGGATGTTTATCAACTGGGAATGACTCAACAGACTCTAGTCCATGAATATCATGAGTTTTAATCTACTGGAAAAAATGATGAAGATAATGAAGTCTTATATGAGCTGGTGTAGAATGGAGCCAAACTGAGCCAGGAAAACTGGGTACCAGACATCAAACACACACATGAAAAAACTGACAAATTATGATAACCAAACTAGGCCACAAAGAAGAGAGATAAGAAGATGCCTTCTCCTATTCCTTTGCAGAGTTGGGAGACTTTGAGGAAAACAGTATCGAAAGTCCAACTTGTTCAATATATTGGTTAGTTTGAGGGAGCTTTATTTTTCTTTTTGATTTTTGTGTTGGCCAGTTGAGGAGAAGTTCGGGTTTGAAGAATGAGTCAAGTGGATGCCTTGTGAAGCAATATTACATCATCTGAATTCTATGTGTATTTTCAAAGGGTGAAAAAGTAGAAAAAAACAGCTTTTGGGGGATACTTTTATGCCTCTTTTTATAAGACATTCCCTTATTTTCTTTGCAATTTTCATCTATAAAATATAGTGGCAATAACAATGTTCCTGGAATTAAGGGATCTAGGGTTCAAATCTTTGGTACCAGAGTGACTGGGGTCAGATCATTTATGTTCTCTCAAAGCCTCAGTTTCCTCATTGGTAAAAATGAAGGGGTTGAAGTAAATGGCCTCAAAGATCTGTTCCCCTACTAGATCTCTGGTATTATTTAAGTTAGGTATCATAGAACTTAAAAGAATCCCACCTGGAGACCAGAGGTCAAGAATTACATCCACTGTGTAAATCTATTAGATTAGGTTTTTGTTTTGCATGTGCATTGGTCAAGGACAGGAAAGTGATGTCTTTGACTTTCTGCCAGTTAGAAATTTCCCAACAGCACTAGCGTGCATGATTCTTTCACGTGGGGCAAAAGCAGCTGAGTGGGCAGTCACGTGGAGGCCAGACCTCAAGCATGGGTCAACAGCAGCACAAAGAATCTGCCTAAGGATGCAGTTGCATTGGGAATGAGACTATTCTTTCAACCTTAAAAGGATTGGGTGGTAGAAGACACTATAGAAAAGTGATAGGACCAAAAGGTGGTGGTCCCAGGCTGTGTACTTCAAGGTTATGATGCAGGATGGATCACAATGGAAGACTGCAGTAAATAACATTTGTATTTATGGAAAGAGGATTGAGCATCTCCAGACTATCTGGGGCATTCCTGGAATGTTGATACCACTTAAATTATTTTAAAAGACAAAAGATGACTTTTGGATTGGCACTCTTGACTTCATTATACACTACAAGCCCTCCATACACTTGGTAGATAGATGGGCTTCATGAATTTAAATGGTCAAAATCATTCCTTCCCTCAACACCATGTCTCTTGGTTGTGCACCAGGCAAGACACCACAGGTGTCTACCCAGTCAGCTGATTGGTTCCTGGATGAAAAGCATACAAGCTGGGACTGACCCTACGATCAAGACCATTCTAGATTTCCTTTATGGCTCACCTCTGGCTTCTGGTACTCTTTGTCAGTGCCCTTATCTTTCATCTGAAATCTTTCATCTGGATCTAGGACCTGTGTTCAAATGCTGTTACTGTCTCTTACTGTCTCTGAAAGTATGGGCAAGGAATTTCTTCCCTTAGGATATCAGTTTCCTCATTTGTAAAATGACAAGATTGAATTCAGTGATATTTAATGTCCTCATCCACTCTAGCTCTATGGTCTTTTGGTCTTGAAGCTTTTGTTTCCTTCTCCAGAACCTAAAATCTGTTCAAATCTTGTCATCCTAAACAACTAAACACACAAATACCTTCCCTTTTATTCTTTCCAACCATTTCTATTTCTTCTCCATCTTCATTGCATACTTCTCAAGTGAATCTTCCTGTTCATGGCCCCACTTTCTTACCACAAACCCATTTCTACCAGCTAACCAAATTTGTTTTCTCCAAAGTCATCTATAAGTCTTAGTCACCAAATCAAATGACATTTTGTCAATCCTCATTCTCTTTTTTTTGCAGCATTTGTCTTCACATATGATCTCTTCCTCTGAATATGTCCCCCTCCTCTTTCTCATACTCATCCTCTCTTTTAATTGGTTCATCTTCTTCTTCCCACATTCTAAAAGCCTATGTTGATGTCCATGAATGAACTTAGCTTCAATTAATCCAGCGACAAGCATTTACTAAAAACTATGTGCCAGGCATTTTGTTAAGGGTGGGGGGGCACAAAGACAGAAATTGAACAGTCTTTGCTCTCAAAAAAGCTTATATTTCATTGGGGGAGACATCACTGAACATAGAAGTACACAAAGAATAAGGCTAAAATTAATCTGAGGAACTCCTTTGCTCTCTTACTCTAGAATTTTTGTTGTGGAGAGGCAGAATGGTATTGTAGAAGACAGCTAGATTCTGAGTCAGGATACCTGGGTTCAAGACCAACCTCTGACTCTGTTTTACTCTAAGCCATACATTCTTAATAATGACTGATATTTATAAAGAACTTTAAAATGAATACATTTACTTTACAAACATTAATTTAGTTGATCCCCACAAGCTGAGTGTTGCCCTCATTTTACAAAATGGTAAATTGGCCAATGTGTTTTCCCCTATCCATGACATCTCCCATCTTTGTGGTTTTGTATAGCTCATTTGTTATGCTTGGAATGCCTTCACTCCTCATCTTGACCTCTTGGAACCCCTTAAGGACTTCAAGGATCAGCTCAATTGTTATTTCCTGTGTGAAGTTGAGCCTTGTCCTCTCAGATCTAGTCTTAGTCCAGAAATTACTGTGCTTTTGCTGTGTAAATATCTTGTATGCATTTGTTTTGCTGGGGTTTATGTTGTTTGTCCTAACAAGATGTAAGATCTTGAAGGCAGGGCCAACCATATTTGGGTCTGTATCTCTAGTGGCTAGAGTAGGTGTCAAATAGATGCTAACTAAATGAATGAATAAATGAAGGAATGGATGGGTGGATGGAAGGACAGATGAATGGGTGGATTGAAGGATGAAGTGGATTCTTATTCAGATGAGAGTTGTTGTAGATGGCCTCTGAGGTACCTTCTAACTCAGAAAAGACATGATTCAGTAGTTCTATAATGTCTCATGTTCACTGAGATAGCCACAAAGTGATGAGAACCACAGCTGCGAGGGGGCCAGCATGCTCAACTTCATTTGAAACTTAGCCAACAGTTGTCATGGCAACGAACTGATATGAAGTGGGCAGATTAATCCACTGTGAGATCATCATGGGAGACTTTGGCTCTGGAGCATTGTGCTGGAACACCTAGCAGTGGGCTACATTTCTCTCTCCAGGGGGTATCCCTATAAGTGCTTCTTTCCTGAGTGAAATCAAGCCCAGAAAGAGGAATAACAGAATTGTAGGCTTAGGAGAGACCTCAGAAGTCTCCTCTCTAATCAAGTCTGCACCTCAACAACATCCACAGACAATAGTCATGGCACCGATGCTTGAGGGCCTCTAAGGAAGGGGAACGCACCACTTCCTGAGGCCACTCATGCCACTCTGGGATTACACCCATTTTTAGGGATTTTTAGCCTCAATTTATGTCATTTAGCAAGATGCTTTACTTCTGCCACCTTTATTGGGTGAGACTACCTCTTAGGGCTACAGAATCAACCAAGTCAAGCTTTTAAGCATTTACTAAATGCCTACTATATTTGAAGAACTGTGCTTTAATTGATCAATTACATATAATTTCTCTGATACCAGTTAATACTCTCTTCTCTGTAACGCTGCATCTTACGGTACAAAACAAGAAAGGAATGGCATTTTCATGAAGAAGCCCAAGTTGCCTGGCAGTTTTTCTGTGCTTGAGTCCTGGACTTGGATTCAGGAAGGCCTGGGTTCAAATCCCACATTGGATGCTATAAACCCTTAATATCTGTGAGACTCAGTTTCCTCCTCTATAAAATGGGCATTAGCCTTTCCTCTATGATCCACTTTCTAGGATTGTTGTGAGACTCTAGGGAAAGAATGGATATAAAATTTATTGCAAATGTTGATGTGTTCTCTATGCATCTGCTAAACACTGTTGTGATTGATTGAATGGGCAGGAACCATGTCTGGCACATAGTAGGCACTTCATAAATTCTGTTTTCCTGACTGAATTTGACTTGATTAGGGCCTCTGAAGTTGTGCTTGGAGAGATCCAGCCTTACCCTGTTCCCATTATGGATTCTTTGAAGTCCCCTGATCAGTCATTTCAACTTTAGGAACTTCCAAATAATTGAATACTTCCCTTTTCCAGTTGTAACTGTTTCCATTTTGTACTTTTAAAAGTGTAATTCAAATACCTTTGAAGTCAGAAAAAAACCTGCTAAAATCTATACATCTGCCCTAGGACTCCACTAAATCTTTTGGAACCAACTGTGGAAATGTTTGGGTGAGGCGGGATGTGCAGGATATGCCCAGTGAGACCAACAACCTTCTCTTTCATTAGCAGACAGGACCTACTTTTATGGGCATCAATCATAGAGAAATTCCATAGTTCTTGTCCTGGGACTGGATTGGTGCTTCCATTGGGTTGTGCAGTAACAATATGGAAACTCCCTCCTCCCTGATGTCACAAGGCAAGTCTTCTGGTACCCATGGATTAAAGAGTTTGGGAGGCATTGAGAGGTGAAGTGATGCTCACACACATGTGACTGAGTCAGGATATGAAGAATTCAGGACTCCAATTCACCCCCGGAATCTCCTGGTCACAGCTATTACTTATCACTTTCCAAGGCATCACCATGTGGAGACAGAGGCTGCAGGGCCAATAAAGTGCTGAATGTAAAGCATTGAGTTGAAACCCTACCTGTAACGTTTATGAGCTGTGTGAACCCGGGAGAGTCACTTAACCCATGCCTGCCTCAGTTTCCTCAGTGAATAAAATTCACCTACCTCCCAGCAATTTTGCCAGGATAAATGAGATAATATTTAGAAAATTTCTGAAGACATTTAAAGTGATTTATAAGAGCTAGCTATTATTGTATTAGAGTCATCTGGTGGCTGCAGTGGATAGAACTCTGGGACTGCAGTCAGAAAAAGCCAAGTGCAAATCTGGCCTTCAACACTTACTAGCTGTTCAACCCTGGGCAAATCATTTCACCCCTGTTTGCTTCAGTTCCCCGAGTGTAAAATGAGAATGATAATAGAACCTGCCTCTCAGGATTGTTGTGAAGATCAGATGAGATAATATTTGTAAAAACTCTAGCACATCTGGTCCATAGTAGGTGCTTAATTAATGTTTTTTCCCTTCCCATTCCCTTATTATCATTAAGGTACCATCATGGTGGTTAGAGTGATGACTGTGGACTCAAGAAATCTTAGGTTCAAATTCCACTGCCGACATTTAGTTGTATGATCAAGAGCAAAAGATAATTCTTTATTTTTATTTTATGTAATAAAATAAGTATTTTCGTAATATAGTATAATAAAAATATGATTTCACATGAAACTGCAAATCTTTTATGTACAAGTTGATATTCCTTTTAAATATATAATAGTTATCATGTAAATTTCTTTTAAATTTATTTTCTTTCCTCCCTCCCCACCCTACCATTAGATATAAACATGTATGTATGTAAAATCATTCTATACATACTTTCTATTTTTATATAGAATGATTTTATTTTATTTTTTAAATTAAATTTATTTATTTAACTTTTAACATTCATTTTCACAAAATTTTGGGTTACAAATTTCTCCCCTTTTGTCCCCTCCCCCCCCAAACACCAAGCATTCTAATTGCCCCTATGACCAATCTGCTCTCTCTTCTATCATCCCTCTCTGCCCTTGTCTCCGTCTTCTCTTTTGTCCTGTAGGGCCAGATAGTTTTCTATACCCCTTTACCTGTATTTCTTATTTCCTAGTGGCAAGAACATTACTCGAAAGTCGTTCCTAACACTTTGAGTTCCAACTTCTTTACCTCCCTCCCTCTCCACCCCTTCCCTGTGGAAGGCAAGCATTTCAATATAGGCCAAATCTGCGTAGTTTTGCCAATGACTTCCATAATAGTTGTGTTGTATAGGACTAACTATATTTCCCTCCATCCTATCCTGTCCCCCATTACTTCTATTCTCTTTTGATCCTATCCCTCCCCATGAGTGTCGACCTCGAATTGCACTCTCCTCCCCATGCCCTCCCTTCTACCATCCCCCCCACCCTTCTTGTCCCCTTATCCCCCACTTTCCTGTATTGTGAGATAGGTTTTCATACCAAAATGAGTGTGCATTTTATTCTTTCCTTTAGTGGAATGTGATGAGAGTAGACTTCATGTTTTTCTCTCACCTCCCCTCTTTATCCCTCCACTAATGAGTCTTTTGCTTGCCTCTTTTATGAGAGATAATTTGCCCCATTCCATTTCTCCCTTTCTTCTCCCAATATATTTCTCTCTCACTGCTTGATTTCATTTTTTTTTAAGATATGATCCCATCCTCTTCAATTCACTCTGTGCACTCTGTCTCTATGTATGTGTGCGTGTTTATATGTGTGTGTGTAATCCCACCCAGTACCCAGATACTGAAATGTTTCAAGAGTTACAAATATTGTCTTTCCATGTAGGACTGTAAACAGTTCAACTTTAGTAAGTCCCTTATGACTTCTCCTTGCTGTTCACCTTTTCATGGTTCTCTTCATTCTTGTGATTGGAAGTCAAATTTTCTTTTCAGCTCTGGTCTTTTCATCAAGAATGCTTGAAAATCCTCTATTTCATTGAAAGACCAATTTTTCCCCTGAAGTATTATGCTCAGTTTTGCTGGGTAGGTGATTCTTGGTTTTAGTCCTAGTTCCTTTGACTTCTGGAATATCCTATTCCATGCCCTTCAATCCCTTAATGTAGAGGCTGCTAGATCTTGTGTTATCCTGATTGTATTTCCACCATACTTGAATTGTTTCTTTCTAGCTGCTTGCAATATTTTCTCCTTGACCTGGGAACTCTGGAATTTGGCCACAATGTTCCTAGGAGTTTCTCTTTTTGGATCTCTTTCAGGCGGTGTTCTGTGAATTCCTTGAATATTTATTTTGCCCTCTGATTCTAGAATCTCAGGGCAGTTTTCCTTGATAATTTCATGAAAGATGATGTCTAGGCTCTTCTTTTGATCATGGCTTTCAGGTAGTCCCATAATTTTTAAATTGTCTCTGCTGGATCTATTTTCCAGGTCTGTTGTTTTTCCAATGAGATATTTCACATTATCTTCCATTTTTCCATTCTTCTCTCTTTGTTCTGTGATTTCTTGGTTTTGCATAAAGTCATTAGCCTCCATCTGTTTCATTCTAATTTTGAAAGATTTTCTTCAGTGAGCTTTTGAACCTCCTTTTCCATTTGGCTAATTCTGCTTTTGAAAGCATTCTTCTCCTCATTGGCTTTTTGAACCTCTTTTGTCAATTGAGTTAGGCTAGTTTTCAAGGTGTTAATTTCTTCAACATTTTTTTGGGTCTCCTTTAGCAGGGAGCTGATCTGCTGTTCATGCTTTGACTTCAAGTCTCTCATTTCTCTTCCCAGCTTTTCCTCTACCTCTCTAACTTGATTTTCAAAATTCTTTTTGAGCTCTTCCATGGCCTGAGCCCATTGGGTGGGCTGGGACACAGAAGCCTTGATTTCTGTGTCTTTGCCTGATGGTAAGCATTGTTCTTCCTCATCAGAAAGGAAGGGAGGAAATGCCTGTTCACCAAGAAAGTAGCCTTCTATAGTCTTATTTCTTTTCCCTTTTCTGGGCATTTTCCCAGCCAGTGACTTGACCTCTGAATATTCTCTTCACACCCACCTCGCCTCCTGATCCTCCCAGCCAGCGTTTGGGGTCTGAGATTCAAATGCTGGTTCCAGCCTCAGGGCTTTGGGCGGGGGCAGGGCTGCTATTCAGTGTGAGATTAAGATCAGGTGCTGAGGTTGGGGCAGGGCTGCCTCTCAGGCTCAGTTCCCTCAGGGCGTTTATGCACAGACCTTCCACAACGGATCCAGGCTCCTGCCCCCTTGGGGAGCCCCGGTCTGCAGCCACCTCTCAGCTTCTACCTCCTGGGGGGGCCTGAGTTATGGGGGCACCCCACTCCCCTCTCGACCTGCCAAAGAGACTCTCTCACCGACCCCCATCACCTGTGGGTGGAGGGACTTGTGCGGCCAGCTGGAGATCCCGTCCCTGAAGCCTGCTCGAATCTGTATCTCTCGGTGCCGTGGCCGTGGCAGGTCTGGGCTGGGCTCCGAGTCTGTAGAGCGACGGACCTTTGGCGAGAGGTTTGCAGGTCTCTCTGGAACAGAAATCTCCCTCGCTCCAATATTCCGTGGCCTCTGGGTGCAGAATTCGCCGTGAGTTACTTCCCTGTAGCCGTTCTATGGGTTGTGGGTTCGGAGCTACGTGTATGTGCGTCTTTCTACTCCGCCATCTTGGCTCTGCCCCCTAGAATGATTTTACATATGGATATTGTGAGGATGTCCTTCAATTAGGAACTGGTTGAGCAATTGGAGGTATATGATTATGATGGAATATTACTGTGCTGTGAGAAATGATGAGCTCAGTGGTTGTAGAAAAACATGAAAGGACTTGCATGAAATAATGAAAGAGTGAAATGGGGAGAATCGAGAGAACACTGTATACAGTAACAGCAATATTTTTTTAAGAACAGCCTTGAACCACTAAGTAATTACATATATATATATAATTATCATTTATATTCTATGTATATATTCTCTCTCTCTCTCTCTCTCTCTCTCTCTCTCTCTCTCTCTCTCTCTATATATATATATATATATATATATATATATATATATATATATATATATGTATGTATATGTATATTCCATAAATACCCAAATTAACTACAAAGGACCTATGAAGGAAGATACTATCTGCATCCAGAGAAAGAAATGATGAATAGATGATTCTTTAAAATGATAAGATACAAACAAATTTTGTTCAATAGGACAAAATCATGGGTCCTGAACATTAGTTTCTGCTGAAAGAGAACCAGAGAATGAAATCACTGGTTTGAATGTGCTTGTAGCTCTGCATGGCAGAGACAGATGCTCCTGATGGGAAGGCCTAGGTCCATTTGGGGAGATCTCTCCTCACTCTTTCATTTCGTCATCCTCAACACAGCAAGCCTGTAGAGTTGTGTGCATGGTATGCCCAATAAGTAGAGACCAACTTTCCGCTTGTATTCACATAGACCAAGGCTTATATAAGAGAACAATGAAAAGAGAAAAATAATCCAGAATAAGTAACCACTAGGATCCAATAAACACAAATTGCTGGAAGGATCCAGTGTTGAAATGGGAAGGCCCTGTGGCAGGGATCCTCCACCCTCCCCAAGTCAGGTTTTAGCATGCTGATCCTTGAAAGCAGGGGCTGGTTCACTTTGTCTTTGTGTCCCCACACAATACGTGTCTAAGGCACTCGTGTGGTGATAGATTTGTGTCATCCTGTTTTTTCAGACTTCCCTTTTTCTCTAATTAGTACTAGGTTTTTACTGTGACCATCAGTTCTCATTGACATCCTTTGGCATGTAGAGTCTTCACCAAATGCCATTCTTTCTCCTGACCCTCTCACCTGGAGAAGCAGAAGGTTGAAAGGTCCCTAGTACACAAATCCCTTATTCTTTCAGCACAGGTGATAGAAACCCAGTAAGGTACGCTATGTATACACACGTGTCTATACATACATGCATATACATATATGAGTATATATGTATTGTGTGCATATGTGTGTACATGTTTATGTATATATAATGTATATATTATATATGTATATGTATGTATATGTGTGTTTCTCAAATATTCACTTGTTGGGTACCTTATTTGTAGGTCTTGCTTAACTCATCTTTTCCACTGATTCATTTTCTATTTGTAATATGTCTATGTGTATGCATATGTGTGCATATGTGTGTATATGTATGTATACATATGTGTGTGTATATAAACTCTTGACTACATTATTAGAAATATTAGTGAAAACTAGAGCAGTGGAGCTGCCCCCTCTCTGACTTGAGGAGATCTAAGTTTCAATAGTACCTCTGACATAGACTGACTGTGGTTGTGGACAAATCACTTAGTCCCTCAGTAGCCCAAGAAACCCATACTTTAAGACAGGTGGTTGATCTGAATGAGAACCAGAAGAGACACTGGAGGCCACTGAGTCCAATCCCCTCATTTTTCCAAACGAGGAAACTGAGGCAAAGGGCAATCAGGTGGTTTGCCTAAGGTTGTAGAGCTGGCAATTATCAGAGATGGAATTTGACCTTAAATCCAAGGCTCTCTCCACAGTCAACAGGAGCTTGTGACTGAGGAATTCTCCTTAGCAGACATTCCCTACACAGATGAGATCAGCAGCTTTTTTATATTGAAATCATTTACAAGTATGGCACTGAAAGTGTTTCATTGAACCTATCTTTGGCCAATGTCTTTCCAGTTTTCCCAGTAAGTTTTGTAGCAACCTTCGAGCCCTTTGACCAGCAGTTAATGTCCCGGTGTTTCTTTTTCAAATAGTTGATTGTTGGATGCCTTGTTTCTAGATCTCACTTAGCTCATGTTTTCTACTGATTTATTTTCTATTTTTAATTGGCATTCTTGAAATGAAAACCAGAGAGTTTTTATAATCAGTGCTTTGAAATATAATTTAAGATCTGGCAACACTATGTACCCTTCATTTCTACCTTTTCATTGTTTCCTTTAACAATCTTGACCTTTTTGTTCCTCTACAAGAATTTTGTTTTTG
Organism: Notamacropus eugenii; assembly: GCF_028372415.1. Taxonomy (NCBI): domain Eukaryota; kingdom Metazoa; phylum Chordata; class Mammalia; order Diprotodontia; family Macropodidae; genus Notamacropus; species Notamacropus eugenii. The sequence goes on along the minus strand of NC_092872.1, from coordinate 285,433,582 downwards.
TTTTGACTAATTATTTTTACTAGCTGCTTGGTAATTTGATTGTTACAAGGCTAAAATGATAAATCAGTTTGTGCAGCAATATCATTTTACTGGATTAGTAAAGCCCAGTCCTGAACAGTAAATATATCCACTTTGAAAATGAAATTAATCTAAGAGGGAGAGCTAACACATGACATGGCAGACTCAGGATTCCAAACTATCTTCACTGGCAGAGTTTACTAAAATGAAATGTGATAAAGTTCAATGTAAAATTTTAGGCTTGAATTCAAAAATTCAACTCATCAAGTACAAGATGGGCCTGGAAACACAGTCATGAAACAGTTTTGCTAGCCCAGTATGTCATGGTTTTAAGGCTCAGTGGACAGAGTGCTGGAGTCAGGAAGACTCATCTTTGTGAGTTTCAATACTTATTTACTTGCTGTATGACTCTGGCAAATTACTTCACCCTGTTTGCCTCAGTTTCCTCACTTATAAAATAAACTGGAGGAAAAAATGGCAAAATACTCTGGTATCTCTGGCAAGAAAACTCTGAACGGGGTCACAAAGAGTAGGATGTGACTAAAAATGACTGAACAGCAGCAATGCACAGCAGGAAGGAACAAAGGGATTATAGGAGCTTCCAGATACAGAGAGACAACAGTTCCACAGTAAGCTGTGCGGGTCAGATTGTAGTTAATAATAATAATAAAAATCATATTTGTAGACATACTAAGGGTTATAAAATCCTTTGTGTACATTATTTCACTTGATCATATGGGACACAAATGGTCCATTATGGTCTGTTCTGAGAAACGTTGTTCAGCTAATACCTGGCATTTCTATCTCATTGTCAAGCTGATAAAGCTTTTTGTTTATATTATCTCATTTGGTCCTCACAACAACCTTGGGAGGAAGGTGCTGTTATTATTATCCCCACTTAACAGATGGGGAAACCGAGGGAGACAGAAGTCAAGTGGCTTGCCTAGGGTCACATAGGTAGTAAATGTCTGAGGCTAGGAATGTCCAGCATTGTTGACCTGAGGAACATTCAAAAGTAAGCTACAAAAATGGCAAAGGGCCTCAAATCCCTGCTAGAGGAGTGGCTAAACCACCTGGAGATGCTTAACTGAGAGAAGAGAAGACTTTCAACACACACAAAACTATCTTCAAGAATTTAAAAGTCTTTCACTTGGAAAAGAAGGGAAATTTTTCTGCCTGTCCTTAGAGGGTAGAAATCATTTCAGAAGCAAATGTTGGCTTTGGATCAGGACAAATCATCAGAAGTAGAACTAGGTCATTCAATTCAGAAAGCGTTTATTAAGTGACTCTTACAGCCACATCCCAGTCATCTCCTGACCTCAGTACATCCACTGGAGCCATCCTTTGCAAACACTCAGACCCCACCCCAGCCCCGAGAGGTGAGCTTTCCATCTATCTTGTTGGGGACCGGATCTTTTTTACCCTTTCCAGTCATCTTGGCTCCCCTTTCCAGTTTCCCTTGATATGTTGTGTTCCCATGAAAATGAGAATGTACCTTTTTAGGGAGTAACATTAAGCTTAATAAATGGATGCTTTATCCATATGTATTTCTGCCAGATGCTGTCCTAGCTGCTAAGGATACAAGTACAAAAATGAAAACAACCTTGGCTCTCAAGGAAGTTTTATCTCCTGAAGATATCCAAAAGAGAAATGGATTACATTGATGGTGTTTGGTTTGCCTTCACTGGGGGCATCTACAAGAAAGGTCTCCTGAGCCCTTGTTACATATGCACTAAATGTAGACTCTTTTGAGGGCAGAGAGTTTTATGCATAATGTGTTTCCCCAATGTTTAACAGAGTCCCTGGCAGAGAGCAGGAGCTCAATAAATATGCACTGATTCATTTATTATATCATAGTGGGTATTTTGTATTGTATATTGTAAACGTTCCATATATTGTATGTTGTATTACATAGTGCGTGTGTATACATTATGTATTATATAGCTATATTATATTGTAGTGAGATTATTGGCCACCACCAACCCCCAAGATCACTTGTAATTCTGAATTTTTGTGATTTGGTTTTATCATTCTAGTTATTTTGTTGACCCTCGATGTCACATTTTTTTCCAGTTGTAATGAGTAAAATCTTGAATGTGTCTTCCCAGATGAGTATGCATGTATTTATTGTATTTTTGTGGTTATTTTAAATGTCATAGGAATTTTTATATATCCTGACCTTTATTGGTAGTATAAAGTAATGCTTATGAATTTTGTGGAGTTGTTTTCTGTGTTGATATGATTCTGAAGTTATTGTTTTTCTTAATTTTCATGTTGCTCATGCTCTACAGTAGTGTTACCTAAGGAACTTTTCATTGTGTTTGAATAGTTCCTTAATTTCTTTTTCCTGTCATTGCTAACGCTTACATTCTTGTTAAATTGTCAAATAATTATGGTGACAGCAGGCATCTTTACTTCACCTGTATCTCCTTTAGAAAGTGTGCATGGTTTCTCCATTGCTTATCTTCGTTATATGTAGTTTTCCATAAATCCTTTCCATTGCATGAACTAATGATCCTTTCATTCTTAGGGTTTTTAAAATATTTTAACAAAAATGAGTGACATGCTTTACCAAAAACTTTTCTGGAATATCATCAGGTTTGGGGTAGATTTCCACAACAGATTTTCTGCAGTAGACCTCATATGCTCAGTTATACAATTAACTGAAGTGGGCAGAGAATGCCCATTGTTATTGGTTGTTGGTTACCAAAAAAATCAGTTTCATTCAGTAGAAAATAATGTTCCTTTTCATTTCTCACAGAAAGATGCCATCTATTTGTTTCCATGTTAAAAAGTCCCCGATTCCTAGAGGTATGAGACAAGACGACTTGGTCTGCTGTAGAGAGAGGTCTGTAGCTGGCAAGAGTTATTTGCCATGGTTATGGAGAAGCTTAAGGAAAGAGAACAAATGGGGTAGGGATTCCATACAGAGAGAGGGGACCTCCAGGTTTACCTGTTGTGCATGACATTTTGCTGATTATGTCAAGTGCCTGATCATAACTGGGCTTCCTGAATGTGGTCCATAATCATTTACAACATTATAACCTAACACATTGAGAAAAAGAAGTAGGTGAATAATTACATAGTTCTGATAATAAACAAGTTTTAGAAACTAAATATGGTCAGAACTGAGTTGAAGACAGAATGCAGGTTAGATAGCTTTGGGGAAATCACGCCATGTCATTAATTATCCAAAATTTATCCTTGGGAGTGAAGAGGGGGACATAGAAAAGGTCAATCCTTTTTATAACAGTCTTCCAGGGATGATAGGATCACCAAGTCATAGATCTAGAGATACAAAAGACTTTGGAGGCCCTCAGATCTATGGCCTTCACTTTACAGCTGAGGACACTGAAACTCAGAGTTTCAGTGATTGTCCAAGGCAACAGACGTCATAAGTACCTGAAGTCCCTTAACTCTAACATCAGGGCTCCTTTTCTTGTTCCATTCTATATATAAGTAAAAATCAACTAATAAGTACACAAACATTTATAAAGAATCTGCTATATTCCAATGACTTTGCTAGGCCTGGGGAGGAAGAGAGAAAAAATGAAACAATCTCTATTTTCAATAAATTGAACTCCATCAAGGCAGAAAACATATGTATGTGTGTATGAACACATTTTATGTATCTACATATATGTGTATATAAATATATGTATGTATATGCATACAAGATGAATACAAAATGCTTTTAGATGAATCTTGACATGAGTTTGAACAGAAATAAGGCATACTTTAAGGTAGAAGTGAGGACAGAGAATATTTCTCCATGGAAGGAGGTGAGTGCAAAGCTTTAGAGAAAGAGATGGAGGTTCTGCATATATGATCATAAAATGAAGCCAGAAGACCATGTAGAGAGAGCAAGGAATAAATAATGGACAATCCTTGAGCACCACTGAGGACTGTACTAGTCATGGAGTACATGTCAGGAGATGCAGAGGAAGGTGCCAAGTATGTTGTTGGATGGCCCTTGTAGGGGATTTCTGCAAAGAAATCGACAAAGGTCACTTAAGATGAGGTGAAGGAAAATACATTACTGGCATAATTGCGAAAATAAATGATAATGAACTTCTATTTTTTTATCTTAGTTGTTTTTCTTCTCTGTCCCTTATTATCTCTCATGAAAATACTTGATGGCTTATTTATTGCTTTAGTTTTAATGAACAATCTAAATTTTAGCCCTTTATTTTCTCTAACAGTTCAATAACAGTTTATTCCCAGTATTTGGCATGAAGTAAGTAATTTTATAATATTTGTTAGTTTGAGGAGGGGAAGTTCTATTTTGTTTCATGCCTCTTTAATTTTTAAAATTGCTTTATTCATTCTTTTTGAGATAATTAATTTATTGGTTTTTGTATCAATGGTAATGTTCAAATTAGCTCTCTCTACTCTAAAGACTAACACAAATATATATATATGTAGATAGATAGATAGATAGATAGAGATATGTATATAGATATAGATATATGGAAATGTGTATGTGCATATATTCATGTGTGTGTATATATATATGTGCATATATACATGCTACCTAATATATTTTTGATACCTTACTTGTTATTCTACTTAGCATCTTTCCTGCTGTTTATGGGATTTGTTATGTGACCCATTTATCATTTATAATATAGTATTTAGGGTTTTTAGTAGCTAAATTCAATGACCTAATCTCACAATTTATTCTTCTTGACCATTTTGACAATATTGAATATGCTTTCATGATATATATTCTCTCTTCCTTTAGTTTTTGTGCAACTGATCTATTCTGATGCTCCTGTACCTGCTTTGATGAATGCTATCAGCACCAGGCACCATAGGAGTTGGTATCTCTAAAGATTCTCTGTTTCTCTCTCTCCTCTTCTCTTACTGTATTTTCTTTCTTGGTGATATCATCAGCATGTGCGTAACCATCTATCTATCTATCTGTCTGTCTGTCTGTCTATCTATCTATCTATCTATCTATCTATCTATCTATCTATCTGTTTTTGGCTCTAGTATCTTCTTTGAGCTCTCTTCTTACTTCATCAATGTTGTGCTAGACATTTCCACTGGGATTCCTACATATATAAGTGAATGAAAACAAATATAAATGCAATTTAAAAGCACTTGCTATGTACAAAGTGCCCTGCTAAAAATCGTGGATACCAATAGAAAAATCAAAACAATCCCTGATGTCAGCGAACTCATTCTCAAGAGGCTATGGTTTCCATTGCAAGTTACATGGAATGGCCTAATTGTCTTTAGAAGTAAGAGGCAAAGCATAGGATAATATATCTTCTTTAATACCATTTCCAATGTATAAAACACATTTATTTCTGACCTTGAACTAGTTATTTGTGCCAAGGACTTTGACGATGAGTACTTCTTTCCCCAAATCTTCAGCAGCTGAATTGACTGAGGAGTCAGGGATTACAGCACCTGTAGAAGCAGATAGCAGGTCACATCCCCACACAGGTTGCTTCCCTAAAATAATTTCAGGGCATTATCTATAAATAGTGCTATTATGGAAAGAGGCAGAAAAATTTCTATTCCCCATGGTCTTATCTTCCCATTGATGGTGGGTATTTAACATATAGTTGTGGGGAATGGGGTAGCAGAATATTTCTCCATCAGGGATGTTTTATTCTCTGATGGCCACATTGGTCCAGCTCGAGAGAGGCTTTTTGGTCTGAGTGATACTGATATTCCTGGGACCCTTGATTTTTCCGGTCCATTGGTTGAAGTTGGTCAGTAATTGTTCTTGGTGGGGTTAGAAGTGGAGACGATTAGCACCCTTTCCAAAGGGGTTGCCCTTTTCCATGATTATTGAAGAGACCAGGTTAGAAACATGGCTGGTGGGGTGGGAGGCTTTATTATTTGAGGGTCTCTTGGTCTGAGCATCCTGGGCTGTCTCTGGTAGGGTCTAAATGAATATGGAAGTCAAAGTGATGTCACATAGGTCTATCCCTTAGGATCTGCCCCTTAGGATGCTTTGCTAATTCAACAAAGTTAGCTTTCCTGCTTCTTCCTATCTTCCTGATTCCAGTCATTCATGGTCTCAAACATCCTTTAAGATCATTTTGTCTTTTTTTTAACTCCCTTTACCTCACTTGGGGTTACCCATATCTGTTCTCTTTGTACCCTCAATGACTTTCAGACTTTGCTGTACTTCTAAGTCAAAACAGTTTTATCTCATCTTTGGAGCAAATTTCCCTGGGTTATTGCCATCCCTTCTCATACTATCTAGATTAATTTACCTTGATCGTGTTTCTTTTGTTTGTTGGATTTGCAACACACTTGCATTTTCTGGATTTGTGTTCTTCCTCATCACTGACTTTCTCTTTTAGGACTGATTGAAAATGTATGAGTATTATGGAGGAGTATTTTATGTTGTGCAATATGATTTTTTTGGGGGGATGAAAATCCAATAGTGGTATTGTTGGATCAAAAGATAGGTATGGTTGTATAGCCCTTTGGGGGGTGGGAAGCTATAAACTGATTTCGTTTTTTTTCTTTTTAAAATTTTTATTTATTTTATTCTGGACTTAAGAAATAAAATAAGTTTTTACATAACACAGTAGAGAGGCTTTGATTAGGTAAGCTCTCAAATGGTAGATATTTACTACCTGTGTGACCACAGGCAAGTCATTTCATAGTTTGCCTCTGTTTTCTCACCTGTAAAATGAACTGGAGAAAGAAATGACAAACCAGTCCAATATCTTTGCCAAGAAAACTCTAAATGGGAACACAAAGAGACAGATATGACTGAAACAACTGAACAACAACAATATACAGGACAATATATTGGCCTTGGAGTCAGAAATACTTCACTTCAAACCTACCTGTGACCCTTTCTAAGCTATGTCACATTGGGAAGCTTGGTCAACTCCTCTGAGCCTCTCTTCCCTCGATTGTAAAATGATAGTCACAGACTAGATGACCTTGGATTTTTGGATTTGTATCTGGAAGGACTTTTAGAGCAGGTTGTTTCCTCTAGCTACCTCATTTTCTGGATGAAGAAATTGAGGCTGAGGTGAGTAGGGTGATTTCCCCAGGAGGTGAAAGATATATGTAGGGAGATTTAACACCTCTGATAGGAGGACAGCTGAATGCTTTTCATCATTGTTCATCTATCCTTGGTGTCTACCTTTCACCCAACACTCACCTGTGGCTCCAAGATGTAGCATCTGCATTGGCCATACCTCAGTAAAACCATCTGGCCAACAGGCTAAACCAGGTTAAGGGTAACTAAAGACCTCAAGCCCCTGTATGAGTTAGGGAAGTCTACATCAAGCATGTGAAGACTTCCCCAAGTGGAACTGATGAATGAAAACAATTCGTTCCAGTGGACACAAAGGTAGCTGAAGCAGACCCTGTGGAGTGCTTAGAGCTGGGTTAAGCACCAAAGATGCAAAAGTCATCTATTGCATCCCAGGACATTGCCACTCATTTTGACTTTTATATTGCTGCTGGTCTTTGATGATTGTATAAGAGAAAGTAAGGCTGATGACTTTTTCTTCAATATATTTTTTTCCCAGTTACAAGTAAAGACACTTTTTAACATTCATTCTTTTAAATTTTGAGTTACAAATTCTCTCCTCCACCCTTACTGCCAGGATAGTAAGCAGTTTGATACAGGTTATATATATATGTAATCATGCAAAACATATTTCCATATTAATTATGTTGTGAAAGAAGACACAAACAAACTAACAAAAAAGCAGGGAAAGTAAAGTGAAAAACAGTGTGTTTCAATGTGCATTCAGACTAGGTAGATAGAATTTTTCATCCTGAATCTTTTGAAATTGTCCTGGATAATTTTATTGCTGAGAATAGCCAAGTCATTCACAGTTGACTGTCACACAGTATTGCTGTAACTGTGTACAATATTTTCCTGGTTCTCCTCCATTGACTTTGCCTCCATTCATGAAAGTCTTTTCAAGTTTTTTTTTTTTTTCTGAAATTCACCTGCTCATCATTTCTTACAACATAATAGTATTTCATTACATTCATATACCACAACTTGTTCAGCTGTTCCCCAATCGATGGGCATCCCCACAGTTTCCGATTCTTTGTCACCATAAAAAGAGCTACTACAAATATTTTTGTCTGATATCTGAGATAGAAATCCAGTGGTATTGTTGGGTCAAAGGATATACATGGTTTTATAGCCCTTTGAATATAGTTCCAAATTGCTCACCAAATTGTTTGGATGAGTTCACAGTTCCATCAATGGTGCATTAGTTTACCATTTGCCAACATCCCTTCCAAAATTTATCATTTTCCTTTTCTTTCATATTAGCCCATCTGATATAGGTGTAAGATGGAACTTCCAAGTTGTTTTAACTTCCATTTCTACCATCAGGAGTGATTTAGAACATCTTTTTTTTCATAAAACTATAGATAACTTTGATTGCTTCATCTGAAAACTACATGCTCATATCTTTTGGCCACTTATTAATTGAGGCATAACTCAATTTTTGTAAATATGACTCAGTTCTCTATATATTTGAGAAGTGAGGACTTTTTCAGGGACACCTGGTTTCAAAAAAAAAAACATTCTCCAGTTTCCTGCTTTTCTTCTAATCTTGGCTGCATTGGTTTGTTTGTGCAAAACCTTTTTTAATTTAATATAATCTAAATTATAAATTTTACACTGTTAATGCTCTCTATCTCTTATGTCATCACAAATTCTTTCCTTCTCCATAGATTTGATAGGTAAACTATTCTTTGTTCTCCTACTTTGCTTTTGATATCACCCTTTGTGTCTAAATAATATACCCAGTTTGACCTTATCTTAGTGTGAAATGTTGTTCCATACCTGGTTTCTGCCATACTGTTCTCCAGTTTTTCTAACAGTTTTGTTCAAATAGTGAGTTCTTGTTACAACATCTGGGATCTTTTGGTCTATCAAACACTAGATTGCATTAGTCATTTATTACTATCTCTTATGTACCTACTCTATTCCTCTGATCCACCACTTTGTTTCATAGCCAGGATCAGATAGTTTTGATATCATTTGATAACACAGTTTGAGATCTGGTATGGGAGATGACTTTATGCAGCTCTCCTTCACTTAAATCCAATTCACTCACATGTCAAGACATTCCTCCATGATATCATTGGTCCTCTTCAGAAACAAAGGACATGAACTGATCCTGATTGAAGTGAGTAGAGCCAGGAGAACATCATACACAGTAATAGCCACACTGTGCGAGGACTATTTTTGACAGACTTAACCTTTCTCAGCAATGCAAGGAACTAAAACATTTCCAAAGGACTCATGATACAAAATTCCACCCACATCCAGAGAAAGAACTATGGAGTAGGAAAGAAGAATGAAGCAGACTGTTTCCTCATTTGTTATGTTTGGTTTTGTTTTGTTTTTTCTCATGGTTTCTACCATTCATTTTAATTCTTCTATGCAGCATGACTAATGTGAAAATATGTTTAATAAGAATGTATGTGTAGAACACATATCAGATTGCTTGCCATTTTGGAAAGGGAGGAGAGAGGAAAGAGGAGAAAATTTAAAACTTATGGAAGTGATTGTTGAAAACTGAAAACAAAAAAAATTAATTAAAAATTTTAAAAGAGACAAGTTGCAGTTTGTACAGCCATATTTTTAACCCAGATTCTCTATCTCTCAACCCTGGGTTTTCTTCATTGTGACATATAGTCTCTTATTCAAGTTCAGGGTTCTCAATGATAATCAATCTTCTGAATTCCAATCATCTGGTATGTTCTTTTCCCAGAGAATCATGGTCTACAGATATTTGTGGGTATGACTTATCTCTGATGTGAAATTGTGCATCCTCTAAAGGTGAGAGTGGATCTGACCCAGAGCTGTTTCCCCCTAGCATCAATTGCCATATGGGGAGCTAGAGCTGTCAATTCTGGACATGGGTCTGATTTGGCTCAAATAAGCCTGAACCTTCTTTCATATTACCAGTAACAGATAGGTTTGCTTGGTTGGTGGCAGGAAATGAGGTGGGGGCAATCGTACCAGGGAATAAGCTTCAAAACCATGAAATAAAAAATGCAAATTTTTCAAGGGAAACAGCTCTTTTATTTTTCCTTCAAAAAAGGCAAAACATACTATTCCTTTGAAATGTAACCAAAATAAAAGTACTAAGTTTATTGTGTTTGTTCATCACACATGTAGAGGCAGAGACATGAGTGAAAAAGGGAAACAGGAATCTCTCTCTGTGCCTTTGTGTCTTCCTCTATCTTTCTGTGTCTATATCTGTCTTTCTCTGCCTCTATTTCCCTGTTTCTCTCTGTCTCTGTCTCTCTGTCTGTTCTTCTGTCTCTTTCTGTCTCTCTATGTCCTTCAGGATCACAAAAGTGGTAAAAAAAACTGTTTGAATCATAACCCTAAAGTTTAACTAAGGAAGGTCTCTGGCTTAGATCAATAGCATATGGTTATCTAACTGTTAATACAATCATTAGAGAATATAGAGGTATATGTGTGAAGAAAATAAGAGCTGACATTTTTACATCTTTGAAGTTTACAAAATAGCATCTACTTTGAACCTTTGGAAGAGGAAATGGTTATTAGCCAAATTATTTATAAACTGACACAGAGACGTAGAGCAAATTTGTGATGATCTCACCAGTAACAGGATAAGAGGTGCCATTAAATTCCAGGTTGTTTCTTATTTGCAGTTAAGCAGGTTGTCCATACCGCATGGTATTGTTATTATTTGTTCTATGGTGAATTTCCTAACCATAGTCCTTTGCGATAGTCCAGGTAAGAGCCTACTATTGGATTGTGGCTATGTCAGTGAAAAGGAGGCATATAGCAGATAGATTGTGGAGACAGAATGGAAAAGATTTGTCCTCAAATTAGAAGAGAGTAGAAGCTCATGCTATGCCATGCCATGCCATGTTATACCATACCTACCCTACCCTATACTACCATACAGTAGATCTAGATGAACTGAGAGTGAACCTAAGAGGCAGCTTAACTCAATCTCTTCTTCACTTCGCAGATGAAAAAACTTAGGTGAAAGGAAATTGAGTCAGCCAAACAATGCATATATCCAAGAGAAAAGCTGAACCCAGGTCTAGAGACTTTGGATTAGGGCTCCTTCAATTTTGTGCCACATGATGTTTTCATTTGGGAGGGCAGATGATAAACCTTATAACAGACTTAAGATTTGGAGAAATGAGTTGTGTAGAATGTAGCCTGAAGAGATGTGTGGGCACTTGAGAGAACTTTTTTAAGTATTTCACTGGCTGACATATAGAAGGATAAAGTTACTTGGCCTCAGAGGGTAGAACAAGAAATAATGGAGAAATGCTGAAAAGATTTGTTGTGTGGATATAAACAAACAAGCAAATCCTAATACTGAGATCTATCTCAGAGTGGAGTAGGCTACCCTAAAGATAGTCAGACTCTCATTAATGGAAGTCAGCAAGCAAAGGCAGGCTGACCACTGGTCAGGGGTGTTGCCAAGGGGATTCTTTTTTCAGTTAGACGTTGTACTCAGTAGCTACTGAGATCCCTTCTGATCCTAAATCATTGATTCTACAACTGAGTGGATTTCTTGATTTCATTTTCTTCATCCATAAAATGAGGAATTTGGATTCAATAATCCCCAAATCTCTCTCAGCTTCAAATCTGAGATTCAGTGACATTGTGGGATGGATAGAAAGTGGGAGCAGATACTGCAGAAGAAAAGTGCCTGCAACCAATTCCAAGGGGAGTAAATGTATGTGGGAAGGATGGCGCATTAGCCTGAAAACCAAAGTGAGTGGTGGAATGTGGCATGTCTTCGAATGAGAGTATTATATATATTCCTCGGGTCATGTTATTTCTTTTAAATATTAATCAGAGAAATTGGAAAGCTTTATTATAAAGATGACAAATGCCCTGCTTGCCCCCAGGAAAGGCTTCTCACAGGATGTTCAAACTCATCCTTATTGATTCAACATGGTGACTGGGAGCTTCCCCATTAATGAGGGAAATAAAACATCTTCTTAATTGGCTATAAAAGGATGTACAACACAGACTTACTGAGGCATTAGCTAGTAGAGTAAGGATCCACTTTGGAGCTGGCTTCACATTTTATTCCTGTGATTATTTTCATCAGCTGGGAAGCCCAAGACTACAGCCATGTTATCATAGTATCATTTGTACAAAACAGACTGGGGTTTAAATTAAGCTTTAAAAAATCCATCTTTTCATTGGCCAAATTGAAACCATCAGTGGGCCCTACAGAGCAATAGTCCTTTATCATGATTTATACATGGAAGTATATGTGATGCCAAGAAATGTATGACCTTTGCCCTATATTAATAATTACAGTATGCAGATGGAAGTAAGATACATGGAATCTTTCTACAAACTAATAGAAAAACTTGAGGGTAAAGGACAATACTCTTGGGTTCCACAAGTTCAAGTGAATGGTATTGACATTTGTTGGTTAGTGACTGGTCTTACATGAAATAGCATAACTAGGGAAGAAATATAGCATCTAAAAAGTGCCCCCAAATAGTATGTGTGTGTATGTAAGAAAAAATAACCTTAGGGAAAAGGGAGGGAAGTGAGATGAGATGCCACATAATATATTTCACCTTTTGCAAATATCCAGTTTCATTCTGGAGAGTTTATTCAAATATATCAAACCAGCTCCATAAATGAGGCTCCTTCCAGCAATGAGCCAACTCAAAGCAGGGCCTGTGATCATAGGACTCAAAGATTCCCATGCATAAGGAGGCTGATTAATCTTGACTTGCCTTCTGAACCATCCTTCTAAACTTATTTGGGGAGTTTCAGAGAAGACAGGGTGCATTTTTCCCAGTTCCCAAATCCTTCAAGAGGCCTTACTTTAGATGATAAGGGAATCAGGACATGGGTTCATATTTCTTCCCATCATCCCTAAAGCAGAAACTGGAGAAGGTACGAGACTTGGCCTCCATTCTGTGGCTGCTATTAGTGGACAGGCTCTGCCTTCTGGAATGCACAGCTCATGACAAAGAGGGGGTGCAGCTGAGAGCCAGCAGAAGCCAAAAGGACCACTCGGCAGAGTCACTTAGGAGGAAGGGAGTTGTTAGAAATGTGACCGGGGTCTTCTGATGACATGTGGAGCTCAGAGAGGCTCAGAACCTTCCCTCTGCAACCTGAGCATTTCTTTCTCCAACCCCCAAATATGCCCCATCATATCAAGTTATGATGATGGCTGCCAGGTGGCTTACACAAGGGAGGGTGCAAACACAAGGGATGTGACTTCCATCTGCACAGGATTGGATTCTGGTCAAAGAGAGGTCATGTGTGAAACACAGGACACTCAGTTGTAGGAGGGAACAATTCATTAATTCAGTTTAATTCAGGATAGATTTACTGAGCTCTTGCTATAGGCATATTGTTGGTAAAACTGCAGGGTGGGACTGATAATTCATGAAGAGGAGCAGAGAGCATGAGCCAAGTTGTGTGTGCAGACAACCAGGAGAATGAAAACCTAACATTAGTAAAACATGTATGAATAAAGAAATGATTTCAGCCCTTAACACATTATTAAAATAGAAAGGACTAGAATCGTGGGGAGGGTCTATCTCTGTGTTTTCTACAATATCGTCAGGCTTCTGACATAGACTCCTATCAAAGCCCTTAGTGAGTTAAACTTATCTGCTACTTGGGCACCTTCTGCTTAGGTGAGAATTGTAGGGGGTCACCATCTTTATGAGTGGGATCCTTCAGTCAGAAGCTAGAGAGGAAGGCAAAGCCGCTAGTGGTTAGAGCACTAGATCTGGAGTTAGGGAGACTTGAATTTAAATCCCTCTTAGATACTAACTAGGTGTGTGACCCTGGGCAAAACATTTAAGAAGCTGTGCTTGCCCCAGTTCTTCACTCACAAAATAGCTATAAGAGTAATACCTACCTTCCAAAGTTGTGAATCAAATGCAAATGAGGTAGCATTTGTAAAATGTATGGCAAACTTTAAAGTGTTATTATTACTAGTGTGGTGGAAGCAGTAGTAGCAGAAGCAGCAGCAGCAACAGTAGTAGCAGTAGTAGTAGTAGTAGTAGTAGTAGTAGTAGTAGTAGTAGTAGTAGTAATAGTAGCAGTAGTAGTAGAAGCAGTGTCAGTAGGGGGAGCAAAGCCAAGATGGAAGAGAGAAGCCAGGAAGTTGCCTGAGCTCTCCCAGTTTTCCCTCAGAAACATTAAATGAATCCTCTAAACAGATTCGAGAGTGACAGAGTCTACAGAACAACAGAGGAAAACAATTTTCTGGCTTGGGATAACATAGAAGGGTTTCAAGAAAGGTCTCTTTCACTACAGTAAAAGAGGAACACAGAGCAATGCAGATGGTGTCCAGGCAAGGTAGTGAGAGGCTGTTAGCTACAGCACAGATCAATAACTAAGGCCTTTCAGTCCTGGCTCAGCAGGCTACATGTCAGTCCTTCTGCCCCCGCACAGAAGGCAAATTGCAAGCCCTGGAATCCCCACACAACAGGTTCAAATAGGCCAGGCTACCCTAAGCCTACTGGGCAAGCCACAAGTACGTGAGGGCATGGTGTGCAAAGGCAAGTGACCAGGTCCCTGGCCCCCAACATGAGAAGCTTGGGATAGTGCCTCTGCCCCAAGAGCAGAGCTCAACTTTAAAACTCACAAAAGAAGCTGAAAAATGAGCAGGAAATAAAAAAGAGCCATGACCACAGAAAGCTATTATTGTGACAAGGAAGATCAAAACACAAACTCAGAAGAAGACAGAATTGTCAAAATGCCTACATGTGAAGACTCAAAGGGGAATAGGAATTAATTTCAAGCCCCAAAAGTCTTCTTGGAAGAGCTCAAAAAGAATCTTAAAAATCAAGTATGAGAAGTAGAAGAAAAACAGTAAAAGAAATGAGGGTTGTACAGGACAATTATGAGAAAAGAGTCAACAGCTTGGAAAAGGAAGCACAAAAATTGACTAAAGAAAACAACTCTGTAAAACTGGCCAAACTGGAAAACAAAAAATCCACCCCCAAAACCAACTTCTTTAAAAATAGACTTGGCCAGATGGAGAAGGAGGTTCAAAAGCTCATTGCAGAAAATAATTCCTTAAAAATAAGGATTGGGCAAGTGAGAGCTAATGACTCTATGAAATATCAAGAATCAGTCAAACAAAATCAAAAGAATGAAAAAATAGAAGAAAAAATGTAAAATATCTCATCGGGCAAATCACTGAGCTGGAACATAGATCCAAGAGAGATCATTTAAGAACTACTGGACTAGGGGGGAGGAGCCAAGATGGCAGAGTAGAAAGATACACATATGCTAGCTCCAAACCCACAGTCCATAAAATACCTGTAAAGAAGAACTCCCAACAAATTCTGGAGCAGCAGAAGCCACAGAACAATGGAGTAGAGGAGATTTCTGTTCCAGAGAGACCTGAAAAACTGACATGAAAGGTCCATCCCACACTAGACCCAAAGCACAGCACAGCCCTGCCTTGGCCATGCAACACCACAAAGAGGAGCACATCTGAGCATGCTCCAGGGACAGAATCTCCAGCATCCATGCAGGTCCCTCCACCCACAGGCACCAAAGGTCAATGAGGGGGTCTTTTCAGCTCACCGAGAGGGTAGCAGGGTGTCCCCATAACTCAGGCCCCCTCAGGAGGCAGCAGCAGAGGCAGCAGTGGACAGGGGCTCCCAAATCAGACAGGACCTCAGATCCATTGTTGAAGGTCTCTGCATAAAGCCCCTGAGGGAACTGAGCCCCATGTGGTGGCCCTGTCCCCACCTGAGCAGCTGAACTTAATCTCACACTAAATAGCAGCCCTGCCCCCACCAAAATCCCTGAAGCTGGGAAGCAGCATTTGAATTGTAGACCCCAAGAACTAGCTGGGCAGAACTGGAGGCCAAGTGGGTGTGGAGAGGAAACTCAGAAGTCAAGTAACCAGCTGGGAAAATGCCCAGAAAAGGGGGAAAAAATAAGACCATAGAAGGTTACTTTCTTGGTGAACAGATATCTCCTCCCATCCTTTCAGATGAGGAAGAACAATGCTTACTATCAGGGAAAGACACAGAAGTCAAGGCTTCTGTATCCCAAACATCCAAAATAAATATTCAATGGGTTGAGGCCATGGAAGAGCTCAAAAAGGATTTTGAAAATCAAGTAAGAGATGTGGAGGAAAAACTGGGAAGAGAAATGAGAGAGATGCAAGAAAAGCATGAAAAGGAGGTCAACACCTTGCTAAAGGAGACCCCCAAAAATGCTGCAGAAAATAACACCTTGAAAAATAGGCTAACTCAATTGGCAAAAGAGGTTCAAAAAGCCAATGAGGAGAAGAATGCTTTAAAAAGCAGAATTAACCAAATGGAAAAGGAGGTCCAAAAGCTCACTGAAGAGAACAGTTCTTTCAAAATTAGAATAGAACAGATGGAGGCTAATGACTTTATGAGAAACCAAGAAATCACAAAACAAAACCAAAAGAACGAAAAAATGGAAGATAATGTGAAATATCTCATTGGAAAAACAACTGACTTGGAAAATAGATCCAGGAGAGACAATTTAAAAATTATGGGACTGCCTGAAAGCCATGATCAAAAATTAGAGCTTAGAAATCATCTTTCATGAAATTATCAAGGAAAACTGCCCTGAGATTCTAGAACCAGAGGGCAAAATAAGTATTCAAGGAATCCACCGATCACTGCCTGAAAGAGATCCAAAAAGAGAAACTCCTAGGAACATTGTGGCCAAATTCCAGAGTTCCCTGGTGAAGGAGAAAATATTGCAAGCAACTAGAAAGAAACAATTCAAGTGTTGTGGAAATACAATCAGGATAACACAAGATCTAGCAGCTTCTACATTAAGGGATTGAAGGGCATGGAATAGGATATTCCAGAAGTCAAAGGAACTAGGACTAAAACCAAGAATCACCTACCCAGCAAAACTGAGTATAAATACTTCAGGGGAAAAAATGGTCTTTCAATGAAATAAAGGACTTTCAAGCATTCTTGATGAAAAGACCAAAGCTGAAAAGAAAATTTGGCCTTCAAACACAAGAATGAAGAGAATCATGAAAAGGTAAACAGCAAAGAGAAGTCATAAGGGACTTACTAAAGTTAAACTGCTTGCATCCCTACATGGAAATACAATATTTGTAACTCTTGAAACTTTTCAGTATCTGGGTAGTTGGTGGGATTACACACACACACACACACACACACACACACACACACTCACACACAGAGACAGAGAGCACAGAGGGAATTGAATAGGATGGGATCATATCTTTAAAAAATGAAATTAAGCAATGGAAGAGAAATATATTGGGAGTAGAAAGGGAGAAATGGAATGGGGCAAATTATCTCTCATAAAAGAGGAAAGCAAAAGACCTATTAGCGGAGGGGAAAAGAGGGGAGGTGAGAGAAAAACATGAATTTTATTCTCATCACATTCAACTAAAGGAAGGAATAAAATGCACACTCATTTTGGTATGAAAATCTATCTTACAATACAGGAAAGTGAGAGAGAAGTGGATAAGCAGGGTGGGGGGGATGATGGAAGGGAGGGTAATGGGAAGAAGGAGTAATTTGAAGTCAACACTCTTGGGGAGGGACAGGATCAAAAGAGAGAATAGAAGCAATGGGGGGGCAGGATAGGATGGAGGGAAATATAGACTTACACAACATGACTATTATGGAAGTCATTTGCAAAACTTCACAGATATGGCCTATATTGAATTGTTTGCCTTCCCAAAGGGAATGGGTGGGGAGGGAGGGACGTAGAGAAGTTGGAACTCAAAGTTTTAGGAACAACTGTTGAGTACTGTTCTTGACACTAGGAAATAAAAAATACAGGTAATGGGGTATAGAAATTTATCTGGCCCTACAGGACAAAAGAGAAGATGGGGAGAAGGGAAGGGAGGGATGATAGAAGAGAGGGCAGATTCGTGATAAGGGCAATCAGAATGTTCGGTGTTTTGGGGTGGGGGAGGGGAGAAATGGGGAGAAAATTTGAACCCAAAATTTTGTGAAAATGAATGTTAAAAGTTAAATAAATAAATTAAAAAAAAAAAAAGAATTACTGGACTAACAGAAAGCCATGATCAAAGGAAGAGCTTGGACAGTATCTTTTAAGAAATTATAAAAAAAAACTGTTCTGATATCCTAGAACCAGAGGGTAAAATAGAAATGGAAAGAATCCACTGATAACCTACTGAAAGAGATCCTAAAATGAAAACTCAAAAAACGTTATACTCAAATTCCAAAATCATCAGGTCAAGGGGAGAAAACTCAGCAGCCAGAAAGAAGCAATTCAAGTATCAAGGAGCCACACTCAAGATTTCACAAGACTTAGAAGCTTCTACGTAAAAGATCAGAGGACTGGGGATTAGATATTCCAGAAGGCAAAGGAGCTTGTATTACAAACAAGAATCAACTACCCAGCAAAACTGAGCATAATCTTTCTATGGAAAAGATTGACATTCAATGAAATAGAGAATTTTCAAACTTTCCTGACGAAAAAACAAGAGCTGAATAGAGATTTTGACATTCAAATACAAGACTCAAGAGAAACATAAAAAGACAAACAAAAAAGAAAAGAAAACGTTCTTCAAAAAGATTTAAACTTTTTTCCTTACATAGGAGGATGGTATTTGTAACTCTTGAGAACTGTATCTCTATTAGGGCCACTAGAGGGAGTAGACCGAGGGTATGAGTATAAGTTGACTTTGATATGATGATATAAAAAAAATAAGGGATAAAAAATTACTGAGAGAAGAGGAAAGGATGCAATAGGGTGTATTTCATCACATGAGAGGTACAAAAGGTGTATTATAGCAGAGGGAAAGAAGTGGGGGTGAGCACTGTTTGAACTTTCATCAAATTTGGCTCAAAGAGAGAATAACATACCACTTGATTATAGAAACCTGTCACACCCTACAGGAAGTCCACCTGACAAGACAAGGAACTATGTGAACACAATTACAAAACGTTTTTCACACAAATAAAGTAAAATAAAGACAATTGGAAAAATAGCAATTGTTCATGGGTAGGCTGAGCTAATATAATAAAAATGACAATTCTACATAAATAATTTACTTATTCAGTGCCATACCAATCAAAGCACCAAAAATAGTTTATGGAGCTAGAAAAAAATATGATAAAATTCATCTTGAGGAATAAAATGTCAAGAATATTAAGGTAATTAATAAAAAAAAAAGATCCAAAGAAAGGTTGCCTTGCCATCCCAGATAGACAGCTATATTAAAAAATAAGTAATCATCAAAACTATTTGGTACTGGCTATGAAATAGAGTTATAGATGAGTGGAATAGGTTAGGTACACAAGATGCAGTAGTAAATGAGTATAATAATTTACTGTTTGATAAACCCAAAGAATTCAGTTTCTGGGATAAGCACTCACTATTTGATAACAACTACTGGGAAAACTGAACAATAGTATGTTAGAAACTAGACATAGATCAACATCTCACATTGTATACTAAGATAAGGTCAAAATGGATACATGATTTAGACATAAGGGATGATATTATGAGCAAATTAAGAAAGTAAGGAAAAGTTTACCTGTCAGATCTATGGGAAAGGGAATAATTTATGACCAAGCAAAAGACAGAGAACATTTTGAAATTCAAAATGGACCTTTTTGATTACATTAAATTGAAAAGTTTTGCACAAACAAAACCAATGCAATCCAGATTAGAGGGAAAGCAGAAAGTTGGGAAACAATTTCTATAGCTAATGTTTCTGATAAAGGCCTCATTTCTCAAATATACAGAGAACCAAGTCAAATTTATTAAAATATAAAGCATTCCCCAATTGATAAATTTTTCAAAGGATATGAACAGGCAATTTTTGAAGGAAGAAATCAATGCTATCTATAATCATATGAAAAAATGCTCTATGTTACTATTGGTGAGAGAAATGAAAATTAAAACAACTCTGAGGTACCACCTCACACCTATCAGATTGACTAATATGACAGAAAAGGAAGATGATAAATGTTGGAGAAGATAGGGGAAAATTGTAACACTAATTCATTGTTGGTGGAATTGTGAACTGATCCAACTATTCTGGAGAATGATTTGAAAAATATGTTCAAAGGACTGTAAAACTGTATATGTTCTTTGATGTAACAATACCATTACTAGGTTTGTATCACAAAAAGATCTCCCAAAACAGAAAAGTACCCACATATACAAAAATTTATAGAGCAGCTTTATGTGGTGAAAAACAATTGGAAATTAGGGGGAGGGGATGCCCATCAACTGGGGAATGGCTGAATGAGTTGTGTATATGAAGGTAATGGGATATCATTATTCTGTAAGAAATGATGAGTGAGTGGATTTCAGTAAAACCTAGACAGACTTGCATAAACTGCTTCTGAGTAAAATAAGTAGAACCAAGAGAACGTTGTACACAGTAACAGCAACATCGTGTGATGATTAACTGTGATAGACTTAGCTCTTCTCAGCAATGCAATGATCCAAGACAATTCCAAGAGACTCATGATGGAAAATGTTAATCACATGCAGAGAAAGAACTATGAAGAGTGAATGCAGATAGAAGCATATTATTTTCACTTTTTGCTTTGTTTTGCTTTGCTTTTTTTTGTGTTTTTTCACTTTGTTCTGATTCTTCTTTCACAGAATGACTAATGTGGAAATGTGTTTAGCATGATTGTACATGTACAACCTATATCAGATTTCTTGCTGTCTTGGGGAGAGAAGGGATGAAGGAAAAAAACCTGAAACTCAAAATTTTACAAAAATGAATGTTGAAAATTATCTTTATGAAAATGAAACTACTAATAAAAAAAAGCAGTGGCAGTAGTAATAGTAATAGTAAAAGTAGTAGTAGCAGCAGTAGCAGCAGCAGCAGCAGCAGCAGCAGCAGCAGCAGCAGCAGCAGCAGTAGTAGTAGTAGTAGTAGTAGTAGTAGTAGTAGTGATGGGGTTAGTAAAGACTAGGGTCATTGTACAAACTTCCTTCAAAAAAAGTGAAGAAAATTTGAACCCCTCAACTAGCCAATTCTTGATGAATGATTTCCTACATCATCCAAAAAGGTCTGGGTTTAGATAAAATGATATATTGAGGGTCATTCTTCTATTCACAGATGGTCTCACATTCTTCCTAATGTGAGTTCACCCTCATAGCCCATCTGAGCCCTTTCCTTTTCTGCAACTGTTGCTCATTTTCACGAGTTCTTTCCACAGACAACTGGTGGAGTGGTAGGTGGAGTGTCAGGCTAAGAGTCAGAAAGCCGTGAGATCAATTCCTGCCTCAGACACATGCGATCTGTGGGACCCTGGGCAAGTCTCTTCACTTCTGGCTCAACACCTTTAACTGTAAAATGGGGATAGTGATAGTGCCTACCTTGTGAGGTTATTGTGAGGATGGATCAAGATAAGACATGTACAGCATTTAAGACAATATCTGGCATGCACTGGGCACTATATGATGTTAGCTACCGTCATTATTGTTAGAGGAAGAACCAAGTAGACTTAATGCCATTGTCAAAGCCTTATGTAGTTATTACCTGTGTGGTCACTTATCCTCTGTCTGCCTCGAGTTCCTCAACAGTAGAATGGGGGTAACATTATTACCTCTTCCCAGAGTTGTAGGGAGGATCAAATGAAACCAAATTGTCAAAGGCCATGCTTGGCATGTTGTACACACTTAATAAATGCCTGCTCCTGTCCCCCTCAGATGACAGTCACCCACTGCTTTCCCTCTTCCTCCTCCTTTCATCCACATCCATCCTGTTCTGGGCTAGGCCACCTGTTGGGCACAAGCCATTGTCACGGATATGTCTCATCTTGCTTGTGCCAACTCTCTTCTCTCCAGTTACTTTACCGCAGTCCAAAAGTCCATAATTTTAGTTTTCAGATATGATGGTGATGTATGATTTGTGGAAACACAACATCACTGGAGGCATGTCCAGGGTATCAGGCTTGGGTCGCTGTGGATCACATACCTCTGTGACTATTTGATGACAAAAACTTCTAAGTTGTGTAGCCAAATGCAGCCCTAGAAGTCTTCCTTGTCCTTTGAGGTGTCCAGGGACTGCACTGTGATTGTGCTAACAGACAACCAGAGATTTAGAGCTAAAAATAATCTCAGAGGTTAGCCTGCCAAGTCCTTCGCTGTACAGATGAGGAAACTGAGGCCTAGAGCAGTGAGATGTTTCCCAGATTCATGTGGGTAGTAAGCAAGTGGGAGAGCTGAGGTTTGAATCCAAGCTATCTGGGCCCCAATTCTGCATCTTTTCCCAGGGCACAAGGCAGCCTCCTCATATTTCTTTGCTGAGGCTGCCCTAGAGGTAACTTTGTTTACCAATGCTCTCATTCTCCATACCTACTGAGGCATAAAACAGGGAGACATATGCTTGCCAAATGTGCTCACTGCTGTCATGGAGGTTGTCCAACAAAGAGTCCGAATGGAAGCCAGATTCCCCAGAGAGGGAGGGGTCCTCCAGATGCTCCTGTTTGCATGTGACATTGTACTAATTGCATCAAGCCCCAGAATGCCCCAAAGCCTTCATGCTGAGTATGCTGGGGAAGGACTGAGGGGTGCAGGCATGGCTTCTTCCAACTCCTATATGATAAATATTGGTTGAATGAATAAATGGATGGAAAAAATAATAACCATGTAACTATGTGACAATCACTGTACTAAGAGCTGGAGATACAAATACAGAAGTCACTCTCTACCCTCAAGGAGTTTATATTCAAATGGGAGACACACTAACACATAGAGGGGAGTGGTGGTCAAAGACATGGACTCTATCTGGGAAGTCAGAAATATCAGGAGTTAAGGCAATTAGTGAATTAAGGTGCTTTCTAGGAGTTGTATTTGTGTTAACTTGACTGTGGTTCTCAGAGCAAGTTGAAAGCAGTTTGATTTTATGGTTGAGGGGATACCTTTTTCAGATGCTAGAAAAAGAAGTATTTTTTTAAACTGAGAGATGTTTTAACCTCTAGGGAATAGTTGGAATGAATGAGTTATGAATTTCACCGTTTTTAATCTCTTCAAAATAATTCAATTTTAAAAAATGGAACATTCAAAGAAGAGAATATTTTATGGCCCAGGTGGTCTTAACCTTTGACCTACATGATTGTATAGTTTTACAAGCTTCCTAGTATCTTTATAAGGTTTCCTAATATCTTTATAAGACCCCAGGAAAACTTCGTAGAAATGATTAAAGCTGTGACACCAAGTTACCTGGGACATTACATTGAGATATTTGACCAGTTTGCTTGTCAACCTGTAGGCAGCCCCTCCTATGGTTATTAACCATTCTTGATTGGCCAAGACAGGCCTCTATCCCAAGGGGAAACTTTTAGGAAGAAAATATATAATCAGAGAGGACCCTTCTAGAACACAGAAACCAAAAACATTCCAAGATGGACTTGTCTGGGTTGTATTGTTTTGGAATCTTGTACAGAATCTATCAAATGATCTGTCTGTAGCAATTATTTTGAGAAATTTGTCACACCATTGCATCTCATCATTTGCATTAATTCATGAGGATTTACCAGGGAGCTAAAGACTCAGATGTGTCTTTTCCTTGGGATGATGAGGATATGGGAGGAATCCAGGACTTTTCAGCGCTATACCCATTGGAAGTGCCCCTTGGTATGCTGGGAATCCTTCTGAGACTACAGCCAGGAACTTAGATCTCCAAGTCACTTTCAGTTATTGATCTCATGTTTAGGGAGAGTCATGAGGAATCAAGGACAGTGTATGGTGAGCACTATCCTTTCAAGGGTTCAAAACCACTTCTTTGCTGAAAATGGGAAGTTGTTTCAGAGGGTATGTAAATATTACTCTGCCAAATGGAAGAGGAAACTTTGCTAAAATACTGTAGAATCTCTACATCAGCAAAGGGTTAGTCTGGGTTAAGTCAGGAAACTAAAGGTAGATTGAATCTTTTTTTTTTAATCCTAAAGTCTCTACTCTGATGCCACCTTGTGGTGTGGAGGTGACCTTGGGTAATTGATGGCTCTAGTAGCCAAGTCTTAGTCCAGGCATACCCTACCTATTTGTTAAGGCTTCCATTGCTAACCTGGAGAACCAGCTAACCTAGGTCATCAAGACTCATCACAGGAGAATTTTTTTCCTAGTATTAGCAATCAAAGACTCTTATACTAAATCACAAGGGGAGCGGGATCAGAGATGGTACATAGTGCACCCAGGCCAATGACATCACAGATTGCTGAGGTGTTGACATAGCCTAAAATCCTTAACAATATAAAGTGGCCCTTTTATTGACCATGCTGATAAGAGCCAGCATCTTCTATGGGCCATTCTCTCCTGGTGCATCAAGCTAATGACAAAGGGAACTGGTATATTTTCAGGGGTGTGGGATAACTCACACTTGAAAAATCCTCTCCTCCAATGCCAAGTCATTTTTGATCCCTCCCTGGATGGTCTCAGCTTAGGCACAGGCACAGGCATGCTTGCCTTAATTTGGTATAACTGGGAGGTTTAAATTCAGGAAAAACACAGAGAGAACGGACCAACTTAGGGGCACTTGGAAACAGACCTATTGGGAAGTCAAATTGCAGAAATACTCAGCAAAGATTTGGTAAGCTCTGTTCTGTCTCTGGATGACTCCACCACACCACAACACCCATTGGAACAATTCTGCTGCCTCCTGGGAGCCCTTTAAAGGCTGTGATACGGGAGAAGTTCTGACCTGCTTGATCCACCTTGGAAAGAAGTGATCAAAAGAAGTAAAACAGGGTGTATGCTAAGTGACTAGCCTATGGTCATAAAGCCAGTCAATGTGGGAGATGGGTGGGGGACAAATACAGGTTTTTCCTTTTCCAACTCCATATCTGGGGATAATTTCACACAACTACATTGTCTTCCCAGCACATTTTTCTTAAACTATTAAAAACATCTCAAAGACAACTAGGTAGGAAATATCAGATTAACATTTATGGAGGAATTCTTGCTATTTTCCTCCATATTTGCATAAAATATATGAAGTCACTAGCCCATGGTTTAACTTGTGTGTCTTCTTTTGTTTTAATTTCAGGGTTATGGAAGTTTTAAATTGGGAAGGAGTTCAGAGGTGACACAGTAAATCTTACACCTCTAAGACAAACCCTTCTGAGAGCAGCAATAGTAACAGTCATGTGGGTGATAACCTGAATTGCTCTAGCTTCTTAAGGTAGAAGGCTGTCCCTGCACTGTCTCACCTGATCCCCACCCCAACCTGCTATAATTTAGTTGTTGATAATAAGAACACCTAGCAGTTAGAGTACCAACTTTGTACTACGCACTACGTTAAGTGCTTTACAAATATTAGCTGATTTGATCCTTACAGCCTTGAAAGGTAGGTGCTGGTAGCTCTATTTTACAAATGGAAACTAAGGCAAACAGAGGTTAAGTGCCTTGCTTATGGTCACACAGTTAGGAAGTGTCTGAGGCAGCATTTGAACTCAGGTCTTCCTGACTCCAGGAATGGTGCTCTATCCACTATGCCACCTGGTTGTTATCATATCAGTCTCACAGATGAGAAAACTGAGGCTGAAAGAGATGAAGTGAGAGATTGTGCCCAAAGTCACTCAGCTGGGCAGTATCTAAGATACTCAGATTTAAACTATCTGAACTGAAATCCAATATTTTCCCCTCCAGGCCACCTCACCACCTTTATGGCATTCTGGACTGGTGGTGATCAGTCTCTTCTGGAAAGGCTCCAGTGAAGAGGCATTCCCAGACACTTTGGAAGGATTCCCATTATCTGAAGCATTTCCTGACAAGACTTAATTTGCTTTGCAACTTCTCCCCATTCTTCCAGTTCTTCCTCTGGGATTAAACAGAATTAGTCCCTGTCTTCTTGTCTTCTATACTCAGAACCCTTCAAGTACTTGAAGACAGCTTGCATGCCCCACCCATGGCTTAGGACTTCTATTCATCTCCTAATGTCACTCTTTTCATTTTGTGCTTATGTCTCTTAGAGCCTAGAGATTTCCTGAGGGAATGACCAATCAACCAACATTTGCTGAGTCTTTTCAATACTGTCAACTCATTCTGCTCAGTCCTGTGTGAGATCCAACAGAGCAGTGGTCTACCTTCTTCTATTTCTCCATTCCTTCATTCCTTCCTTCCTCCCCCCTTTCTCCTTCCTTCCCTTCCTTGATTCATTTTTCCTCCTTCTTTTCTTCCTTTTTTCTCCTTCCTTCCTGCCCCTCCTCCATCTCTCCTTCGCTCTCTCCATTTTTCCTTCCTTTCTTCTTTCCTTCTTTATTCATGAAAGATTTGCTTAAGATGTACTGTGTGACCAACTCTGCTTTATATATTATATTTGTATGGGAGAAGAAGAGATTCAACTGAGAAACTCTAAGGTATCTTCCAATTCTGAGTCTGTCATTCTGTGATGCTCCTTCCAACAAGGACTGTGTTGCATAGAATTTTGTGGCATAATTGGAAGATGATTAAACTGTGATAGATAAGCTGATATATGATCATGCAGCATAGAATATATGCACATATTGTAGGTATTAGGAATAAGACAAAGTTCATTTGGATCAGGTGAGTCTGAGAAAATTTAATGAAGGAAGTGAGGCAGTGTGATGTTATGGGGGAAATGCCAGCTCTATCATTTACCATCTGTGTTACCTTGAGCATATCATGTCATGTGGCTTGGCCTCAGTTTCTTCATCTGTAAGATGAGGTTGTTGGATGAGGTGATCTTTAAAGTCTCTTCTGTCTCTAAAGCCTATGATCATGGCTTTGAATGGGAAGAAATCTAGTCTCCAGAAAGGTATACTGAATGAGTGTATAACTTCAACCAAAATACATTAAGCACCTACTATATGTTGAGCACTATATTAAACATCAGGGATACAAGGAAAACAAAAAGATAACACATACTCTCAAGGAGCATACATTATCATGCGGGAGATAACAGTAGTAGTAGTAGTAGTAGTAGTAGTAGTAGTAGTAGTAGTAGTAGTACTACTACTACTACTACTACTACTGCTGCTGCTGCTACTACTGGTGGTGGTGGTAGTAATAACAATAGTTCTTGTACTAGTTATCATTTTTATAGGAAGGCTTTGCACTAAATATTTTACAAGTATCATCCCATTTGATCCTCATAACAACCATGGGAAATAGATGCTATTATTGTACCCATTTTACAACTGAGGAAACTGAGGCAGATAGAAATTAAACATGCCTGGTGTCACATAGTTTAGTGTCTGAGGATGGATTTGAACTCATCTTTCTGACTCCAGACCCAGCACTCCTTACCCATTGTGCCATCCAATGTGTCTTATTCATCAACTTTTAAATGGTTAGTTACAAACATAAATGCAGGATACCCTGGAGTTGATGAAGATAGGGCAGGCACCAGGTCAAAGGGGATGAGGAAAGGCTTCTTGGAGAAGATGGGACTTTGGCTGATACTTAAAGGATGCCCAAGGAATCCAGGAGGGAATGAGGGAAAAGAGTTTCTAGCAATGGGAGATGGCCAATGAAAATATGAAGTGTGGATATAGATTATCTTGAGGAAGCTGGGTAGCACAATGGATAGAGAGCACTGGGCTCAGAGTCCAGAAGACTTGAGTTTGAATCCAGCCTCATACACTTAACTAGCTGTGTGACCATGGGCAAGTCACTACAAGCAAGCCTTGGGCAAGCCTCTGCTTGACTTTGTTTCCTCATGTGTAAGATGAGAGCAATGACAGTTATCTACCTCATAGGATTGTTGTGAGGATAAATTGGGACATGTTTCAAGTTCTCAGCATAGGATCTGGCACCTTGTCAATGCTTGGTACATGTCTGTTCCCCCTCTGTCTCCCCAGGCTCCTCAGAGAACAATGAGAATAGCAAGTGCAAATCAATAAGTTGTAAGACTAGGAATGAGGGAGGGGGACAGATCCTGAAGATCTTTGAATGCCAAACCATTGACTCTGGAGGGGAGAGGGAGTTATTGACAGTGTTTTATTGGAGAGGGCACATGAGAGACCAAGATTTTAGAAAACTCCCTTTGTCAGATGAGTGGAGGGTGGGCTGGGGTGGGAGGAGATGGGAGCAAGGATACCAGTCAAGGGTTGCCATTGCAATAGACTAGGAAAGAGTTGGTGCAGGTCTGCCCCAGGATGGTGGAAGTGTCAGCGGAGAGAAGAGGGCATAGATGAGAGATACTACGACATGAAAATGTATGGGGCTAGACAGTAAATGTGGTGTTTGCCCATCAAGAGAATGAAGAGTCAAGGGGGACATCTGAGTTGTGTGTCTGGGTGACTGGGCTGACATGATGTCCTCAACATTAATAGGGAAATCCCAAAGAGGGGAAAGTTTGGGGAGAAAAGATAATGCACATGTTGAGTTTAAGATGACTATGTGACATTGAATTTGAGATGGCAGTTGGAGAATCAAAAGTAGAGGTCAGCAGGGAGTGAGGATTGGGTAAGATTTGAAAGTCATCAGACCAGGGATGATAATTGAATCCATAGGAAATGATGAGATCTCCAAGTGAAATAATATGGAGGAAGAAATGAAGAAGGCTCAGGACAGAGTCCTGGAGGATGCCCATAGCTAGTTGGCATGTCTACACCAAAAGCACTTGTGATTTCTTCTTGTATTGGGCTTGTTGGCACCTTCTTCAGCAGACTCTAGCTGTCATTTTGGACCTGACTGTGCCACCTCCGCATTCCCATAGGGCTTTCGTCTCCTGACTGATTTTATTTACCAAGAAGACCTCCTACTTAGAATAGGTCAACTTTGTTGTTTCCAATATTATGCCTTAACTGTCATGTGAAGTGTATTGAGTGCAAAACTGAGCCTCTCTGTCTGCTTTCCAAATTGCCAAGTTTGAGATAAAAAGCAGCCAGGTGGCTTAATGGACAGGATGCTAGATTTGCAGTCAAGAAGACCTGAGTTTATTTACTATCTGCTTAGCATTTTGTAGCTTCAGCTTCCTCATCTATAAAACAGATAGAATAACAGCATCTACCTAATGAGATCATTGTGAGGATGAAAAGAGATATCACATGTGAGACACTTTGCAAATAAAATGCTAACTATTATTAGTAAAAGATGGGGCAGGGGTGGTCTATGTGTCAGGAAATGAGCAGAAATTTGAATATTACTAATACATAATAATAAAAACTAATAATAAAAGTAAAAGAGGTAAAATGTATACAATCTTAACACGCTTTATAAACATTATCTGATATTTTTCACACTTGAATTTTGTTTTATTTTTTGAGAGGGTGGCTTTGACATGTCAAATCCATTTGCTTTGACTTAGATCCTTCATCAGTCTAGTCGTCCTCCAATCACAGACTCCCTGAAAGCTGTGGAAGGTTTGAGGCATGGCTAAGTATCTGTTCAAGATAATGATGTTTGAGTCACACCAATGAGACAGCCTGACTGTACAAAGCAAAAGTCATTTAATAATGAAAGGCAAGGAGGGGAAAGAGCTAAATCAAACAGGAGCATCCCCAGCTCATATTTCCAAATGGCGGCTGACTCCATATCTTTTTATTTTTTTTATTTTTTTTTTATTAATTTTTAACATTTATTTTCACACAATTTTGGGTTACAAATTTTCTCCCCTTTTATCCCCTCCCCCCCAAACCCGAGCTTTCTAATTGCCCCTGTGACCTATCTGCTCTCTCCTCTATCCTCCCTCCCTGCCCTTGTCTCCGTCTTCTCTTTTGTCCTGTAGGACCAGATAGCTTTCTTGACCCCTTAACCTGTATTTCTTGTTACCCCGTGGTAAGAACATTACATTTGGTCCTAACACTTTGAGTTCCAACCTCCTTAGCTCCCTCCCTCTCCACCCCTTCCCCTTGAGAGACAGGCACTTCAATATAGGCCATATCTGTTTAGTTTTGCAAATGATTTCCATACTAGTTGTATTGTGTAGGACTAGCTATATTTCCCTCCATCCTATCCTGTCCCCCTTTACTTCTATTTTCTTATGGTCCTTTCCCTCCCCTGAGTGTTGACCTCGTATTGCATTCTCCTCCCCATGCCCTCCCCTCCATCCTCCCCCCCACCCTGCTTGTGCCCCTGTCCCCCACTCTCCTGTATTATGAGATAGGTTTTCCTATCAAAATGAGTGTGCATTATATTCTTTCCTTTAGTGGAATGTGATGAGAGTAGACCTCATGTTTTTCTCTTGCCTCCCCTCTTTATCCCATCACTAATAAGTCTTTTGCTTGCCTCTTTTATGAGAGGTAATTTGCCCCATTCAACTTCTCCCTTTCTCCTCCCAATATTTCTCTCTCACTGCTTGATTTCATTTTTTTTTTTAATATATGATCCCATCCTCTTCAATTCACTCTGTGCACTCTGTCTCTATGTATGTGTGTGTGTGTGCATGTGTGTGTGTGTGTACTCCCACCCAGTGCCCAGATACTGAAATGTTTCAAGAGTTATAAATATTGTCTTTCCATGTAGGAATGTAAACAGTTCAACTTTAGTAAGTCCCTTATGATTTCTCTTTGCTGTTCGCCTTTTCATGGTTCTCTTCATTCTTGTGTTAGAAAGTCAAATTTTCTTTCCAGCTCTGGTCTTTTCATCAGGAAAATTTGAAAGTCCTCTATTTCATTGAAAGACCATTTTTTCTCCTGAAGTATTATACTCAGTTTTGCTGGGTAGGTGATTCTTGGCTTCAGTCCTTGTTCCTTTGACTTCTGGAATATCCTATTCCATTCCCTTCTATCCCTCAATGTAGAGGGTGCCAGATCTTGTGCTATCCTGATTGTATTTCCACAATACTTAAATTGTTTCTTTCTAGCTGCTTGCAATATTTTCTCTTTCACCTGGGAATTCTGGAATTTGGCCACAATGCTCCTAGGAGTTTCTCTTTCTGGATCTCTTTCATGCGGTGTTCTGCAGATTCCTTGAATATTTATTTTGCCTTCTGGTTCTAGAATCTCAGGGCAGTTTTCCTTGATAATTTCATGGAAGATGATGTCTAGGCTCTTCTTTTGATCATGGTTTTCAGGTAGTCCCAGAATTTTTACATTGTCTCTCCTGATTCTATTTTCCAGGTCAGTTGTTTTTCCAATAAGATATTTCACATTATCTTCCATTTTTTGAATCTGCGCGGTATGTTCTGAGATATCTGTCTTTCTCGAAAAGTCCTTAGCGTCCATCCGTACCATTCCAGTTTTGAAAGATCTATTTTCTTCAGTGAGCTTTTGAATCTCCTTTTCCATTTGGTTAATTCTGCTTTTGAAAGCATTCTTCTCCTCATTGGCCCCTTGCACCTCCCTTGCCAGCTGAGTTAAGCTATTTCTCAAGGTGCCAATTTCTTCAAGATTTTTTTGGTTCTCCTTTAGCAGGGAGCTGATCTGCTTTTCATGCTTCTCCCTCATCCCTCTCATTTCCCTTCCCAGTCTTTCCTCCACCTCTCTAACTTGATTTTCAAAATTCCTCTTGAGCTCTTCCATGGCCCGAGCCCATTGGGTGGGCTGGGACACAGAATCCTCGATTTCTGTGTCTTTGCCTGATGGCAAGCATTGTTCCTCCCCATCAGAAAGGAAGGGAGGAAGTGTCTTTTCTCCGATAAAGTACCCTTCAATAGTTTTATTTCTTTTCCCTTTTCTTGGCATTTTCTCCAACCAGTGGCCTGACCTCTGAATGTTCTCCTCACACCCACCTCGCCTCCTGGTCCTCCCAGCCAGCGTTTGGGGACTGAGATTCAAATGCTGCTTCCCGCCTTAGGATTTTTGGCGGGGGCAGGGCTGCTATTCAGTGTTAAATTAAGTTCAGGTGGTCAGGGGCAGGGCCGCCTCTCAGGCACAGTTCCCTCTGGGGGTTTATGCACAGACCTTCCACAATGGATCCAGGCTCTTGCCCATTTTGTGGAGCCCCCATCCGCAGCTGCCTCTCAGCCCCCACCTCCCGGGGGGGCTCGAGCCATGGGGGCACCCCACTCCCCTCTCAACCCACCAAAGAGACTCTCTCACCCACCCCCGTCAATCACCTGTTGGTGGGGAGGCCCGTGCTGCCGCTGAAGATCCTGCCTCCGGAGCCCTCTCAGATCTGTGCCTCTCGGAGTCGCAGCAGCTGCCGCCGCCGCAGGTCCAGGCTGGACTCCGTGTCTGCAGCGCGACGGACCTTTTGCGAGAGGTTTGCAGGTCCCTCTGTGGGTGGGGGGACCCGCGTGGCTGCTGGAGATCCCGTCCCCGTAGCCCTCTCAGATCTCCTCCCCTCAGTGTCGTGGCCACGGCAGGGCCGCACTCCGCTCCCCGTCCCGGCGCCCAGTCCACGGCGTGAAGGACCCCCCGCGAGAGGTCCGCAGGTCTCTCCGGAGCAGAAATCTCCCTCGCTCCAATACTCCGTGGTCTCTGGGTGCAGAATTCGCCCTGGCTTAGTCCCCTCTAGCCGTTCTGTGGTTTGTGGGTTCGGAGCTATGTGGATGTGCGTCTTTCTACTTCCGGCGGACTCCATATCACAAAGAAAATACACTACAAGTTCCCATGTTAGTGAGAAAATCACCAAATTAGATCTTCAGCTATAGCTTGGGTTACATTGAATTTCAGCTATGCTCTAACAGCTCTGGGGTTTTCTAGCCCTCCCACATTCACAAACAATGCAGAAGTACCCAGAATTACCCAGTTAACTCATGAGCGGGAGTTACATTCTGGAGTCTACTCTCTCTAACTTTGTCACTCTTTGATTTTGATTCAACAGTATAAAGAGCGCTGACTATTCCAAGGTATTAGGTCTTCAGAATCTCCACAACCCCTGTCTCATGCCAGGCTCTAACTCACTGAACAATGAAGACCAATTGTGTGGGGAACTTTGATCTACCAAAGCATAACAGCTTAGAAAACAGTTGGTATCCTCACCCATACAGTGGCTCCCATGTCTGTCCCATTGTCTCTCAATCCAAGGACCTTATTCTTCCATATTTTCATTATCTTCTAGCTTGAATGAGATTGTTGTCACCCTCTCAAACCATAACATAGGCTTAGAGAGAATCTTGTTTCCTGAGGGAACACATTGATTCTCCTTACATGAATATTTGTCAAATGTTAGAGTAGGACAGTCATGAAAGTCAGATGCCCTCCCATTTCCACAACTGACCCGGTCAAAGGAAAGGATGAGGCCTGATGGATAAAGGCACAACATTTGTGAAGTTCTTAACCACAGACAAAGAAGCTTCCTCTTTTTGGGCTGTCAGTTGCCTGCTTTTCTCCAGGACAAAATTCACTTTTTAAAATGGAACTCAATTGTGTTGGGTTATATATGTTTATCCACTATTTTGCATATGTGGGGCGAGAGCAGAATTTTACACTTTATAAAGTTTTTAATATTCTATTGGAAAATGTAAAAAAGATGTGAGGGAGAGATTTAAATAATGTATCCAAGAGAGCTGGAGTGGATGTCATCTGAAGGTGTTATGTCAGTGTGGATTTGGGGATGTTTGGAAAGGGATGCTGCCTGATGACAAGCAGAGATGAGAAAGAGGAAAAAAGATGAACAGAGAGGATGTATCTTTTGGAATTCTCACTGCCACTTCTTATTCTTGGCTGATGAAGTTTCTCTGGTGGGCTTTGAAGGACAGAATATTGGACTGAGAGTTAGACTTTCCATATTGCCTCCAGAATTAAATAGAAGTTTTCTTTTGGATTTTAAAGCTACAAACCTGTCATTCCAACCTCTTTGTGCATTCCTCTTCCAATTAGATATTTCAGTGGATAGAGCCCAGGCTTGGAGTTAGGGATACTTAAGTTCAAATTCAGCCTCAAACTCTTACTGTTTATGTGACTTAGGCCAGTCATTTCACCTTTGTCTGCCTCCATTTTCTCATAGTTGAAATAGGGATAATAATAGCCTCTACTTCCCAGAGTTATTATGAAGATAAAATGAGATCATAGTTTAAAGTGTTTGGCACAAAACCTGGCACATAGTAGGTGTCTAATAAATGCTTGTTCCTTTCCTCCTGTCTACACTCCACAGTCCAGCCAAATCATCTCTTTTTGTCCAATGTGACATTTTGTGCTGGCTCTTCTTTCTCTCTGTAATGTCCTCCTTACTCCCCTCTACCTCTCAGAATCCCTCTGCCTTCCAGCCACCATCCAAGTACCACCTTCTAGACCAAGCTTTACTTGAGCCCCCAACTTCTCTTCCTATCTCTCTCCCCCTATTTTGTGCTTGATATCCTCATATTGATTCTACATATGCGTCTGTGTTGCCTCTCCCAAAATAATGTCAGCTCCTTAAGAAAAGTAACTGTTTGATTTTTTTTTCTTGTTGTATCCCCAGTGCCTAGCACAGTGCATGAAATGTAGGAGCTTAATAGATGCTTGCTGACTGATAGATCAGAGGGGTTTCAATCTTGGGTTTGTGACTAACTAGTTCTATGGATTTGAGCAAATGAACATCTCTGAGTCTCAGTTTCCCCATCTGCAACATAGGGGAATTATAGATCATTTCAAGCTTTCTTCCAACTCTGTGATGTATGCATTTTTCTTCTTGGGGAGTTATCTACATACACACACACACACTCATACACGCATGTATATACACACACATGCACAGAAAGAACAAATGGTTTTGAGACCAAGTTGTTTGGCTACAGGGTTGAAGGTTGGTTAAAGCCCTTTTGCCAATGGAATAGTCTATTTGCATCTAGCCTGCTTGATGAACTTGACAAACTTTCAGACTTAGTGCTAAGATTTAGATCCAACCCAGTATGAGCAAGGGTATGACCCACTGCCTTGTCACCAATAATAGAACGAAGGAACAATTCAGATCTCTGTGTTCAACAGCCATGTTGTCTCCATCCTGATATTCTCCACAATTAAAGCAATAAATTTGAGTAGGGAATTTTAATTGAAGAAATATAAAATGTTCATTGGGATAATGTGTATATTAATTTAATCTAATGTGAATAAGAAGTCGCTTGAGATGGAAATGGGAAACAGCCCCTCTAGGGCTAATACAGTGGCAGACAACAAAGGCAAACCTTGTTAATCCATTGGAAATATCCTGTTACCAATAGCAAATGAGACAATGCCTGCTTTGGCTCGTTGAGACCTATGGAAGAAGGCTGAATGCGGGCTTCCAATCTGTCACTGAGGGTGCAGTCCAACAGCAAGAACTAAGAGGGAAAGGGGGACTCAGCTTGACTTAGTGAACTTGTACTCAGTCAGAGGGTTAAGAGATGGACTTAGATGATGTTGAATTGCAGGTGATGATTTATGGAAACTATTCCATTGGCAAAAAGTAAATTTTCAAGTAATTAGTATACAATGAATAATTACCTCAGAATTTTAGAAATGTGCAATTGTTTTGCTATGGATATGAAATCCCACCCTTTCAAAATCACCATTGGCAAGAATTTTATCAGAAAAAATTACCCTGAAGAAGAGTATTTCTAAAGTTGGCTAGGCTTGTCCTGGGACAACGTGCTCTCTCTCTCTCTCTCTCTCTCTCTCTCTCTCTCTCTCTCTCTCTCTCTCTCTCTCTCTCTCTCTCACACACACACACACACACACACACACACACATATACACTCGCACACACACGCACACACACACACGAAAATCATGGCTTCCTATTTCTTCCAGAATAAAATGCAAATTCCTTACATGAGTGTTTAACACATAACATGTCTCTCATCTACCTCTTCAGATTTATTGAATATCTGCCCCTTTGCCACAATCTATATTTCACCCAAACACTATTGGTCATCTACTTATCTCATATACATTTTCTCACTTCCATACATATTCATATAGATTTAACCCAGAAAGGGAGCTCAGTGTCAATATTATGAACTCCTAATTTCCTATTCAGAATAGGTGGGATAGATTTCTACTTCCCAGTCAGCGTGATTCAAAGATTTTTCTAGTCAACTCAAGACTGAAGCGTTGTCTTAAAGGTAATGCCAATTTAAAGAGCTCAGAGGCCTCGCCCCTAGAGAAAAGGGAACTGATTAGAGAAAGAAAAGGATCTTAGACATTTTGTTATTAGCAGGGTAACAAAGTATAAGGGTATGTCATGGGAGAAGGTGGAGAAGGAATGAGGTGTGGCCAGAAAGTAGGATGTTGCCACCCTTTGCTGATTCAGTAAGTATTGGGACAAGGGAAACCCAGTGGAGGTAGGGCTATGACTATCTAGCTGCCCTGGTGTGTGTTTGTTTTCTGGATGAGGACGAACAACACGAAACATGCTGGCTCTCCATAGGGGAATGGGGGATGTACTAGGGAAATCTCTTTGGGAGTTCTGTGGATTTGTCAGAATTTTCATGTGCAATCCCAAAAGGATTTCTCAGCCATTATGAGTATCCGATGTGTTTTCTGTAACTTTTTCTGGGCTCCTATGAGCCCTTAATATATGTTGTATTTTCTTTGAGCTGTAATAAAGGTTGTCCTCTACCTATATGTGTATTTGTTACTTTGAGTTCCTGTGTGGGAGCTAGGAACCTGTAGTTCTCATTTGCAGAAGCTTAGAAACAAATAGAGTGTTCCCCCAATTCTTAGTATAGTTAAAACTGCTACTCTAGCTTAAACTTTATGACTCTGTGTATCAGGATATTTAGCCACAGTAAACCCCTGCTGGGGTCAATGAGACGCAGATACTGTGAACCTTTGGGGTTTTGTCCCAAGAACAGATCTGATCCACTTGAACCCAGAATCTTGGGATTTCTTGGTCACTGGTTATGTATGTCAGACTGCTTCCTTACATCAAATTTACTCCAAACTCTTTTCAACTATGCCCATGAGTGGAATGATGCCTTTGCCATAATCCAGTGACATCCCTAGGAGAAAGTTAATCAGTAGTTTCATGACTCAGAATGGTGTGTGTCTCTGTGTGCATGTGGTGGGGTGGAAATTAGGAAACAAGGCCTACAGGAAGTATGTATGATAGGTGTGCTTTGATTGAGATATGGTATAGGAAGCTAGGTAGTGCACCGGACAGAACATTGGGTCTTGAGTCAGGAAGACCTGAGTTCAAAGGCAGCCTCAGACACTTACAAGCTTTGTTACCTTGGGCAAGTCACTTAACCTCTCTGCCTAAGTTTCCTCAACTCTAAAACGGGAGATGCTAATTGCACCTGACCTCCCAGGGCTGTTTTGAGGATCTGTTGAAATAATTTTGTAAAGCTCTTATCATAGTGCATAGTAGGTGCAATATAAGTGCTAGTTATATGAGGATGTCATCATAATTACTTTTATGTTTTATGGCAAAGATATTCCATACCTTCATAGCTGGATTCACATGCATTCCCAGTGGTCATTCAGAGTTTCACATTCCAATTATATGACAAAATGCTTTTACTTTTTGATTCACTTTTCTTGATTCACTGCGTCGGAGTCCACAAATCTCTGACTAACAGGGTTCTTTGTATTGGACCATGGAGAACAGGGAAGGACTAACAATTATTCTCAAAGAAAGAGATAGCCTTTGCTGACCTCATGGCCTGGTCACTTTCCTCCATTTGGTACATGTAAGCCTCAAGAAATTCAGGAGGTTTTCATTGAATCCAATACTTATGTCTTTAACAATAAAAACACCAGCCCAAAAGCCTACACTAGTTCTGCTTTTATGGGGACAGTCACTGAAAGGGAGAGAAGCTGCAACCTCATGCATTATAGTGACAGGAGCTGCCTTTCTATCCATAAATAAATGGGCCTGACTGATATTGTCACCCACTGCTTCCATTTTAGAACTACAAAATCGATTTTTAGGTGGTTTCAGGATGTTTATTGATGTTTTTATTTTCCCACATTTCTGTTTCAATTCTAATATCTGTTCAGGAAATAGAGAATTGTACACAAGTCCTCTCAGAAGCTCGCATTTTGCCCTGAGGTTATTAGAAGAATCCATTTAATGATGCCTTAACTAACATACGGAATCATAGATTTTCAGAGTGGGAGGGACTTTAGTGGTTGTAAGATCTAACACATACCTCCATACAGGGTCATCTCCAGTCGTCTTGATCTATATCTGGCCACTGGATCCAGATAGCTTTGTAGGAGAGCGTGAGGCTGGTGACTTTGCACAGCCCTGCTTCACTTAAATCCAATTCACTTGCAAGTCATGACATAGGAAAGGTGATGTCACCTTGGAGAACAAAGGACAAACAGCAATTCAACATGTGGTCAGTTAGTCTATCTTTGCTGAAAGGCCTCAATTAAGCAGAACCCCACCACGGCCCAAAGTAATCCAGACACTCTTGGATCAGTCATTAGAATGAAGGTATTCCTGACACTAAACCAAAATTGTCATTTTGTCCCTTCCAGGTTTTGCTCCCAGTTCTGCCCTCGATGAACAGAAAGTACCAAATGACCCTTTCCTCACACAGTAGTAATTCAAGGACTGGAAAGCACAGTCACGTCCTGCTCTGTGACCTCTTGGTGAGTCAAGATACCTAGTTCTTCCATCTAATTCATTAAGCCATCTAGCCAACAGCTAAGAAGCTCCTACTCTGTAGCAGGAATTGTAATTATATCATCATTCTCTGGTGATATGAAGACAAAAAACAAAATAGTCCCTACCCCTGGGAATCTTGCATCCTGCTGAAGGAAATAAGAATAATAATATTCGTAAGGTACTTTAAGATTTGCAAAGTACTTTACAAAAAAATGTTTTGCTTGATCCTCACAACAACCTTGCTAAGTAGTTATTACTATGACACCCATTTGACATTTGAGGAGGCTAAGACGGATAGCAAGGGACTAAGTAACTTTTCCACATTCACACAGTGATTTTGAACTCAGATCTTCCTGACTCTGGGCCCAGTGTTCTATCCACTGGGTCTCAACAGGGATATCTAGGAAAGGAGACCTCCCTGATGACTTGGTGCTCCAGGATCTTGGCTGTGAAGTACATGGAGGGCCATTGGTTCTGCACCAGGAAGCCCAGGTTATAGAGGAGAGAAGAGGCATGGAAGGTTTTCATTTTCCCCTAACTATAGGTTTGGAGAACATTTTAGTACTTGCTGATATGTGGAACCTACTGAAAAGACTATTCCCTGGCACTATAATCAATGTCCTATTGATTTGGCACCTGGCTGTGGGTGGTGTTAATACATTTCTCCATTAATAAAGTTCTCTAAATTTGAGCAAGGCTGTAAAGCAAGATTTCTTTTTTAAGCTCCTGATGGATCATTTGGGGAACTTTAAAGAGTAGAATCCTCCAGAGCCTCAATTAAAGGTTGGTTAAGGCAGAAGGCTTAGGGTTAGGGGTGGTTTGAGATTCAACAAACAAACAAGTGCTCACCTCCCCTTTGATCACATTTCCAGCTTCTCATCTCCTCAGATATCTCCCAACTGCCACTGGTGTCTTCATGCTGCTCCCTAGGAGCTCACCCTGAGCAGAATCCTGGGTCAGGACCCAGGGGCTTGGGAGGAGCTGCTGCTGGGAGCCCCCTCTGAGATCATGTGTCCCTTGATCACATGTATGACTATAGATGTAGGGCTGAAAGAAAACACCCTCATTTTAGAGAAGAAGAAACAGGGAGATCCAGGAATGTCAGGCCATGGTGGAGAGTTGTGGCATCTTTCCTGAGAAGGCTTGCCCGGTAACCCAGAGTCTCCCATGAAACATAATGCGACTGACAAATGTAAATTCTTGCTAGAAGGAGACCTCAAGGTGATCCAGTTCAAAGCCTTTGCTTTGTGAATGAGAAAATTTAAATATGGAAAGATGAAGGAATATACATGTCCAAGGTTATCCACATGGTCAGAGCCAGAACTGGTCTTAGAACGCTATTGCTTGTCTTTCCACATCTCTCTCAGTCTCCTGCTCTATGTTGGAGAAGAATGTGGTTTGACTTACAACATTCCATTAGTAAATGTGGCTAACCAGAAGTAAGTGATAAAAGGTTCTTTGAATGATGACCTGAAATGGTTGCTCCAAAGGTTGAGATGTGCGCTCATCACCTCATCTGATCTTTGCCAAGGCAGCACCTGCTTCCCAGTGATTCTCTAAAGCAAGGACACATCCCAGGCTGCTTAGAATGATGCCTGTATTGGCGGCAAGCATCAGATCTTAAAGGAGCTGGGGTCTGGTTCTCCTGTGACATTCCATCGTGGCACAGCCTTATGAAATAAACAATACTCACATCAGTAAAAGAACCCAAATCTAAAGGGGTGCATGTCAGTCCAGCTATCAGGAGCAGATCCCTCATCCATCTGGAGTTTGTGGAGAACCCTTTGCAATCAAAATAGATTCAGGGAAAAGCAAGGCAGATAAATCAGATAAGACCAGATCCCCAAACATTAGCATTTCTCAATACACCCTCTGACAGTCAGCCTCTCCAATACGAAGTTGGGTTCATTTATCCCATAGCTTTTGGCTCCTTTCTCCCACCCCAACCAATGTCACAATTAAACTCCAAATGTTAGGCCTTGGTTTGATTTTCTTAGCAGAGATCATGATAGATTCAGACCATATGCAGGGACCTGTCTTGTGTCCTTCCATGAAAATTTCACGGTCATGTAGCTTGGCTTTAGCTAAAAGGGAAAGGGTGTCCCAGGGATGGTGGGGGTTGGAAGTGGAGGATGTTTTCACTTGGAACACTGAAATTTCACCCTGTTTGACCTCACACCACCATACTTTTCCCTTAGTGTTCCAGTGACTTTTGATTTCACTCAGGCTAAAGTCCTTTAAAAACTGATCACATTTCCAAATTTCTGGAAGCATTTGGGAACGCTGAGATGCAAACTAATAGTTCTAATTGGTCAAGTTATAGGAATAGTTTCATTTTTCTGATATATGTGCAAGTGTACATATATGTTCACACAAGTATGCACGTGTGTATGTATACAAATATGCATGTGTGTATTATCTCTGTGTGATACACACATGCACATACTCATGTATATGTGTGCAGGAGCATGTGTTTATGTGTATGTAAATGTGTAGATATGTGTTTATGTGTGTACACATTTGTATATATGAGCATAGGAATGTTTGTTATATGAATGACTATGTATAGGCATATGTGTTAGGTGTATATGGATTTTGTTTAGTCATTTCTCAGTCATGTCTGACTCTTCATTACCCCATTTGGGGTTTTCTTGGTAGAGATACTGGAGTGATTTGTCATTTCTTTCCCCAGCTCATTTTACAGATGAGGAAACTGAGATAAACAGAGTGAAGTGACTTGCCCAGGGTCACATGGTTAGTAAGTATCAGAGGCTGGATTTGGACTCAGGAAGAGGACTCTTTCTGACTCCAGCACTCTATCCACCAGGTCATCTAGCTGCACTATGCATGTGTATGTGTATACATATAAGGATACATTGATGTGTGTTGTGGATGTATATATGAGTGCATATACATTTTGTGTACCCTCTTGCTCATCACTACACCAATCACCTAGCTAGTTAGAGTACTACATAGGGTCATTGTCTTTTTCCTGACTTCTTCAGAGAGCTGTTTGTCTCCTATGAGGAGTAATCCACTGGGAAACTTTACTGAGTATCCCATATGTGTCTCAATGAACCAGATATGGTGGAGAGTAGATTCTTCTCAAATATCCTTGATGCAGTTTTTCCCAATCAAGACTTTAGCTTCACATTCTCGCTACATTGATTTCATCTGTTCAATGTTTCAAAGTACTGAAATCAAAATCATCTCCATTTTCTGTCTTTTGTATATAGAAATACAAATCTGCAATATATATTCTACATAGAAATATATAGAAAAATAAATCTATATATCCATATAGATATATCTATATTATATCTAAAGTAATTATCCATACAAAATTATATGACAAAAAAACTTAAGGATGCAAAAGAAATTGCAGATAACTCAAAAAATAATAAATTCTACATATAGAATTTACATATTCTCTCTCTAATTATATCTTGTATACCTCCCTATAATTTCCCTTGAGATTCTAAGTGTTTTGTTCTATATATCTATATAGATATACATATCTTTGTCCCCTATATAGCATGTGCACACCTCACATTACTTTATAAAGCAGTGATCATCTAAACTCTTTACTGCTGTGGCCCTACTCCCTCCCTATTCAAAAATATACACTTTCCTGGCGCTGGGATTCTTGCCACATGGGGAACTCCTATCCAAGGAACATCAGTGCCAGGACTGGATAAAATGTAGAAAAAAAATTAATCAGCAGAACAACAAGATCAGAAATAATTGAAATCACTAATCCAATGTTTGATGATCCTGAGAAAATCATTTCAAATACTTGGGGAAAAACTCGTTATTTGATAAGAGTTACTGAAAAATTGAAAAGAAGCTTGGTAAAAATGTGATTGAGATCAACATAGTATACTATTAACCACTCCAAATTTGTATGTTACCTGAATATATAAGGTTACATCATTTAAAGAAGGAAATTAGGAGAACTAGGTTAGTTATTTTTCTCAGTTCTAAGTGGGAGGAAAACTGTTAATTAAATAAGAGGTAGAGAAGATAATAAAACATAAAATAATTTTGTTTATATGAAATTAATGCACTTCTTGGACAAAATCCACATATGTGAGCACAGATGGGGATGTATAAAATCCATGGTGTCTTTAGAAAACTTTATAAAACTGTGGGCTGTGACTGAGAGAAATATCAAATCATGTGAAAACGGAAAATAATCACGGTAATACTTCTAGTTCATAACATGATTGAAATAGTTACTAGTGCAGACAACACAAGAAGAAAACAACAGGTCTGAAGACTAAATGGTAGACTGAATAATTAGTAGGTCAAAGAATAAATCACATAAAGAATTAATAGCTTGGAAAGAGAATGAAAACAACAAAGTAATATACCAAAATTTCTAGGATGCAGCTACATGTCTTAGAGAGAAAAAAATATTCTATCTCTAAAAATATACATCATCAGAAAAAGAAAAAGGAAGAATTGATGAACTGGATATATAATTAAAAATAAACATGAAAACCATGGAATAAACCCCAAATGAGCACAAGAGAAAAAAAAAACAATCTTTGAAACAAGAAGAAATAGAGATAAATTAGGAAACGCAAAGACATCAGTAGCTTGGTGGTGCAGTAGATAGAGGGCTGGACCTGGAGTCAGGAAGACAGGAATTTAAATCTAGCCTTAGATACCAACTAGTTGTGTGACCCTGGGCAAGTCACTTAACCTGTGTGTGCTTCAGTTGCTTCATCTGTTAAATGGGGACAATAACAGTGCTTACCTGTGACGGTCCAATGAGATAATTATTGTAAAGCACTTAGCACAGTGCCTGGCATATAGTAGAAATTATATAAATGTTTATTTCCTTTCTTTGCTAAAATGATAAATAAAATTAAAAGCCTTCTTTTCAAAAACTTAAAAAAAGTAAAAAAGATTTTCAGCAAATGTGATTTTTTTTTAAAAAGGAGGAAAATAAGTAACATAGAATGCTGGACTTGAAAACAGGAATCCTGAACTTTCGTTTTATTTATTCATTCATTTGCGTGTTTATTTATTTTTTGCAGGGCATTTGGGGTTGGGTGACTTGCCCAGGGTCACACAGCTATTAAGTGTCAAATGCCTGAGGCCGAATTTGAACTCAGGTTCTTCGGATTCCAGGGCCAGGTCAGCGTTGTATCCACTGCACCACCTAGCTTCTTCCTTGAGGATTAATCTTGCTTCAGTCAACTATTAGTTGTATGACCCTGGGCAAATAATCACTCTCTTTCAACCACCTCCTTATCTGTAAAAATGGACAGGAATAGCATCTCCCTGATTTGTTGGGAGGACCTAATAAATCCATTTGTCCAAAGTGCTTTGTAAGCCTTTTGAGTTCATATAAATTAGTCGTTTTTATAGTTTTATTATTTTATTATTAAATCAAGAAACAGAGAAGGAATACAAGGAATCATCTAAAATAATTATCCATAAAAAATTATATGACAAAAAAACTTAAGGATTCCAAAGAAATTGCAGAGAACTCAAAAAATAATAAATTCTACATATAGAATTTACATATT
Source organism: Notamacropus eugenii (assembly GCF_028372415.1). NCBI lineage: Eukaryota > Metazoa > Chordata > Mammalia > Diprotodontia > Macropodidae > Notamacropus > Notamacropus eugenii. The sequence continues at coordinate 285,389,719 of NC_092872.1, read as the reverse complement.
CTCTCTCTAATTATATCTTGTATACCTCCCTATAATTTCCCTTGAGATTCTAAGTGTTTTGTTCTTATAAATGAAGGTTGTTATTATTATATTTAGTTCTATGAGTTATCCCCTTGATAGTTTCCTCAGGTTAACACTACTTTTCTAAGTTAACATATAGAATCTATTTATATTATATTGTTGTGGCCTCAAAGTATATGTAATTTTTTTTATTATTTCTTTAAAGATTGCTTTCTTATTGTATTTTGTTAAGTATTCAATATGTCTTGGTAGATTGACTCAAATATATTTTATGTGGTTTGTATTTACTTTAGATGGTGTTGCTTTTTACATTATTTGCTCCTGATTTTGTTTTTCTCAAAGAAAATATGGATGATTTTTCTATCCTGCTACTTTCCTGAAGATACTGCTTATGCTATTCACTAGTTTCTTTGCTCATTCTCTAGGATTTTTCTATCAAACTATCATGTTATCTTTTTTCATGGAGGCAATTTTACCTTCTCTCTGACGATGTCTCGTCATTGCTATTACTGAGATTTCTATTTCTACCAAGACTATCATTTGGAAGAGGTCACTTCTTGCTTTACTCCTGAATTCCTTGGAAGAGTTTCTAGCATCTCTCCATTGTCTGCAAAGGTGATCTTGGGATTTAGAAATATCTTTCAATTTTAACCATGTTTGAGTGACCTACTATAGCTTTATTTAAGCCTAAATGAATACTATACTTTTGTTATAATATGATTTAACAAATAGAATTTCTTTTGACTTGGAGATAGAAATTTCTGTGTTAACATCCTTGCTAAGATACTTAGTAGCTGTGAGACCTGGGACAAGTCATTTAACCAATTTTAACCTCAATTTTCTCATTTATAAAATGAGGATGACAATAACTCCTACCTTTCAGGATTGTTGTGAGGACCAAATGAGATAAGCTTTGTACAGTGCAAAAGTGCAAAGTGCTATATAATTGTTAGCTTCTTTTTTTTTATTAATACTTCAATCTGTGCTATAGATATATTTGTGAGGACTTTTTACTTTTTAATGTGATTATGGTATTTTTTACTGATATTGAAATTCCAGCCACCATGCTCATGGTGAATGTTTTTTAGGTTCGTTGCTGTAAATTTTTTGCTACAATTTCATTTAAAATGTTTGCACCCAAATCCCTGAATGGCATTGTTCTTACATGAAGCTTTCTTTTTCTTTTCTTTGTCTTTACTGAATTTAGTAGTAAAATTTAAAATTTTTAGAATAATTTGTGTAGTATAGATATAAATCATTTCATAGGATTTGCCCATGAAGCTATCTAGAACAGACCTTTCTTTTTTTTTAATTAAATTTAATTTTAATTGAATCCTTATTGTGGCATCTTCAAGTTTCTCTTCCACAGTCAGATTTTGTAAACCTCTGTTGAATCCATTGACATTTAAAATTGGGACTATCTGGTGCCTACTTTTGCTTCATTTATTATTTCCATGATGATTTTTTTCCCTCCTACTTAAGTCACTCATTTGTCCCTGTGATTACATCGGTAGGTCCTGCTTTAATGGGATCGACCTATTCCTCCCAGATCTCCTGCTGTCTGTGTTTAGCTGTCCTCTCTGAAATGCCAGCCAGTGGAGCCAAGTGGATGGAACATGAAGACCTGGCTTCAGTCTCTGTCTCTCATGTCGATTATCAAGAACCTGGGCAAGCACGGTAACTGGCATACAGAAAGTAATTCATAAATGCTTGTTGATTGACTGCCTGAAGTCTCAAGCTCTCAGTGCATTGGGGAACTCACTCTGACTGTGGGTTATGGAAAAGTACCCAAGTAAATGGAATGAATGATGTTTTAGCTAGTGATTTCACTAAACTATAGAAATCCCAATGAATGTCAAAAGTTGTTTTTACATGCAACTGGAAAATAAGATATATAGGCAATGGGCTACAGAAATCTATCTTACCCTACAAGAAAATAGATAGGAAGGAGAAAAAAGAAGGGAGGGGTGTAATAGAAGGGAGGGCAGATTGGGGAAGTGGTAATCAGAATGCATGCTGTCTTGGGGTGGGGAGAGGGGAGAGATGAGAAGAAAATTGGGAACTCAAAATCTTATGGAAGTATCTGCCGAAAACTAAAATAAATAAATAAATAAACTTTTAAAAAATTGAAAAAAGAAAAGAAATCCCAAGTCCAGTCTCCATCGTGACTTGATTGCTTCTCTCCTCACTTTGACCCATCTTTTTTTTTCCTTCTCTGCATAAAAGTTCACTGCATAAATCTTTTTCTGCTACCTCTTTTTAGTAAAGTTTCTGCTGTATCTTTTGTTAAGACATTTTTATTTTCTTTGTATTCATTTTTCTTGCTTCTGGTTTATTCTGATTTCTGTTACCTGAGTCTCAAACTCTATCCTTACTTATTCCTTCTTACTTCTATCTCTGACATCCCAAAGGAGTAGGTCTTTTTAATGACCAAATCTGAACTCCTTTCTTTATCTCATTTATAGATTCCTGCATTTAGAGGTCTTACTTACCCATTCTCCCTATTCTCTGCTTTGCTTCATGATTAGAAATATCAATCCATGATGAAATCATAATTAATAGGAACCTATGCCATGGGACAAGATGGGTAGTTACTCTACGTCCTAAATCTCAAGCCCAGCCCTACTCTGATCATTGTTCAATCCTAATACCAGCTAATCCTGCATCTCCTTCGAGGTCTTTCTTATCACTGTGTGCAGGCTGTTTCAAAACCCAGAAACCTCTAATCCTTGGGTGTGGGCAGTCTTCTATAATCCAACTCTTTTTCCAAGATGGCAGTCTCCATTATATTCCGATTTTCCTCAGTGGAAAGCCATTATTGATCCTCTGCTGCTTACTGGACATACAACTCCCATCCCATAGAAATATACTTCCGTGGCATCCTTATCTTTTCTCTTTATAAGGCTGTTCCACTTTGCTATCCACTTCCCACTTCCTCCTCTCCATTGTTCTCATATTCCCTAATCTTATTGGAATATTAAATAAATGAATATTCCTTCACTGTTTACCCTTGGATTTCATGGGGGACCATTTCTAGTTCCTCTCTGTCTCTTGCCTCTGTGCCCCCTGCCCTTTCCATCTGTCTTCCACAGGATTCACCTTCCCACCAAAGATCTCTATTCACTTATAGGAGTTCAGGGGATTTAGCCCCAAAACTATTAATTTGCCTCTTCCTCCTTTGCTTCTCCTGATTATTTAAATTTCTCTCAAATAGATACTATTTGTCCCTTGGTAATCCTTCTTTGTTCTTTCTTTTACATCTCAGTTCAATTATTTTTTAATAGCTTACATACAGGAGATAATTGATTTTATCATTTGGCCTTTATTTATAATTGTATTTATTTATCTTTATTAGTTTCTGTTCTGGGGTTATTTACAAGTCAATATCTGGCTCACCTTTTATTTTTGATGTTTCTCAGCTGGATGGTTAGTACAAATTTCTCAAATGCCTCTCTTATGAATGATGCTCTTTTAATATTGATAAGCAGGCTGGGGTTTGCAGAAGATCATATTCTGGGGTTGCAGCTTTTGCTTTCTTCCCTTTCCTCTGATTTCTCATGACTGTGAAGTAATCTATGGGTAGGGAGGCTAGGGGTTGTTCAGATGAGCATCCTGCTGCATTTGGAGTCTTTCCCTTGTGTAGTTAGAAAATCTAGAGTTAGGTATGGAAACTTTCACTACCTTCTGACTTGGCCTGAGTTTTGTTGTCCCTATTCCTGTTTTCTCCCAGCACTAATCTGTGACCTCTATTCATTCCTGATTTCTCTATTGTCTTCATTCAAATTGTCTCTGGACAATTTGTTCATTTTATTTACTCTACTGTGACATGTAGATTTGCTTTGTTTTCTCATCCTATCCTAAGAGACATGATTACTCACTTGTGTCTGCTCATCCTGTCCACATCTTTTGGGTTGGTTTATTTTAGTTGCTTTGGCTTAGACAGATTTATCATTTGTGTAAACATTGCTACCGTTTGCTTCTCTTTTGTCAAATGGTCATCTATTTCCATAGTCTTCTTCTCTAAAAAAGTTGCATTCCCTTTGACAGTCTTTTTTCTTTTAGGAAGAATGGCTGCCCTCCATTCCATTCTCTTCCCTTTGTTTCAAAGCTCTATTAAAACCTCGGATTCTGACCTAATTGTCTTCCTAAGATCTTATTTTAATAGCTTCTGAAGCATTATGAAGTTTCTTGTCAATGTTCCAACATGTCTTAGGAATTCTCAGAGTAGGTATTTGATCTGTACATTTTGGTTAATTGCCCTTCATGGTATAACACATGTTCATAATATTTTCATTTTTCTTTGAGCTCTGCTTCTTCTTTGTTCTGTCTTTATGTGCCTCTCTCTGTGAGCTCAGTATTTACTTAGGTTTTTCTCACTCTGACTTTTGGTCTTTGAACTTTGACTTGTAGGGCCCAAGGACTGTTTTTTTTCCCCCACTCTTTGGTCTCTTACCTTTCTACTGTCACACAGTCCTTTGAGAAGGCTGTATTCTATCTCTTTAAATTGAGAATGTAAATAAGTTGGTTCATCCTCAGATAATAATAAATAAATAAATTGGAAATGTAGGTGTGGGGAAGGAGATGAAAAATAAAGACTTTGGGGAGAGGACTGGACACAGAAGGATTTCCAGTTCTTTTTTTCTGCACGTCAAAGCCTAAGGCATTACTCTGCGGGCATTCTCTACAGCCTGCTTATTTATTTGTTTTTGTGTGAGTTTTACCACTAACACTATTTAACCTGACTCAAGTTTCTTCCACTCACTGGGCCTCAATTTTCTCCTCTGTAATGTGGGAGTGGTGAGTAATTACTAGATTTCCTTCCTTCTCACAGAGTCTGAGACAAACATAACCTTTCACAGTACATTGCGAGATTTTTGTTTCTCAGTCCAGAAACATGGAAAACTGAGACAGCAAAGAAAGGAAATGAGAAACTGGGGGGAAAATGACTTTTCTTTCTTAATGGCAAAGAACAAAAGTAGAGAAGTCTTGGTGCGGAACCCAGGTGGAAGCACTGTTATTTTCATTTTATTTTATGTTTTCCCATCCCTAATCAAGCATACCAATCAAATACGATCATTTAATTACCATATCAGGTTCAAATTCATTTTTACTGATACAATTAAAAGATTGGCAAATATTATATTACAAGTGGCTTTGAATCGCGTTAACAAAACCGTGATTGTAATTTGATGTGAAACTCACATGATCTGATGGAAAAATTGATTTTTAATTGTGTCGGGGGGAATCCTCTGCCTGCTTCTGCTGGCTCTCCTCACATCCACAGTATCTCTGAGAATTAGACAACAGAGGCATTTCTCTGTTTGTGGAGGAAGTTGAGCTTACGCTGAAGGTACAGATAACCAGCTCCTGCTACTGAAAGCCCTGGCTCAACCCTGCTCCCCAGCTGTCTGGCTTAGATGCTCATTTTCAGATCACATACCCTGAAAGTGTTTCATTTAAATCCAGGGTAAATTGAAAAAGATCTGCTTTGTACAAAGAGTAAAGGAATGCCAGTTTTGGCTTGGCCTGGCCCTTCCTTGCATAAACCTATGGTAAGTGTTCATTGTCTGCCACCCCTCCTAAAACAATACATTCAAGCCCAAGATTCTTCTAAAAGCCCCCTTTGTATCTGTACAGATAACACAAAGTGAATTCTTCTCCCCACAAAGCAAGTGAATTATTAATTTTTTCCACACACAAAAATCTGAACAAGATTTTTTTTCAATTAATGTTTTTTTTTCTCCCGTTTCGTTGGTTTCCACCTGACACCACAGATGTAATGTTGTCTTTCTCACAGCTGGAGACCAACTAAAATGGCCTCTGGGATAATGGGAATATGTCAAGCAACAAAGAATACGGCATTTAAAGCAAGAGAAGGCCGTATTTATGAATAAGCCTTGCCCTTTTCTCATGCTCCTTAACCAGCTAATTCGGAGGGGTACCTGCAACTTTCTGACCTGCCAATTAGCTGGAGAATGTGCAGGGAGGGAAATGACCCCAGCTCTCCTCCCTGGCTAATATTCTCACTCCCAGGATCTTGACCCTCTCTTGACTCCAAACTTCACATGATGTCACTTAGTGTTCTGTGCCCCAGCTGATGGCAGGGTAAACGTTGGTCTCTTCTACTGAGGTGATCTCCCAAGCACCACTCACTGCAATCCCCTCCCGGGGAATACAAGAGTGAGCTCTTCTCAAATCTCTACACTGCTGACTTTGGGGCACAAAATGAGCCACTGAACTCATGGCGCAGCCAGTGGAAACATTAAATATCCACTCTGGGCAGCTATTTGGTTGAGCAGAAGAAAACAGTGTTGTCGTCTCAGCTTTTTCAAAAAAGAATTTCATCAAATCGGTTTGTCCAAGTCAATATTGAAACTCAACTTACAGGCTCTCAAGGACTGAAATCCCTGGGTCTTGTGTATGGATGCTGTGACTCCAGTGAAGGATTAACAAGTGTTTTTTTGATGGTGATGATGATGACAATGATACATTTGAAGATGAATTCAAATAATCTTAATGAGAAAACCCAGATCCTAATGATTAGTTGTTTCTTTGAATCTTTGTGGTTTGGCTTCTATTTCTTCAATTTTAGACTTTACAATTATTCTAAAGAGATTTGCTATAGCATCTGGATTTGAATCTCAGGTTTTATATTTCCTAGCTATTTGACCTTATGCAAATCACTTCCCCCTTTAGGGCCTCAATTTGTTTAAATGAGCAGATTGGTCTAAATCTTTTTAATTATTATTTTATTTTTTTCTCAACTACATAAAACAACGATTTTTAACATTCATTTTTTTTTTAAATTTTGAGTTCCAAATTTCTTTCCCCCACCTTGAGAAGGCAAACCATTTGATATAGGTCATATATGTATAGTCAAGAAAAATATTTCCACATGAGCCATATTACAAAAGAAAACATAACCAAAATAAATGAACACAAATAAAATTTTAAAAGTATGGTTTGATCTGTGTTCAGACTTAGTTCTTTCTCTGGAGCATTTTTCATCCTAAGTCCTTAGGAATTGTCTTAGATCATTGTATACCTGAGAAGAGCTGTCATAGCAGTTGATCATTGTTACTATGTAACTGTGTTATGTACTATGCTGCTATGTACAATCTTCTCCTTGTTCTGCTCACTTTATTTTGCATCAGTTCATGTAAATCTTTTCAGGTTTTTCTGGAACCTTCCTGTTCATAATTTCTTGTAGCACAACAGTATTCCATTCTAATCACCTACCACAGCTTGTACTACCATTCCTCAATTGCTGGCCATCCCCCCTGCACTACCCTCAGTTTCCAGTTCTTTGCCACCACAAAAAAGAATCACTATAAATATTTTTGTATATATAGTCCTTTACCTTTTTCCTTGCTCTCTTTGGGATACAGACACAGTAGTGGTTTTGTTGGGTGAAAGTGTATGCATAGTTTTATAACCCTTTGTATATAGTTCTAAATTGCTCTCTATTGGTTGGATCAGTTCACAAATCAACAATGCATTAGTGTCCTGAATTTCCCACATCTCCAACATTTATCATTTTCCTTTTTGGTCATATTTACCAATCTGAAAGGCATGTGGTGGTGTCTCAGAGTTTAATTTGAATTTCTCTAAACAATAGTGATTTGGAGCATTTTTTTATATGACTATAGATAGCTTTAATTTCTTCCTGTGAAAACTACCAGTTCACATCCTTTGATTATCTATCAATCAGAGAATGACTTGTATTCTTGTAAATTTGACGCAGTTGTCTATATATTTTAGAAATAAGGCCTTTATCAGAGACACTGGTCATAAAAATTCTTCCCCAATTTTTTGCTTCCTAATCTTAATTGATTTCTTCTTTGATAGATTTGTTCTGTAGTAGTAGATTATTCTGTTTCCAATTAATTTTAAATCTGTTTCTATTACCTACCATTAAAATGTATTTTTATTCGTTGTTATATGAAAAGATGAATTTAATTTTTCTGCTTTTCTTCATTTGGTAGTTAGGTTTTTATACCCTGATATATGGTCAATTTTTGTGAAGGTAGAATGTGTAGTTCCTTTCTGTTCTCATTCAGTTTTCTCCAATGTTCTTCTTATCTAACTCTTCTAAAATTCAGTTTATCTTCTTAACTTATTTCTCTTGTTCTTCTTATTTTTTTTTGTTGTTGTTACATTTATGTAGTTCTGAAATGGGAAAGTTGAGGTCCCCCACTAGTTTAGCTTTACTATTTCTTTCTTCCTGTAATTAATCTAACTTTTCCTTTAAGTATTTGGAAGCTATACCATTTGGTGAATATATGTTTAGTATTTATATTAATTCATTATATATGGCATCTTTTTAGCAAAAATTAACTTTCCTGCTTATCTAATTAGATCTGGGGTTTTTTGCTTTTTCTTTCTCTGAAATCATGATTACTACCCCTATTTTTGATTCCATCTGAAACATAATAGAGTTTGCTCAAGCAGCTTATTTTTATTCTGTGTGTCTTTTTCAAGTGTGTTTCTTGTAAAACAACACAAAAACAAGCAAACAAAATGTTGTTGGATTCTGGTTTTTAATCCATTTTACTTTCCACTTTCATTTCATGGGTGAGTTCCTCCCATTAACATTCATATGCATTTCCCTCTATCCTATTGTCCCCAGTTTCCGTCTCTCTCTCTCTCTCTCTCTCTCTCTCTCTCTCTCTCTCTCTCTCTCTCTCTCTCTCTCTCTCTCTCCTCTCATCTCACCTCAAAAGTCTGTTTTGCTTTTGACCACTACCTCCCTTAATTCACCCTCCCTTTTTTCAGCTTCTTCCAGTTTCTCTTATCCCTTTCCCCTGCAACTTTCCTGAATCTTTCCCTCCACTGTAAAAGCTCTTTCTTTTGCATATCTTTTAGATGTTATAATTTCCCCTATTCTACCTCTGTCTTCTACTGCATTCTTCTTCGTTATCCCTTAATTTTATTTTTTGAAATCAATCAATCTTTGTCAGCTTACTCCCATGCTCTCTACCTAGGCATACTACTTTTAACTGGAATTCATTGGAAAAACTTTGATTTTTGGAAAAGATTGAAGACAAAAAGAAAAGGGGATGGCAAAAGATGAGATGGGTAAATAGCAATAAACATGAACTTGGACAGACTTTTAGGCATAGTTGAGGACAAAAAAGCCTATCATGTTATGGTCCATGAGATGACAAAGAACTGAACATGGTTGAATGGCTGAACAACAACTTTTGTGCCTCTTTTACCAAATTGTTAATTCTCTTTTCATAATTTTATTGCATCACAGTCTTTTCTTTTCCCAATTTCTCCTCTAACTCTCTTATTTGATTTTTAAAATCTCTTTTGAGTCTTTCAGAAGCCATTTTAGGCTTGTGTCCAATTCACATTTTTCTTTGATGCTTTGCATGTAGCTATTTTGACTCAGTTGTCTTCCAATAAATTTACATCCCGATCTTCCTTGTCTCCATAACAACTTTCTAGGTGAAGTTCTTCTTGTTGTTGCTTGTTCATTTTATCATCCTATTTCTTGACTTTTAACTCTATGTTAAAGTTGGACTGTGCTTCCAGGATGAAGATGGCATTGTCACTAGCTTCAGGTTTTTCATGCTGCTATTTTCAGAGTTAGAGATTTCTGTGAATCTGTAAGTTTTCAATTCTTTCAAAGTGGTATGCTCAAAAGATAGGTGTGATCACTGCTTTCCTGGACTGAGCACACTTTTCCACCCTGGCACTGTGATCAGGGCCCCTGCTCCCCTGCTGTCACAAGTTTCATATCTCCTTTTGTCCCTAAAATGTGATTCAGCTGAATAAGGTGTAGTATATGACTGTACCAGAATACTATTGTGTTGCAAGAAATGATGAATAGATTGATTTTGGAAAATCATGGAAAGACTTGCATGAAATAATGCTAAGTCAGACAAGCAGAGCCAAGAGAATGTTGTGTACAATAATAGCAATATTGTTCAAAGAGTAATGATGAATGGATATAGTATTTTGAGTAATATGAATATGCAAAACAACTATCAAAGACAAATCAAGAAAAATTCCATCCACCTCCAGAGAAAGAACTAATCTATAGAACTATGCATTATATGTTGATACACACACATGTATATGTATATGTATGTGTATGTGTATATGTATATATGTATATATATATATATATATAATATAAAATATTAGCCTTCTCTAATGCAGGTTGGGAAGAAGAGAGGAAGACAATTTAGAACTCAAAATGCAACAAAAGTTAAATATAAGTCATACATATATATGAGTGTATATGTATGTATGTATGTAACAAAGAAACCCTATGATGAAGTATACTGTAGAAAAGTTATTGAAAACCCTTCCTGCTTGACTTTCTGCTCCTTTTATATGTAAACATTATTGACTTTTCCACCATGTTTAATGAATAATGTTCAGTCTCTACAAAGACATCACAGCTGACTCACCAACAATAGGGTGTAGATAGAGAATGGTTTTCTCAATAAGGCTGATGGGTTTAAGGCGAATCAATTTGATGTGACTGGGTTTCCTTTGAGAGTGAAGACACACATCCAAGAATCTTGTCTAAGACTACAAAACAGAGTAGAGACAATCGGTGCAGAAGTAGCCAGAACCCAAGACCTCACTGTGTCAAACTGTAACAGACTGAGTGAATCAGGCATCACTGTTGTCTGCAGTACATTTGGAGATTTGTAGTCACCATGGAAATGTGAGACTGTGGTGGCTGTGTGTGTGTGTGTGTGTGTGTGTGTGTGTGTGTATGTGTGTGGAGTGGGGTGTTGAATTTTATCTGTCTGTGAGAAAAGGATAATTTCTGGGATTTCCTGACATCCCAGGATTCACAAGGGATCAAAACAATGTCTCTGAGTTCCTTTGAATTCCTCCACAGAAGCACAGTGGAGTTTAAACTCCCAGCAGATACAACCCTGGAGTTGCAACAAAGAGAAACCTAAGGTCAAGCCTTAGCTCTGACCTTTATTTACTGAATGGATGACCTTGGGCAAGTCAATGACTTTCTGAGTTTCCCCTTACTCATCTCTCAGCTGAGAGGGGCTTCCCTTCAAATGTCTATCTGTAAGCCCCTGGAAGTTAGATTATACTCAATTTCCCATTTTTTTCAGGAAGGAAATGGGAAATGGAAATGAAAATGGGAATCAACAACCTAGAAGGTGTTTTTTTTCTTCTTCTGTGCCTCTGCTTTTTGTTGCTGTCTCTGCCATTTTCACTATTTTATGGATCATTGATTTCCTCCATGTGGTATTCTCTGCATCAACATAGAGTCCAACAAAGGAGGAAGTGATCTCTGAGATTATAGGCCACAAATGACTAAAATGAATCCCACCTAGTGATGAGGCTAGCTTGCAAGGTCCTCAAGAAACAGATGTAGTTCATGGCCAAGTCTACACTTGAGCCCTTCCTAGCTTGGCAATGAAACCTATTTCAGTTTCGACTGCTCTGGCAGAGCCCTACATCATCCCTGGGGTCTGACACAACCGGAAGAGGCAGCAGAGGCTGATTTCATGTTTCTTTGATGTTCAGTTATAATTTTGGTATATAATAAGGACTTGGAGCCTGGCAATATCCTATGATGGCTTCTGAATCAATTCAATTCATCTCATTTCGATTTCATCACTCCCACATGCAACACATTTCATTTAGGCATTAAAGAGTCATTTTTTGCCCAGTAAAGACTGAAGTTCAAAAGTATTTTATTCTGATTAATTCTTTGAAAACTAACAAGTCATGTGAAGCAGATACTGGTCATTACTGGTTAAAGGTTCCCAGTAATTGGTGGAGAGAAAAATGTTCTCAACATGAAGTCAAGAAGACCTAAATTCATACCCAGCCTCAGACATGGACTAGCTGCGTGATCCTGGGCAAGTCACTTAACCTCTGCCTTGACTTGGTTTCTTCAGTTGTCAAATGGGGATAAAAATAGCCTCTGCCACACAGGATTGTGGTGGCGATCAATGAGATGGTATTTGCAGAACTTTTTGCAAACCTTGAAGCATTATATAAATACTAGTTATTATGATGATTAAATGAATCAGAGCCCTCTGTTTCCTGGTAGTTCTTGATAAAAGAGACTTTGACAGATCATGTTGCATCTGTCTCATCCTCCACTCTTCCCACGCCTTCCTTTACTAACTCAAGGGTCCTTTATTCTATGAAAGAATATTCAGCTTCTAGAAAGAGGGATCCTAACTTCAGGCAGATTCTTCCATATCCACGTCATCAACCTGGCCTGTTTTCTGCATTAACTCCCTGTACATATTATATTCCAACAGATTTTTCAGACAGTGTTTACCCTTTATGAAAATGGACTGGCGACTTGATTTCTCCAGATGTTTTGTGATCTCATCTCTTATTAATGTCTCCAGGATTTCGCCAACCACTGGGGTCAGATGATTATCTGCTATTTATGTGATTTCCTGGTCCTTTTCCTAGTCCCTTTTTTTCAGGGATCAGTTACTCTCTTCAGACTATCAATGCCGCACAGTTCCAAAGGGGCTAGTTTTAAAAAGCAAGCAAACAATGATTGAAGCACTTTGCTTTCAGTTCTCTTATTAAAGATTCTAGTGATTATAACTCTCTCATTTGAGTCTGCCTTTGTCTTGGTTTAACATCCTAAACCACCTTAGGTTCCTTCTATTAAAAACAAAAACTCATATTCCCAAGTCTTCTTTCCATTTCTGGCACCTGATTCCTAGTCATCAGGCAACTCAGCAAACATTTCTTAAATAGCTACCATGGGCTAGCAGTATGCTAAGTGCTACTGATACAAAGGAAAAAAGAAACAAACGCCTTTGCTTTCAAGGAGGTCACAGTCTAATGGAAAAGATAACATGCAAACAACTATGTTCGTACAAGATATAGACAGGTGAGAACTGTCAACCTTGACCAGCTTGGGACCATTTTTAAGGTTAGTTCTCTCAGCAGTTATCTCTCTGGGTCTTTGTGCATGACTTCCATCAGAGTCAGTTAACAAACATTTATTAAATATCTGCACATGCCAGACACTGAATAAACAGAAAAAAAGGGCAAATTCCTCCCTTCAAAGAGTTTGTGTTCAACTGTGGCAGGGCATTTTGTAAAATCCGGAAATGAATTATTCTAAGATTTTACCTTAAAAATAATTTAGATAGAAGTATATTTCTTTGGTAATGAGTCCAATTGTCCAGCACATGACAAATCATTCTGGATGAATCGTTCTTTTCTTTCTGTAACCTTGGGAGCAGAATATATTGAAGGAGCCTCTTGCCTCAGTTTCCCTTTATGCTTTCCATAAGAAGTTTTCAAAGAAAGTGAAATCCAAACCTAACAATTAATATCTTGAGTTCTATTACTTACTGGAAAGAATATATATATATATATATATATATATATATATATATATATATATATATATATATATATATAATGTCAATTTTACTTTAGCTGTGCTCATACCCTAAGGAGATCTTTTGTGAAGGGGAGGAATTTCAATTTGAATAAATAAACAAGTAACACACCTATTTTGAGGGATGATGGGAAGGTTTTTTTGTTTCCCAAAGTGTGTCATATTTATATGCTGTAAACCTTTATTTACAATTTCTTGGGATACCTTCCCTGGGCATTTTTTTCCCTTGAGCAAAACACCCATTACTTGAGGCAAGAGAAAGTTTTACTCCTAGTACTTCCCACTCCCATTTAAAAAAAGATTCCATTAGGAAAATCACAGGGAAGGACTTTAGCCTGAGCCCAATTTTAAGAGAGAAACAAAGCCCCATAGTTAAGAAAATCTAACCCTTCTCTCCACTCTGGAGGACCTTTATTAATGAGTGTGTATTCCTCAGGCTCTGATGATTTTCTCTATCCACCCCCAAGACAAGAAGAGAAGAAACTTACTACCAAAATGAGGATTTAAAAAAAACCCTCCTCTAGCCTGGCTACTCACCCAAATTAATCATCCCTTCCACTCCCCCAGTATCTGGGAAATTGCAATATTTGTCTTAATCACTTGCATTCAAAATATGCTGGGAAAGATGTAAATTCCAATTTCAAAGCTGTTTGGTTGGAAACTGGATTTCACATGGAGACTCTCCCATTGCCATCCCAACTAGTTATCTCAACCTGTTGAATATTTCCCCCTCTTCCAAAAGTCATTATTTTAGTGGAGATCTGAATTGTTTGTTACATGACTGTCTCTGATGACTGACTCACAGTTAAGAAGCTGCAGGATATTAATATTAACAACGTAAATAACAGACAAGTCATCAGAGGACCCAGGAACTTGTCTCTAATTTTCAAAGGATATGCTTTACTTAACTAAGGCTAATTAGCTGTGATCTCCACATAAGCAAGAAAAAGTCTGCGCTTCCTTTCACATTTCAGCAGACAACCCTTTTGCAAAGGGAACTTGTGATCATTCACCAATTGTTCAGAAATGCACACACTCTTCCCTTTAGCTGTTAATGGGTTTCTTTGTGGATGCCTGCTTGGTAAGGGGTGTGTTCTCCCCACCAAGCAGGCTCCCAACTGTTCTCGAAGGGTCACCTTTTCCAGCTGGTTTTCTGTTGTTGAACAACTTTCTTGGTGTCCTGAAAAGTCATGATTTTTAGACCAAGTTAATTTTGAGCTTGTTTTCATCAGGGGCTTTCTGCACAGACAGCTCGTTGACTTAATTCCTTAACCTTGTAGTCTGTGAGATGCTGTGGATACTGCATGGTATTAAAAGAATATTAAAATCCATAAACAAAGGAGAAGAGAGGATGCTATGGCTTAGAACACTTCCAACCTCAAACCATCAGTGGTGACAGCTGTCTCCTCCCCTTGATTTAAAGCAGATTGGAAACATCTTCTATGTTTTCATTGCAATAATTCTGTGTCTTTGTTTGCTTTTCTTTTATGACCCACTGTGTGGGTGCGTGTGTGAGTATATGTGCATGTGTGTACACACATACATTTACATACATGTATCTGTAGATGTATACATGCAATTTGCTTTTTCCCAAGCTAGGCTCAAAGCAAAGCCCCAACAAAGATCTCTGGGCACATTCTTGATTAGGACAGGATGTGACCGGATGCTTCAGAAGCTGTCCTGCAGCCTTCTCCTCCCAGGGCTCTTCCAGGCTCACCAATTCAGGCTTTGATTTCTATTCTTTAGAGATGTTCTCCATTTTCTCTATGACTGTTACTGTAATTACGTAATTGATCTGGTACACCGTCACTTCTAGTTAAAGGTGTCATCAAAAATTTAAAAATTCATGTCAAATCTGGAAATACAACTTTTAAGCAGATAGTTGAGACCTAATAGGTTTCTGTTGTGGTTTCTTTAACCCCTTACAGGTAGGCAGGATATTTTTGGAAGTGTGTGTGGGGGGAAGAGAAGGTGGCCCTGCAATTTGTGCAAAGTGCATTCTTGTCTTCAGAAGCCCAAGTAAGACCTGAATGAGTCCAGTGCGATTAGCTGATATTCTCTGGGGGCTCTCTAGGGATGCAAACAAGAAACTCCACTGCCTAGACCCAGAGCCTGGGGAAAAGAAATAAACAAACACACCCACGTATACAAACACACACAATTTATAACATGGAGAGAAAAGAGGGGATTGGAATGTTTATCCTTTTCTTTGTCTCTTTGTCATGATAAAGTATATTAATTAAGATTTTTGTGGTACAATTATATTTATAAAATGACGTGGAGATATTTACTGCTGGACAGGACCTTAGAGGTCATGCAGTTGAACCTCCCTTTTACAGATGAGGAAACTGAAACAAAGAAAGGAGTTAGTTGCAAAGTGACAAAGTCAGGATCTGCACCTGGGCCCTCTGATTGGAAGTCCTGTCCCCTTTCCTCTCTACCTAGGACTCCAGGGAAAGCAAGAGTTCCCACAAGCAATTCTCAGTCATTCACCAATAGAATTGATTGTGCTGTTAGATGATTCTAGGATCCAAATTAGGATAGTCCTTGAGAGGCCATGTGGTCCAACTCATTGATAGATAAGTACATAGAGGTTCTGTTATGTAGCCCATAGTGTCTCAGATCAGAACGGTAATGACATGCATCTTGCATGTCATACTTGAAAGTTTTGCAAAACAATACCATGTAGCTGGGAGTTTAAGAAGTGGTTATCTTCTTTTTTCCAAAGAGGAAATTGAGACCAAAAACCAGGGACAGGAGTAAGAGAGCCAGCCCCCAATTCCCCTCACCCCAGTTCAGCAACTTCCACAGCCTTCAGTAAATTTGTCGTTGATGCTAAGTGAGACTTTTACTACATCCAAAAACACCATTTTATAAAATTTAAAAGAAAATATTTTATTAAATCAAATCAATAGAGATGCATGCTTTTGGCTCTTGATAGGATTTATAGTAGTCAATACTGATGTCATGCTTTGAGGTTATGTTGTCTCAGTAGATCCCTCCAATATCCCCCAAGATGTAGGTTGTCCACAATCACACTACCAGTATCTGAAGCAGGATTTGAACCTAGCTCTTCCCAATTCCCAAATCTACTACTGTGTCTACTATAGACACAGCAGAATCCAGGCCTGGTGGTTCAGAAATAACTTTTTTATGTACCTTGTGAGTACTGACCTGACAATACTATCTGAGAATTAATTGAAGAAACAATGATTGACAATTACTTCCTCTTGACTGAAAGGTGGTAGCCTATGGATGTGGCATGCTACATCCTATGTCAGTCACTGTAGATACATAGTATAGATTGATTAAACAAAAGCAACAAGGAAACATTCCATGTTTAATAGGAAGTTAATTATGAATTGTGGAAAATGTCTTTAAGTCATTTAAACAGAAGATATGTTTAATCTCAAAGTCTTAGGACAATGAAAGTTTCCACCATTGACTGGACATTGTGGAAATCCCTGACTTCCACTGGCAAACCTCTTTCTTCAAGACACACACACACACACACACACACACACACACACGCAATCATGCACTCACACGATCCAACAAGCAGACAATACAATCCTACACACATACACAATTGCAAATATATATATATATATATATATATATATATATACACACATAACCCCACAATTACACACATACACATAATCCCACAATTATACATATATAAAACCTCACAATCCCATAACCCCACACAATACAATCCCATAGTTATATACATATATACATATACATATATATATATATATAACCCCACAATTACACACACACACAGACAGTACCACATCCCTACAATCCCACACACATAAAGCATATACCCAAAGAGAGATTTCAATGACAATACAAAGACACCAAGAACAGGAATGTTGTGGGCTGCTCCAGTCCAGCTGAGTGCCCCCCAGCCCACCATCCTGACCCTTCCCAGTCTGCCCTGGGGATTTGAGATTGTGCTCTGTGTGGCTGTTTTGACATCGTCAAATGGAATGCCTCTTCATGCAGGCGTCTTCCCAGTTAGTGGGCAGAGATATGTTTGGCAGCATCTGGTTATCCCTTGGCTCCTTTGCTCATCCTGAGTTTGGTTGGGACTGGCAGCTTCTCCCATTGGCTGCCACTGCATATTTTTACCAACAACTCACAGGTTGGCTATCTGCCTCCAAGTGTCCACAGGTTTGAGATTCTTGAAGTGTGGAGTGACATCCAGTGCAAGAACCCCATGTCCCCAAACTTGCACAGTAGAGAAGCAGCAAGTCTCCTTGACCTGCTCCACCAGGAAAGTGCAGAAGGATTCCTGGTTTCATGACACAAGCAAATTCTTTAATGAATAGATTATGAAACATGAAGAAGGGAAGAGAACACAGCTGTTCTGAAGCTCTTGGTAAGTCTAGTGACTGTTTCCAGGCTGCCATGAACATGTAGAGGGTCCAGATTCTCAGCAGATCCCACAGTGCCTGATATATTGAGAAGGGAAGAAAAAGGAAAACTGGATGCCCTCATATCTGCCAACTACTGTTCCCCTTCATCTGGAAGTGTTTGGGCTCCATGGACTTCTTTTCAGCTGTTTGACTGAACTGAATACAGTGAATATTATGGCATGAATGTTGACTCACATTACTGGCAAGAGCAAAAATTCCCTGCTGTCATAAGGGTCTGTGGTCAGTGCTTTCTTCCCAACCCAACAGGTACCTGAGATCCAATATAGTCAGGACACTGAGTCCAGAGAAAGCTCCCAGGACTGGACTAGGTGCCTGCAACTCTGCAAAGGGACAATTGGTCAGAGAGCTTCACCCCATCAGGTCATAGAGTGTACTCTAGGGGCCTACTATGTGCCAAGCACTGTGTTAAGTACTGGGGGTAGAAAGAAAGGCAGTAACAAAACCAGTCCATCTCTCAAGGAGGTAGGTCATTGTCTAATGTTCTAATAAGGATAAGGAAGGATGACCAGGCCTACAACTCCACACCAACAAGATTTCTGCAGGATAAATGAGAAAGAATCAGAGCTAAAGTATTGGCATTGAGGGTCAGGGTCAGATATTGGGTAGCAACTTCTAATCCACTAACCCCTAGGTCCAACTAGGACAGGCTAGGAAAGTCAAACATAAAATTTTCAGTGTGATCATTTATACCTCAGAAATTGGCGAAAGCTACAAATCAGTGGGTCTTATTTTATTGTTTTGTTTATTGCATGGACTTAAGGAAGTGGGAGATGTGGAAATGTTAATGATGAAGATCCAATTTAAAAATGTGCTGGATTACATTTCCTCCCAGAAAGCTGGTTGTTAAATATTTTCCAGTACAACACTGTCATGTACAGACCTTAGAATCCAACTCCCTCATTTTATTGGGAGGAAAAACCCAACAACAGCAACCTGAAGTAAAAAAAAAAAAAAAAGGTTCAGTGAAGAAAGGAGAAATAAAAGCATAAATGGGGAGGAGCAGGTAGGATTGAGAGAAAGACACAGATAGTAATTGTAACTGAGAATGTGAATGGGATGAATTCTTCCAGAAAATGGAGGAGGACAGTAGAATGGATTTAAAAAAACATACTGCTACAATATGTTGCTTACAAGAAACACATTTGAAACAAGGGGATATGCACAAGGTAAAGGTAAAAGGCTGGAATCGAATATATTATGCTTCAGCTGAAGTAAAGTAAAAGCATGGGTAGCAATCCCAATTTCAAACAAAGCAAAAGTAGATCTAATCAAAAAAGATAAGGAAGGAAACTATATCCTGCTAAATAGCAGCATAGAAAATGAGGAAACATCAATACTAATCATATATGCACCAAGTGGATTAGCATCCAGATTCTTGGAGGAGAAGTTAAGGGAATTAATTATAGGAAGAAACAGACAGCTAAATTATACTAGTGGGGGACCTCAACTTCCCTCTCTCTGAACCTGATGAATCTAAACACAAAATAAACCAGAAAGAAGTTAAGGAGGTGAATAGTATTCTGGAAAAGGCAAATATGATAAACCCTCTGGAGAAAACTAAATGGGGATATAAAGGAATATAGTTTTTTATAAGCACTACCTGACACATACACAAAAAATGACCATGTACAAGGGCATTAAAAACCTCACAGTCCAGTGAAGAAAGGCAAAAATAGTCAATGCATCCTTTTCAAATTGTGATGTAATAAAAATCATATGTAGCAAAGGGCCATGGAAAGATAGATCAAAAATTAATTGGAAATTAAATAAAGTAATACTATAGAATGAGAGGGTCAAACAGTAAATCATAGAAATAATTAATAACTTCTTTCAAGAGAATGACAGTAGACAACATACCAAAATTTATGGGATACAGTGAAAGCAGTTCTTATGGGAAGTTTTATATCTCTGAATGCTTACATGAATAAAATAGAGAAAGAGGAGATCAGTAAATTGGGCATGCAAATGAAAAGGCTAGAAAAAGAAAAAATTGAAAATCCCCAATTAAATAACAAATGAGAAATACTGAAAACCAAAGGAGAGATTAATAAAATTGAAATCAAGAAAACTATTGTACTAATAAATAAAACTAAGAGATGGTTTTATGAAAAAAATAAAATTGATAAACCTTTCATCAATTTAATTAAAAAAAGAAAGAAGAAAACCAAATCACCAGTATCAAAAATGAAAAGGGTGAACTCACCTCTGATGAAGAGTAAATTAAAACAATAATTGGAAATTACTTTGTCCAAATGTATGACCATAAATTTATGAATGAATATTTAAAATAATATAAATTGACTGTATTAACAGAAGAGGAAAAAATATTTAAATAATCCCTTCTCAGTAAAAGAAATTGAAAAAGACATCAATGAATTCCCTTGGAAAATACCTCCAGGGCCAGATGGATTTACAAGTGAATTCTATCAAGCATTTAAAGAACAGTTAATTCCAATACTATATATAGACTATTTGGGAAAATCAGTGAGGAAGGAGTTCTACCAAATTCTTTTTATGATATGAATATGGTGCTGACACCTAAACCAGGAAGAGCCAAAACAGAGTAAGACAATTATAGGCTAATTTATTTAATGAAAATGGATGCAAATTTTTTAAATAGGATATTAGCAAAAAAAGATCACACACCTTGGAGGTAGAGCCCAGTAACACTATTGAAAATGTCAAGGCCAAAATCCAGGACAAAGAGGGCAACCCTCCTGACAAACAGAGGTTGATCTTTTCAGGCAAACATCTGGAAGGTGACTGCATCTGGTCTGACTACAACATCCAGAAAGAATCCACCCTTCATCTGGTCCTGTATTTTAGAGGTGGTATGCAAATCTTTGTGAAGATTCTGACAGGCACCATCACCCTGGAGGTAGAGTCCAGTGACACTATTGAGAAGGTCAAGGTCAAATTCCAGGATAAAGAGGGCATTAATCCAGACCAAAAGAGGTTGATATTTGCAGGCAAGCAGCTGGAAGATGGCCACATCCTATCTGACTACAACATCCAGAAAGAATCCACCATTCATCTTGTCCTGAGTCATCAGGGGTGGCTGATAACTTTTGACTTTTATAGAAGCATAAATTGACAACACTAGCATCATTTTGAACTTATTAGCTCTTTAAAGTCTTACTATTAAGTTCTGAGAATATCAGGTTTAGTAACAACAGAGCGAAATGCTAATAAAGATTTTTTGTTGCACATTGGGAATAAAAAAGATTACAGCAACTTATCACAAGAATAATACACTTTGGTCGGGTAGGACTTATATCAGAAATACAGGACTGGTTCAATATTAGGAAAACTATTAGTATAATTGATCATATGAACAACATATCCAAAGAAAACTATATAATTATCTTAACAGATGCAGAAAAAGTTTTTGACAAAATACAACACCCATTTCTATTAAAAAAAAAACCTGGAGAGCATAGGAATAAATGGAACCTTCCTTGAAATAAGAAGTGTCATGTACCTAAAACCATCAGCAAGCATTACATGTAATGAGGATCTGATAGATGCATTTCCAATATGATCAGGGGTGAAACAAGGGTTTCCATTGTCACCACTGTTATTCAACATGATACTAGAAATATTAGCTTTAGCAATGAGAGAAGAAAAAGAAAATGATGGAATTAGAATAGGTAAAGAAGAAACTAAGTTTTCACTCTTTGGAGATGATATGATGATATACTTAGAGAAACCTAGAGAATCAAGTAAAAAACTACTTGAAGAAATTAACAACTTTATCAAAGTTGAAGGATACAAAAGAAACCCACATAAATCAACTGCATTTCTATATATTAATAACAAAGACCAACAACAAGAGATAGAGAAATCCCATTTAAAGTTACTGCAGAAACTGTAAAATATCTGGGAGTCTACCTGGCCAAACAAACCCAGGGACTAAATGAACACAATTACAAAACACTTTTCTCACAAATAAAATCAGATCTAAAGAACTGCAAAAGCATCAATTGCTCATGGGTAGGCCGAGCTAATATAATAAAATGATAATTCTACCTAAATTAATTTACTTATTCAGTGCCTTAGCAATCAAATTTCCAAAAATTATTTTATAAAGCTAGAAAAAAATAATATCAAAATGAATATGGAAGTACAAAAGGTACAGAATGTCAAGTGAATTAATGGATAGAAATGCTGGGGAAGGTAGCTTACCCCTGATAGATCTTAAATTGTACTATGAAGTAACAATCATCAAAACCACTTGGTAATGACTAAGAAATAGAGGGGTAGATTAGTGGAATAGGTTAAGTATACAAGACAGAGTAGTCAATGACTATTGCAGTCTAATGTTTGATAAAATCAAGTACCCCAGCTTCTGTGATAAGAACTCACTGTTTGACAAAAACCATTGGAAAAACTGGATTATAGTGTGGTGGAAACTAGGCATAGACTAAAGCCTGATATCACATACCAGAATAAAGTCCAAATGGTTACACGATCTAGGTTTAAAGGCTGATACTGTAAATAAATTAGGGGAGCAAGGAATAGTTTATTTGTCAGGTTTACAGAGAATAGAAGAATTTATGACCAAACAAAAAATAGAAAACATTATGAAATGCAAAATGGATAACTTTAATTACATTAAACTGAAAAGTTTTTTGCACAAACAGTCAATGCAACCAAGATTAGAAGGGAAGCAGAAAATTGGGGAAAAAATTTTGACAACTGCTGTCTGTGATAAAGGTCTCATTTCTAAAATATGTACAGAACTGAGTGAAATTTACAGGATATGAACAGAAAATATTTAGTGAAGAAATTGAAGATCTATGTAGTCTTATGAAAAAAGGCTCTAGGGGGCAGAGTCAAGATGGCAGAGTAGAAGGATGACCTGTAGAAGTTCCCCCCATAGCCCATAAAATACCTATAAAAAATGACCCTAAACAAATTCTAGATTAACAAAAACCACAAAATGACAGAGTGAAAGAGATTTCCAGCCCAAGGCAGCCTGGAAGACCAACAGGAAAGGTCTATCACACAGGGCTCAGAGCAAAGCACAGTCCATGGAGCCCGGCCCAGCCTTGGCCACCCGGCGGGGCAGGGACAGGACTGGAGCAGGTTTCAAGATGCCACTGGCAGCAACTGTAGTTCCCAGATCCCTCAACACACAAATACCAGAGACAGCTTCAAAGGTCAGTGATGAAGCTCTTTCACTTAGGTGAGAAGGGTGCAGGGTCCTCCCCTAGCCCCAGCCCCAGGCAGTGGCAGCAGCAGCATCCATTTTGGGAATCTTTGACCTAAATACCCTGGAGGAATTGAGAAACTTATCTGGAACTCATCCCTGAATGGCAGTCCTTGGGTAAAGAGAAGCACTGACTGGCATGGTGGAGTAAGTGGAAGCTCTGGAGAGAGAATTCTACTCACAGATCCCAGGCAGAAAAACTTGCAGCTCCTCTCAGATCAAAGCACAGGCCAGAAGAGAAGTAAACACCTCTCCCTTGATTGTGCTACCTTGGAAAAAGTGAGAACTTACAGGGCCCCAGAGTATACCCTCTTCTTGACAAAGGACTCAAAGTCAAGTAACTGGTTGGGAAAATGCCCCAAAAGGGGAAAAATAATAAGACTTGGTTAACAGGTATTTTCTTTCACCCATTCAGATGAGGAAGAACTGTGCATACCATCAGAGGAAGACATAAAAGTCAAGACTTCTTCATCCAAACCTCCAAAATAAATATGCAATATTCTCAGGTCATGGAAGAGTTCAAAAAGGATTTTGAAAATCAAGTAAGATAAGTGGAGGAAAAATTGAGAAGAGAAATGAGAGTGATAAAAGAAAATCCTGAAAAGCAAGTCAACACCTTGCCAAAGGAGACCCCAAAATTGCTGAAGAAAATAACACCTTTAGAAGTAGACTAACTCAAATGGCAAAAGAGAACCAAAAAGCCAATGAGAAGTATGCTTTAAAAGCAGAATTAGTCATATAGAAAAGGAGGTTCAAAAGCTCACTGAAGAAAATAGTTCTTTCAAAATTAGAATGGAACAGATGGAAACTAATGACTTTATGAGAAACCAAGAAATTAAAAACAAAACCAAAGGAATGAGAAAATAGAAGGCCATGTGAAATATCTCACTGGAAAAACAACTGACCTGGAAAATAGATCCAGGAGAGACAATTTAAAAATTATGGGACTACCTGAAAGTCATGATCAAAAAGAAGAGCCTAGACTTTATCTTTCATGAAATTGTAAAGGAAAACTACCCTGATATTCTAGAATCACAGGGCAAAATAAATATTGAAAGAATCCACCGATCACCTCCTGAAAGAGATCTGAAAAGAAAAACTCTTAGGAATATTGTAGCCAAATTCCAGAGTTCCTAGGTCAAGGAGAAAATATTGCAGATAACCAGAAAGAAACAATTCGAGTACTGTGGAATTATAATCAGGATAACACAAGATCTAGTAGCTTCTACATTAATGGCTTGGAATATGATATTCCAGAAATCAAAGGAACTAGGATTAAAAACAAGAATCACCTACCCAACAAAATTGAGCATAATATTTCAGGGGAAAAAATGGTCATTCAATGGAATAGAGGACTTTCAAGAATTCTTGATGAAAAGACCAGAGCTGAATAGAAAATTTGACTTTCAAACATAAGAATCAAGAGCAGCATGAAAAGGTAAACAGGAAAGAGAAATCACAAGGGACTTACTAAATTTGAACTGTTTATATTCCCACATGGAAAGATAATATTTGAAACTCTTGAAACTTTTCTCAGTATCTGGGTAGTTGGAGGGATTACACACACACACACACACACACACACACACACACACACGTATAGAGAGAGAGACAGAGACAGAGAGCACAGGGTGAACTGAATAGGATTGGATGATAGTCAAAACAAATAAAATTAAGGGATGAGAGAGAAATATATTTGGGAGGAGAAAGAGAGAAATGTAATGGAGCAAATTATCTCTCATTAAAGAGGCAAGAAAAAGCTTTTTCAATGGAGGAGAAAAGGAGGGAGGTGAGAGGGGAAAAT
Organism: Notamacropus eugenii; assembly: GCF_028372415.1. Taxonomy (NCBI): domain Eukaryota; kingdom Metazoa; phylum Chordata; class Mammalia; order Diprotodontia; family Macropodidae; genus Notamacropus; species Notamacropus eugenii. Next base: position 285,364,856 of record NC_092872.1, on the reverse strand, counting down.
GAAGCTTACTCTTACCACATTTGGTTTAAGAGGGAATAACAGGCATACTCAATTTGGTATAAAAATGTATCTTACACTACAGGAAAGTAGAGGAAAAGGAGATAAATGGAGTGGTGGGGGATGATAGAAAGGAGGGCAAATGGGAAGAGGGAATAATTAAAAGTAAACTTTAGGGGAGGGACAAGCTCAAAAGAGAGAATAGAATAAATAGGGGGCAGGTTAGGATGGAGGGAAATATTATTAGTCTTTCACAACATGACTATTACTTTAGCAAAACTACACATAAACAACCTATGTTGAATTGATTGCCTTCTCAGTGGGGATGGGTGGGGAGGGAGGAAGTGAGAGAAGTTGGTATTCAAAGTTTAAGGAATGAATGTTAAGAATTGTTTTTTCATGCAACTGGGAAATAAGAATTACAGGTAATGGGGTATAGAAATCTATCTTGCCCTACAAGAAAAGAGAGAAGATGAGGCTAACGGAAGGGAGGGGTGTGATAGAAGAGAGGGCAAATTGGGGGAAGGGATAATCAGAACACATGGTGTTTTGGGGTGGAGGGAGGGGAGAAATGGGGAGAAAATTTGAAACTCAAAATCTTGTGGAAATGAATGTTGAAAAGTAAAAATAAATTAATTAATTAAAATAAAAACAAGAAAAAAAGAAAAAAAATGTTCTAAACTACTATTGATGAGACACATGCAAATTAAAACAAGTCAGAGGTACCATATCTTACCTATCACATTGGTTAACATGACAAATCAGGAAAATGATAAATATTAGAGAAGATGTGGGAGGGTTGGAACACTAATTCATTGTTTGTGGAGCTGTGAGCTAATCCAACCATTCTGGAGAGCAATTTGGAACTATGCCCAAAAGGGCTATAAAAATGTTCATATATTGCTGTATCCCAAAGAGATTATAAAGATAGGAAAAGGATTCACATGTACAAAAATATTTATAGCAACTCCTTTTGTGGTGGACAAAAACTGGAAATTGAGTGGATGCCCATCAATTGGGGAAAGGCTGAATAAGTTGTGATATATGAATGTAATGAAATTTTGTGTTATAAAAAATGATGAGTAGGCAGACTTCAGAAAAACCTGCAAAGACTTACATGAGCTGATGCTGAGTGAAATGAGCAGAACCAGGAGAACGTTATATACAGTAAGAGTCACAGTGTGTGAGGAATTATTTTAATAGATGTAGCCCTTCTCAGCAATGCAAGGACTTAAAACATTTCCAGAGGACTCATGATGCAAAATGTCATTCACATTCAGACAAAGAGCTATGGAGTCGGAATGGAAAATGAAGCAGACTATTTTCTCTTTTTTTGTTTTGTTATGTTTTGGGTTTTTTTGTGGTTTCTCCCATTTGTTTTAATTCTTCTATGCAACATAACTAATGTGAAAATATGTTTAATAAGATTTATGTGTACAGCCCATATAAGATTGCATGATGTCTTGGGGAAGGAGGAGGAGAAAATTTAAAATTTATGGAAGTGATTGTTGAAAACTGAAAACAAGTAAATTAATAAATTTTGGGGGTAAAAAGAGGTCCAGTGATCAGCTGGGGGTCTCAAGACTAGATAGTGCCTAAGATAGAATTTGTATCTAGATTTTCAAATGCTTGGAGAAATACTTTACCCATTATACCATAACACCATTCTATTGAATAGTTTCGAACTACGGAAGGCCTAAATCAAAGCTCACAAAACTTCTTGAAGAAAGAGGGAATAAAAAAAAAAATGGGTTCTTTTTTCCAGTGAATGTGTTTGGTGCTTGCTTTTGTTTTTTTGTTTTTTCCCTCTTATGTTAATTCAATTCCACTGAACTAAACAGTGGTCTTTCTGCAGAATGAAGAAACTATGAACCCCAAAAGTTAGTTTCTCTGGGGATCTATCCAAAGCATAGGAAACTTTTTTAAAGTAATGAATTAGTGTTGATTAAGGGCTTTGAAACACTCCCAGGCTCTTTCTGCTTGTGGCTATGATGCCTGCATTCCTTCTGCAGGAGGACAGAAGTATTGCGTGACTAAAAGCCTCCATTCATGGGGAAAAGTGGAAGGTGAAGGTGGTTTCCAGAAACCTGCTGCTTTCCACTGCTGCTGGTGCTACTTTCTACTGCTGCTGCTTTCTACTACTGCTGCAGCTCTTTGCTGTTGCTCTCTGTGGGCTGGAAGATGGAGTCTGAGATTCTCAACTCCAAGGACTTCTTGCTGGAAGACTCCTGATGAGGATTGGAGGTCTTTACCTTCCACTGATGGTGACTGTCATCTTATGTATTACAGTTGAGTTATGTGACTTCATAGTCACTGTCTTTATATTTATATAGGTGCATTTTGTATTATATACCTAAAATATACATGTATGTATATGCCAACGTTCTGGGCCTGGAATCAAAAAGACCTGAGTTCAAATTCAGCATCAGACACTAGTAACTATGACCAAGTCACTTAACCTTGTTTTGTTCAGTTTTCTTGTCTGTAAAATGATCTGGATAAGGCAAACCACTCCAGTACCTTTGCCAAGAAAACCCCAAATGTGGTCACAGAGAGTCAGACATGACCAAAAGAACTGAACAACAACAAATGCATATGCTAAATCTAAATTTGTTCAGAAATGTATACACGATGCCCTCTTAACCACCAAGAAATTTGGACACAATATCCCTCTAAACTGTTATTTATTGACTGCCTAATATGTGGGTCATTTTGCAGATGGAATAACTGAGGCTCTGTGTGCTTTGCTGAACAATTCCAAGTCACACAGTCAAGCAACTCCAGAATGGAGCCTCTAGATTAAGACCATCCTCCAATATTTGAAGAGCTGATATCTGAGGCAAAGTTTAGGCACAAAGTATATGGCTTCAGAGGGCAGGACAAGGTACAAAGAGCAGAAATTATAAGATGAGGCTGGAACGAAGGAAAAAGCAATAAAATTTCTTAGTGTCAAAATTATCCCAAAGTGGATTGAGTTGCTTCCATGAGTGGAGAACTCTTTGTGGAGTTTGAGTGATCCCTAGTCTGGGATAGAATATAGAGGCTTCTTGTTCTGTACAGTAGAACTATGTGAACCTGGAGTGGCTTTCAATCTCTAAGCTTCTGGGGTTCCCTGGGACAAATTCCAAGTTTAGGCAGCAGTCTAGTTTAGTCACTGGATGTTGGGGCTTATATATTGACATTTAACATAAAGAATGACTATTTTCAACCCTTAAATCAATCTTTATTATGCCATAGCATCATAGCCTCACAGGGCAAGGCATCTGGGCCAACTCTGGCTGAACAAGAATCTGTCAAGAGGACACACTGGACTTGGGCACTGGGGCTCTCAGGGAGGGCCCCTCCGTATTCCTGTAGTCACACAGTCTGCTTTGTACAGTCCTCACCATGAGGACATTGTCCTTTTACCAAACTTGAATCTGCCTCTTTACAGTTGGAACCCTCTAAAAATTTTGGGAGATTGGAGAGCTCAAATGGGATCAATGCAAACTCCATGCTGTCTCCTTTTGAAAGGCCCAGAAACCCTTCTCCTAAGATGGAACCATCTCATTCAAACCACTATGCGCAAATCTGTGTTTCTGTGTGTATGTGGTGGATGTCAAATATTTACACACACGCATATACATTTATAGGCTTATTATGACATATGTATTTATATATGTAAATGTGCATATATATCTGCATAAACTGTGCTTATTGAGGAAAGTCACCAAGTTCACTTGGAATCTCTTGCCTTTTTCAGGAAATGATGCTTGTAACATCTTTGGAGCAAAGCTGAGAGGTCATCATGATGGCTTGTGCACTGAGCAGGTCTCACTCAGTGGTCAGGCATTGCCGGGCGCTCCAAACACACTTTGATACAAGGGATACAATCTCTTCCCATTCATCACTGGACTCAGTCCTATTGATTCACTATTGACTCAGAGGTTGCCCATTTGTCTCACACTAGAAAAGGTGACAAGTATGGACACTGCTTTTCCTTAGGGGATATGGCAAGCCTGAAAGCCACTGAAGTTTGTCTTTCAAAGATCACCTCACTAAAACACATTCCTTAAGCTTTTCTCCACTCTTCACTCTTGTACCATTTAGCGCTTTGGAAAGAAGAAATGACAAACAGTGAAGTCAACTCCAGCCAGTTCAACAGATGTGAATGTATGTTCAGTACCAGGAACTGGACTGGGTGAAATGAATAATGAGACAAAGTCCAACAGCGCCTGCTCCCACAGAGTTTACATTTAGGGAGGTGGGGTAGAGTGAACATGGTATGGGAAGACTCACACACAAAGGCAGCTAGGTGGTGTGATGGAGAAAACAATGGGCCTGGCATCAAGAAAACTCACCTTCATGAGTTCAAATCCTGCCTCGGACACTTAATTTGCTGTGTGACCCTGGGCAAGTCACTTAACCTCTTTGCCTCTGTTTCTTCATCTATAAAATGAACTGGAGAGGGAAATGGCAACTTGTTCCCATTATTTTTGCCAAGAAAACTCCAAATGGGATCATGAAGAGTTCAATATTACTGAAATGACTGAACAACAACATGACTATCCACAGATAAATACATGCAATACATATAATAATTTTTATAATCTCAATAGGGAAACAATTGGAGGTATGAGGATAGGGGGTAGCATGTGAGCTGTGCTTTGAAGCCAGGAATTCCAAGAGACAGAGGAATCCTTGATCTACTCATTCCTTAGAGGAATGTGATTTTCTGTTTCATTTAATTTGCTGCTTGTATGAAGATGAAGGAGAACAATTTTTTTTTGATTCAACACGAGTTGTTGAAAAAGCTTTGTTCTGCTTTTAGCCCAAGTATACCAAGTATATACTGCCCAAGGCAGGGTTATAGGAAAGAATAGAATATTGTACCAGGAGTTAGGAAGACCTGAGTTCAAACCTTGCCTCAAACAAATATCTGCTATCTATTATCTATATCTATCTATCTATGCTTGTATATATCTGTCCATCACCATCCATCCATCCATCCATCTTTTCAACTATATCTATCTATCTATCTATCTATCTATCTATCTATCTATCTATCTATCTATCTATCTATCTATCTAATCTCCATCTACTCTACAGAGGCCTGCATTCTATAATGAGTTCGCTATGCCAAATGATGACACAAAGATGTTGTAAGAGGCTCTGATATCAGAGAATAAAGGATTCACTTTTGGCATCTTCATATTTACACAACTATGCATAGGTTGAAAGCCCTTCAGGCATAGTTCCAAATTGCTTTCCAGAATGGTTGGATGAGCTCACAGCTCCACCAATGATGAATTAGTGTTCCAATTTTCCCACATCTTCTCCAGCATTTATCATGTTCCCGATTTGTCATGTCAGCCAATCTGATAGGTGTAATGCATCATCTCAGAGATGTTTTAACTTACATTTCTCTAATCAATAGTGATTTAGAGCATTTTTTTCATGTGACTATAGATAACTTTGATTTCTTCATTTGAAAACTTCCTGTTCATATCCTTTGATCATTTATCAATTGGGAAATGACTTGTATTCTCATAGATTTGACTCAGTTCTCTACATATTTTAAAAATGAGGCCTTTATCAGAGACAATGGCTGTAAAAAATTTCCTAGCTTTCTTCTTTTCTTATAATTTTGGTTGCATTGGTTTTGCTTGTGCAAAACCTTTTTAATGTAATGTAGTCAAAATAATCCATTTTGCATTTCAAAATTTTCTCTATCTCTTGTTAGGTCATAAATTCCTCTGTTCTCCATGGATCCAACAGGTAAACTATTCTTTGCTCTAGCTCAGCCTACCCATGAACAACTGACATTTTTCCAGTTATTTAGATCTGACTTTATTTGTGTGAAAAGTGCTTTACAGTTGTGTTCATATAGTTCCTGGCTTTGTCTTTGCCCTTGTGATTTTCAATTGATGTCAAAGAGTTGTCCAGACCCAGTAGTTTTTAGAAATGGCTATTTCCTATGATGGTATGGTTAGTATAAAAGATCACCCCTCCCAAAAAAAGTAGATAAAGGAAAGCCTGCCATACAGCCATGAAGACATAGAGAGACAAGGGCAAACTCATAGAGAACATGGTCTTCTGTGAGTCCCCTTCAGATATTCTGAAGCTTGAATGCTGGGCTCTTTGTGGAACCCCGACCTGTTCTCCTCATTGTATTCACTCTACCTTCAACTACTGAAAGATACACCAACATCAGCCCTTGTTGTACTGAATACACATCTAGGGCCATGTGGGATGTTCAAGGAGGCCTAGCATCTCTGGTGGGAGGGTTTGGCAACCCCTTTTCAGAGCTGCTCATGTGCCTTTGGCACCTTTCACCTGTGGTTCCAAGAAACCATAGCATTTGCAGAGGAAATATTCTGATAAACCACCTTGGCAGAAGGGCTTGTGATTAACTAAGGGTCCTCAAATCTGTCAGTGAGTAAAAGGGAAGTGTATGTCAAGTCTGTGAAGACTTAGCCCCAGAAGAATGGGTAGATGAGAATGATGTGTTCCAACTGAAGGTGGCTCAAGCAGGTGCTGTGGAGAGATTAGAGCTTGGTCAGTCATTGAAAACACCAAGTTCTCCTCTGAATCTTGAGCCATCACCAAGTCTTGGCTTTTGTCCTGGCATTGGACTCTGATGATTCTGGAAGAGAAAGTGAGGCTGACAACTTTGTGCTACTCTGCCTCCCTTAAACCAGTTCACCAAAGAGTCAAAAGAACACTCTGTGATGTCATTGATCCTCTTCAAAAACGAAGGACAAACAACACTTTTAGCAAACAAATGAAAAAGTACGTCTTCGGACCCACCAGATTTCAAAGGTCCTTCTCTGGTGAAGGGGGAAAGGCGAGACAATTGGGACAGAAGCTAGCAATCCTTTCCTTCTCAGAGGCTTGGTGGGAAGGTGTCTGCTCTAAGCTGCCAGATGCTCAGATCTTTAGGTCATGAGCTACTCTGCCATGTTATAGACCATCCCCAGGGCATGACTAAATGTCCCCAACCAGCTCATCCTGAACGTACTTCTCTTACAAAATCCCAATGGTTATCCAATAGTTTTCACATATAAACTATCAGACTATTTTGCATTTGCTTCAAAGCCTATAACTGCTTATTGCAAAAGACATTTGTTCTCACTTGATAAAGGTATCAGAGAGCAGCATCTTTTCAATCACTTTAAGAAGAATGAGTTGATTTGACTGATTTATTTATATGACACTCTTAGAAGGGAAACTCCCCTGTCACCCAAGGCAACCCATTTCACTTTTGGATAGGTTCTGTTGTTAGGAAGCTTATTCTAGCATCAAGCCAAACTCTGCAATATCTCTATGCTATTTCTGGTTCAGTCCCTTTCTTTCATCACTACCCATCTCCCCTCAGAGAGAGAAGAATCCATTCAGGGTCCATCTAATTGAATTCACTTTCCAGGACTGTGCCACCAGATCAAACAAGATAATGCATGTGAAGTGATTTGCAAATGTTAAAGTACATAATTAATTAATGTTTGAAAGCCACTAGCCAAAGACCAAGATACAGGATCCTGCTCCTGAGGGATCTCTGCACATGACAGCTCACTCCAGGAACCATAGTGCAAAGCCTGTTAGGATGACCTCCTACTGGCCTCCTCCTTTCAGGTTTAGTTTGGTGAAGCATTGGTAGCCTTCAATGCACCAGCTGTTTTGTGGAAAATGTCAAGTAGATAGCTCAGAATGTTGCTCCAACTGGACTAACAATGCATAGGCTGACTATAGATATCAGGCATCTCAACTCTGCTCTTGGTCTGACATTCAAGAGTCTCCAGTGTCAACTCCTAACATTCTTGTCTAACTTGGATCTGCCACTACTTAGTGATCATTTCCTTTGACTCCATCACGGACCTCTACTCCCTACCTGTGTCTCCAATTGCATACTCTGTGCCTTATGTGTTTGCTCCTGAAAGGTGGGGTAAAAATCACCGCCACTCCACTTAGCTCTGCTACATTGATCAAATGAGAACTCATCTCAATTACTCATTATTTGGGAAGAAAGCCTGAATATCTCTCTAAAGACAAACAGTAGTAAATCTATCAAGATTGGCTAAGAGACTTATGCATACCTACCAAAGACTATATAAAATAATCAACTGGTTAGAATGAGGAATTCAAATATCTGGTAGAAAAAAATGAGAGTGATTTACTCCCTAGGAAGAGTCCTTCTGGTCAAGTTGGGGAGAGAAGCCCTCTTGGTGTTTGCCTTGCTCTCCTCTCTAATAGAAGAAAGGAGGTCCAGAGGATTTTCAACATCCCATTACCCTACTGACTTCCTACAAAGACCTGGCAATAGCTAGTGCCAGTGTCTGTCATGGGAACAAAAGACAGATTGGACAAGATGGAAAAAAGCAGATTCTATACTCAATGAAAATCCCTCCAGAAAACTCATGTTTTACCTAAGGGGAACCTGTGAAGATTCCTGCAAAGAGACTGCTTGCTAGGAGCTGTCAGTTGTTCTCCTTTGCCTCCTGTGGTCTAAGCATGAGCTCATTTTTCACTGGACTCTATGAGTACTAGTGGGAGAATGTCATAGACTTCTGTGGGGAACATTTGTACCAACTGGACTAACTCTATTGTTATAGTCAAATACCCTTTGTCTAAGAGAGATTCACATTTGACTGGCTAATTTTTATCATCAATAATAATGGCAGAAAGGAAGAATACCAGAGGGGGCTTGTGAGCTATAACATTAGAAGGATGCCTCCCTTCTATCCCCACCCCACCCCCTCAGGGTTAACCCTGGAGTCTATGGTGGATGTAGTAACTGCCTTCTGGGGACACAACATACAGTGTGAATGGAGATTTGGGGAAGAAGCCTCAGAGCCCAGGTTATACCACATACCCTCTCTGCTCTTCTCTGAAATTTCACATGTTTTTCCAGAAGATTTATAGCCTACAGGTACTTTAGATATAATTCAATTCAATTTTAGATGGGGGAACTGAGACTGAGAAGCTAAGTGACTTTCCCAATTTCAAATAGTGATGATCTCACACAGCAAAAAATTAAACAACACATTCAGTGTCCTTTCCCTGCACCAAACTGCCTCTTTCATGAAGTCTTCCTTGACCAAGCTCACCAGCCTGAATTTACCTTCAAGCTCCTATGGTTCTCCATCTATGCCAATCCATGGGGGCACCTATATCATTATTATCTTCTTAGAAACACATGTTTTGTATCTTGAACTAGATGACCATGTCCATGAGAGTAGGGCCTATGTTTGAACTTCATCTCTCCTCTTGGTAATCTGCAGGGGCCTATGGGTTTATAGGAGCCTTGCTTTAGATCCAGAAGAGAATGTAAAAGTCCTAGAATCACAGACTGAGATCTGAAGGGGAACTTGGAGGCCCTACAGGCAGATCCCTTCATTTTGTAGATGAAGAAACTAAGGCCTGAAGTAGAAAGAGACTTTGACAAGGCCACACATCTAGCTAACAACAGATACAGGATTGGAACCCATGGTCTTAGGCTTCAAATTCTAAGCTCTTTCCATTGCACCCATAAATCTTTTCTGATAATCTCTGTTATTTGTCCAAGACTTAGACTTCCTTTCCCCTGCTAAGCCACCATTACTCAGAGCCAGACTCTAAAGAGAAGGAAAAATGCTACTGAAGAATGTACAATAGAGAGCTTCCCTGCCTCCATCCTTTACTGTAGGCTACAGAGTTCAGTCAGCCTCCAATCTGATCTAGGGGAGAGCTCTGTAGAGATGGTCTTTGAGGTAAGTCCTCAAGAGTATTCAATTCAATTCTCCCTTCTTTATGTCTCCCCCTGTAATAACCCAAAGAGAAATTCTTGAAAGCAGCCCTTGGGTTAGCCTAAAGTCTCCAGAATGAACCAGATGCAGAGCCTCCACAGCCAAACCACCAAAGCCACACAACCCAAATGTAACTGGACATGCCTGATTGCAGCAAGATGGCTATACAAAAGGCAGCCGGCTAAGGACCACAATTACATCTGTTTTAGATTTTGCTCTGAGGTTTTATAGCTAATTAATCAAGTGACCATATACTCTAAAAACCCATAAAACCTCCCAGAACCAATCAGAATCTGCTTCCAGGTGGAGGTGTCAAAGTCAGGAGGGAAGTGTGAAAAAGATTTCCATGGCTTGTAAACTAATGAGCCCTGTTTTAGCAATTCCAGAAACACTTGAAAAAATGCCAATTTCTCCAAAAGAGAAATCTCCAGAAAGTATTTTTTAATAATAAAAATGACCAACGTTTTAAACATCTCCATATTAGTTCAAGAAGAGAAAAGGACTGGGCACTAGGGAATCAGTGAGAACAGCCCATGAAATTTTATCACTTTTAGAGGAGGTATAGAAATGACTCTAGGTAAGGGGAATGAAGAGTGTGATTGTTATTGAGGACAAAATATATTTATAATAACTAGTGGCTTGTTCCCCAGGTGAGTGTATTACTTTTTGAGTATTCTGGAAAGAAAACTCATAATGATTTACACTGGTAAAGTCATTTAAGACATTGCCTGCTAGAAGATCCTTCACTTGAGTTCAATCCAATAAGCATAGGCTAAGCGCCTGCTAAGGCATAGGCACTGTGTTAGGAACTGGAGCTATAAGGAAAAAATAAAAGTCTTGGCTTAAAAGGAATTTGGGGCAGGGATGGGGTAGTGGAAAGGAGGAAGTGTTATTCAGATAAGAAAATTCAAAAGGTATGTGGATGCAAATAGTGTGTGTGTGAGGTGTGTGTGTGTGTGTATGTGTGTGTGTATGTATACATATATACACAGTATAGTATATAGTATATATATACATATATGACATCCTTGTAAAAATTATATATATACATATGTGTGTGTGTGTGTAATGTATATAATGTGTATTTGTGTAGTGGTGTTTGTGACAGTAACAATGAAATGGTTATAAAGTGAATATTGTTAGTTGGGGAATGGCTAAACAAGGAAGAGTCCATGAATGTAATGGAACATTTCTGTGCTGTAAGAAACAACCATGAATCCAGAAAACCATGGAAATATTTTCATGAATGGATGCAGAAAGAAGTCAGCAATGCAACAATAGCCACAAGGACTCTGACAATGCAAATGAAGGGCATGGAAGCCACAACACAATCATGTTGTGCAACTACAAAGAAGAAGTTGTTCCCAAAGAAAACAGAAGTCACTCCATCTCCTTGCAAATCATGTCCATTTTTTTCAGTATTAATTGTTTTTTACAGTTTTCTGTTTTTCTTCTGAAAATTAAACAAAACCTTTTTTGTTTTTTTCTGTTAATTTATTTTTAGTTTTTAATCTTCACTTCCATAATTTTTAAATCTTCTCCCCTCTCTTCTCTCCTCCCTCCCCAAGATGGCAAGCAATCTGGTATGGACTCTACATACACATTCCTATGAAACATAAAACCTTTGTTTTAAGAGATGACTTTCTGCAAAGGGCAGAGGAAAAAGGTTTCAGGAGGAATGTAGACAATGTTAAAACAAGAGGTGTTATTAAGAAGCATTTTAAAAAGTAAATAATGAATTTGACTGCTCTTGGTTGAACATCTCATAGCATCCAGTGACAGACAATACCATCAGAGGAAAAGTCCTCTGTGACATCTCCTCAGGGGCCATGGGGCCCTGTGAAATTAGGTGTAGAGTCTTTATATGTTTAAGCATTTGTTATGTTCCATTTTAGGTGAAGGGTGAAAGGTTTCTCTTCTATAGACATTTAAACATTGATTGAGCAGAGAAGTAAGGAATGACCTTTGACAGTGACTTTTGAAACTTAGTTTAGACTTAACAGAGATGAGGACTCATCTGGTTCTATGTTGCATCTGGACGTGTCCTTTCTGGGACTGATGTCATATAGAAAATGTTCTAAGGATTAACCTATTCTTTTTAGATACTGCAGTGGCATAGGGGAAATTATGTCCCCAAAGTGTTGTGAGCACATTTGTACTTCTGTTCCTGTTGCCTTTAAGTATATTTTGCAAAAACTAATCAATGTCAAGTGATCCTGGGCAAGTCCTTCAACCTCCATTTTCTTCATCTGTAAAATAAAGATAATGAGGAGCATGCATCTGCCAGGACTGCTGTGAAGACGAAATAAGATATTTACAAAGCTCTTAGCATAGTTCCTGGCACATTATAGTCACTTAATAAATGCCTACTTCATTTACTTTGGATATAACTCAAGACTCAGTAGTGATTGACAGAAGTCCCAGTTATCACTTGGATCCCACACAAGCTTAGGCCCCTCTTCTGCATGTGGGATCACTTGTTGTCCTGGTGCATGACCTTGTCCCTGGTGTTCACAGACCTCTCTCTCTCTTTTCCCCTATTCATAATCACAGGAAGAAAGGAAGGAAGGAAGGAAGGAAGGAAGGAAGGAAGGAAGGAAGGAAGGAAGGAAGGAAGGAAGGAAGGAGGGGGAGAGAGGGTGGGAGGAAGTAAGTAAGTAAAGAATGGGAGAGGAAGGGACAGAGAGAGGGAGAGAGGGAGGAAAAGAGGGAGGGAGAGAAGGAGAAAGGAAGGAAGCTTCCTTTCTGGACACTAGGCTGTGTACCAAGCAAGTAGCAATGGTCTAACTTGAACCCTAGAAGTGGAGCAGGGTCACAGTTGAAGCTTCTAACCCAGTCAGAAAACTCCACTGGAATCACCAGGTTGTGAAACTCAGCCCAAGAACAATTTTGCTACTCTATAACTCTTAACCAGCACAGCCTTTCAGTTGGCTAATGGTGGCTAAATCTAGCAACAGTCTACTCAACTCCAAATGGGGCAAGTCCACACATGTGCTGCTCAGACCCAAACCCGGGTTAGGAGCTTGCAGAGCTCAGTCTTGGGGGAAGTTAGGGAAAGAGGTGGAGCAATCAGACTTTATTCTTGATAAGATCACTTTGGGAGCACAAAAGACTGCACGTCCCTAGCTTGGGTTGCTCTTGAGATCCTAGAGTAATATAGCATCTAATACCTAAGGAAGCAACAGTAGAGCCACTCTAGATGTTACCTCTAGAAGTACAAAAGGTACAGTCATAATACAAAGAATGAAGTCAGGAAGTAGACTGAAGAATAAGTAAACAAACAAAAAAGAATCTTACTCAAAGGAAAATAAAAGTATTAAGATGATAGAGACACTGAAGGCAAAAATTAAGAAGTAGAGAATGCCTCCAAAACAGCTATAAGCAAAGCCTCAAAGAAAAATGCTGCTTGATCATAAGCTCAATTAGAATTCTTAGAAGGGATGAAGGTAAAGTTATTTTTTTTTTAAAGTTTTGTCTATTTGTTTGCTTTTTTATTTGTTTTGGACAAAGCCAATGTTGAAATTTGACCATACCTGTTTTTAACAAGGGATTTATTTTTCCTTCTTTCACTATTTGAGGGGAGGATGAGAGGAAGAAGAGGAGGAGTTTTGGTGACTGAAAATGTAAAATTTAATTTTACAAATCTTTATATTATCCAAATGTTACTTGGATAAACATTATTTTTTTAGGCTTTACTAGTTATGTATGAAGAGAGAGAGAGAGAGAGAGAGAGAGAGAGAGAGAGAGAGAGAGAGAGAGAGATATGAGGCTATCCTCAAAGGATTAGTGCAGTTTCAAGCTTATATATATATGATATATATATGAAATGTATCAGAGTATCACAGGTGGGGACTTTGACTCCTACCAGTACATTGGCATTCTGTCATAGTTTCATTTTCCCCATATTTTAGCATGTTGAGGGTCACTGTAACTCGAGAGATGGTGGGCCCAAAGGAATCAGGAATATTGGAGCTTTGAACGTGAAAGAGGGAAGAAGAATCATTCTGGTACCCAATCCTAAGTCAGTTTCTGCATGGACCATTAGTCTGTGTTCCTTATGCATAACCTGGAGTATCTTACCTAGACTCCATTTCAGAAACAGCTCTGATTGAGAAGACCCAAAGTTCAGCAGAGTTCCAGCTCCTCTTCAAGGTTAGAAGAGAATGGGGTGGAGATACCATAGCGCGGTGTAGAACCAAGCCAAGGAGAAGTTATACTGTGAGATTGGGGTCTCTTCCATGATGAGCAAGGGCACTGAAACATAAGTCAAGCTAACATGGGGGAGATTGTATGAATGGAAAGCAAACAAAAATCTTCTCTTTACCCTCCATGGGAGGTGACCAGGGAGAAGCAAGCTTCTCAGTAGGTCCTTGTCTGAAGGCTGGGAGACGAGAGAGAGAAATATGGATTTCAGCACAATAGGGTTTCTACCTTCAGAAGGATCTGAGTTGGATGATGGAGCTGGGATTTTCGGGCTTCATCTGCTGTGTACTGAGTATTCTTTTCACTCTTACTACTGTTTATCTAATGATCATTACTCTACTTCCTTGAATTTAAGGTGAATCAAGGAAGAGCATATACACAAAGAGCTGTCAGCAACATGGAGGCCTGAGCCACAATCTGATTGGTTGAAACAATGACCTACACAATAGATAGACTATAATATTAGCCACCCACAAAAGGTCAGAGTCACAGGGTGAGTGTCAGCCTGGGAATCTTCAAGCCAGAGACATGCACACTGAAGGTCATTTCAGAATGCTCTCATATTGGTAAGATAAATAGAAGGTGGTAAGATAAATGGAACCCTGTACTTTGGAGACAGGATTACCTGATTTCAAATATTACCTCAGACACTAGCTGTGTTGATCTGGACAAGTCACTGAACACCTCTCAGCCTCAGTTCCCTCATCTGCAAAATGATGATAATAATAGCACTTTCCTAGTAAGGATATTATAAGGATCCAACAGAATAACATTTGTAGAGTGCTTTACAAATCTTAGACAGTTTTATAAATGCTAGCATGCTGGCTATTCTTGTTGATAGCTATTATTAGAAAGTGCACATAAGAAAGGAAGATGAGTACTTCATTGAGAGCACCTGATCTAGGTGCTCAGCCCCTTGCCCTACTGTGTGCACCCCATAAAATCACAGCATCTGCAAGATTCATTTATAATACCAATATGGTCCCACATTTCTTTCTGAAGCATCCTAAGACCCTCACAAAAGCCCTTTGGATGATGTATTGCAAAGTTGATTATCTCCATTTTGCTAATGAAGAAATAGAACCAGAAAAGGTAAGTGAATTGTCTGAATTCATATCAGATCAGCCCTGAAACAGGAACTCAACCAAGTATTGAGTTGTCCCCCAGTTTCTTTTCATTTCATCTCTGCAATTTACACCTGGACATTCATATACCTAATTGATAAAGATGCCCCCTGACTAAGTCACACACTTGTTCCCTTCGTCCATGGAAGGACCTCCCAGTAAAACCTTGTTAGATGATTATATTTGAAAGGCATCATGTCTGCTGAGCGGGGCAAGTAATTCAGTCCTGAAGCCTCTTCAGTGTGTGACGCACCTAAATGAACTGGAGGCGTTGTACAAAGGAATTACGAGATTCGTATTAAATTGTAGCTTAGGGACCCATCAGCATGTGATGCTCACTGCTTTCAACTGGCTTTGTTTATCACAGAGAAGGGAACAGAATTAGCATAAAACGCTACCAAATAGTAAAAGACTGGCTAATTTCTAGCACCCTATCAGCTTGCCCGACTGTTGACCCAGCCTAATTCATATTCTCCCAGGGATTTTTTTAATAGGTCATTTCCATTCTGAAAATTAGGTCAAATTGTGGATTTATGCCCCATCATTTTCCCCCTATTCAAAAGTACATTCTCCTATTTGGAAAATGATAACTTTAGCATTGGGACAAATTTAGTCTTCTTCTCCTTCCCCTCCTCCACCACAACCACTACAGACCTGCCCTGTGTAGTGAAAATACAAATTCAACTTTACTTCTGAAAGGATGGACTGAATTCTCTGTATTTGGAAAGAGTGATAGTTGGTGAAAAATTGATATCCTCCTCAGCCCTAGGGAAGAAACATTTGTATTATTGGTCATTTGCAAATTCTACCTTAATCCACTGGTGACCAGTTATTAACCTCTATTCAACAGTAAGAAGTGAGAAATCAAAAGGGTACTCAGTTATGACGTAGAAGTTGTTGGCATATTTACAGACGTGTATGATTGCTTTTAAAAACAGTTTCCTTTGATTAACTTGATTATTTTTTGCTATTTATGCAAAGCATTCAGGAGATGAAAATGCCAAGCTGTATTGGGCCAAATCCCCATCCCCCTCAAAGCTACTGCGTCTCTTCTTATGTCCCATTCCTGCTAATTTCCCAGGGTGCTTCAGACATATGGCAGTACCTAGGCTGAGGAGGGGTAGTCCAATGAATTGTAGGACTTGATATGTGGACAAGCACCAACTTAAGTTTTGATATTGAGTATCCACAAATTAAAATGACTTGCCTGTGATCTTGGAAGACGAGAGGAAATGAAATGGTCAAAATGTCTCAGCTATAGGCATAATTAGGCTGAGACAACTGAGGACTTTGTCCCACAAGTCCACATTTACAGGATGATGACAGCACTCATTTATTTTAAGTAGCACAAATAAATTATGTTTTTTTTTCTATAGCAAGAATGAATAGTTAACTATCCCAGTTGAGATCCTGGTGCTACCTTGATCTCTCCCCTGGCAGTGGTTTCCCCAAACTGAATGTGACTTTGGGTCTTTGGCCACAAAGATTGTGTCCTTTGCTGCAAGTCAATGTCCTGAAGTATCTGCTGATGACTCCATGGGACTAAATTTGCCTTGAAAAATGGACATGTCCCAGGGTCCTTCTTGCTCTAGGCACCAGAGTTACAGATTCTAACTCTGGGCATTGATCTCTATCCTACCATGCCTAGGTGCTTGAACTTCTATTTTTAACAAGCAGGCCAGCAAAGCATTGTACATATGGGCATGTGTGCACATGTATGCAAGGATTTATCTCTAAGAGCATTTCTTGAATACTTTTCTTAAGGAGGGGGGAGGGAGAAGA
This sequence comes from Notamacropus eugenii, assembly GCF_028372415.1. Lineage (NCBI taxonomy): Eukaryota > Metazoa > Chordata > Mammalia > Diprotodontia > Macropodidae > Notamacropus > Notamacropus eugenii. The sequence continues at coordinate 285,347,989 of NC_092872.1, read as the reverse complement.
AATGAGCTGCAGCAGCAGCTCCCGAAGCCCAAACTGATGAATTGTTGTGCCAAACTGCTTTATTCGGCTTAATAAGAAATTAGATCACAATGGGGATTTGAGGAAATTACCTCCAAAGGATTGGGTGTTTGAACGACTGAACAACCTTGCTAAGATTACATTTCCCAATTTTGAATCCTGAGTTGGAGGGCTGGTGCCAATTTGGTTAATCAAGATGCAAGTAGGTAAAAACAGTCTCTGAATGGAACCTATTTTAACAGTCAGCCCCCACCTCTGCCTTCTTCAAAGGTTGGAACACTGAGAACCTTCTCTTCTCTTCATCTTCTTCCCCTCCCTGCCCTTCCGCTGGTTCTGGGGCTGTCAAGAACCTTTAACACATTGCTTCATTTCTGCCATAGCTTGGATGAGATGGGATGTAGTGACTCTGTTCCTTCCAGTAATAGGAAACAAAGACCAACAAGACTCACCATCACCATCTATGCCCAGGAGACCCCTAATGTTGTCATCTGACCTATTTATGCAAACTAAGAACCCTTGAGCCTAACTATTCAACTTGGAGATGTTGTCTTTCTCAGACAAGGTGTGAGTTCCTTGAGAGCAGGGATTATTTCTCTGTCTCTCTCTGTCTCTATCTATCTCTATCTCTGTCTCTCTGTTTCTGTCTGTCTCTGTCTTTCTCTCTCTCTCTCTCTCTCTCTCTCTCTCTCTCTCTCTCTCTCTCTCTCTCTCTCTCTCTCTCTCTCTCCACATCACCAATGTTTAGCACAATACTTGGTATACAATATATTAGAAATATTTTTCACTGATTGATCCATTCATTTCTTTCATTTATTCTCCTCTCATGCCAAGAATTTAACAGTTCATTTTGAAATGAATCCCATCCCAACACTTTGTCTTGGATGAACTCAAAAGCCAAAATGGTAACCTATCTTTTCACATTCTTCATACTCTCCACCTGACAAAGTATTTGCATGTTTGGCCTTAGAAAGGGAGCTGGATCTATTAAGCCCTCTGAATCTAGAAAGTGCCCAATTGACCACAAAATTCCGGGGAGTCCAGGATCTAGCATTAGGAGCCATGAAACCTAGACTAATGCCCAGCCTGCCTCTGGAATAACTTTGGAAAAGCTTTTAAGTCAACCTTGCATTTCAGTCAACGGGGAAAGTTTGACCTCTAACCTCCCAACAACCATCTGTTTCATTATTGATCTGAGGGAAACAGAGAGTTTTTGTTCTTCACCAAAAAAGTCCCTGACAACAGGCTATTTTTAATAGCTGAAATTGTTCATTCTTGTCACTCTCCCCTTTGAAAATACAGGTATTTTCATACAACCCGTAGCTAATGAGAGAAACTTTGGAATCCAACCTTTCTCTATAATCACAGGAACAGGGATTAAAGAGGTCCCACTAGTGAGGAACATGAAAATTAATTATTGAGCTCCTTGTCTTATCCTCCCCATCTGTCTGATATTCTGGAGCACAGAAGGAGTTAGACAATTAAATCTCTCCTCCTTTTAGCTCATCAGAATGCTCTGTCTTCCTTTCCCCTAACTCCAGAGGCCCAAAGACCCCATCCATTTGCTGAGGGTAAATCGTTGGGAGGGGAGGCATCGGAGAAAAAAAAAGAAAGTTAAAAAAATCACATTTTCTTTCCTTTCCTTCTTTTTTTTCTTGTTTGCAAGGTGGGGGAAGGGAAGCGACCGGGTTTCTTTTCAAAGCATTCACATTTGCCAACCCTGATAAGAAACGCTTCTTGCCCTCCCTGAGCTCCACTGAAACAGCTCACAAAGAGGGAAAAGTGACCTCCAAGCTGGCAGGGGAAGATCCTGTGTTTGGCTCTGATGGAAAATCTGAGTCTGTGGGAAATAGGTTTTGTTTCCTCCTCATCTTGATTCCTAGATTAATGCAGAAAACCGCCTTTGTTTCTAGACACTAGTGAGGATAGTTGAATCAATTAATTTGTTTTATTGAACCATAAAACTGTCATTCCAAACTGGGGCGGTGAGCTCTAGATCCAAGGGGTGGCTGATTCAGCTAATGGAAGTAGGGCCATGTGGGCTTGTCTGGGGAAGTGATTTTGCCTCTGTGATGATGGTTTGGTCAAAGGTTCAGACCAAAGCCCCAAACATCCCTGAGGGGCCCTAGACCTGGGCACATTCCTGCCTTAGGCACCTGTCTTGAGCTTTCTGAGTTAGAGGGTCTTTCACTAGCTGTCACCTATTAACCCTTTTATTTGATAAAAAAAAAAAAAAAAGAAGTTGGGGTCCTAGGAGGAAAAGCAACTTTGTAGGATATTGCATGGAACTTCCATTTGTGGGGGAGGGGAAGACTGTAAACATCATTTCTCTTTTCTTTTTACTCCACCTTTTTCCTTTTAAAGATGAGGCATTTGCATGGAGGGAATATAGTGACTTCCTCAAAGTCCCACAAAGATCCAGTGCCAGGTCCAGGAGCTCTCCTATTTTGTCCCATGTTCATTCCATCACAACACACTGTATTCCAATAGGATATAAAGCAAAATCCTTCAAGTACAAGACTTTTTAATCTTTCATTAAAAAAAAAAAACAGAGTTGATTGTTTGGATCAAATATCTTGATTCTCATAGACACCGTGTTAGTTAATCTAGCAGTAAAATTCACTGACAGCTCTATTCTAGGTCAAATAAATGGGGGTGTGATGAGAACAAAAAAAAAAACCTTTGATTTAAAAAAAAAAAGTTTACATTCGCCTAAAAGTTTTCGCAGAAAGAATAATTCCATTCTTGAATATTTTAGGTCATTAATTGGAGGAGAAAATAATATTTCAATATCGTAATCAATTGGTCACAGCATGAGGTAGGCCCTGGGGTCTCTGAAATAAGGAAGAACACTCTTAATATGTGAAGATCCAACCTCAGTCCCCCAGATATTAGAAATTTCAAAAGGGATAGGACTGCCTTCTCCACTGAATTGGACTTGAGAAGTAAACATTCTATTCAGGGACTGTAGTAATTTGTATTTAACATCTACATTTAGAAAATTCACCATAAACTTGGTCGCCATTCTATCAATAGTCTGGCTATTCTTGGTGTATATATATATATATATAGTGATGACAAAAAGACAACTGTAGAGACAATGTAATACGGTAGATGAAGGGATGACCTCAAGATTAGAAAGACCAGAACCCAGGTCCTGTTTCTAATATATGCTGGCTGTATGACCTTGGAGAAATTGCTTTAACTCATAGACTAACTCTCTCAGGCTGTGCCATTCAGAGATGATGGCAATCTGCACTGGAAGAAGGAGTTTACTAAACTGAAAGGTCCAGATGCTTGTGAAATCCCCATTTCTAGTTCTAAGAATATTACTAGCCACTGGGAAAAAAAAGTAAGATAATGTCCACAGCAGGGAAGGACATGAATAACTTTATGAACTGTGCTTGTTTGCACATCTATTCCCAAAGTTAATTGTTTAAATAAAGGCTTCTGCCTGTGTTGTGGCCATTGATAAATACAAGGCGGTTTCTATTTCCAGGAGTGTGTTTAAATTTCATAAGTCTTGCATTTCGCAACAGGGAGCCAGGCTCACTAAACACTTACATTTGCTAAAAGCTCTAATCAAGACAAAGGACTTACTTAAACAAATGATTAGCCTTGAGAACAGAAGTGTAAAATGAACCATAATTCATGAATGTGCAAATTGGTTTTCCCTGCTGTGACCAGGAGCCAGAATTCTATCTTTAGCTGCGACACATGCAACTGCATTCATGAAGCTACCATGCAAGTTCTGGAGAATGCGTTATTTCATGCATCCTCCCCCAAGGATGATTCCTGGTTTTTCCTGAGCCCAATGGCAGTACAGAACCACTTTCTAAAGGGTACAAGGCTACTTGCCTATCCATGGACTCTAAAATGGCTGGATCCCTGGCACTTGAGTTCTCTCAGGATAGCTGTGGTTGTAATTGATGATCTTTGGAGAAGGCTGGGGGATCAAGTTACACAAAATCAATAGAGAGGAGCAATAGAAAATCCCACTGCCCAATAATGTCTCCTACCAAGGTTTCACAAGTTTGAGATGCTGTTCAAACCACAAGGCACTCTTGCTATGGAATGCTAATGTATGGGAGAAGGTAAATTTCTGATTTCTAAATGAGCTAACATGTTTAGATTCCTACTAGGTCCTGTGATAATGATTTGGGATTCAAAAGCAAACAACAACAAACAATTCCTGTCCTCAGGAAGTTGTGTGCTACTGGGAAAATATACACAGATTAATGCAATGTTGTTGCCTAGTTCTATCCAACTCTACATGACCCCATTTTAGGGGTTTTTTTGGCAAAGATGCTGGAGCACTTTGCCATTTCCTTCTCTGGCTCATTCTTAAAAAGGAAGAAAATGAGGCAAACAAAGGTAAGCGACTTGTCCAGGATCACACAGCTAGTAAATGTCTGAGGTCATATTTTAACTAAGGAACATGAGTCTTTCTGATTTCAAGCCCAGTGCTCTCCCTACACACCATCAATCTGCTCACTAGATGACTAATAAATAAAAGGTGATGTTTGAAGTTGTAAACATACTAGGACCATAAGGATATCTAGGAGACATAATGGACAGAGTACTGGGCCTGGAGTCAGGAAGACTCCTCTTTGTGAGTTCAAATGTTGCCTTACACATTTACTAGGTGTGTGACCCTGAGCAAGTCAATTCACTCTGTTTATCTCAGTTCCCTCATCTATGAAATGAACTGGAGAAAGAAATGTCAAACCACTCTGGTATCTTTGCCAAGAAAACCCTAAGTGGGGTCTGACAAAGCATTAGACACATCTAATCAACTGAATAGCAGCAAGGGAGCTTGTGGGTGACTAATCTCTCTTCCACAGTCTCAAGTCCCCATGAGAGATGTCCCTCAATTTTAAGGGTCTTACCTCATTACTATTTAACTACATAATAGTCAGATGAAACACAAGATCCTTCTTTCTTCCTTTCTATTCCCTAAGTAAGAAGTTGGGGGCACTGGTACATCTAGGGATGTAGTTCAGGGTGAAGGAACAGGGAACCAGTGAGATATTGGGGATCTCACCAAAACAAAAACTTTGTGCCTAAATGGAGCTGAGATAATATGAGGATGCAATGGCAGATTTGAGCCATACTGTAGTAGGCTTTTAATGGTGTCCTGAATTTGGGGGTTTTATCATAGATTCCAGGGAACTATAAAGGATTTTGTTTTTGTTTTTAATTCGGCCATTGGAAGATTTATATCTGTGTTGGCAAATACCAATTTGGAAGATGGGGAGAGTATGGATCATAGTAGAAGAGGTCTGAGTCAGGAAGAACAATGAAGAGGCTAACGTGATGATCCAGGTGAGAAGTTACAGAGATCTAGACCAGGGTTGTGGCCATGTGGGCTGAGAGAAGAGGAATTATGGCAGAAAAGCTGGGAGGCAGCCTCACTGTAGAGAGTCTACAGCCAATGGGGATGCCCATTAAGCACTGGGAAGTAAGTCATCAATAGTATTTGCATAGATTAGAAGAAGATATATAATGGAAATGGGAGAGATCAGAGGCAAGAAAACCAGTTAAGAGTCTATGACAACAATGCAGATGAGAGATGAGGAAGGCTTGAATAAGGAGAGGCTCTATGTTAATGGAGAGAAAGGGATGAATGTGAAAAATGATGTAAAGATAAAAATTGACAAGACATAGCAACTAATTGGATGGGGAGGGCTTATGGAAGGAGGAAATGAAGGAAAAGGAAGAGTTAAGGATGACTCCAAGTTGTGTGCCTGGGTGACTAGAAAAAACATTGTGCCCTCCACAAGAATATGATAGAGGGCTAGGTTTGTAGGAGAAATATAAGGATTTCCATTTATGGAATATTGATTTTCAAATGTCTGTATGACATCTGAGTAGAGGTATCTAAGAGTAATTAGACAAGCGAGCCTTTGATTGCATGAGTGAGTTTCAATATAGACATGGAAAGAATTTTAAAGGTATCTGAGTAGAAATGGTGATTGAATTAACAGATGCTGATAAGTCCACCAAGAGTGAACATAGAGAAAGAAAAGAGAAGAAGGATTAAGGCAGAAGTTTAGGGGTTCCCAATTATCCATACCTTAGCTTCCATCATTTATATTTCATCAGTTCTTAGTTGAAATCAACCTCAGAGAAGGGGATATTGAAATATGGGAGTGGCAATGGTCAAGACTGACCACACTTACATGTAGCCCATATGAGAGTGGTGACATTATCCATATCATCATCCTAGGTTCCAATGCAGTCTAAAGCTTTATTTTGATAGCTGATAATTTTCTTCTTTTCTCTCTAGGGTGCGCTCCTGTAGACTTCTCCATGAGGACCCAGAAACTCTTCTTCCTGGAAGATCATCCAGAAAGAACCCTCTGACTCTTGAACCATTCCCTCTCATTGAAAAATAGAGGACTTCCATTTAAGGATGTACCTGAGGCTAGCTATCTCTTCATTTCCCACCAGGTTGAAATTTTCTAGACATCTCCATTGTGCCCAGGCTTTGGGTACCTTCTGTCCCTCAACCCCCTTTTCAGGTTCTCTGTGCATTTACAGGAAAATTCATGGGACCCAGGTTAAGAACCCTGCTCAACATGAAACTCCTTTGTCTCTTTGACCTAAATAAATGTCAAAGTTACTAGCTATGTTATTTATCAACATTGTAATCAACAATATAACATATATATGACACAATTCCCTTCCTTCCTTCCTTCCTTCCTTCTTTCCTTCCTTCCTTCCTTCCTTCTTTCCTTCCTTCCTTCCTTCCTTCCTTCCTTCCTTCCTTCCTTCCTTCCTTCCTTTCTTCCTTTATTCTCTTATTCTTAACAATATATTAGCTAAGAGAAAGAGTAGAGCCAAAGTCACCTAAAGAGCATCATTACAAGAACTTACCTCCTCAGTTCTGGAAACATGGTTCCACCATTCAGTTGTCTCAAGATACCAGTCAAATTATTCTCTCAAGAATTACCTTCATGTTTTTCACAAGATTAAATCCAGTTCTTTCTGGAAATACATTCTCTTAATATTTAGTCTCTGTCTTCTCTTCACCTATCAGTTAACAATCTCTTCAGATCTATAGTTAAACTGTCTCCTCACAGAATTCTTAAAGAAAGAGAGTTAAACTGTAATTCAAAAATCTCACTGCCTCTTAAAGATACAAAGACAGTATCTACAGTCTCTGTGGGAGAAGCTATTGATGCTAGTGCTATATAGTCAAGGCAGACAAGAAGGATGATGGAAGGATAATTAGGGAGATGGGTTTCTTCTGGAAGCATATATCCTCCTAGGCTGAGTAATTCTGAATTCCAGACAGCAAGACAAAGGCACTGGGCTCCAGGGGGAAAAGAAAGGAACTGAGGGGTAAGAAGCCAGTGGGATGTTTCAGATTACAATAGAAAGGATAGGTAGGGTGTAAAGGATAAACAGGCTGGCTGGGGAGGTCAGCACATCAATGGATGTCTTCACATCTCAGAGCTGAAATGACCTTTAAGGTTATCTGATCAAATCCCCAAACCATGAAAGGCAACGTGGCACTAGATTTGGAGGTAGAAGACCTGGGTTCTGTTCCTACCTTAGCCACTTACTAGCATAAGTCTTTATAACCTCTCTGGGACTCAGGTCCTTTATGCATCAAGTTGAAAAGGAGAGGGGAAGGCAGGTATATATGAATGCCAATCTCTTTAAAATTCTAAATCCTCTGATTCTCCTATATTTCCTAGGGCATTGATTAATCTCAAAACCAGGGAGGATGTTGAATCTGCAGGCTGGGGTTAAGTGACCCCAGCTGTGGGGATAGAGTCAAGGCAGAGTGGTGGCAGGAAGCCAGGCTACTCAGGGGGGACCACAAAAGAACTATGCTCACTTTGCCATTTTGCCTAGGGTCCTGGTGGCAGCTGAGCTCAATGATCATTGTTGCTTTCTCTGGCACTCAGAAGGGGTGGAGGCTGCCAGTGTTTGAGTTGGAATGTCAGGATGAAGGCAGAAAACTGTGAAACCTTAAGCACTCTAGGGTTTAGGCCAGGCTCCTCCTAAAGTTTTCATACTGGCCCCTCTCAGTCAGCCCAGAATGTCCTGCTCAGGTCTCCTTCAATTCTTCCAGGATGAAGAGGAGAGGAGGAAGGAAACAGAAAAGAAGAATGCTCTCATCACTTTCTACCTTTGGTCCCCTAGCCCCTTCATTTTCATATGGGCTAGTCAAGATCCCTCTACCTAGGAAAGGCTATGAAAAATACCCTTGTGTGTGTGTGTGTGTGTCTGTGTGTGCATATATCTATATATCCATATATGTAGATGTATGTATATACATATATTCATATATTAATAGATATTTTTATTGTGTTTCTATGTGTGTGTATGTGCATATGTGTGTGTATCTATCTATTACTCTGTCTATCTCTGTATCTCTCTATCCTTCCTGATAATAGGTTGTATCACCAAGGACCAAGGCATACACAGGAGAGCCTGCTGTATAAATTCTTTGATCTGCTTTTCTAAAAGGAAAGGCAGCTTTTGTGAGCTCAACAGTCACTTTAATCAAGCACATTTATCATTCACTTAGTTCAGGGGAAGAGGTCAGCACCCTGAACTTCAGAGAAAATACAAACAGAGAAATAAAGATAGACAGGGCTTCCAACTGTCTAACCATAAGCAATACTTACATCACAGATCAACGGACAGATTCAACTGTTTGACCATTACATACATACATAGTTACCAGAGAGAGATACACCAACATCTGGGTTTACAAAGCCAGTGGGGTCTCCCAGTAGCGGCTACCCAGTGTCTCATTTGGCCAAACAAACATTGTCAATGAGTAAGCCCCAAAATAAAACCTCACCTCAGAGTATTTATGCACTTTTCAGAGCCAGTGGGCTTCATAACCCTTGAGAACCAGTACCTCATTAGAAATTAACAAAAGATATGGGTCTTCCTACAAAACAAATCTCCCTTAATCAAACTCCCTTAACAGGAAGGCCTATTAACTGGTGCGGAAGATCTTTAACTCTCATAATTACCATTACATAGGTATAGCCAGGCAAAAGCAATGGTGGGACCACTGGGGAAAAAACATGGAAGTCAACTAAAAGAAATTCTTCCTCAAGGTGAACTTTGCTTACCAGAAATTTGAATTTATATCTGCTTTTAATTTTTGTAGCTTAAATATTAAATGACCCAAAGAATAAAACAGGGAAAATAAAAGTCGACTCAAAGATCCAGAGGATAAAGGAACTTATATAGCTATCTAGCATTACCCTTTCATTTGACAGCTGAGGAAACTGAAGCCCAGACTGGTCAGCTGACTCTCACAAGATCATACAGAAAGAAAGCACAAAAGCCAGGATTTCAATCCAGGATCCCAAACTCCAGAAGCAGAATTCTTTTCTAAACTCCATTGGATCTTTACAATTAGGAAAATACTAGGTCAAAGAGATTTTTTTGTTTTAATCTCAAAGGTCTAATAAGGCAAATTTTTCATATGAGGATTCAGAAGATATAGGTTTGAATCTCTTCTCTGACAGTTACTATCTGTGTGTCCTTGAGGACTCTGATAAAATCTCTGGGCCCTCAGTTTCCTGAGCTGTCTAGTGAGGAATTGGATGAGGTGAACTCTATGTCCCTTTCTCATGTCACATTTATTACATCTTAAGTACTCTGTTTAGATTCCAGAGAATAAAGACACTAACCATAATAGGTAACATTTAAGGTTTTGCTGAATGGAGAGGTCAGGGGAAAAAATTCTCTGAAAAATATTTCTGCACAATACCAGATATCAGGATATTGGCCGTTTTTCAGTCATGTCTGACTCTTTGTGACCCACTTGGTATTTTCTTGGCAGAGATACTAGAGGGGTTGCCATTTCCTTCTCCTGTTCGTTTTACAGATGAGGAAACTGAGGTAAACAGGGTGCAATGACTTGCCCAGGTTGCACAGCTAGTAAGTGTCTGAGGAAAGATTTGAATTCAGAAAAGTGAGTCTTTGTGACTTCAGGCCCAGGACTTTATCCACTGCACCACTCTGCTGTCCCTTATCCTCAATTATCTCAAAAAACCCCTGATATTTAATATATTCACTCATTTGATCTTTTACAAGATGGTTTCTTATTGACCCATTTCACAGATAAGGAAACTGAGGCTCAGACAATCCTAGTAATTACCCTTATAAATGTGAGATGCAGAGTCCTCTTAACTCCAAACTTATAGCTCTGTATCCATGAGAAAAAACATAGAACCTCAATTCACCTCAATTTTTTCAGGTCTAAGACAAGGGCAGTAACTTCTATCATACCTGCCACTCAGAACTGTTGTAAGCTTCAGGGGAGTTAACATAAGTAAATGCCAAACATTGTTGTAGATAGGTGAGAGGAGAGGATTGATGAGTTCTCCAGGTCCTGCTGTATTGGTGTGGACCAGTCTTACTATGAAGGAAATGCTTGTTTTCCATCTGCCTATGCTGATGTCAAAAAGATAGTGTCCTGGCATGCATGGTGATCAAAGGCCCTGAACCAGGGTGGGGCGAGGAGGGATTCTGCTGGGAGAAGAAACTTTGTGGTGGAGGCATAGGCAATAAGTTCTGGTTTCCTCACCTTTCCTCCTCTCCCTTCCTTCCTCCCCTAAGCCTGTGTAGTCGTTGACTGCCCAGGACAGACACATCCTTCATGGCTTGGACTTTGAAGTCACCACCACCCCCTCCTTCTCAGGTATTTTGATGCTGTTGTCTTACCCCATTAGATGGTAAGCTCCCTAAAGGTAGGGACAAGCTTTCTTTTTTGTGCCTATACCCCCAGCACTCAGTGCAGTGCCCAGCACATAGTAGGTACTTAAGAAGTATTCATTGACTAGTTTTCATGTGAAGGACATTTATTTTTTAAATTCCGTGTCCCTTCCCTCCTCCCAATAAAACATTACTGAAAGGATTTGAAATCTTGTGAAGATCTTCCTTAGACTGACAAAAATGACAGTCCTTGTAGGTACAAAAGCGGGCCTTTGGGAGGCGTGGTGTATTTATCCCTTTTGGACCAATATAGTAATGAGGAGGTTCTCTCAATTTTCTGGGTGAGTCCTTAGACAATATTTATTCATTCATCATGATTCATTTCTTAAGCATCCACTGTGTGCCCGGCAGAGTGCTGCCTTTTGTGAATACAGAAGCCAAAATAATCATCACAAGCACAATACTCGTAATAATATCTGTATAGCCTTTACTATGTGCCAGGCACTGTGCTGAGTGCTTTATACATAAAGTCACAGCCCTCATAGGCCTTACTTTCTATTGATGGATACAACACTCATTGAACATTGAATAATATTGAACGGTAAATTATTAATCTAGACCCAGTGATATCCTAAAAGGAGGGCACTACTTTGAGTGGGGTTGAGACAGTGAGACAGTCTTTCTGAGGAGAGGGCAATTGATCAGAGCATCAGGTACAGGACCCTGGAGATCTTATCTATGGCCTTGGAGAACTCAAGATCCTTCCACCCCATAGGGATGAGAGGTTTTGGAGAAGGACTCTAGAGAAGGAAGGAAGAATGCAATGAAAACATCCCCTCAAAGTTGTAACCCCTGAGGCTTCCAAATCATGGCACTTAATCCTATTATGGATAGAAGGTGCTGCTCATTTTAGATGGAGTGATTGAGGGTATGTGACTGATGGACTGTGTCTAATCAGTCAGTGTGGGAGTTGAGACTGGCTAAGAAGAGCTTCTCCACTCACTAGATTAATGTACAAATAGCAGAGATAGTGGGGGAGAAGGTTTTATCACTGATAGAAACATCTAAAAGAAGAGGTGATGAAACACAATGAGAAATTAAATTGTAATAAATTACTGAGACCAGATGGTATTCATCTGAGATTTCTAGGGAAACCAAAGACAGAGATAGTTGAGCTCATCATAAAAATAATGTGGTTTTTAAAATAACATCAATCACCAGAAGTTGGTCAATGGAGGACTCACTTGAGAATGGCACATTAGGGTGACATAGGGCTGTGAAAGGGACCAAGACCTTTGGATAATTCCCGCCTTGATTCCTCATCCCCAGAACAGAAACTCAGAAATACTTATGAACTTTTATTTATAACTCAGAGGAGACTTGTGTGGGGACAACACCCAGTTATTAAACAAAGTTTAGGACTTGGCCACTCCATAAAGAGCAGCCTAGATATGGACTGAGTAGTAAAGAGGGGGCAAATGAGTTTCAAGGACTTAGCATCTCAGAAGGAGCCTAGAGGAAAGGAAGGAACCGAGACAATCTCAAGAAAATGTGTGTGCCAGCCCCCACAGTAATATACGTAATAATTACTCAGGAACAGCAACTTAATAGCATTCTTCACTTAAAGTCTGGGCATGTGGCATAAATCATAACAACAAATAAAATAACTGGGATTTATAGATCTCTTTAAGGTTCTCAAAGTGCTTTGCAAATGTTACCTCATCATATCCTCACAACAACCCTGGGAGGGAGGGGCTATGATTACTTCACATTTTACAGAGGAGGAAACTGAGGCAGACCAAGATGGAGTGATATGACCATGATTGCACATCTAACTGTTTGAACTTGGTCTTCCTGACTCCCAATCCAACTCTCTATCCCATACAAAAGATTTCTTCACTATTCACTGGTCCATGTTCAGTTCACATGATTAGCTCAAGGTAATTTAGTAATAGGACATTGGATCCCTGACCCGCAAACTCCATGCACAACTGTCTTCCAAGAAGGATGACAAAGATATCTAAAAAGATGAATTTATATGTTGGGTTATTAGGGAAACATTCTCCATGCCATTTGTATTCTGTTGTATTATCTGGGTAGAGAGAGATGAGATGGGTGAAGAGAGAGGGAGGGGTTGAGGATCAGGGTGGAAAGGGAATTCCGGGGGGCTGGACCAGGACGACAACTGCCCTTATCAGTCCCTTGTGATGTAATAGGGATTCTTAATTGTTTAAGCTGCCATTGGACTCAATGATATTTAAGGTCCCTGAAAGCATAAGATCCTATAGTTTGTTACTGAGGAGCAATGGGTCAATGAGTGGGAGTCTTAAAGAAGCAAATTAAGCCTTGAAGTGTTTAAGTGTGTGTGAGGGGGCGGGGGGTACACATGTCCCAGTAATGTGAGCTATCTCTAATTTGGATGATCTGACTTGGGAGGTGGTGAGCTCCCTGTAATCAGAGATATTCAAGAAGAGTCAGGGTAACCACCTGAAAAGTGTTATATGGGAGATTACCGATAGTGACATGGTTCCTTTTAACTTGCAGTGGTCTAAGCAGAAGGAAATATTTGGGATGACCTGACATAATCTTCTGGTAATGCAGAAGGTGACATTGTGACATTGGCACCCTCAAGTCATTTCTTTCACTTTGACTCCTTGCTTCTCTCAGAGTCTTATTAGCAAACCCTAGCCATAAAATAATAATACCGCTATTCAGAAGGAACTAAGAATCTTTGGGCCTTGGGCAAGGGGGAAGATGGGGGTGGTGACTGGAGATCTAGGGGGGAAGGTGGAGAACCTCTCATTAAGAGAACGCCCATTAAGAGTTTCCAAGCTGTGACTTCCAAAGGACCCTTGACCATGGGTGTGCCCAGTTCAAGAAGGATAATGCTCTAAGATATTGCAGACCACACTTTCTCGAGTTTAGCCAAAGTTTAGTTGCCTGAATGAGTCAGAGATCTATGCCTGGGTCTCCCAAGGAGAGAACCTTGTAAAGCATCCAAAGAATTGCATATACATTATGCGTTAATGTTCATTCCCATTTAAATTGCCTGAAATTTGTTGTAAGTTTCTCAGAAAAGATACTGGAATCTTTCACCATTTCCTTCTGGAGCTCATTTTACAGGGAGGAAACTGAGGCAAACAGGGTCACACAGCTAGTACATCTCAGAGGCTGAATTGAACTCAGGGCTTCCCGACTTGAGACCTGTGCTTAATCCACTGAGCTACCTAGCTTCGCCTGCCTGGAATTTACCTCTCTCTAGATCTGGAATGAAAAATAGACCTGGTTCAAGTCCTGAATTTGATATATTCAGTCTGGATGACCCGAAGCAAGTCACTTCAATTCAATTCAATAAATGTTTATTTAGCAGGTACTATATACCAGGCAATATGCTAAACCCTGGGAACACAAGTATGAAAAAGAAAGATAATCTTTACCTCAAGGAGCTTACAATCTAATGAGGAAAGGCACATGCCACAGGAAGAATCTGGAAGCAGATTTGGGGGGAAATCACCAGGGATTAGATCTGTGAATTTGAAACCAAGCAGAGCTGGAGACGGAAAGTAGAGAGTGAAACCCTAGTCAACCCTCTAAGAGGATGGGAGGAAGGAATGTTTATGAATGAAGGGAACAAGCATTTATAGAGCACCTACTATTTGTCAGGTGCTATCCTATGCACTAAAATTCTCGACATGAGCCTTGGTACTCCAGTCTCCTAGCTTAGTCATTTGCCTTAGCAGAGAAAATCAAGATCCACAAGGTTTGATTTACTTATCTGAACCCCAAACCAAGTCATGGGCCTGCTGCAGTTAAAACACAGGATCCTGTTTCCTGGGCTTATAGCTATCCATCTCCTTCAACTCAAAGGAACAGAAATTCAGCACTGGAAAGCAGAAGGCTCAGAGTGGAGAATGGACTTAAGGTCCCCAGGGGGCAGGTGGTAGCAGTGGTGACAGGACCCAAACCCTGGTCCCTAATTTTAGCAATCCTCCCATTCCAGCCTGAAGCCTCTCAACCACTCTACTTATCTATATGAGCTCTGACCTTGGGCCAGTCCTTGAATAAGTGGGACTCCAGCAGTTGGACGCTCAGTGGTTGGATGCTCAGTGGTTGAACTCTCAGTGGTTTCCTCAGTTCTCCTCTCTGTAAATGAAGGGAATTGAAGTTGATCTCTGAGAGCCTTCTGAGCTCCAAAATCTTTCCAAGCTCTAGAATTCTGTGTTTTCAGGATTCTAAGATGCAGAAAAATGGAAAACACCAAAAATTTATGTATTTACTCATTTATTTTCCATCATGTTTGACTAGCAAGATGAGGTATATTTCTTTTGGTATCTGAAACACTATATGATGGCTATTTCTCTTTTCTTATCTTTCCCCTCCCCCAGTTCCCTAGAAACAGAATTTACTTTTAAGCCAGGAGTCCCAAAATCAATGGGGGTAAAGATGGAGGGAGTATTTTTTTTTTTTTTAGAAATGCACAGATGGATTAGGAACTGGGATTTCACTAAAGCAAAAAAGCAAGCCATAAGAAATTCTTGCACAAATTCTATTTATAACAAATGTGATAGACAATTATGAAATAGGACTATTCTAAAATAAAAAATGTAAACGGCTTGCAAGACTTCTGGTTCTAGAGATTCGCTAGCATCAGGAGGCACAGAAACCAAGATTTGGAGCTGGAAGCTTTCTCCCGAGCCATCTAGCCCCAGTGCCTCAGTTTATAGAGGAGAAGAATGAGACCCAAGAAGGGAAAGGGAGGAGTCTATAAGCAGGCAGCTATTAAGTGAAAGAGTCAGAATTTGAAACCAGGCCCAGTTCCAGTTCTCTTCAATCCCAGTTCCGCCCCAATGCTGTGCCTCAGATACTTTCTTTCAAATCCGAGGTAGAGTCTCCAGTGAATCCTCAGGTGCCACCCTGCCCAAATGGAGACCACTGGGCAAGCCAGTGATGGGAGACGCACTGGAGCGGGTGCCAGTGGCCGCTTTGCTGGCTGTGCGGCAACCCGAGCAGTGCCCGGCGGTGGCTGTCCCAGGTTTTCCTGCCGCCATGGCGCTGTGCTTTCCAGCTGATGGGTCAGCATCTAACTAGTTAACTTCTCTCTTTCTTTCTCTTTTTCTCCCCGACTCTGCTTGAGGCAATTACCACAATGCTGCATTTGTCAATCACACTCAGCCGTGCATGGTTTCCTGAAATAATTATCAGGTGAGTGGCATCTCGGTGCCTGGAGAGCCGGCTGCGGAGCTGCGGGCCCCAGAGTATTAATTACTGCGCGCAGAAATTTGCAGAGAAGCAAGTCTTTTAATGGTAGAACTGACGTAACATGATTGTTTTGATTTTTTTTACTAACATGACAATCATCGGCGGCCCCCTGGTCATCACCATAGATCAGTTCGAATTACCTGGGGAGGCCATTACGGAGCTGTGTACCATTTGATAAAATGAGGCGCTCACGGCCTGGTGCTGGGCTTGTTGATTTACACACACACACACACACACACACACACACACACACAAACTGGAGAGTCAACAAGTCTAATGCAAGTGGACTTCTGCCAGAGCCAGGCAAAGGAGCCCTCCACGGCGTGGGTGAGATGGGCCACTTTGGTGCCGCTCTCTCTTGGCTGGGAGAAAGCCTTTTAAGACTGCGCCTTTTGCATTTCTGACAACAGCGCGCCTCTCGGCAGGCCTTGATGCTCTGGTGTTTGGGGGGGTTGGAGGACATCAGCATTTTGTCAAATTTAACATGAAAGGTGGAGTATAGCTTTTTCTAGAGGCTCAGTTCATGCACGTTATCAAAATCCATATATCACAGACCGTATCCCCTGGTAAGGCAGAGAAAAGCAAGGGAAGGGGGAATAAAGGGATGTTTTCTGGCTGGTGTGCTCTGTTCTTGAAGGCAAATCTATTGAATCCAGATCACCCTCTCAGTGAAGAGAGGAGAGGAGAGGAGAGCGGGCCCTTTGAAGGAGCAGCCCAAGGCATGCATTCTCAACGCATTTCATTCGATGAGCCCAAGAGTATTATTGGTGCCGCCATTATTATTGCTAATAATAATAGTGAGGATGCTAAGCGTTTCTATTATGATTTTTGCCTCTTCATTCCCATGTTCTAGGCATTCTCTCCCCAGTGACTCCATCCCTTTATCATACTTAGCTTCCTTCCCACCAGACTCCCCTCCCCTTCACGAGTCACGTGCACACACACACACACACACACACACACACACACACACACACATACATACACACTTTATTTTTCCTCTGGAGTTTGAAGTAGGCTTTTATCTCCATTTAAGTGGGCTCCCTTTCCTTGGTATTCAGAATTCTTGTTTTTCCATCCCTGCTTATGAGGGGCAGCCCCTTGATGCCTTCTCTCCTCCAGAGCTGTCTATACAGTGTTCACTTCATCTCCTCCTTGGGGTTTCTCAGAATGCCTGTTCCAGGACAGAATATAAAGACAATTGTGTATTTTCACACATACACACACACACACACACCTCTTTTATTTAGGGGGGAAAATAGCAAAATCCCCCCAAAAGCACACTTTCTTGCACATAATGGGCTTGAAGGAATTCTTAAATTCATGTTGAATAGAAAAGGGTTGAAAAGAATTGAAGTGAACTAGGTTGGGTTGTATTGGATGGGATTTCCCAATTTCTAGGGTATAATTCTCAGTCGCTGTCCAGCTTGGCTTGAATTTCTCTGACTGTTTCCTGTTTCTGTTTCTGAGAAGAGAAGGAAAACCAGAATGTAAACATGTTATGTCATCCTGGATTCCTGATCTTATTTGGGCCCCATTAACTCTGACTTTTCAAAATAACTACTTGGGGGCGGGGGCAGGGAGAGAGGTGTCATGGATCATTCTTCTTTCTGTTTCATAACTATTTTGTCCTATCATGAGAACTGTCATATAATTTATGGGATGCAATTGTGTGTGTTTGTGTGCTTGCACAAAGGAAAAAAGAAGTCATCCACACACACACACACACACACACACACACATATTAGCACATTTAGAGAGTGAGAGGTATGATGTCTCGTTCTTCCAAAGCACCTGGTTTCCCCTTAAAGTAATAAAACTTATGAGGTTTAATGGTGGCAAAAGGCAGGGTTCCTGGGGTAATGTCATCCTGCAGGATGAAAGAGGCCTCCTTAATTTGGTTATTGTGAGACATAAAGGGCCATAATATTATATTCTTAAGCATGTCTAAGCTACTTTAGAAACTGATTCAAATTTATAAGAATAAGAAGCATTCCTTAAATAATAACTGCTCAAAGGATGGTCCTTTAGTGAAGAAATCCATACTCTCAATAGCCATATTGAAAACAACTTCAAATCACTTTTAATTAAATAAATATAAGTTGAAACAATTGTAATGTTCATCTCACTCCCATCAGTTTGGCAAAATTAACAAAAAAAAAGGATAATAACAAATGCTAAAGAGGCCAAGGTAAAACAGGCACATTAGTGTACACTTAGTGAAGCTGCGAATTCCTCCAACCATTATAGAAAGCAGAGTGAAATTCTACTCCATAAGTCAAGCTGCTGAGAATGTTTTTTGACTCAGCACTCTCTTCCTTTGGATCCATATATGAAGGTAGCTAAGTGGTACAATGCATAGAATTCTGACCCTGGAGTCTGCAAGACTCAAGTTCAAAACCTGACTTGGACATTTACTAGCTATAAGATCCTGAGTAAGTCATCTAACTGCTAATTACCTCAGTTTCCTAACCTGTAAAATGGGGATAACAAAGGAACCTATTTTCCATGAAGTGCTATGTAAAAACTAGCTATTATTATTGTTATCCTTACTATTAATAATAAATGGCAAAGCCAAACAATCATAACTGGTCACTAGGGTGTTGTCCATCAGCTTTGGTAGTGCTAGGGAAATTATAGAATATGTATATTGTGAAGCTATATAAGAAATGATGTGTGAAGTGTTTCAGAAAATCCTGGTAAGACTTGTTTGAACTGATGCAGAGTAAAGTGAGCAGAAGCAGGAGAACAAGCTATATAACATTGTAAAGATGAATAACAGTTTTGAAAGAATTAAGAATTTTAATTAACACTGACAAATCACAGTTCCCAGAGCACTCAGGATAAACAATGCTACTCATCTGTTGACAGAGAAGTAGAGAACTCAGGGTACAAAATGAGTCACTTACTTTTTGGAAATGACCAATGAAGGAATTTGTGTTATTTGACTGCATATGGGTAACAAATTTTGTTTCTCCTCCCCCTTTCTTGATATAGGAAAAGTTGAAAATAGGTATTTTTCATTGAAAAAAGTAAATCAGGTTAGATTAAGGCCTGGAGGATTATCAAGAATAATCCACACTTGTCTGTTCCTTCATTCAGGGTAGTCTTTTTCTATCTTTCTGTGGCTTTTATTTCTTCTCCTTTATTTTTGTTATTCAGCCCATGAGCTGATATTCACATTGAAATAAAACTTGATTGTGGAGGGTTGTTGACCACATCTCTCTAAGATCTGTTTGCTTCATGCCCATCATCTGGCCTGGTCCTTGGGGATTAGTCAAAGGGAAAGAGGGAAGAATGCAAAATCATGTTCAAATTAAGCAAACAAACACATATTTTGGGTTACACCAAAAACTCACTCAAAACAGATTCCAAACTCCAACAGAAACTCTCCCCCAGAGTGAAAATAAACACTTCCTGTTGTTTCAATATTTCTTTAAATCACAAAATCACTGATTTTAAGTTATTAATGAAAGTCCTAAGGATAGAAAAGCAAAAAGGAACATTATACTGAGAGTGAATGAAGACACCTGACCTGCAGCTTGCCCAAGAGTCCATAGAGATCTGGAACTGTCCAAGTTCCTATGGGGAAGCTACAATCATTGTGAGGGTTGGGGAGAGAGCATGGATGGTGAATGAAGGTGTGGATAGGAACACATGGGAGCCCAGGAAGGTTTCATGCTATAGTTCAACTCAGCAGGGACCAATGGGCTATGGCATTCTGGGCAGGAACATGAAGTCAAACCCACTTCTTTGTGGTAATGAAAAATGGATGCCAGGTAGAGATTTGAGTAGTACAGAGTGCATAGGTTCTACCAAAATGGTGTAGAATCTTGGTACCACTGATCCAGACTTAGGGTAATTTAACCCCCCACTCTTACCCCGACACACACGTACACACATCTTTGCACAATAAGCAGAATGACAAAATTAGAATCTTACCAATCTGTATGGGTTCCACAACCTGAACCTTTCAAAAAGTAGATAGCAGAGAAAGGTTGGGAACTCTGAGCATAACAAGAGGACATGGAGGAGAAAGTAAAAAGGTGGAAAGGGGGAAAAAGGAGGACAGAGAAAGAAGATAAAAAGGAGGGAGGAAGAGGAGGAAGGAAAAGAGGAAAGAGGAGGAAGGAGGACAAAGAGGGAAGAGGAGGAGGAGGTGAAAAAGGAAGCAAAAGAATAAAAAGGGGAAAAGGGGAGGGGAAAGAGAGGGGAGAGAGAGAGAAAGGAAAGTCTCTGTCCAGCAGATTAACCCAATACCAGGTCAGATGAGAAAGTGATTCAAATTAATGTACATGCTAGGACTCTTGGATTCCTCATTTTGTGAGTATAACAGTGATAAACAAGCAATCAAAACCTACCCATTCTCACCCCAGGAAATAAGAATAAGTGAGTGGTTTACTGGGATTTGGTATGGCATTATGGTACCTCAGAGATTCCAATAGCTTTTTTTTAGGGTACAGTCTAACTAATAGACCTCACTCCCTCCTCCACATCACTGCAGACAGTTGGATAAATATGGCTTTAAAGGTAGTTTTAACATATGCATTCTGCATTATGCCTCCATCTCATTGATCTTCCCAGCTGAAAAAGGCTTGGAACAAGCAGTTCCGTCATGCCATTATGATGTGCTTCATGTATTAAGATCTATGAAATGTGTTCCATATTTCATTATGAATGGTGTTTAAGAGGAGTTACAACAGCCAACTTTTAAAACTCAAATTGCATTTGATTTCTCAGCCATAAACAAGCTTTATTATGTGCAAGGCTTTTCTGAAAATCAAGAAGAAAGACATACATTTCCATATGACCCCTCATTTATTAGAATATTGCATTGGCTTGTAGGCCAAATAAAAATAGATTTAATTGGACAACTCAGATTAGGCATTAGAAAAGAAGAAAATGAATGTGCTGGAGGAGACTTCTCCATTCTTTCTTTGTAAGAATAGCTAAAACGGTCTGGGGCAAGGAGTACATTTATTATTTTATTGAATTTTTTAAAATGGTCCTACTCTGAGCCAACATGCCAAGTTTCAATTTGGAGTAATTTTTTTATGGCTCTCTTATATGAAAATAAGGGTTTTAGATGGAGATATTGATGTAGCCCTAACAGTAATGGTGCACACATTGATGCCCCCATAAATCACCCAATCACCTCCAAATTTCCCATCATTCCATCCAGGGGATTACCAATTTCTGTCTTCTGTTCTGGCTCCATAAAATGGGATCCAAAATGGAGTGAGAAAAACTCATTGAGGGGCAGTCAGGAGGATGAAGGGGACTCCCACACTCCCACCAAGTCTATGAAAATAAAGAAGAAACACACTGAGAAACTGAGTTTATCGTGGGCTTCATACTAGCTTGGGCCTTAGACCACTTTTCCTTGACTACATCCAATACTAAGCCAGTCTTAAACCCCTGTATTAACATGGCTATTGTGAAATGAAAATCTCTCTTAGTCATGATAAATAGGAAAGATCTCATATAAGCAAAGTTCCAACCAGATCACAAGCAAAATGATATTACATGGGGAAGAGTCCCAGGAAAACCATGTACCCCATCCTCCTGAACTAGTTAAGCCATCATGCTATAGAGAGAATGCCCATCTGAGCTGCTTTTAACTTTTGATGTTTTCTTTTTGGAAAACGCTTTCAAAGTGTATAAGAAAGAATGCTGCCTTTGGAGGCAAGAAGTAGAGCTTCAAAGTCAGGGGCTGCCACTTACTAATCTAGGATGCCAAAGAACATGTCTTACCTATACTCTATCTCTCTCCCCTAGTGACTAACACTGAAAGGATTATGCACAGAAGATACAGAGTCAATCTTCCTTTAATTGGTCTGAATCTGATTAATCTATGAAAAGTGATAAGGTCATAGATTCAGATCTGGAAGGAACCTTAGAGATCACCTAGTCTACCACACCCCCAATTAACAGATGAAGAAATTGAGGCTTACCATGGCTAAAACAATTTATAGGGCCAACATTACTGAATACTTGTTTTACCCCAATAAATTACTTGAAGTCACAAGCATTCAGCTTGTGTGACATGGGCAGCTAGGGGACACAGTAGATGGAGGGCTAAACCAGGGGGAGGAAGATGAGTTCAAATCTGGCCTCTTAACCTTGTTTGCCTTAGTTTCCTCATAGGTAACATGAACTGGAGATGGATATGGCAAACTACTCCAGGATCTTTGCCAAGAAAACCTCAAATGGGATCATGAAGAGTCAGATATGACTGAAATGACACAATTGAACGTTGACCTACACTTCTGTGGGCTTCAAAAAGAATTAAATTCAGCAGACATTTAATAAACACTTACTTGGTGAGGCAATGGGGATAAAAAAACTAAAAGTCATAGAAAAACTTGGATGGATGCTCACTCTGCTGCAATTCCTACTCCCAAAATTCGTTCCCATATTCGGCTAGTAATGATAATCATTGTCATAATAATAGAATTATGAAATAGTTTTTAAATATAAAAGAATAATAATAGAATAGCAGTTTGTCCTAAGACTTTCTCTGTCTCAAGTGCCTTGAAATAAAATGAGAACAAGGGATGATAATGGAATCAAAGTATGCCTTCCAGGAACACTTGGACTGTATGTGGATAAAGACTGGTTTACATTCAGGCATGGTCGCATTGGATCTTGACAACAATCCTGAGCAGTAGGGAAGACAACCAATTCCCATTTCACAGATGATTCTCCTTTATGGTGTACCATTTGAGGGCAGAAAGGCAAAGGTTTACTACATACTCTGCCATATCTTCCCAAAGTGGTGTTTTCCCAAAGATAAGTCTTAAAGAAAGAATACATGATAATACAGCCTTAATTTAAAACCCTTTCTAATCCTAGACTTCTTAACCATCTTCCTTTCTTATAGTATTCCTATTCCTTCTCTTTCTCACCTCCACACTTTTGCTTAAGACATCTCTCTTTGCTTGAAGCACCTCCTTTGCTTCCTCTCACCACTCAGTCTACATATATTTAAGTCCTTCCCTTCCTGCAAGGCACAATTCCTATATGATCCCTTAATTCCCCAATCTATGGCCTTTTCTTGAATGTCATCCTTTGGACCTCTCTTAGAGCTTTGGCATTGTCTAGCCCCCTCTTCTCTTATTTAGGCTGATCCCTCAATATGTTCATGGCCTCACTCTCTCCTGGCTCTGCACCTACCTTCTCTGATTTTTCTCCCCCTATCTTGATCTTTCTCCAGGTCATGTCTGCTACCCCTGAGTACCCTCAGAATTCTCCTGAGCTCTATAAATTATGTCACTTGGTA
Organism: Notamacropus eugenii; assembly: GCF_028372415.1. Classification (NCBI taxonomy): domain Eukaryota; kingdom Metazoa; phylum Chordata; class Mammalia; order Diprotodontia; family Macropodidae; genus Notamacropus; species Notamacropus eugenii. The sequence goes on along the minus strand of NC_092872.1, from coordinate 285,324,735 downwards.
ATGTCATTGGCTCCAATTGATTCAATGATCATTTCTATGCTGATGATGCTCAGATTTACTTGCCTAGCCTTAAATTCTCTGCTCAGCTCTAGTTTTATCTACCAGACATCTCCAAATGGAAATCCCATAGACATCTTAAATTCACCACTTACTAAACTGAAATCATCATCTCCACTTTCCCCGAAAATGAACAAAAAACACCCTGTCTTCTTTATTCTCTCAGTTACTCAGACTTTTAACCTAGGTACCATCCTTAACTCTTCACTCTCTCTCACCTCCCCCAATATCAATTCCATTGCCACGTCCTGTCAATCTTTGCTTTATAAAATCTCTTAGATATTATTATGCTGCTACCACCCACATGCAGATCCCCATCATCTCACACCTGGACCATTATAATACCCTAATGGTTGGTCTCCCTCCCTCAAGTCTCTCACAACTGTGCATTCTCTTCCTCAGATGAATTCTGATCATGTCACCGCACCTAACTCAGTAAACTCCAGGAGCTAGCTGTCACTTCAAAAATAAATAGGAAATCATCTTTGGGGCATTCAAAGTCCTTCATAGCCTGCTCCCCACCCCCTACCTTCCCAATCTTCTTGCATACTCTATGGTCCAGCAACACTGGCTTCCTTGCTATTTGCCACAACACCCTATCTCCCCCTCTGGTCATTTTCCCTGGCTGTTCCTCTCACCTGGAGTTCCCACTCTTCTTATCTCTTCTCTGACTTCCTTCAAGTTTCAGATAAAATTTCAACTTCTACAGAAGACTTTTGCTTGCACTGTCTTCCCATAATTCAAGTGACTTTCCTCTATTGATCATCTCATTTACCTCTCTCCCAGGTTGTTTGTACCAAACAGTTTGCAGCTTGTCTCCCCTCTTAGATTGTGGGCTCCTTGAGGGCAGGGATTGGCTTTTGTCTTTCTTTGTATCTCTAGCAATTAGCTCAGTAACTGACACACAGTAGGCATTTAATGAATGCATATTCACCAATGTCTGAGCCCCTCCACAAAATCTTCACTGAGCTGCCCCTCTCAACACACATACACATACATGCGTATACGTACCTACACACATGCACACACACATGCACATGTGCACAATGCATACACACATAACACATACACACGCATGCACATGCACATATACTCACATGCACACACATATACATACATACACACACATGCACACCTGTGTACATGCACACACCTGCTCCTGTGAAAAAGTGATTTCTTCTCCATCCTATCTTTAGCCATATTTGAGCTCTATATTTTCCTTTGCTCCTCCCTCACTCTCTCTTGTCTCTCTGTGATTTAGGTGCATGATTTTTCTGTCCTTCATGCTGCTATCCCTCACTAGAATATAAACTCTATGGAGTAAGGCCTACATCATTTGACTTCTTTGTTGACCAGAGATTGATATTTAGTTGAAGAAAACCACCCTTTTCTTTCTGGCTTCTCCTGTGCCTGGGGTCCAGCACCAGATGGGAAATCTGACCTATTCCTGACAATTTTGGGGAGAAGTCTGATGACAAAACCCTCTCCATCTATTGCTGTTCTCTTCACACTCTCCACAGAATGGGATTAATCTTGCTTCTGATGCCCCCATTAGACTAAGAAAAAAAATGAGCTTGTGCTCTCTGGGGTCTTAAATCATCCCTCGCCCTCATGGTAGCCCCCAAAGTTCCCAGTAAGCTGCAGGAATCAGTGGTGTCACTTTCAGGCATAGGAAGGAGTCTGTTCAGCTGTCCCTAGATTCTCGAGGATAGGTCCCTAACTTCCTGCTCTTCCATGAGGAAATGTTGCCTATAAACCAGAACCATTTTTAATGATGGAGGAGAAATTCCCAATAGGACATACTTGAGAGCACTCAAAAATTCATAGGTCATATTAATATCCTGATGAAATAAATCTGAATTTTGAAACTGGGATTGATTAGTGAGTTTTTTTTTTTTAGTAGGACATTTCTAAGTGACCTTTTTCTGAAGGTATATTTTAAAAGGAGCAGCTAGGTGGCACAGTGGGTCGAACTCTGGGCCTGGAGTCAGGAAGGCTCATCTTCATGAGTTCAAATCTGCCCTCAGAGACTTACTAGCTACGTGACCCTGGACAAATCACTTTATCCTCTCTGCCTCAGTTTCCTCATCTATAACATCAACCAGAGAAGGAAATGGCCAACCACTCCAGTATATTTTCCAAGAAAACCCCAAATGAGTCATGAAGAGAAGAACACAACTGAAAGATGACTAAACAATACCAACAATTTTAAAAGAGGTTAGACGTGAAGACAAAGGACTTGAGTTCAAATCAGCCCTGCTATTTATATATTGTATAAATTTGGGTAAGTTCATTCATTCATTCATTCATTATTAACTGTCTAGTATGTGCCAGGTAAGAGGCAATGTGACATAAAAGTATAGCGAACCAACCTCAGAGAGAGTAAGGCCAGGATTGATGACCTCAGACTCCTATTGGCTGTGAACTTAAGCAAATCTCTTAACCTTTCTAAGTTAAGAGATCTCTAAGACATTGGTGGAGGGCTCTCACCCTATGCCAATGAAGTGATGGATCCAGACATAAAAATGCCACAGGCATCAGGCTAGTCAGTGGAGACAAAAAACCAAAACAAAACAACCACAAAATGAAATAGTTCCTGCCCTCAGGCAGCTCACATTTTATTGGAATTTCTACAAATCCTTCAGGTCCCAAGACATACTTAAAATGAGTAGGTTGAACTAGACAATATTTCATGTTCCTTCCTTCTCTAAAAAAGGGAAAAAAGTATTTCTTTGTTGCCTATTATGTGCCAGGCCCTGGGATAAATGTTTTCCATGTGTTATTGCACTGATCTTCCCCACAACCCTGGAAGGTAGGTGCTCTCTATTAATGATGCGGTTGTCCTCCCTGTAAAATGAGGTGATTGGGCAGATGGCCTCTAATGCTCCTCCCAGTTCTCAATCTAGGATACCTTTGGTTGTCTCAGTGATTTGGGTACGCATGTTCTACTCCATTCAGGTCAGAGTAAATTTCCGGGGCTAGAATGGAAAATTCTTGTGATCAAAGACTGTTTTTTTTCTTTTGTCTTGATACCCCCTAGAACCTAGAACAGTTTCTGGTACATGGACTCTACTTAAACAGTGCTTGTCGAATTGAATTGATGAAAAGCTCACACACATATTGATTCAGTTTTGGAAAATCATTCAATGATCTTATCCTGTTTGTTTCTCATAATAAACCTGCACTAGGTATGACATTACTGCCCATTGAGGAAACCAAAGCTAAGAGAGGGGAATTGATTGGCAAAGTAAAAGAACAAGCTGGTGAAGAGAAAAGATGAGGAGAGGAGAGGAGAGGAGAAGAGAAGAGAGGAAAGGAGGGGAGGGGAGAGGAGGGGCTTCAGACTGTAAATGTGTCTTACTCCAGGAACAAGGCAGCAAGACATCTCTGTCCTTCCACATGAAGGTGCATGACCAACACCTAAGCACATTACCAGCCCCAGGGCCCCTTTGGAAAGGGCATGGGAAATTGCAGCTGAGAGAAGAACAACTCAGGTCTTCCTCCCTACCCTTCTCTAGCAGTGACCCCAGTGTGAAGCCTGCTTCCTCTGACCTGTAGTCTATGGAAATCAAAGGGTGTACATTCATTGGGCAGGCTGGGGCAGGGGGAGTGGGGGAGGGGGAGATAGCAAGTACTGTGTTGGGAAGTGTCTTCTATTTTGCAATTCAAGGATAAAGAAGAGAAGCCCATAATCCCCCACAAGCCAGTTGTACGTCTCCTACTGTTGTCTGTGGGATCTGGGCACCCCCCAGTCACTAATGAGCCCTGGGAAAAGTTCAGCTCGGCTTTTTATAAGCTCCAAGTCCCTCAGGATCAATAAGAATCTTTTTATTCCCCCTCTTTTCTAAAGGAAGGAATGATGAGTCTTCTTTTGAAAGGGCCGTTTGCTTTTTCTCCTTGCTATCTTTGAAGACTGTCCTTCACCATCCTTGCAAAGGAGATGGCACACGGCTCTGGGAGCAGAGCAGGCCAGGGGGAGGCCCAGGTCCAGCCTGCACCAGGCTGGGTTCTGGCTAGGGTCACTGACACAGGCCATAGGCAGAGACTGCTGATAGAGGGTGGCGACAAAGTCCATGTGAGAGAAGATATTTCACAAACCGGGAAGTAGCTGGTTAGTGACTAATGGTTCCATCCCTGCAGAAACATGAGCAGTAGGGCAGAGGGGAGACAGCATTTCAAATTCACCACATGTTTTTCTTTCTTCTGCTCTAAAAGAGCATGCCACCACCACCGAGCTAACCCGTCCACAAACCCCAGCACCCAGCCCTAAAGATGACAATTCTCTCTGTCTCTCTGTGTCTCTCTTTCTATCTCTGTCTTTGTCTTTCTCTCTGTCTCTCTGTCGATCTGTCTGTCTGTCTCTCTGTCTCTATATCTCCCTCTCTCTGTCTCTATTTCTCTGTCTCTGTCTCTCTGTGAGTGTATCTCTCTCTCTCTGTCTCTGTTTGTCTCTGTTTGTCTGTCTCTCTGCCTCTTTCTGTCTCTCATGCTAAAATATTCTCTTTCTGGGCACCAGTCAACACATTTTGAAACAACAGCAAGAACAATGTTCTATCTTAATTCGTAAAACATATATTTTTAATAATGTCTTTTTGGCTGGACTTTATCTGTGCTATCTCTCAGCTGAGGGGGACTGTGGTCAGAATGACTCATTAACCTACCTCCTGGCTTTGGGACCGAAAGGACTCTGAAGGAGCGCACCCTCTGACACTTCAGAATGGTGAAAGAGAACCCCCAAATGTGGAAGGATCTGGGGAGCCTCATCACCCCAAGTAGCCCTTCCTGAAGCCCCCTCTTGGAGCTTTTCAAGTTGAATCAGAGCTCAGTGAAGTATCTAGCACAATAGTAATATTAATGAAAATGACCAAAATCATCTTGAGATTTGTATAGCTTTTTAAGGTTTGCAGCCCCCTAACAGACCTGATCACCCTGAATATCTCACCATTCTTAGGGAAAAGCTACCATAGCTCTAGTTATGCCCATTTTAAAGGTAAATAAACCACTTTCACCAAAGGAAGTTTAGAAAGACAGGGCAGCTGTAAAGAACCCTGGGTTGGAGACCAAAAGACTGGTTGGCCATCTGGCCTCACTGCCCATGTGCTTTTGTGGATCAATTGTTGGATCTGGAATCCACAGTGGGCAAATGATGTATGCTCCCTGATCCTCAACTATAAAATGAGGTTAATAATAACACTAATCTTTGAGTTATTGTGAGACTCAAGTGAGAATATTGATAAAGCTCCTCACCCATTTTAAAGGTTAGATAAATGTTGGGCATTGTTAATGTTGTAATTAATATTACTATTTTTATTGTTATTATAACCTACGATACCTGAGGGAGTCACTTCCCCTCTGGGAACCTCAGTTTCCTCATCTGTAAAATAAGGGCACATAACTAGGTGGTACAGCAGGATACAGTACTGAACCTGGATTCAAAAAGAGCTGAGTTCAAATCCTCCCACAGTTACTAGATGTGTGAATATGGGTAATTCACTTTTCCTGTCACTGATTCAGTTTTCTCATCTCAAAAATGGAGATGGGGCAGCTGGGTAGTACAATGGAGAGAACACTAGGCTTGGAGTCAGGAAGATATGTTCTTGAGTTTAATCCAGCCTCAGACACTTACTAGCTGTGGGATCTCAGGGCAAGAAACTCTATTTGTCCCAGTTCCTCATCTGTAAAATGGGGACATACTGGAGAAAAAAAGTCAAACTACTCAAGTATTTTTGCCAAGAAAACTCTCCTTGGGATCACATGGAGTCGGACACAGCCATCCAATAACAACAAAATGGGGATAAAAACAATGCTTGCCCTCTAGGTTTTTTAGAAGGATAAAAATGAGATAATATTTTAAAGTGCTTTGCAAACCTTCAACCTCCATACAATGCTGCTGCTAAGATGATGATGATGACAATGATGACTACTACTACCTTTGTTATTATTATTTCCTAGGTCTCTTTATCCCCCATAGTGCTGACCAAAGCATTCAGAATTCAATTAACATGAATTTATTAAGCACCTACTATGTGTCACTGTGCCAGGTCCTGCAGAAACAAACAGAAGAAGGAACAATCCCTGCTCTCAAGAAGCTCATGTTCAAGTATTGTCGCTTTCCTAGGCAAGCATCTCTGAAGCATCGTGAATCAGGAGGGTTATAGATTGGGTATTGGCAGAAGTTTGGGTTGAGCAGGATGGCACCAGAGGTCTCTTCCTTCCACTTCTATGACTTGGATAAGCCCAGACAGGAGGAGCCAGGCACTGAGTCCTGACTTTGTATTCAAATGAAGCCTGGGATGGTGTTGAAGACCAAAAGAAGTAAGTTCCTTGACCAAGGTCAAGGCTGATGAAGGCAGCCCCAGCCCTTAAGGAGCTTATGCTCAGACTAGGTTGGAGGGTAGGGATAACACAGACAAAGATAAATTAATATAAATTGCATGCAGTTAAAAACAAGCATATTCAACGGGTAAAGAGGGAGCTGAAAAATTGGTGAATACAAATAGGTCTCCCTTAGGAAGAGGTACCAAGCTGAACTTGGAAGGAACCTAAAGATTCTACAAAAGTTAGTTGAGAAGGAAGTGCATTCTGGATCTGGAGAGTCACTTATTCACACGCATAGAAATAAGAGTTATTGTTGTCTATGATGGTAGCAGAGAAGTCGATCTGAGGCTGTTGTGTGTTGTGCTTAACTTGGAGTCAGGAAGACTTAGGTCTGAGTCTGATGCCTATTGGCCGGGTGACCTCAGGGAACTCACTCAAACTCTCAGTCTCAGATGATCCTCCAAGACTATGAGTGGTAGAACAGGTAGAGATCAATATCAGTGGAGGGAGTTGATTATCTGGAGCTCTTTACACTCATGAAACCCTTGGTTCCACCCTCATCCTTACATTTAATATGATCATCATTAGCTGGAAGGATGAATGGATAATGTGAATTTGGTCCTGAAAGAGAGCCTAGGACCAGGCTGACGAGTGTGTCATATGTCAAATGGAAGAGATTTTATTTTGTCCTAGAATTAAGAAGGACCAACTGCCTCTTCTTCAGTGGGGCTTTGGCTTCATGGATGTCAGTTTGGAAGCTCTGTGGAGAACAACTGGGAGATACGGGGAGCCAGACTCCAGGAGAACAGTAAAGATGCTCCTGCCTGGGGTCAGTGATGTGAGAAGCCCCTGGATCAATGTGATGGCCAGGTGAACATGACCCCAGACTGGATGGGCAACAGGTGTCAAGGAGAATGTACAGTACTTAGTCATGGATGCAGAGGGGGCCTGAAGGAGAGAGAAGAGGGGAGGATGATGTCAAGGCCACAAATCTGGATGCCAAAAAAGATGGTGGTATGATCAATTGGATAGAGAATATAGGAACAGAGTCTGATTGGGCAGGAAAGCTAATGAAATGTGTTGTTTTGTTTTGTTTTGGCTGTTGTTGTTGTTGTGTTCATCCTTCATTGCCGAATAAGACTATGTCATCAGAGAAATGAAGACATGACTTGCACTTGACTTTGTTTTGAGTGAGGGAGGGCTGTGCATGAGTGAGGGAGGGCTGTGCAAGATCACCAGCCTCACTTCTTCTCTGGAGTCATCTGGATCCAGTGACCAGATATTCATCAGGATGGCTGCAGATGACCCACGATGCACTGGGAGGCCTTGGACCCTTTAGGACAAGGCTTATTCGGTACTCATTTAGGGTGAGGTAACTTTGAGATGGATAGTTTAATCACTCCTGAAGCCTATTTCTCATATCAGCAGGGATGAATTCCACCTTTCCTTTTTACAGTCCTCTGGATGTAGAACTCAAAAGTACCATAGAGTGTCTTATGTCTGATCCCTTCCACTTTACAGATGAAGAAACTGAGGCAAAGTGAGATAAGCAACATGACTTCCCAAGGTCATATAACCAAGAGGAGTCTGAGGCAGGATTTAAACACAAGTCTTCCTGATTCCACATCCCAGATGCCTTCTCCATGTCTAAAGGTAAGACACACATGAGAAGAGGAGATGGTAGCCAAATATGTTGGTAGAGATTGGGAACAAGATCTTAAGGGGGCTCATCAGCCCATCTTCCAGATGTGTTGCTGCTTTTCTGTTCACTGTCAAAATAAGGGCATCCTCGGAAGAAACCATTCCCAGGAGCCTTGCCCTTTCTCCTGCCTCCTCTCTATTTCCAATCATCCACCTCAATTCTCTCTTCTCCTTTGTAGCTGCTCTTACTTTCCCCAATCACTTTTTCTTCTCTTGCTGCCCACACATAAACTCTCATTTTTCTCTTCCATTCTTAGCTTAGATGGGGCATGGAAGCCACTGGGTGGGCTGGCTTAGCTTGGACTAACCCCTGTCTAGGATCTTGGAATACAAACACAAGCCAGTCTCTGCCCTCAGGGAATTTCCATTCAAGTGGGATGAGTCAACATACATTTAATTCCATACAATTTTCTGAGCAATTACCTATTTCACCTGGGCACCATCTCTCAAATAGGCTTCCCTCTATCCTCTCACGTGGCCCCACCCTGGTACAGGCCCTCATCATTGTACACCTGAACAAATGCAGTGACTGCTGGGGGGTCTTGCTGCCTCAAGTCTCTCCCTACTCCAGGCCTCCCTTCATTTTGCTACTAAAGTAATCTTTCTAAAGTGCCCCACTACTCAGTCAGCTCTAGTGGCTTCCTCCCTCCTCCAGAATCGAATGCAAATGCTCTGTTTGTCCTTCAAAGCCTTTCGTAGCCTGTCCCCTCCTTTTTACACCTTACTCCCCAATACATAACCTCGATCCAGCGATGCTGGGCCACTGGCTGTTCCATGAAAAAGACCCTCAACCTCTTGGCTCTGGGCATTTCCAAAGGCTGTTTCCCTCCTCAACTCCACCTGCTGATTTTCCAGGCTCCCTTGAAGTCCTAACTAAAACCTCATGTGAGGGGCAGCTAGGTGGTACACTGGATAAAACACCAATGCAGGAGTCAGGAAGACCTGAGTTCAGATAGCACCTCAGACACTTGACACTCACTAGCTTTGTGACCTTAGGCAATTAACTTAACCCCAATTGCCTCATCCTGGGTCATCTCCAGTCATCCTGATGAATATCTGATCATTGTACTCAGATGGCTCTGGAGGAGAAGTGAGGCTGGTGACCTGCAAAGCCCTTCCTCACTCAAAACAAAGTCAAGTGCAAGTCATGTCATTATCTCTGTGATGGCAGGGTCTTCTTCAGCAATGAAGGATGAACCCATGAAACCCCATGTTTTGCAGGAAGTTTTTCATGCCCTCTTTTAATTCTCATATTTCTCTCTGTTAATTATCTCCTATTTATTTTGTACGTAGCTTGCTTTGTACGTACTTGTTTGCATATTGTCTCCCTCATTGGATTGTAAACTCCTGGAGGGCAGGCTCTGTCTTTTTCCTCTTTTTGACTCCCCAACACTTAGTACAGTGCCTACTATAGAATAGGGATTTAATAAATGGTTATTGATTGAATTATTAACTGTGTACCTTATGCCAGGTGCTGGGCATACAAAAATCAAATAAAAACCCAATTTTCCTACATTCCTATCTTTAAGCAACTTACTTCTTATTGGTGTGTGTGTGTGTGTGTGTGTGTGTGTGTGTGTGTGTGTGTGTGTGTGTGTTCATCCCTCATTGCCAAAGAAGACCATGCCATCAGAGAAATAATGACATGACTTGCACTTGACTTTGTTTTGAGTGAGGGAGGACTGTGCAGGTCACCAGCCTCGCTTCTCCTCCAGAGCCATCTGAATCCAATGACCAGATATTCATCATGACTGGAGATGATCCAGGATGAGGTAATTGGGGTTAAGTGGCTTGCCCAAAGTCACACAGCTAGTGAGTATCAAGTGTCTAAGGTGACATTTGAACTCAGGTCCTCCTGACTCCTGCACTGGTGCTCTATCCACTGCACAACCTAGCTTCCCCTTATGGGAGGTAGGGTGGGATACAATATATTCTAAGCAATTTCTTTAAAAGAGTAGAAGGTAATGTCAAAAGAGCTGCAGCTCTAATTACCAGGGGAATCAGGAAAGGCCTTGAGGAGGCAGCTGAGCCATGTTTTAAAGAAAACTCTGAGCTGCAGATGGAGTTATCAGTAAGTTGGAGGGTAGCAAGGAGAAAGGGAAAATTATGGCTTTGTGAGTGAAGAAAAGCAGTACATGAGAAGGAAGCTAAGGAAGTGGGATGTCCCAGACATAGGACCATATCAGAGTTGGAATAGTAGGAAGAGTGAAAGACTGAGGATGACTCAGAGGTTGCAGAGACCTGGATGATTTTGAGGACATTGTTCCCCTCCTCAAAGCAGGGAAATTTGGGAGATAGGAAGGTATAGTGTAGATGGCCATAAGTTTCATTTTGGACATGCTGAATTTGGATGTCCAGGAAGAGATGCCCATGAGGCAAATGGTCGCAGAGACCTGACATTCTGGGGAGAAATTGGGGTTTAGTTTGCAAGTTTAGGAGTGGGCTGGTAGCAACTGAACCCACAGGTTTGGAGCAGCTCCTTTCCCCAAGTGAGTCTTCAGCAATACACATAAGAACTAAAGACCGAGCATTATCTAATGCCAAAAGTAAGGAGCAATAATTAACAAATTTACTCATTAAAGCTCCAATTACAATTTTATGGGGAGCAAGGAACATGTGTTAGCAGTGATTGGGCCCTCCAGCCTAAACAGTGATGCCAAAGCAGGGACAGGTTGCTGAAACTCTGGTCTCACCAAGATCTTCCTCACCACTAATCCTAGCCACGTGACTCTAGGATTCAATGAAATGGACCACTTAGGCAAAACTCTAGCTCTGACTTATGAGCCATATGACCCAGAAAATTCCTTCTCTTTCCTGAATCTTGTTTTTCCTATCTGTAAAATGGTCATCATCGTACACACTATCTATCTGCCTCCAAGTGCTGCCAAAATAGGACTCGTTTTGCTGTTGTCATACTAATTGTGATTAATCGCGGTTTTGTTCCTATTACTCTGCAGACTCACAGTGGGATCCTCTCTGCTTGACTCTGCTGAAGAAATTCCATTTAATTTTTTTCTCAATATTTGATGAAAATAAAAATAAAAGACAGATGTCTTGGTAGAAAGATATCTATCTAAATCATCCTGGTTACACCAAGTAGCCCTCCCTTCCCCTTGACCACAGATGGCTTTGTTAGGTCCACCAGGGCCTCCCCTCCCCTTGCCTGTCCAGCCTGCAGCCTGGGACTAGCTGTGTCATGCCCATCCCCTACAGAGCCTGACCCCCCTGGAACTGGAGCAAATGAGGGGTTACATTCAACACAGCCAAAGGAACTTGATTAAGCATGGCTATGCATAATTAATAGTGAGTTTGTGCATTCTGAGAAAATAGGGCAAAGATGCCTTTTTCTCCACTTGGCTCTGCACATCTAGAATGATCTTAATCCTTTTATATTGGCCCAAAAGCCACATGAAAGCAAAGTGGTAAAGTACATAATATTCCTCAGTTTCCTCTCTTCATCACTGGAATTTTCTAACTCTGCCTCTACCAACATGTTGGCAGTTGCCCCACATTAACCTTGGCATGGTGGCTAGAATAATAAGGCAGTCCTTAGGTTGGTGTAAGGGGATCAGCTTAGTTTGGGGAGTCTGGGATGGATGTGATCTGCCACCCCCATCCCAATGCCTCCTCTCAAGGCGTCTTATGTGTCTCACCTTCTTATAGGCAGCTTGCTGCATGGGCTCTGCCAACCCTGGCAGTATGCCTTTAAGAAACAAAAAATTAATGCAAAGCTTATTACCGGCCCAATGGTTGCTAACGCTGCCTCTTTTCCACTGTCCAAGTGTCTGGATTTCAGCTTCAGATGAGTGTGGCCTGCTGGGACTTGGGCTGCCAGTTTAATTAGTGCTCAGTAATTTCAATAATGAGTGACAATTCATTGGGGCTTTTAGGTTGGTCTTCTGTTCAGAAGCAAATCAATAATCCCCAGTTTTTCCCCTTCTTTAAAGACAAGAAAGTGGCATGTGAGTTACATCAGACGAAGAAAATAAATGAGGAAAAGCCCAGGTCTCTCAGTAACTAGAGAGGCAATTGGCTTTAATGGGCCGGTCGGCCTCCCCGGTTGGGGGATGTTATTGGAGGAGCAGAAAGGTCATTAGGAGTGGGAAAGGGGGCTCCTAGGCTCCTCCCAGCCAATGCTGGGCCTTGCCTGTAACCATAGTGATTTGGGGAAATGAACACAGGTAGACGGATTGCTCCCCGAATCCCCAGGCTTCCCCGATTATTGCCTCTGAAGATAGAAAAACAATTGAGGCTAATTGTATGAGAGTGAGTTTATTACAAACATAAATGGGAAGGGGAAAAGGAACCAAAGATATTTATTCTTCCCCAGCTCCCCCCACCCTCCTTCTCACCATCTTAGCATCTCAGCTTCCATATAGACAATGACCTCACCTTGGACCAAGCTTCCTCTTGTTGCCCAATAGAAAGGAATCTGGGCTTTTTTTTTTAGGGTGGGGGGGATGGTATCTATGCTTGCTGGAAACCAGACCATGCTGTCTGAAGATGGGGCCATATGTGAACCATCATCACACTGCAAAATACACCAAGGGCCCTCCAATTACGGGTTGTTGTAGGCGATGATATGGACTCAAAGAGCAAGGACAGGAATTTATCTTCTCCAAGATGTCTGTGTACTCTGCCTTCCCCAGTCAGCGGCTGAGAAAGTTATCTCCCTTACAGTGGGCAGCTCACCAGACCACAGGAATCTGGTTTTATTTCTATTTTTTTTGTAAACTCTCTGTGTTCGCTTTTGTCAGAGATACAAAGGAAGCAGTCTGCATAAGGTGTTGTGATTTGCAGTATACAGGCCCATTAAAAAAACACAAATGAAATCCCCAGCTGGGAAGGTCAAGTCTAATGAGGTGGGCTGTGGTGAGGAGTGGTAAGTCACAGCATCCCCCGTGTCGGCCAGAGGTGATTCCCAGACAACAGCTGCTGATGGTGATTAGAATCTGACACTCACCCTCCTTCTCAGGTGCTGCCTTGTTTTTTTTTTTTTTCCTCACTAGAGAACAGATTAATTGTATATCAACTGATATACATAAAAAGAGAGCTGAGAGTAGGCTTAATAAAGTAACATTAAAGAGGCAGTCCCCAGAAATTTGGGTGTGTATATTCTTAATTAAGTCCCCTTGTACTGTACCAGAGTTCCAAAGCCTTTATCTCTCCTGTATCCAATGTTGAAGGGAATTGGAGAAGGGGCGCTGTAGGCAAGCTTAGAGAATTGGCTCTTGAACTTTCAGCCTCCATCCTAGTTGCATTTCATAGTGGATGCAGAGGGAGGGGTTGGGGCTATCCCAGCCCTGATTTTTCCCCAGTCTGCACTGGCCATCAGCATCCCCCTTTAGAGTTCTGAGAGGTCCTTCCTCCCCAGTGAAAAGGCAAGAAACCCACTGAAATGAAGACATTGTTGTTATTTCTATAAAGTATGATACCTGACTCCTGCCTGCCTCACCCTGGTCCACAACTCCTGAGTGAGAGAACCAGAAATACCATATTTAACCAAAACATTTGAAAGAAATTCACTCATAAGCCCAAAGTGAATTATTCACCATCAAGCACCTTGAGAGCAGATGCTTGGGAAATGACCTTAGAGTTCTGGTTTATTATTTCAATGCTCCAACTCAAGAGGCGTGGCAGGATTACTTTGCCAAGGGAAAAATAAAGAACCTACATCTCCTTAGACTAAATGCTGGGAAGAGGCCTTAGCCATTGTCTAGTTCCCACTGTCCCTTTTTATTTTACAGAGCAGGTGATGGGAGTCTTTGCATTGAGAGTTATAGAAAAACCCAGACACCTGAGAGGACAAATCAGAAAATTCAAGAACTCAGAAACCAAACCAAACAAACAGTCTAATCTCATTTGTTTTTCTTTCCCAAAGGTATCTAGGTATTTCTGGCCAGACTTCTCGAGAGATGAAGGACTTCTCTGCATTGGGCAACCAAGAGCCTTGGCCAGGTGAAAGTCACAATCCATGCAGAGCTGAGGGTCTTAGCCACTTGTCAGATGGTCTCAATTTAATGTTTGTTTGCTTGTTTATTTTTGACCAGACCTGGCATTGTGTTCTTATGAGAAATGCCCAGTGTGTGTCTTAGAGATCTGCCTCAGGCACTAAGAGATTAAATGGATCGCTCAAGGTCACATGGCCAGGATGTGTCAGGGACTGGACTTTCTAGCCTCTAGGCCAGTTCTCCACTCATGGCCCTTCAGCACTGCCCTTTGTACACTGAATGTAGAAAAGAATGCACATCTCAAGAAAAATCTACTGTTACTCACTCACTTGATATCCATATACTTTGGATGTTAACATATCCGAAAATCCCCAGTATCGTGAGGGTGAGTGCACTTTCCATGACCCAGATACAGACAATTCCACATCTTAGTAGATGTTATTCAAGAGCTCTGGCCAAAAATTCACCGATTGGTGGCCAGCCTTTTGGTAATATGCCTCTCTGTAAGCAATTTAGGCTGGTCCACAAATGCAACCCAATATCTCCTTTTCCTTGCTAGGCTGGTCCTCAATGCATTTGGCAGAACTCTCCCTGACTACAGTACTATTGACTTATGCTGAAAAAATCCAGTGTCCTCTCTATACCACGATAACATTGAAGGAGGTCCCTTAAGGATAGACTTCTATATAGTTTATATAGTAGCACATATGGTCCTGAAAGAAAATTTACCCTAATATATTATAAATACAACATTCAGTATAAATACCTTCTTCAAATAAGTTAGTCAAATAAAGTCATGTCTAAATAACTGGAAAAAATACCAGTTGCTCAAGCTAATACAATAAAAATCACAATTTTACCTAAATTAATTTACTTATTTAGTACTATACCAATACAACTACCAAAAAAAATGTTTATTGAGCTAGAAAAAAATAATAATGAAAATCATCTGGAAGAACAGAAAGTCCAGAATATCGAAGAAATTAATGAAAAGAAATGGTAGGGAAGGTAGCCTAGCTATGCCAGATATTAAATTGTATTATAAAGCAGCAATCATCAAAACCACTTAGTATTGGGATAAGTGGAATAAGCTACGTACAGAAGACACAGTAGTCAAAGACTATAGTAATCTATTGTTTGATAAACCCAAACGCTCCAGTTTCTGGGATAAGAACTCACTATTTGACAAAAACTGCTGGGAAAACTGGAAAATAGTATGGCAGAAACTGGGCATAGATCAACATCTGACACCATATTCCAAAGAAAAGACAAAATGCGTTCACATTTAAGATGTAAAGACTGATACTATAAGCAATCTAGGAGAGCAAGGGATAGTTTGCCTGTCAGACTTATGGAGAATGGAAGAACTTATGATCAAGCAAGAGATAGAGAACATTATGACATGCAAAATAAATAATTTCCATTACATTAAATTGAAAAGTGTTTTGCACAGACAAAACTAATGCAACCAAGATTAGGAGGGAAGCAGAAAACTGGGAAAGAATTTTTTAAATTTTTAAAATTTTACGTTACTTATCAGTGTCTCTGATAAAGACTTCATTTCTAAAATGAGTAAAATTTGTAAGAATACGAGTCAAATAACTTCTTGCCTATTTTGGTCCCTGTAACAGCAGAATTATAATATGCACATATATTGATAAATGGTCAAAGGATATGGAAATGCAGTTTTCAGAGGAAGAAATTCAAGTTGTCTATAGTCATATAAAAAATGTTCTAAATCACTATTGATTAGAGTGATGCAAATCAAAACAACTCTGAGGTACCACATCATACCTATCAGACTGGCTAACATGACAAAACAGGAAAATTATAAATGCAGGAGAAAATGTGGGAAAATTGAGACACTAATGCATTATTGGTGGAGTTGTGAACTGATTCAACCTTTTTGGAGAACAATTTGGAACTATGCCCAAAAGGCTGTAAAAATGTGGAAACCCTTTGACTCAGCAATACAGCTTCTAAGTCTGTATCCCAAAGACATAATATAAATGGGAAAAGGACACATCTATACAAAAATATTGATAGTAGCTCTTTTTGTGATGGCCAAGATTTGGAAATTGAGGAGATGCCCATCAATTAGGGAATGGCTGAACAGGTTATGGAATATGAACATAAGGGAATACCATTGTGCTATAAGAAATGATGAGCAGGCAATGTTGAGTGAGGGGAGCAGAACCAAGATAACCAGGCTGTACATAGTTACAGCTACATTGTGTGATGACTAACTTTGATAGACTTGACTCTGCTCAGTAAAGTAAGGTTCTAAGACAACGCCAAAAGACTCATAATAGAAGATGCCATCCACAGAGAAAGAATTATGGAGTCTGAATGCAGATCAAAGCAGACTATTTGCTCTCTCTCTTTTTTGTTTTGTTTTTTCTTTCTTGTAATTCATTCCATTGGTTCTAATTCTTCTTTGCAACATGATTAATGTGAAAATATGCTTAATGTGAATGCATATGTAGAGCCTATATCAGATTGCATGCCATCTTGGGGAGGAGGGAAAGGGGGAGAAAATTTGGAACTCAAAAGCTTGTGGAACTGAATGTTGTAAACTAAAAATAAATTTTAAAATATTTGAAAATAAATAAATAAAATGTGTGTGTGTGTGTGTGTGTGTGTGTGTGTGCATATTATAATCCTGACATTACAGGGCCAAAAAAGGCAAGAAGTTATTTGAACAGCTTACTCCAAGAAAAGTTTGGACTATGTTGTATTATAATACAATACTTTTTGGACCATTGGAATATAGATTGAAAGGGAGAAGAAAATTCAAATAATATAGAAGAGAAGGAAGGAAGAAGAAAGAGAGAGAGAGAGAGGGAGAGAAGGGAGGGAGGGAGGAAAAAGGAAGGGAGGAAGGAAGGAAGGAAAGAAGGAAGGAAGGAAGGAAAGAAGGAAGGAAGGAAAGAAGGAAGGAAGGAAGGAAGGAAGGAAGGAAGGAAGGAAGGAAGGGGAAAAAGGGAGAGAAGAAAAAAGATAAAAGCCAGAAACTACTTAGCTTTGCCAATTTATCAGTCCCTGCCTTGAGATCTGGTGTGTTATAATGGGTGGAGGGCTAAAGAATACCTGAGTTCTATTGTTACCCCTACACATAGGGACTATGTGATAATAAACAAGTCATGTGATCTCTCACTGTCCCCCAGGCAACTCTCTAAAGTCATAACTTAGCAATTAATTAGGTGATGACCTGCATTCTTAGAGTTTCTTCCTTAAGGGTTCTCAATATCAAAGAAATCCAAGGTTTCATCAAGAGATACATTTCACCATCCATTATTAAACCAGGATTTCTTAACCTACAGTCCCTAAACTATAATAATAATAATAATAATAATAATAATAATAATAATAATAATAACTATATCAAAGTAATTGATTTCTTTTGTAATCATATGCATTTTATCTTGCACATTTAAAAAGTTTCCTGAGAAGGTGCTCATAGACTCTGCCATAATACCAAAAGGATTCGTGAAATAAACAAGTTTAAAAAACTCTAATCTCATAAGCACGTGTTTGTGTACACAACCAGAGAGACAAAGAAAGGAGAGACACCGAGGGATCTCCTCATAGGAGAAACTATGAATGAATCTCAGAGCTGGAGCTTTGGCCTCCCCTCATGACCTTGGACTGCTCTTCCAACATTCAAAGCTGATAGTGGAATACCCTTGAGTCAGATTTCTAAAACACCTTAACATTTACAAAATACTCTCATCATAATTCTGGGAGGCAGATAATACAGTGTTGTCACTGCTTTTTTGTAAATAAAGAACCTAGTGCTCAAAAAGGTTGTGTCTCGCTTAAGAGACAGGTCATAGCACTAGTAATGGGATTAAGGAGCATTTGAAACAGGTCATTGCATTCCAAGTCCAGTGCCCTCTCTACTAGACTATTCTGACTTTCATCATAGTGAAATAGGTATTTTTTGTTTATTTTCCATTTAATGACATATGATATCTAACTACATCTATCCTTTGTATTTAAAATAGCAAAATTTTCCAAATATAATCTTTCTTCTTTTAAGTGGATCCACTAAGGAGTGGAACAGCGGATAGAGCACCAGGCCTAGAGTCAAGAAGATTCACATTTGAAGTTCAAATCTGGCCTCAAACATTTGCTAGCTGTGTGACCCTGGGCTAATCACTTAACCCTGCTTGCCTCAGTTTCTTCACCTATAAAAATGAGCTGGAGGAGTGCCAGGCCTAGAGGCCTGTGTGGGCTAGCCGAGTCTTCTTACCTCATCTCCGAGGTCTTCGGTTGGCCAAAACCAGATGCTCATATGAGAGAAAGGACGTTCCAGAGTCGAACAAGGGTTGAGTTTTATTTCAGGGTCTAGTTACAAGTGCAGGGGGTCTTCCTTAGGAGGAAGAGGGGGAGATTTCCTAAGGAGGCTAGGATCTTAAGGGATTGGAAGTAGAAGTACAAGCGGGGAGAGAGGGGGAGGGGAGAGAGGAAAGAAGAGAAGCGGAGCCTACTGTCCTCTTGGCTCCTCACGTGCTAAGAGAGCTTTCAGGCTTCCTCAATCCTACTTAACCTTGAGCCACACAGTTTGCATCTGAATACCGTGCTGTTAGATAACAATAGTGTGCCCAGATCCGGGACGACCTCGAGGGCAGGGAGACTCCACCCATCACGTATCTCCCGGGGAGAGGCGGAAATACCCGAGCTAGCCGAGCTAGCTCAGTCTGACCTTCTTGAATCCCCGCTGTTCATGGAGGGCCTCGTAAGACTCTAAGATTTAGAAGTCCCACTTTTACCCACCCGAGACTGTCCACACGGATTTGAACTTCCAATCCCAACAGAGGAGGAAATAGCAAACCACTCCAGGATCTTTGCAAGAAAACCCCAAATGGGTTCACAAACAGTAGGACATAATTTTAAAAAAACTCCACAGTTGAACAACAACTACCACTGGCTTATCAGGGAACTTCCCTTCTTATGTGGGTCCTTCTTGCCCTACAACATCCTATCACCTGTTTCCTGCACACATTGAAATATCCCTCTAAAAAGTTAATCCTCTTCTCCCATTCATGGCTTTTCTAAAGGATTTTCTCTCATCCCCCTCTCAGCCCTGTTTCTGGCTTTCTGGACTTCAAAATCACATTGGGTACCTTTAACTACCTTGTCCCCCAACCCCTAGGCCCCACTGCTAATCTCTTTATCATGTGTTATCTTCTCTTTAATGGAACATAAGCTCCTTAGTGGTAGAGACTTTCTTTTCACTTATATTTGTGAAATTCTCAATGCGTATTACAGTGCCTGAAACAGAGGGAGTGCTTAATTAATGCACTATTTGGGGGTAATCATGGAACAAAGAGAATAAATATGAATTTTGATTCTTTCAAATCATAGAAAGCTAATATGAAATGACATTGCAGATGATACAGATAGGATTGGATTGTGGTCAGACCAATTCACCATTGCTTGGGTAGTCCAAAGGAATAGCACTTTGGGGTTCATAGACAAGATACATGGATGGCACCTAACTTTGGAGCACAAATTGAAAGATTCATCCAATTATCCATATTCCTTGAAATATGGATGAAATCAGGATGTCTGAGATTATGTAGGGGAAAAATTAAGAAGAAAAACACACATTCCAGTTCTTGGTGTGGTACAGCCAATGTTTCAATGGCAAGCATTCCCAGTCAGGCCATGATCACCATGACTACATCAAAAGGAGAACAGAATTAACATGAAACAATAACAGGTTCAGCAATCCAACTATTTCATTTAAATTGGAGGCATTTCAGAAGACTAACATGTTCCTTTGGTCATAGGAATATTCTAGGAGTAGACCATATATGAGGTTCTCCTCATGAATTCAAGATGCCCAAGGGATATACCTGTCCAACACTGCTCTCCTTAACTGTTGTCCTTAGACATATAAGCTTACCTTCCATGGCCTCAGGGATATTTTCTGAGCCTATATATGTGAGCATCTGGCCAATTTCCAGAGATTATGGAAACCTGGAGGTCAAATTGTACATTATCATCCCCTCAAAATTCAGATGGGAATAGACAGGGAAATTTAATAAAAGTAGAGACTTTTATGAGAATGAACTCATCTGCTTGACCAACCAACAAACACTTATGGAATATCAGCTTTATGCAGAGCACCATTTCAGTGCTGGGAGCCAGACCATACTGAGATGTCTATAAAGTAAGACCAGTTTCCTAGGGTTTCTAATCAGAGGATCTGAGTTCAAAAATCTCTGTCACTTTCTACCTGTAAGACTGTGGGCAAATCATGTCCCCTCTCTGAGCCTCACATTCTGCGTTTGTAAAATCAAGTAGACTTGATGGTCTCTGTAGTCTTTTCAGAATTTATCTATGAAAATACCCCTGTCTCCTAGACATAGAAGAAATAAACACAAATGTCTGTAATGTACAATATGATATGACACCTACTAAAGGGGGGCAGAACAGAGCTGCGAGTGTATTCTCTCATACTACAGGTCATCAAGCAAAATCTATATGACCACTTGTCAAGTAGATTGTTACTAATGATTTATTTTTAATTACATTTGATTTTTTTCAATGAATTCACTTTTGTTTTTCTTTCTCTCACTCCCCATCCCATTGAAAAAGAAAGAAAAATGAAATCCTTGTTCCAAATATGAAGTCAAGAAACATAAATTCACATATTGTCCATGTCTAAAAAAACATTTGCCAACCTGCACTCTGAGTCCATCTTCTTTGTTACAAAGTGGTAGTATCTTTCATACTGAGTCTTTCTTTGATATATTTGAGATATAAACCTAAAGGTAGCATTGGTGTATTAAAGAAAATGTTCAGTCTAATAAACTTTGGACATAGTTAAAAGCTGCTTTCCAGAATAGTGAGACCATTTCACAGTTCTACCAACAATATGTGATTCCTCCATCATAGTTTTCCTTTTCTGTCAACTTTGACAATCTGACGGATGTGAAGTAGAACCTCAGAGTTCTTTTAATTTGCATTTTCTCCAGTTACAAATGATCTAGAGAATTTTTTTCATATCACCATAGGTAGCTTTGACCTCTAAAAACTGCCTTTTCATGGCATTTGACCATTTATCAATAGGGGAATGGCTCTGATTCTTAAAAGTTAGACTTAATTCCTTATATATCTTAAAAATGAGAACTTTATCTGAAAAACTTACTGAAAATTATTTTCCTTATTAATTTTCTTCTTTTCATATTTTAGCTTCTTTGATGTATTGATGCAAATACGTTTCAATGCAATAAAAATCAAACATTTTGCCATCTGTGATTCTCTCTATCTCTTGATTGATGATGAACTTTTCACCATCCATAAGTTCTGACAAGTAATTTTTCCCTATGACCATTGTTTATTATGTCAGTCTATGTCTGCTTATTATAAACAACATGCTTTGAGGTTCTATTTTCTAATCCATTCTGCTGTCGTTTTCCATTTCATGACTTTCACATTCACAGTGATTTCTACATCCAAGGCAAAATCTTGTTCTGGAAAAATGACTCACCAAGGTTTTGCCTTGGATTTAGAAACCAAAGGCTTTTTCTATCTGGTTCATTTTTCTATAGTTTGGTGGAGGACTTATGGAGAAGATCTCAGCTTTACCTTTTCTTACTACGATGTCACCTTGACTGGGTCTATCATGTGAAAGCACTTAATAAGTATATTGAGGAAGCAATTCTTTTTTGGGGGATATGGCTTCATCTAGATTAATGGTTCTCATTGGTTGTATCAGACATGGTCATAGGTCAGAAGTCTTGATCAGGTGCACCTGGAAAAAAAAACATACACATAAGGAAGTTTCCCAATTCTCCTACATTTCATTATTTCCTACTCACCATGCTGTGTGCAATCATCATTATCATCAAAGGTTGAGAACTGCTGGACTCTGGCTTCTGAGAACTCCAATGATGTGATTCTGTTATATGAAGTCTAGAAAACCCAGAATTACATAAAATAGTGTGAATTACAAGGACCTAGGGTAAAATGGCTTACTGTGGATTCACAGCAACTTGGGACTTAAAATGCTATGGTAATTGGTTTGAGGATCAGTTGAATACATTATTCAAATAACCCTTTAGGGAACATATTTTAGGTTATTAGTAAGAAATGAAGCAATTGCCTCCCAAAAGGATATGGAAAACTTGTGACAAAGTGAAGCTGTGGTTTGATTAGTGAGAGATCATCTCTGTTGATCGCCACCTGCCCCTGGCCCAGACGCCATTGTCAGTATGAACAATGGGAATCAGTAAGTTAGAAGGAACAGGCATCCTTAGCCCAGTGCCTGGCATGTAGTTGGTGCTTAATGAATATTTGTTGATTGATTGGTTGAGTCTTAGTGTCCAAAGATCCATAGAGAAAGCCTAATGGCTGATGGAGAAGGCGGAAAAGATGTACCCAACACAGTATTGGACAAGACATATTCTCCAGTCTCTAATAACTCAATTCTCTGAATCCTTACCTGAAGAGAGAGAGAGAGAGAGAGAGAGAGAGAGAGAGAGAGAGAGAGAGAGAGGAATTTGCATAATAGAGAAAATATAGCTTCATCCACAAGACAAGACATCCAAAAATATCCTGCTTTACAAGTCAATTTTGAAGAATTCTAATCTTTAAGACAATTGCTCAACATACTCTGTCCACCATCCTGAATGTTCTGACAAGATGCCCAAACTGAACTATAAGTAAGTACCTGAAATACACCCAGGATTCTTCTCTTGTTCCTTCTTGCTTGTGCACCCCACACCCAAACTATTCCCCACCCCACTATAACACAGCAAGTAGAACTGAATCCACCTAGGCATGTGAGAAAGAGCCAGAGATTTCTGGGAAGAGTAAGGCTTCTTTCTGTCTGGGGTGGCCCCTAGGTTAGGGAATCTGACAGTTGACAGAGGCTTTGTTCAGAGCAACTACTCTGACTTCCCCCTTCCCTGTAAAAAGCTACAGTAACTGATGTATCTCCTGCAGAGAATGAAAGAACAAGATGCAGGAATGAAATTTGACCAAGGCTAATGTGAATGGCTAAACCAGACCTGAAGGAGAGGGGACCAGTATCTAGCTGAGCACCAATATCTAACTATGGCCTGAGGGAATCTACCCAAGGCAGGGACAAACACTGGTGAAAAATAAATTCCGAAAGTGGTAGAAGGCTGAGAGACAGCTCTGCTGTCCATCTCTAAGAATATATCTGCCAACAAATGCAGTAGGGGAAGTCAGAAAATAAATGAAAAAGGAACATAGGAGGGAAAAGAAAAGATAAAATCATTAAAGATTTTAAAAGAAAAAAATTAAAACATACCATCTGCAGGAAAATCAACAAGGAGGACACTAAAATTAGAAGAAAGATGAATATAAAAGAGAAAAAAAGTTACCCATTTATCCAGGAGGTAAACAAATGTCAGAACCTATGTCTTGCACAGGAGACATTATTAGCAGAATAGGAAAAAAAAAACCTTGAATCCATGATGGTCTCTACAAAGAAGGCAAAGAGAACAAAATATTTTACATCCAAATATGCTTATATGAATAATAATCTAGAAGAAGTAAATCAAAAAGTAGCAATGTTAAAAGAACACATGATCCCTATGTAAGCAAAAACCATTGATCTTGAAGAAAGTATATAAAAAGACCCTAACCCTCACTGAAGGAAGGACTGTAAGTCTTCCAGAAGAACAAGTCAAATTTAAAATCCTAAAGACCACAGCAAGAAATAATAGAAAACATCTACTGAAATGAACACACAACAAAAGAACTATTCAAAATCATTCACAGATTGTCCCAAGGGGAAAAAAATACCTTACACCTCAAAATCTTAAAATCTTAGACATACAGAAAAATTTAACAAATTCCAGAGGAAAAAACAATCAAGAAATGACAAGGAAAAAGACTTTCAAATAGAAAGAAAAGGAAATTTGAATAATATAAGACTATTCTACATCCATTAGAAACTATAGCAGAGAATATGATACTATACTCCAAAAATTAAAAACATCTTAAGATGCAACCTGAAATGGTATTCCCTGAAAACTTGAGTCTTATAATCAATGAATAATGAAAAAAAATGGATGTTCACTAAAAGAATAGCATTTAAGACAATTCTGGAGGCAGGAAAGCAGGAACATTTACAAATTTACAAATTGTCAATTTATAAATATCCTCCCAAACTGAAATGTAATAGAAGTAAACAAGCATTAGTTACAAAATAATTCAAATTTTTCCTAAATATTTTTAAGGATTGGTAATTTAATCACATATACACACACACACACACACACATATGTGTGTATGTATATGTGTGTGTGTACGTATTATGCAAGGAGATCAAGATGAAACGGAATGTAAAGAAAGAGAAGTAGTGTTGGCAAAGTAGACCTGAATCACCATGGACTTCAATTTCCCTGAAAGTGAATAAGTTCTATTTTGTGAGAATAAACAAGACTAGGATGGGGGTGGCAGGAAGAGATGTGTCAGTAGTAAGAAAATAAGTGAAGAATAGAGGGGACTTTGTGATGGACCGTAATCAAGTTCATGTGAACAAAGACGAGTAGATTAATCCTACATTCTTCACGTAAGAAGAAGGGCTGTAGGAGAATAGGATGAAAGGAAGGATTGAAAAAGGGTTAAAGAAAAGAGGTGATAGCGACCCAGCAATGTAGGGGGAGGGGTTCTGCTGAAGAATACTCCCATGGGGTAAAAAGATAAATATAATGAAGACAGAAACCTTACAATGGGTCTAAATCATGGGTTAGTTGGTACGTAGGGAAACCTCTTCCTCTAATAGTGTTGTCTCTCCTTGAACAACCTTTTCCCCCCTCAGGAAAATGTAGATTAGGGTCATTGAGAGTAAATGATGTCCCATAATGTTGGGAAGACATAGCCTCAGAGATAAGATTGTGTGCCAAATAGGAAAGAGAATGATCATGAGGAGGACAGGGTAATAGTTATCATAAAGCAATGCTTCTATAAGCTTTATTTTTTTTGTGAATCGAAACTTCTTATAGTGAGGCTTAACAGCAAAAAAGGGGGCTATGATATGGCAAAATGTACAAAGGAAATGACATAGAACTTGGTTAGAAGAGAGAGCTAAAACTCAATATTCCAGAGCTTTAGTTCTATAAGGAATATAAAAATGTTAAAAAATACAATGTTAGTATAAAGACCACAAATTTAAAAAAAGAAAAACATTGGAATACACAGGAGGTGACATGAATCAATTAAGACAACAAAGTTAAAAAAAAATCTTAGAAAAAGACTTAGAAAAACAATATAAATCAATGACATAAAAGAAGGGGAGAAGAAAGGAGAGAGATTTTGAACAAATCATTTAACTGAGAAAGGGAAAAAGAGGGGAAGGAAAATGGAAAGAAAGAGATGACCAAGTAAAAATAAAAATTCAATAAATTAAGTGAAATTTCTAGCAATGGAAATTGTTGACAGACAACAGAGAAAGTTTAAGGTAGGCAAGAGTGTGTGAGATACACATACGTGGGAAAAAAGATTAACTAAAACTAGTTATAGTAACAAAATATCACCTTAAAAGAAAAAGAAAGCCTTTTTCAAACTACTAATTAAAAGTACTAGAGAGGCTTGTCGGGAGGGCGGGGCGGGGTGGGCGGGGTGAGAAGCCTGGGAGGAGGGACCCCCTCCCTCTGGCCGGGCTCCCTGCCCGGGGTCCCAGCTGGACCTCACCGGGAGAGGGTGTGCAGGGGAGACCCAGCACCTGGAGCTGCCAGCCTTTGTCCCTCTGGGCAAACACTCAGAAGCTGCCCCTCCCCTAATGAAGCGAGTCTTATAGCATGATTATGAAGTTTCTATTTCAAGATGTTTCTTCTGGAATAAAAATGAATTTCATATGGCAGAATCAAGGTAATTGATTTGATACATAAAAAAGTGGTGCATATTTTTAATAAATAACAATGACAACTTTCCATATGAATGGGCCTGTTATGAATCAGACACTGAAGTAAAAAGTGTTGATCTGACATCTCCAGAAGAACCTCAGAGACATCGAGAGATGGTGGTTGATTGTCCTGGAGATTTGCAAACAAAGAATGATGCCAGTTCGTAGAAGTACATAACTAGAACGAATTCGCCAACAGCAAGAGGACATGAGACGTAGGAGAGAAGAAAAAGGGAAAAAACAAGAACTGGACCTTAATTCTTCCATGAGACTTAAGAAACTAGCACAAATTCCTCCCAAAATTGGAATAGATAATCCTATATTTGATACTGAGGAAGAAGTTGTCTTGAAGAGTCCTCATTATGCTATGAAGGTACTAGAAGTGCAAGACCTGCTCTCTTCACTCAAGTATATTCGACACACTTTGGTAGATTCCCAGATTCAGGATGACATTGCTCTGCTTTTACAACTTGTACAGAATACTGATTTACAGAATGCATTTAAGACACACAATGCTGTCACGGTGCATATGAATAAAGCCAGCCCTCCATTTCCTCTTATCTCCAATGCACAAGACCTTGCACAGGAGGTAAAAGCAGTTTTGAAACCAAGTCATCAGAAGGAAGGCCAGGACTTAAACGCTTTGCTAAATGCTCCTCACATTCAGGCACTCTTACTGGCCCATGATAAGGTTGCTGAACAGGAAATGCAGCCAGAGTCCATCACAGATGAGAGAGTTTATGAGAGCATTGACCAGTATGGAGGAGAGACTGTAAAAATAGTTCGTATTGAAAAAGCTCGAGATATTCCATTGGGTGCTACAGTTCTTAAAGAAATGAATTCTGTCATCATTAGTCAGATAGTGAAAGGAGGAGCTGCATAAAAAAGTGAACTATTACATGAAGGAGATGAAGTTCTGGAGATTAATGGCATTGAAATTAGGGGAAAGGATGTCAATGAGGTTTTTGACTTGTTGTCTGATATGCATGGCACACACATTTGTACTGATTCCTAGCCAGCAGAACAAGCTCCCTCCTGCCAAAGAAACGGTAATCCATGTTAAAACTCATTTTGACTATGATCCTTCTGATGACCCTTATGTTCCTTGCAAGAATTAGGCCTGTCTTTTCAAAAAGGAGATATACTTCATATTATCAGCCAAGAAGATCTTAACTGGTTGCAGGCCTACCGGGAAGGAGATGAGGATAATCAACCTCTGGAGGGACTTGTTCCAGGGAAAAGTTTTCAGCAACGAAGAGAAGCCATGAAGCAAACCACAGAAGAAGACAAGGAACCAAAAAAATCAGGAAAACTACAGTGTGCTAAGAAGAATAAAAAGAAAAGAAAAAAGTTTTATATAATGCTAATAAAAATGATGATGATGACAATGAGGAGATACTAACTTATGAGGAAATGTCGCTCTATCGCCAGCCAGCAAATAGGATAAGGCCTATCATCTTGATTGGCCCATAGAGCTGTGGCTAAAATGAACTTCGTCAGAGGCTTATGAATAATGAAGCAGATAGGTTTGCAGCTGCAGTTCCGCATACAACTCGGAGCAGACGAGACGATGAAGCAGCTGGCAGAGATTACCACTTCATTTCACTACAAGCTTTTGAGGCAGATGTAGCTACTAGAAAGTTTATCGAACGTGGTGAATTTGAGAAAAATTTGTATGGTACCAGCATAGATTCTGTGAGACAAGTAATCAGCTCAGGCAAGATAGGCCTTTTAAATCTTTGTATACAGTCATTGAAGAGCCTTCGGAATTCAGACTTGAAATCATGTATTATCTTCACTGCACCCCCTTCACAAGAAAGGCTTCGTGCATTATTGGCCAAAGAGGACAAAAATCCCAAGCCAGAAGAATTGAGAGACACCCTTGAGAAGACGAGAGAGATGGAGAAGAATAATGGCCACTACTTTGACACTGTAATTATGAATTCATATCTTGAGAAGGCATATCAGGAGTTGCTTCGATTAATTAGCAAACTTGAT
This sequence comes from Notamacropus eugenii, assembly GCF_028372415.1. Classification (NCBI taxonomy): domain Eukaryota; kingdom Metazoa; phylum Chordata; class Mammalia; order Diprotodontia; family Macropodidae; genus Notamacropus; species Notamacropus eugenii. The sequence continues at coordinate 285,296,817 of NC_092872.1, read as the reverse complement.
ACTGAACCTCAGTGGGTACCATCCACCTGACTAAGGTGAAAAAAAAATCATTCCATAGCATGATTGTACTTTTCTCTAGCAAACTGCCAACAAGGAAAATTGCCTCCATACTTTAATGAGGCTTGAGTATTAGGTGTCCAACAGTGTCTTTATACCTTTGTTTTTATACCTCTTATGTTAATATGATTGGGAGAAGGTCTTCTGGCTGTTTATGAAGAGAGATCTTCACCTATGTCTTTCTAGGGATTCTTTATTCATTTTTTGATTATAAATTTAAGTTTAAAACAAAGCAATCCCATTTTAATCATAAAAAATCTTTCAGTCCTGTTTTTACTTAATAACAAAATGTTTTCTATCGAATCATACTTCATATTTCCAGAAAATGTAGTACATGTGCATACAAATGTGTGTGCATATAAAACAATCCATGTCACATAGTTATAAATATTGATGTAATTTAACACTTAAAAGAATTTACCTTGTGGAATCTTTGATCATTTCAGAATATGCCTATCAACTACAGGGCAGGACATCATTTGCCCAAAAAAACTGGTTTTTGTCATCAGAAGTGCTTTCTTTAAAAAAAAAAAAGGGCAAAAATACACTATTTCATTTTATTTTTTTATTAAAGAACTCTGCTATTTTGGTCTGTTTCAACACTGTTAGGTTTGAATTCATTCTAAAGCATATAATATTTAATCATAAACTAGATTCTGTTTTGATGGAACTATAATTTGGCTAACGTTTATATTGTGAATATTTCAGACTTCCATCTTTTCAAACTTTGTACATTAAACTTCATGTTCATCAACCTTGAGTCCAATGAAAGACCTCAAAAAAACAAAAAAGCCAAAAAAAGAACTAGACACAGAAACTGAGGCAAACATAAGTCTAACTCTTAAAACTTTTAATGTAAAAGGATCTGAACAATCTAATTAAATGAAAGAAAAATAGAGCTAATTTGTAAAGAAAATCTTTCCATCTGTTGCTTACAAGAAACACATCTCAAAATAAATATAGATGTAAAAATGTTGAAATCCTGAGTCTGCTTTGTCATGATGGTTTTGACTCATGCTTTATTTAGATTAACCTAACGCATCAAAAAATTATGCTTAAATGATCCACATAAACTGACATCAATAAAATAACAATAGCACATATTTCTGTAACATTTGATCATCTATAAGGCACTTAAAATATACTATCCCATTTGATCCGTACAATTACCTTGAGGCAGATGCAGTTATTATGCCATTTTATAGATGCCGAAACTGAGTCTGAGTGAGGTTAAAATGAATTGTTCAAGGTCACACAACCAGGTAGGTGTTTTAGGCATAATTAGAACTCAGGTCTTCTTGACTCCAAATCTAGCATTCTATTTAAGATAATAACTATCCTCTAAACAGCATAGTTTCCAAATTTATAAATGAAAAACAAACAGAATTGCAAAACAATATTCTTCTGCCACTATAACAATGATAATATCAATAATGAGATAATTCAATGTTCTCTCAGAGTTTGGCAAACCTAAAAATATACTTTTTGAAAAGGGAAAATACAAAATTAAAGAAATTGCTGGAGAATTTGGAGTTAAAAAGCTTTACATCATCTTGTGAATGAGACCACTAAAGAACACACATCATTTCTAGTGCATCATAACACTTTAAAAAAAAAATTGACACTATATTAAGGCAAGGAGAAATTTCAAAGACATATAAAAAAGCAGAAATACTAAATAAATAATTTACAGACAATAATGCAACAAAAATAGCGATCAATTCAGGGAGCCCAAAAGGCACAGACCTAAATAAAGACTTAATAACAAAGACCTAATAACAAATGGGTTAAAGAACAAATCATGGAAACAATTAAAACGTATGTGAAAGAAAATAAGAATTATGCAAAAACATTAAAATTTTAGGGCATAATACTAAAGCAGTCACTAGGGGAAGAATTCTATCGCTAAATAACATGCATTGACAAAATACAAAAAGTGATGCTTAATGAACTGAATATTCATAAAAAGTTAGAAATCCAAGAAATAAATCCAAATAAGCACAAAATAAGAAATCTGGAAAATTAGAGAGAAAATAGATCACTTGGAAAAGAGATAGCCTTAGAAAAGCAATAAAATGAGAATCAAAAGAGGAAGCATGTAAAACACTTTGCAAACCTTAAAATAATACAGAAATTCTATTTTTCATAATAAACGTTGGTTCTTTGAAAAAAACTACAAAATTAGTCAGACTTTAGGCAACGTGATCTGAAAAGGAAAAGACATGAAATCCACCCAAGAAATTTATTTAGTAATGACTAGCATTCTCATAGTGCTTTTAAGTTTGTAAGATGATTTATATGTTAACGCATTTGATCCTCAATAAATCCTTGTCATGTAGATGCTATTATAAGCTCCATTTCATAGATGAGAGAAGTAAGGTTGAGAGATAAATGTCTTTCTCAGGATGACAAAATCGTAAGCTTCTTCAGCAAGACTGGAATTCAGGTCTTTCTGATGCCAGACTTAATTCCCTTTCCACCACGCTACGAAAATTATAAAAATGATGAAATCATAATCAAAAAGGTCGAAAAAAATTGATAAACTACTATACACAATCATATGCCAACAAAGTTGGGAACACAAAAGAAATAATACCTGAACTAAAATATCAGGAACAAATTCTAAAAAGCTCAGTTTTAGAAAGAGAAATAATAGTACCATTAGAGACATCATCACAAGAAGATGAAGTGGCTAAAAGATAAAAGCTCCTGGTGCAAATGAATTTTCAAGATAATTCCGTCATACTTTGAAAGACCTGCTAATGTTTATACTATACAAAATTATTCTCAAAAATTGAGAAGGGAAAGAAGACATTCATCCATTGCCTACTCCTAAAAATGTGCTCGGGTATTCTTAACATTATTTAAAGCCTTCACTGTAATACCTGGGTAAGGAGTTTTAGTTTGGAGTCAGAAGAGCTGAGTTAAAATCAAAATTGAACTGCTCTGAAGCTATGTGGCCTATGGGCGCCTCACTGAGCCTTGATTGCTCAGTAAAGGGAAGGACTTGAACTAGATGAGTCCCCAAGTCCTTCAGGCTCTGAATGATGTAACAGAAGCAGAAGATCCCAAAGGTCCAACTCCTCCCAAAGCACAGTTGACTATCCATATCACTGCAAATCTGGGCATAAAGTAGATATAGGAACTTATATATGGCCCTGCCTTTTCGGTCTCCCTAAGGTAAATCACTTTGGGATTATTTTCTCTAGTTTTAACACAGGAAATTTATGAGCAGTTCTCAACTGTACGAATCCAAAATTTGTCTTTACAATACTATGCTGTTCACTGAATGACAGAACCAGAAAGGATCTGATGTCGAGTCCCTAATTTCCTGAGGCCCAGGGGAGGAAAAGGACTTGTCCAAGATCACACTGGCACTTCAAGGACTGAGGACTACTACTTCATAGTCCTCTAGAGTATTTTCTGTTCTGGGATATTACCTTTGTATTGACGTGCAATTTTCTGCCATTAAAAACGTATTCAAGAAAGGGTTCTGCTCCTATGAAAATGTTCTGTAGTCTGACTGTGGCCATGTTTCTGGGGAACCAGAGCAGCAGGAGAGAGGGCTTCAGGAAAGGGGCTTCTCCAATAGGATGTAAGCTTCTTAAGAGCAAGGAATTTTTTGTTATGAGTAATTTCCAGTGTTGAGACACCTTTCACCAATACAGATTGCCACCTCATCTCTACCTTATACAGAATTTCCTGAATCACTAATGGACCTACATGGTTTATACCTAGTCACCCAGTTAATCGGGATCCAAGAAGTCTTCCTGACTTGCTTCTAATCCTAATGCCACACTCACTATAAGGTAGCAGGGAACTGTAATATTCTGCAAGGAAAGAGAAAGGAAAACATGGAATAGCAGGGAGGGAATCATTATTAAGCACTTAGCACTGTGTCTACAAAACATGTTCAGATCTGGGGAGATGATAACGGAAAATAAAACAGTCTCTTATCTCAAGGAGTTTACAATCTACTAGAGGAAGACTCATCTGCCATACAGGCAACATGCATTCATTAAACCCCTCCTATTTCCAGCACTCTGCATGTACACAGTTAAAGAGGCTAGAAGAGAACATGATTAGGGCATAGGAGAACCAAAGACTCCTGGATGGAAAGAAGCTCAATGGTTATCTGCAATCTTCTTGTTAGAATTATGACAGTAGCTGTAATGATAAGGGACAGATTTAAGAAGAGGAAAGCAGTGGGTTTGAAGACCAGAGTCACTGAGCAGGAGAGGTAGATGGGATCAGCCAACACACTTAGAAAAACCCATATCTGAGCTGGAATCCCCCCTATAGCTTAAATAATCAATGATCATCCAGCCTGTGCTTGAAGACCTTTAGTGAGTAGGAACTGCAGCTTCTTGAATGGCCCAGCCTGATCTGGGGCAGTTCTGAGGGTTAGGAAGATTTTTCCTAATTCCAACCCTAGACTCACCTCTTTGCAATGCCTCTCTTTCTCCAAGTTCTGTCTCTGAAGTCAAACAGAAAAAGTTATGTCTTTATGCCATGTGACAGACCCTTCAATACTTGAAGACTGGTATCATGTCACTGCCCAAGTCTTTTTCTCTCCTGGGTAAAGAGCTGTATAATTGACCAATCATTTCCTGGCAGTATCTTGAGCCCCTTCTCCACCCTGACTGCCATCCTTTGAACATTCTCCAGTCTATCAATTTTCTTACTTAAATGTGTCACGCAGAACTCAAGACAGAGCTATCAGGATTCATCCTTTAAGAAAATTTGAAGAGAATGACATCAGTCAAGCCAAGAGAAGAATAAGCTGTCATCCATACTTTGCACTGTAGTCTTTTTTTTTTAATTTAAAGGACACAATTATGTAAGGTAGATGCTATTAATATACACAGTTGATTGATGAGGAAACTGAGGTTCAGAGATACTTAGTATCTTTTGTAACTTGCCCAGTCTTAGGCAACTGAGGCAGGATTCAAACCCAGCTCCAACATCCTATCCGCTTCCCCACCTTTTCTTTCAGGCTATCCAAGAAGGATCCATAGAGAAGATAACACACATTGAGCTATGCAAGTAAAGAAATAGTTAGGGTTTCAGCTTTATAAAATTGCCTGAAAAAAATAGAGAGAGATGGTAGAAGGCAGACATAATCTGAGAACACCTAGAGGTCCTGTTTTACTGTTATGTAAAATGGAGAATTATATTTTTTAAAAAAACCAGAAAGATCAAATGAAATCCAATCGGACAACGTCATGAATGCCATTCTAATTAATCAGGAATTAAGGCCAGAGGAAAAATAAGATTTGTCAAAGGGAACTGGTGATAAGAATTCCTCTGGATCCTAATTCCTCATCTATAAGAGGATTGGGCTAGATTCCTTCGAAGGTGCTTTCCAGCCCTAACATTATATGACTCAATAGCATCTCCATTTGCCAATACTTGGGACATAAAGGGATTGCATGGTATTTGAATGGAACTGTTTGAAGGTCATTCTTAAGTAAATAAAAGAAGAATGCTGAGGCATGGCTGATGATGGGATGAAGCAGGTGGAAGATTCAGTGGGCAAAGCAGGTCAATATTTTGGTTTGTTTCACAGAGACCATGGATAGGGCGATGTCATGACATAGGGAGACTAAAAACACTGACTTCCAAATATTGGCTCAATACTCTTCTTTTTGTCTGACTCAAGAGGAAGGAAACAGCTGTCCAGTAAGATGAGACCTTTAATCAGACAAGAAAAGCTTTCCGGTTTAAGCCTTTTCTTTTCCATCATTTTTTTTTGGTAGAGAAACAATGTGAGGTTTCTCCCTAGTGACACGATCTCCCCACCAGTTCACTCTGACTTCACACTACAGCATGAGCAGATATAAAAGTGGGCATGCAGGTATTATAACAATACTTTCAATTTATTTATGTCTCCAACACCTAATTCAGAATCTGGTACATATTAAGTTCTTGCTAAATACTTATTAATTGATTGGTTGATTATTTCATTTCTGTGGCTTGATTCTGTAGGCTGGAAACTTGGTGCTGTTCCACATTTCTCAGTAAAACACAAGGACTGTGAATATTATTGAACTGTTTTTAAACATAGAATTGTCTCTTGACTAGACTATTCTCATGAATTTAAAAGGGAGTTACCATATGGCAGTCTCCTAATTCCATAACATGACCATCAGCATCGCCCCTGCCTGAATTGGCTGCATGTTGGGTCAAATTATCAAATGATATTGCTGAAGGAATATTAAAATCATGTGAGCAGCTCTGAAATCCCAGTAGTTCATGAACTTTTTTTTTTTAATATCTGCCAAACCGAACAATGGGACCCTTTTCAATACCCCAGTGAACAACTATTAAAACCACAATTTACAACTACACATATCATCTGACGTGCTAACCAGGTGTTCCAATGTTATTGTTTGAAACCCGACCTCGGTTTAAATCAAACGAAGAAAAGCCAAAAGTCCAATTAAAATCCCACATTGCCTCTTTATCGAGAGGTGGGGGGGAAAGGCATTTGTTAGAGACTTAATGGCAGAAATCTCATAAAATTTCAGGCCATCTTTTTTTTTTAGTTCCTTCCCAGTTTCTGATTTCTAGCTTAGAGTCTCACAGCTTACTGGCATTTCCTGTTCCTAACTGTAGAGGAAAAAAAAGTAGAATAAATCTAGGAATTTCTGGCTTAATTTTAGTAGCATCCTGGACACTCTAGCTGAATTTGACAATTGAGTCTTGTCATGGGATATTACAGTCCTGCAGTGGGGGCCATTGACGGGCTCATTTCATTGGCTGTCCCTTAATCAGTTCCATCCCTCAGCTGCTTGCTTCTTGCCAACATGTGTCTATTTTATTTAATAGTTCAGTGACAACAAATTTATGTTGCTAAGCTCCAAAAAGTAAACCATACTCAAATACCTCCCCAAACTGCCTTTGCAGACATCCACCAAGGTAATGTGGAATTCAGTTGTCTTCACTGGGCTGTAATGACTTCCAGACCCCAGCTGCCCGATCTTTGTCTTCAGCCATTTTTCTCCTGCTAGCTCAACCACTGAATAGATGATGCCTTTCCAGAGATCGTTTTCCGACATTGTCACCTGGCCCTCCCACCCCTGATTTCTCTACAGACCCTGACATCTCCCTGCTCTGACCTCAGAATCCTCCCACATACAGTGGTTTTATTTTTAATTTTTTTTTCTCCTTTGCTTGCTTCTCAATGCCCCATAAAACAAATTAACTTGCTTCCCTTGGACAATTCTGCCTTTTCCCAGGGATGAAAATGAGACAACAGAGTTTGCTGCAGCCCTGGCTAATTTATAATAAATAGAATAATTTATAAACTAGATCAATTTTTTTCCCTTTTTTTTTTTTTTACAGAATTTGTGAAACTGGGGGAAAATGTGTCAGTTACGGCACATCTGTTCTCCTTTATGCCTTATTTAAGAAAATAATTCTTGCCAGATTTTTACCCACCCATAATAATTACACAATTTTTACAGATGTAGTTTTAACAGCTTCATTTGGGTCCAAAATCCTTAATACAATTTGCTATGAATTTACTTCTTGGCTTCTACCTCATTATGTTTTTGCAATAAAGAGACGGCAGGAAAGTCGTTAGTTTCCAGCCATGCACCTTTTACTAACATTTTTATAAACAAAACTGCTAGAGTAGAAATTAATGCTGCCATCATCACAGTTGTTGTTACCTATTATTATTTTTATTATTACTAGTGCTGTTATTATTATATTGTTATAATCTTCTTTGATCAAGTTCAGATAAAATGGTGCTAGAAGTTATTTTACCATTATTCTTTTAGGTTCAATATTTTTGGACTATTGTTGTTGCAATTTTGTTGATATTATTATTATTATTATTATTATTATTATTATTATTATTATTATGGCTATTATTATGGCTATTATTATTATACCTGACAGTTTTACCCTGGAGCACTGAGTCTTCTTTTAAGTCATTTTTCTTTTTCTTTTTTTGTTCTCTGTACTTATTTGTGGCATTGTCCCAGAGAGGACCTGCTGACATATGTGAAAAATAATGTGAAAGGAGACTTGAGTTCAAATCCCACACAGCCACTTACTAGCTGTGTTATTCTGGTCAAATTTCCACCCCCTCCTCCCCACTACTTCCTCCCTGCCAGCCTCAGGCTCCTCAAGTAAGACAGTAAGATGGTCATAGTTACACAAAGGGTTGTTTCAGGTTTCAAGTGAGACCCTGTGGCCTCGCTAGCTAGGGAAGTGGAAAGGATTGGATGAGGTAATGCACAGAGAGCTCTTTGGGAATTGTCAATGCTAGATAAACATCAGTTGCTGTTGGGAAGGAATGAGGGGTTGGCTGGCTCATTCCCTGGGCAGCCTGTGTTCTCACCAACTGAACACACATCACTTCCTGGAAAGAGAAGAAAAGGAGAGCTCATTCCATCCCTGGACTCAAACTCAACCCCAGAAGTAAACCTTCTTGACATGCTGCTCACAGATATTCCCCACAATTTCAAGGTCATAGCCTGTGGGGGCCAATGTCTTCAATTCAATTCAACTCAACTCAACTCAATTCTAACAAGTATCTAGTAAGTACCTGCTGTGCACCCACACACAAGGTGGGCTCTGGAGAGACAGACACAAGCTAAGACAAGCCCTGCCCTTGAGGCACTTCCATTCTTCTGGGAGATAAGACCAGGGCACAGATAAGGGAAAGTGATTAATCTGGACGCTGCCACTTTCTCTATTATTCAGTAAAATACCCTGGCTCCCTATTACCTCCAGGGAGAGAGCAAATCATCGATGGGGTTTGTAAAGCCCTTCACTGCCCTGCTGTTTTCTGCCTTTCCAATCTCCTTACACTTTAGTCTTTGTCAAGTACTTGAAAATCCAGTGACAGTGGCCTCTGTGCTGGTCCTCTCTCGGCAGACAGGAGATGCCATACACATTCTTCAACTGTCTCTCAATCCTCAAATTCTTTCCTTCCTCATGACCCTGAGTTTTCAGCTTCTTTCAAGTTTCACTTAAAATCCCACCTTTTGCAAGATGCCTTTCTCAGTCCCTATAATGCCATTGAACACTTTCTCTCTGAAATTATCTCCAGTTTCCCTTGCAAGCAGGTATGTACACATAAAAGTATGCCTCCATACACCACATGCATACCTATGCACATGCATGCAGTTTGGACAGTTGTTTGAGTGTTATCTCCCCTCTTAAATTGTGAGCTCAGTGGAGGAAGAGACTCTTTTTGCTTTTTCTCCTCCTCTTCCTCTTCCTTCCCTCCCCTTCTTCCTCATCCTTAATACACAGTTTCTGGCACGTTGAGGGTACTTAATAAGTACTTACTGAGAATTAATTTTCATCAGCTTGAGAATGACACATTCATACCTGGTGGTTATTGAGTTATTTCAGTCATGTCTGACTCTTCTTGACCCCATTTTCAGTATCCTCAGGAAAGACACTGCAGTGGTTTGCCATTTCTTTCTCCAGCTCATTTTGCAGATGAGGACGCTGAGGCAAACAGGGTGAAGTGACTTGCCCAGGGTCACACACCTAGTAAGTGTCTGAGGCTGGATTTGAACTCAGGAAGATAAATCTTCCTGATTCCAGGCACCCCCTAGCTGTCCATGATACCTGGTTATCAAGAATATGATATCAAGAATATTTAGTTGAAGGAGGAAGCTAACAGATGGTGGGTTAGAGAAAGCACCTCTGCTGTCTTCCCAAGTTCCCTCTCCCTTTAGCAGTGACAGTGCTTCAGGATATGTGTGCTGGACATGGCATATAGTTTGCTACAGGAATAATAATTGCTAATCCATTGGAAGCTATCATGGCCAACCCAATTCATGCAACAGGCTGACTGCATGTTGAAACGCCAAGTTTGACCTACCCTCATAGAGCTATAACCTGGAGATCTTGCAACTCCCTTCCAGAAAAGGTGACAGAGAAGTCACAAGATCAAAAGTTGACCCCTCTGATGTGCCACTGGACCAAGCTAAGGACCTTAAACAACTAATGGCTGAGAACTTCAAGAAGACTGTGTCATGTTTCCCAGAATCATTTTAATGCAATCACCTCGGAGGTCATCCAAGACTGTAATTCATGGTGAAGGCTCTGGGAAAACTCAAGGTAAGGGGCAGGGAGTGAGGGATCACTGGTCCTTGGTAAGTTATGGTGGACTTATTGATAGGGGGCCTGGGCTCCCAGAGGATTGATTCAGCTACAGTCGGTAAGTCCTTTACACTCTCTACATTTCTAGCTCATCCCCCCACCAAATGTGATGTTGTTCACAACATTAAGAATCCCTTAAATAATGAGACAATTAATGTCAGTTTCCTCTTTTTTAACAAAGGTATGATTGGTGAAGTCAAGGCACCATGCAACTCATCCAGGGCAATAGTTGTTGCATTTTCTCTAAATTTGGGGAGGCCCCCAGCAGAATGCATAGGCTCCATACACAATACCTGTTAAGCTTCCTGGCTGTTGGACCTTGAGCAAGTCATAAGACTTTACACAGATTCGCTTTCCTCATTTGCAAAATGAGACCAGTAACCTGGTTATGGCTAGGATCCAACATGATCATGGAGATAAACTCTTATGCAATTATAAAATGCCATGTAAATTTCATTCAGTGTTTTATTATTCCTGTTAGTAACATTGTGTGGTGGTTGAATAAATGAATGAGAGGTGTAGTAGTGTACCTTGCAATGATTTCCTTCAGGCTATTTCAGGCATTCTTATGTCCAGAAATTGTTTTGAGAATCAAGAACTGCTTTTGGGGGAAAGATAAACAAACAAACCTGCCCAAACTCATATCGCTGTGTCCAGTGCCTAACATCATAGCATATTCAGTAAGCAGAAGTTTTAACAAATAGAATTCAGTACCCCTTACCTTTCTCCAAACCCATCGCAGTGAAAATATGTGCTGGCTGCTAGGCATCTATCTTCCCTCTTAACTATCAAATTAAAGGGAATCATTCCAACAGTTACCAGAAAACCTTACAGGACTATTTCTCTCTTGGTTAGAGTCCGTGGCTGTTGACCTTTGTGAGAGGAATGGGTCAAAAGCACTGGTGAGTGTTGAACTAACCTATACTGGTGAGTGTTAAACTGACCTGAACTATTACGGACTTAACGCTGGTGTCATTTCTTAGGGCTTAACTGTGAAAAGGACCGGACCTGGAACACTCAACTTGTCCTCGTTCTAGCTTTCACTTTAAAATAATAATAATAATAAAATCAATTGAAAGTACTGGACCTCAGAAACCTAGCAAATACGTGAACTAGGAAATGGATAGAAAAGGAATGAGGCCACCGGTATTGGCCATTGGTAAATGTATTTGTCTATTGTTGATCTTTTGAGTTTTCATTATCTCTTATGTCCATTTTCTTTCATCTTCTTGTAAGCTTTCTTTGAGTTGGGCTGGATTTGTTCAAACTTTATGCTGGGCAGAAGGGGAATATTGTGAGGAAGGAACATGACCACAGCCCTGGTACTGCTTGCACTTGGGGAACCAAGGCTGCAAAGAGATAGAATAATGGTAGATGTCCTTCTCAGAATCTTTCACCTAAAAAAGGTGTGCTTCTTAGTCTCCAGAGGTCAGGAAAACACCTCTGGAAAGCAGGATGAAAATAAGCAAAGAACATTCTCCTCCTTCAGCGCACACTGCCTTTCATTTTAAACCTCGGGCTCACTTTTGCCTCCCATCTTCTTCCTGTTCTTGGGTCGGGGGCTCAGCTCTGACGCTGAACTGACATTCCCCCAAATTGCTTTGTTGTTTCATGCTGCCACACTGTTTTTTTTGTCTGGTAGGTGCCATTGGGAGATTCTCCAAATAGAATGATAAACACGTTCCTTGCCATTTCCCCATTTTCCAAAATGTATTGGAATCACCCCTTTCAGGGTTCTAGCTGAAGGCTCTCTGCCTAAATGGCTGAGATCGACTTTACCATCATGCCATCTTTCATTGGTCCTGTGACTTGGAGTTTTCTGGTGTTCCATCTAGTTGGAAAAATTGCATGGGATAATTCCTGTCTGATAAGGGAATTGATTAGTCCTGCAGATAGCCCCACACCTTTCTTACATTAACCTTACATGACTCAGAGCAGTTGCATCACCTTGGAAAGCAACAAATCCAGCCTGTCTACATGAAAGATGAATCTTGCTTGTTCACACATGTGTGTCTGTGTTGGGGGATTGGGAAGGGGGATGGGGAGAGCATAAGGGGAGGGGGCTGGTCTTTCCAGAGTGGCCTAATGAGTTTCCTTTTGGGTTGGGAGGAATAACTAACTCCCCATAATGAATTTACATGATATGCCGCCCTCCTTTACTGTTTAATTCATTCTGCAGCCTTGATGTTGGAGGAGCTGAGCAGAGGGACCAAGAGTAAATCCAGTTGACTTGGTGTTCCAGTTAGCATTAACAACAGGAGCGGGAGAGCTCCCAGCGATCGACTGTCACTGACCCTTCAACACGAATCAGAAGCCCTGTGATTCCCATATTTCCCCTACTAAAGCAAATACACAGCTGCACAGGGGCGTGTAGCTGGCTGTGAGAGTGCCCTGTGCTGGGTGGTCTGGGGACTTATCCTACTTCCTATCTCATTTGCCTGCAAACGCCTTCACCTTGTCAGGGCCAATAATTATCCAGGCGGTGATGCTGGGAGCTGCCATTCCTTAAGATTGGATGAGATTGAAGAGGCTGGGGCTGCGCTCCTCTGTGCCTTTCTCACTCAGTTAGGGTATCCACTGGGGGCCGACCAAGGCCTACAGCAGCGTTACACTAACTTTCTCTCCCCTTCCTTATTATGGAGCTTAATAACAGCAGGCAGTGTATTAATATGTAAGAGATCAAGAGATTATTGATTAGAATCACTTGCCTAATATCCCCTGTCTGTCATGTAGTTCAGCAAGCCTTTCATGATTTTGTGTGTCAGGCCATTTAAATATTCATGACGGAGCCTGCTTTGTACCTCCACGGCTGAATTTCTAATTAATCTGTCAAAAGAAATACAATATGCCCCGAAGCCTTATTATTATAAGGGTCAGCTGAAACAGAGCTGGCCTGGCTAGGCCTAAGGGGTAATTAATTATAACAATGCAGTGTTTACCTTGGTTGGTACCTGCGGCCTAAATGAGCACTAAATTAGACTCAAGCCCCTTCCGAGCCCGCGTTTGAAGCGTCCCGATATGCCAGACTAAATCATAATGATGGGGAGGAGAGAGTGGAGGACCGCTGCTGTGTAACAACATAATCAGCAATTATAACTGGGAAATGGGGAGAAGGGGGAATTTTATCTCATTAGAAAAGCCCGAGTAGAAAGTTTTTTTTTTCTGTCACCAGCTCTTTTCTTTCGAATTCAAATGATCCCACTCTAAAGGTGAGAGAGCTCAAATTTAATTCCAGTGCAGAAAGCTGCCCTAATTAGTGGTACGCTTTGGCTAAAATATGAATGACATTTGCTCCAGCTTGCAGCGGCCTATTAATAGAGGGTGTCAGAGTGAAACATTAAGTGTATCATTCTTCTGTCAATTTATTTCTGTCATTATTGTTTCTTTATTTCCTCTGCCACATTATGGTCACTAATTTCAGCTCCCTTTTATGAGATTCTTAATGCGGGCCTTTAATGAACTCCGAAAACTCAGCCACAACTCTGAAATTAAAATACTAGTCTCCTGTCAGCAGTGTGACGGCAGGGCCCAGGCAAACTTGAACAGGATCATTCTTGTGTCAATTTATTTCTGTCATGATTTTCCTTTATATCCTGCCACACTAGGCCCACTAGTTTAATTCCATTTTTATGGGACTTGTTAATGTGAATTTTAGGTGGCTTTTAATCACCTCCAAATTTGTAGAATATCACAATAAATCATAACTGTATCCCCTCTTATGACAATTTATTTCTGTCATTATTTTTTATTTCTCCTTCCTTATTACAACTCCGAGTTTCATCTCCTCCTCTGTGACCTTTCCATGGTTGCATTTTAAGAGGAAGCAAGCACACAGAAAGTTGGGTCTTTCCGGGGAACACAAAAAAAGAGATGTTTGATGGGGTGACTGGCGTCCTGGCCTCTGCAGGCAGTGGCAGCAGGCACAGGTGTCGATTGACAAACAGGCTGCCCGAGGCCTTTGACTCTTTGCCACAAGGCATCTGAGCCAGAACAGAAAGTTTGGGAAAAGGAGTCTGGAAAAGATGGAGGACTTGATGGGGACGAAAGAAGAGCAATCCTGCCGTGGAAATACAAGACATAATCCCTATATAAAGGATACTCCCCAATGTTAACGGCTCAGCAAGTGCCAGCTTCTCTGAGAGGAGCATCTCAAACCACTGGCAACCAGATTCATCTATGTAATGAAAGTGGCTAATTATCTTGGATGAATCTTATTCTGGATGGAGATTATGAATAGACGATTAACATTAATTTTTACTCCCTCCATACACACACATTTTGGTTTGGTAAACACCAGAGCCTTGGGCGAATGCAAATAGAGTTATCCCTTGTACAAACGTACAGCCAGGGGTGCTGAGAACTGTGGCCTGCCAAATCACACATTTAAGGGGAACTTTTCTTCTACAGCTTAGATCTATCTTAAGTTATCTCTAATGAACTATAAGTCAAAAGGAAGGTTAATGGCAGAATTTGTAAATTGTGTATATACAGGAGAGTTATGATCAGGAAATGACTACAGGGCCAGCCTTGGAGTCATTAGAACCTGGGTTCAATTTCCATTCCTCTGGCTTATTAGCCTTATGACTTTGGACAAATCATATAATCTTTGAAAACCCCAGGAAACTTTTTAATATTATGAATTTTAGTTTTCACTATTCATGAGTAGAGATCTACCTGCAACAAATCATGGGGTTTCTCTGTGTCTCTGTTTTTCTCTTTCTGTCTCTGTTTCTCTATCTGTCTCTCCACACACTCTCAGGTATTACATGAAAGACACATGCATGTGCATATTATATATGTGTGTGTGTATATATATATGTGGATGTATATGTGTATATATATTATATGTGTGTGTGTGTGTATAGTATATATTATGTATGTTGTTGTTGGGACAGTTGGGTGGTGTAGCAAATAGAGTGGTAGACCTGGGGTCAGGAAGACTCGTCTTCCTGAGTTCAAATCTGTCCTTGGACATTTACTATCTGTGTGACCCAGGGCAAGTCACTTAACACTTCACCCTTAACCAAAACAGCAACAATGAGTGTGTGTAAGTGTATGAGCACAATGAAAGAAGGAGGGGTGTGGTCTGTCTCTATATCACCATGAACTGCTATAGGCAATATCCTCTCACATTCTGATATGGAACTCCTCCACCCTGCTTTTCTGAAACACCTGGAACACTTTAACCCGTAGAGTAAACTCTGACCCTTCCAAAAACAGAACCGAAAATGGACTGTCTTCATGCCCATGGTAGGTAATCAGTCATTCTGCAAATGTTCATTAAATGCCTTCTTGGTTCTAGGAGGTGTGTTTGGTACTGAGGATATCATAACATCTCTTCCCAAAAGGATCTGGTAGCCTAATAGGGTGGATTGGCCACCTAAATCCAGTAGATAATGTGTATGGGAGAGAAGAGCCATATAAGATCTCTCTCATGCAGTAATCTGTTTCTCTGGGGTCCTATTTCCCTCAGTATACCTGTTGCATACTGCCTTCCTTCACTGTAAGATCTGTCTACTTGTTCTGCTTCCCCAATTTTATTATAAATGACCTCAGAGAAGGAATTTTATTTAATATTTCTCTCTTTTTTTCTACCAACAGTTCCCTTCAGAGAATAGATGTCCTGTTAGCAGGAGGTCTAGACTTCAGTAAAACTAATGACATATGAACTCTCCCCAGTGTTGTACACTGGAAAACTGTAGAATGGAAGTTCTTTGAAGGCAGGAGCTGTGGAATTTTGCTTTTGTATACCAACTGGTGAGTAAAGTACCTGGGAGGAGGTGAGCCTTTCGTAAACACTTGTTCAAAGGTATTTCGAAAGTTGTCTTAGCTGTCAAGAGGTCACATGTGCTTGTAACATATAGTGCTAGACACAGAGGAAGAGGCCTTGGGTTCCAATAACAGTATGGTCAAGATGGTGCCTTGGATGAGGTGCCTCTGTTCTCTGGACTTCAGTTACTTTTGCTATAAAATGAGGGCATTGGAAGAGATCATCTCAGAGGTCCTTTCTAACTTTAAATATGTGAATCTTGTGATATTGTGGGATTCTTGTAAAAACCTTCATAGCAGCCTTCATGGAAGGCCCTGCATGAGGCTTCCCTACTTCCTGGTGATTTAACATTCCCTAGAGACTGGGGCAAGAAGTAGAATATCCATTGGGCAGTGGTTGCTTTTGCCACATGGCCAGCCCATCCCTTTTCTAGTCAGTAAATCCTTATGTAGGGTATTGCCTTACCCTTTCTCTTCAAATCAATTCCTAGTATTAAAATTTGAAAAATATTTGAAGCAATATACTCAAATATTTGAAAATAAAGTTACAGAACAACCCTATAAAAGAAGGAAGGAAGGAAAGAAGGGAGGGAAGAAGGAGCAAAGGTAATTATTCATGTATGTATGTGTATGTATGTGTATATGTATATGTATACATATACATATACACATACATACACACATTATATGCACATGCGCATATATGTATATATATGTAGTTTTTTTCTTTTTTAGGGACAAAATAATATTGGAGCTTTCACATACGTAGGTTTTGTGTTGTGAAAAGTGTTTTATACATATAACTCATTACATTTTATTTATTCAAAGAAATGGGTTTTAGTTTCAGCTCTATTATGATCTAGATGTCTAACTTCATCGCCAGGATGGAGACCTTTACTGAGTCTCAGTTTCCCCATCTTTTGAATGAGAGGGATGAGCTTTAGATAATCTCTTATATTTCTTCCAGTTCCAGTATTCTTCTATTGAAAGCCTCTTCTTTCTTCTGTCATACCACCTGTATATCCACCAACATTTGAAACATTCATTTATCAGTGTCTTCCGCTGGGAGAACACTGGCCTTGGGAAACTCCGAATCATGTTTTTAATCCAACTCCAACCTGAAAACAAAGAGAGCAAATGAAAATAATCACAATAATTGTGAGGCTCACATTAGACATTAGTTTCAATGTCATTTTCATCAGTCTAGTCACTGATCACATAGAACAAAACGATGGATTTGTTTTTTTACCTTATTGCCCATCCCAGAACACATCCTGATCAGGGTGAAGAGTAAAATGTCCAACTAGTACCCAGAAAAGAGGAAGTGCTAGGCATCCAAGTGCCCTATGCATGGAATAACCCAGTCCCACAGATTTGGGAATTGTCATTACCTGAGCTACTCTCCCCTCAGGGTATCACACAGTAAATTAGATTTAAAAAACCATTGCACCAGAAGAGGTATGGACAAAATGTTTTTAATAGTTGAAAAATCTGAGAGTCAGGGTGGGGGAAAATAACTTGTTCTGCATAACTCAATTAATAGCAGAACTGGGACAGGAAGCTGGGGAGGATTATAGAATCATAGAGCTAGAAGAAGCCATATACTTCCACTGTTACCTAAAGTAAGAATCCACTTCACAACATTCTTATGAGAGGATCTTGTTTTCTTCTTGAAGACCTCCAATGATGGTGAACTCACTACTGCCCCCAGGCAGCCCATTTCACTTCTGAATATCTGAAATACTTCAGAAATGTTTCATCATGTTGAGTTGAAATGTGACTTCTTATAGCTTCCAACCCTCTTTCCTAGTTGTGCCCTCTGGGGCCACGCAGAACAAGCCTAATCCCATTTCCATGTGACAGCCCTTCATGTATTTGGAGACAGTTTTCAACACCCCCCTCCTTTCACCTGAGTCTTCTTTTCCTCAGGCTAAACATCCCCAGTTCTTTCAAACCCAAGTTCTTGTCAGTAACGACAGAGTGGAGATGTTCGTGGAAGTAAAATATTTTTGCAGACTCCAATATTTTCTGAACATTCGAAGTCACTGAGCTATTATAGTATGGACTGAACTGTTTGGTTATACTCATGTAAGAAATGCATAACTATTTTTTTCTAAAACATCTGGTGGTGAAGTTTCTAATACTGTTATTTCCAATCAGGTACTGTATGAGTTGGTATACCCAAGAAATTAATCTTCCAGGGGTCAGCCTTCTGGTTATGATTCTCCTCACTCAAGAAGGCTGATGCTTAGACTGAACTCACATTCTGTTATTGAAAGCCTACCATAAAATCCGCATGGTCTATGCATGCATTGAGGGTATCCTTGATGAAGACAACGTGGAGGAAACAGGCGGGCATTGGTAGCATATTTTCTGCAGGAGATGAAATCATCAAATCATATATTTAGAGCTTGAAGGGAAATTAGTGGTATGACCCAACCTTGTCCTTTTAATAGATGAGAAAAAAGGGGTCCAGAGATGTGCAGCAAGGTGCCCTAAATGACACAGGCTATAAGGATATAAGGACTCGGGTCCTCTGATTTTAAATACAATTCTCTTTCCACTATACTATCTTTAAAGTTACACTATCCACTGATATGAATAAAAAAGTACGCTAAAACTGTTGATCATTTGTATTTACAAAAAAAAGAAAGAAAAAGATTCAGCAGAAAAAAAAAAGAATTAATGGCCATTGTGTGAAGATTATCCAAGATTCTACAACTGGTTTAGGAGATAAATTTCCTAAGAATGATTGATGGAAGGTCGTGAATTGAATCATACAGGATATGAGTTATGATGTATACCTGTAGAGGATAAGCCAAACTAGTGAGCTCTTGGATTCCCAGAATCATCTGCTTCTTCCTGCAGCCTTTTTGGCTCTCAGTTTCCACCTTGATTATAATAATTGCCTGGACACTTGAACTCCCTGCTCAGATCCTCTTCCCTTTCTTGTCTATTCTTCTCATATCTCATCTCTCTCTCTCTCTCTCTCTCTCTCTCTCTCTCTCTCTCTCTCTCTCTCTCTCTCTCTCTCTCTCTCTCTCTCTCTCTCTCTGTTTTTGTCTTTCTTCACAGATAGACATTTAGCTAGAAAGATATAGATATAGTTAGCTAGTTAGCTGTAGATAAATATTCATATATATATCTTTCTATCTATGTTTCTTTTTTCCTAAGGCGTGGGCTTGACCATGTCACACTGCCTATTAAAAAATGATGATTCTTCATTGTCTCTAGGATAAAATATAGGTGACTTGCAGCCTAGCACTGAAAACTTTCCTCAGTCTATGTAAAGCCAACCTTCTCCATCTTCATTCATATCATCATTTTATATGTTGGATTGTACCAGCCTTACTGTGCTGGACTTTGATTTTCTCCAACTCCAAATATTGAAAGAGTAAACCCCATATTGATGCCTTGTTCCAGGCTGGATGCATAGCTGGAATATGTCTCCAAAAAAGTCTCTGGAGTCTTCTCTTCCTTCCAGACTAAGGCATCATTTCCTCCACCCTGAGATGTATTTTAACTCTGTCTCAGTTTCCACATCTGTAAAATGAGTTAGAAAAGGAAGAGGTAAACCACTCAAGTACTTTGCCAAGAAAACCTCAAATAGGGTCCCAAAGAGTAGGACACAACTGAAAAACATTGAACAACAAATTTTATTGTATGCTTTGCACGTTTCTTTCTCTCTAGAAATGCACATTGTGCTACCAATTGTAAGTGTTGGTGTAACACCATGAAATACCCTGGGGTGTGATAATTAGAAACTTAGGGAATGAGAAGATCTCTTCTGAGGATCTATAATCTAGTGCAGAAGTTCCCAAAGTGGGTGATACCACCCCCTAGGGTGCTGAAATTATCCAGGGGGCCAGTAGTAGCCTTGGGTGAAAATGAAGGGCATTAAATTAAAAACAAGGGAGTGGTAAAAGCTTAAGGAAAGAAGAGAAAATAAGAAAATTTTGGAAAGTGATTCATACCTGTTTCATCTGTTGGGTAAGAGTCAAAATCATAGTGATTGCATTATTTTCCATATTAACACACAAAATACAAGTTATAACTAATCAATGATCAAGTCCACTGATAGGTCTTAACAAGCAAGTGTTGGCGGGTGAGCATGTCTCTCATTCTTGGGAAGTTCATCATATATTGGCAGGAATACAGGCATGTAATGGCATGAATATGTGCGTATAATGACTTGTTTACAATACTATGCTATATGGTTATAAAATTGTGCCATCAAAATTCCAATGCATGAAAAAAACCCACAAGTTTACAATACGTTATTAAATCTAAGATGCATCATTTCAAAAAAATTATTTTTGAAATGATAGAAATTTCAAAAAAAACTGTTAAAGGGCTAAAGAAAGTAGATTTCGAAGAAGGTGTTGAGTATTTTTTTAAAAGGGATTAGTAGGCCAAATAATTTTGGGAACTTCTGATCTAATAGTTATTGGTTGTGCCTCCACAATGGAGATGACTAGTCATCAGTTCCTTCTATGCAGTACAAATCTATTACCTCCTTCCTTCCTTCCTTCCTTCCTTCCTTCCTTCCTTCTTTCCTTCCTTCCTTCCTTCCTTCCTTCCTTCCTTCCTTCCTTCCTTCCTTCCTTCCTTCCTTCTTTCCTTCCTTCCTTCTTTCCTTCCTTCCTTCCTTTCTTCCTTCCTTCCTCCCCTTCCCTCTCTCTACTCTCTCCTCCCTCCCCTCCCCTCCCTTAATCTCCTCTCCTGTCCTCTGCATCTTGTTTCCCATCTAGCATCTATCTTTTAAGATGAATGCATATATATATACATATATACATATATATACATACACACATATGTGTGTGCACATATATATATATATATACACATATTATAAAAAGAGAGAAATGATTAAAGAAAGATTGCCAGAGAGTAAATGAAAGAAAAAAACAAAAAGCAGGAGATGGGAAACACAGAAAGAAGAAAACAGAAAAGGAAAAAGAGAGACAGAGACCAACAGAATAATAAAATGATAGAGAGAGAAGGGCTCGACACTGTGTTCCATTGGGGCTTTTCATATTTTCTTGTATAGTCCCATATTTAGGCAAGCTATTATTCTTCACTTACACTATATCGCCTACTCCCCTCCTTTTCTGGCCCTGCATGCTCCTGATGGTGTCTTTTACACCTTTATGGAGCACATCAGTATTGCTGAAATGTAGTGGCCTATTTACTCTGTGTCCCCACCCCACCCCCACCTACACATGACATTTTTCTTCTGTATCGCCTACTATACTGATTATCCTAACATTGTGCTGTTCCATGATTCTCGGTTATATTGTATTACCAAGGTAATTACTGGCGTTGTAAAGAGAGTTTTCAGGGAGAGCTAACAGCTTGAATTTGTTTTCAATCCAATAAGTAACTTGTCCTCACTTTCTCTGGGGGTTTGAAGGAAGAGGAAGTCCTCAATTTCCCTATAAATGCTTTAATCAATCAACAAGTATTTATTAAGCATCTACTCAGTGCCAGGCTCTGTGCTAGGAAATCCCCCTACATGTAATAAACTTATGTTCTAACAGGGAAGACAAGTGCATGTAAATATGTATAAACTGCATAAACACAAAGTTGTTTGTTTTTTAATGCACAAAGTGGCTAGATCCAATGCAGTTAAGAATGAAGGACTATAGCAGTTTGGGTATCAGAAAAGGCTTCATGCTTCTAAGATGGCACCTGATCTGCATCTGAAGAGATTTAATGTTTGATGCTATGGACAAGATTCTTGCTTAGGGAGGGTTTGGAATCAACAAGTTCGAAGGTTCCTTCTGAGTTTGAGTTCTGTGATTTTCTCATTTTGCTCACTCTGATCGTCATAATGCTAATACTTCACCAATGTGGTGGTTATTGTGATTTGCAAAGATGAGTGAGTCAGTCTTAGGAGAAGACAGATACAATCTATTTATATTCTGTGACCCTCTGTTTTCTTTTCTTAGAATTTTCATAAATCCTATTGAAACACAGCCCTAGGTGAAAAGGAGATTACTAATGCCTCTGTAAGTAAATAAGGGATAGTGTTAGGATGAATGCTGAGTCAGGGTTATTAAAGGTAGGATTATCAAACAGTACCCTCTCCCCCTCAGGCTCAAGTGAAGACTGAGTCTGTCTGTATAGATACCATGGTGACTGGCACTTGTACTTGAGGTCTTTCCTTCTCTCCTCTGTAATATTATCAGAATTTAGGGGGAGAATAGAGAATCATGTAGGAGTCATTATCATCATTTTTACTCAAGGTTTGTGGTGCCAATGACATCAGAACTAGAATGATGGGACATTAGAAACTAAAGGAAGGAATTTGATGGATGGGGGAAGGAAGATGAAGGAATTTTTGAAGTATCTGATGCTTGTTCCATGTTTTCCTCATTCCTGCCCAAGTTGGAGAATGTGAACTTTGAGATCTCATTTTTGTATTTAGAACACACTCTGAAATTTCAAGAGAAATAGTGACAAGAACAATGCAGGGGGATATCCCAAGTTAAATGCAGGAAGTATGATGTTATAGACAGAACATTTCCTTCTTTATGTTTGCAGTGTCTAAGCCTCTCATCATCTATGACAATGGCATCCTTTTTTTGACCTTTTTTAAAAAAAATTAAACTTAGTTCCATGATTATTTTAGTGGGTCCTCAGCAGCTCTCAAATCATAATTTGAAAAGGATCTAGGATCCATTTAGAATGTAAGGTCCTTAAGGGAGAGGATATTCTGTTCCCCCCCCCCCCCACAAATATCAATCTTTTGTTATGTGTACAACAGCAAACACATGTACTAACGTATAAGACAATTAAGACATGTTTGGGAAATTGAAATGAAGTGAAATGAGTTGAAATGGATTGGACTAGATTGGATTAGGTTATTTACCCATGTTTAAGTTGAGATGTCATCAGATTTCTTAAACAATGTCCAGCTCCTTCAAAATGGAATTTCCTAATTCTATTATAGTCTACATATTTTCTATGTACTTGCTGTCTAGTGACCATTGGAAGCCAATGTTAAACAGGAGGACAGAAGTGGGAGTAGAGAATTCAGTCAATGAACTGAGTGACAGAGTCCCAAAGATTTCCATTTCAGCTCATCAGATTAACTTCACCTCAGTAATATTCCCTCAATTCACCTGAGACTAATAATTGGTGAATTGGTAACAAAATAAATGGGTTGAAATCTCATATTTACAGAGAAACATAAGTGCATTTCACTTCTCTACCAATCTACTTTTAAATACTTACCACTTTGCAAGCAATTTAGAAAAATAATAACAAGGCAAATGCATACACCAGAAGTCCATTACCTCATGAGGTACGTATATTCCTGAACACTGTGTAAAAGAAAAGTAAGTGAAAGAAAAAGAAGGATGGAAATATGCTAATGCTGAGAGTTTTTTTTTTTTTTTTTACATCATTAGCAGTGGGCCATCTTTTTGGTATTCAAATAAGAAAACTGGAATCCATCCATTGCCCATTCCAGCTTTTATTCTTCCCTAATTGAAAGCAAACCTGTACTCCAGAAAAAGATTCTTACATATGTGAATGAGTTAAGGCAGGTTAAACAAAATGAATCACTTATTTTATTTTTTCTTCCCTGAGAACAATTCACATAGACAATAGCTTTCATTGTATTGTTTGTCTTATGTATTTCATTTTCCGGCTGAGTTAACATTTGAGATGGAAGAAATGCCCAAGTTTGTTGGTCTCTATTGAAGATGAATGTACTGTAAAAACACTGAGAACTCCAAGAAATACTAAAGAAGAGAGAGCAGAGAGTTTCAGGAAGGAATCCTGATCACATCAATCACTGTTTCCCAAATGTTAACTGGGATTTTTCTTCCTAGCAGTTTATACTTTAAGCTGTATGTGGAACTTTATACCCTGGAATATTTTTAATTCTTCCTTTGAAAAATCCAGGAACTCACCCAGAGACATATGAGGATTATTTTAAGGTGAATTGCTGCCAGTTCTGAAAGTGAAATAGTGAAAAGGAAAAGGCTGAGACTGGTATATCCTGACAGCTCCAACATGCACATGCATGTTTATTTGTCTATAAACACATATTTTACATACATGTGTCTGCACACACCAATCTAATTTACAAACATGCATGTATGTGCACACACTGATGTAATTTGTGTGTATGTCTATGTGCACATGCAAAATTAGCACGCACCTTTTTATTTGTGTGCACATGCTAATATGATCTGTGTGCACACACATGGTTTATAAGCACATATGTGCACACACTAGTATGGTTTGAAAGTGTACACATACTAATGAAGTTTACATGTACATGTGTATGTTCGCCCATATGAGGTTTAAAACCTGTATTTTCACATCTATATTTTGTGAGCTATTTCTCCAATACCCAAGTTCAGGGGATGTTGAGGCTAAGTATTAAGTATCATCCAATGGAAATGTGCAATTCAAAAACAGAATTTAGATGGTCGTTCTTGACTTAGAGCACTTGGCTGCCAGAATACACACTGTCTGTCCTCTTCCTTCCCTATTTGCCCATCAGTATGTGAAAGATTATCTTCCATCAGCCATCAGTAAATTCTTGAAAAGAAGAAATGAGACTCAGAGTGGACAGCACACTCTGCATACCCCTTCTGGGCTGGCCCCAAATTCCCTCTGTTGGCTATTGACTGACTTGCTAAGGCACAGGCTTCTAATTCTTAATTAGAATGACATAGCTAATTAATAAGTTTTTTCCAATTATAAATTAACTTAGGATCAGAACTCTGGCTTTGCATGTAATTTCCTATAATCACTAAAGCTACTGCAAAAACATGGCTCCGACCGACCGTAACTTTTTATTTAACAACGACAGGCAAGTTCTCACTGGGCTTAAATTTCACAGCAAATGATCTCTGCTGGGATTTATGAAGAGAATTTGAAAAAAAAAAATCAAATCAAATCAAATTCAGAGCTTTTCTCTCCCTCCCTCCCTCTTCGTTCTTTCCTTCCCTCCTCTTGTCCACCCGTCTTTCCTTCCCTTCTCTCTCCCCCTCTTTCTTTCTCAAACTAAATCGCATCCTTAATGGGCATCTTCTTTAGGAGATTTAAAAAGAATTCACCTTAATATTTTAATGTGATTACAGGGAAGGCAGGCAGAAGGCAAGCAGGTGATGATGGGCTTTTTCATAACTGTTGCCACCTTTTTTTTTTCTCCCCTTTCTCCCCAGCTCCTGCCAAAATGGGCTGGGAGGTGCCCACATGCTGTTCATTTAGAACATCTTCACTGGAGAGACACTTAGCTCTTTAGTAATGAAGCAGTGTAATTAAAGGTGGGCCCGCGGAAGGTTCAGGCCCCGGCAACATGTCACGGCGCTGGCTGCCACAATTCCTTGGTGGTTTATCAAAGACTACGCCTTTAATATGGAGATTACACTTATGTACTTGTCTGAACTTGAAAGGCATTTGCCTAATTTACTTATTAATGAGATGGAAATCTATTTGTACGGCGGCGTCACAAGTTTCCCGAAATCGCTGCTCCTTAACCGGTGATAAACCCTCTGATTTAAACGAAAAATAATACATTTAGCTTTCCACATTCATTCTGTTAAAAATTGATATCGCCTATGTTAAATTTATTAATATTGCTTGCTGTCATTCAGTTTGCAGCTCTTACTGAAATATGACTTGACAGCGGCCGCATTAAAGATGTATGCCATTGTATTCAACAAAGATTAATGAAGCCCGGTAAAAATAGCTATAAAAGAAAAAGTGATCCGAATGTAAAATCAGGAAATTAAATGAGGCCTTGCATAGCATCGGTTAATATGCATGAGGAGGGAGGGAGGGAGGCCGCGAATGAAAATGTCTCCATGCAAAGTTCATTTGGGAAGGTTTCGATATTGTCTGGCTAGTTCCAAATTCGCTACCAGTGTGGAGGGGTCTATGGAGATGCCCCAGAGAATAACAGCCCCTCGTCTTCGTCCTTGATGGGCACATGTCTGGATGAAGGAACTGATAAAAACAACAATGGAGAACCTAAAAAGAGAGGCCATGAAGATATTATATACACAATGTGTGTGTATGTGTATGTATATATGTGTATGTATGTACAATGTGTGAGTGTGTATCTCTTCTGTTCAGGCTTCTTATGGTCAAGCTTATAGATGCTAGACCTCCACTTCTGGATGGAGAGGGGTGGAATATGATATCTTGATGTTTCAGATGCCAGTCCACTAGTTGGAGGGGAAAACAGGGCTGTGATGTACTTAAAGTAAGGGAAAGGTACACGAATTTCCCTCTCTGCCTACCTCTTTTTCCTCATGTAAAGGAGAAAAGTAGATTAATTTTCATTGTTAAATACTCCTAAAATTATTGGATGAAAGACTAAAGAGGACAAGGATGAAGACACATTTCAAGGAGCATATCGAAGGTACCGATTTACTTCCGTGACTCAACATAGTGTGTCCATCCATTCGCATGTCAGACATGGTCCGATCTGGGGATCTGCACACTGAAAGATTGGGTGGAGATTTTTTTGAATACTCTTTGGAGGGGATGATTTATTTCCACAGCTCTCATTATAAACCACTGCTGGTTTCGGCGCCTACCAGGTTAAGTCTTTCAAATAAATTAACAGTGACAGAAAATTGTGTGCAGTAATCATGAGGTAAACCTGGCATATTTATCAATCAGGAAGGGATTTTGATCGATTTTAGCTATTACCAATTGGGTTTTTCTCTCCAACTTTTGCCAGAACAGAGGTCAAACCCCGGTCAGAAGGGGATATTTCATTTTTTTTCTTCAGAAAATTAAAAAAAAAAAAACCAAACCCTGAATACTTGGCAGGAAAGTGGTTAAAATTCCAGAACAACTGTCAGCTTGGAGGCAATTGGGAGGTTTAATGCGCACACATCGAGAGTCAAACCTTGTAGCAAAGGCCTGCCTAAAGCACAGGCTTTCCCAAAAAGGGGAACACAGGTGTTTAAACTCCGAACATTTCAGAGGGGTTTTTGTTCTGAGGTTTAGTTTATGTCAACCCATTTTGCAGCCTCAACAGGTAGCGGGATCTATACAAGTGAGCACATTCCACAGACCCCACTCGCTAGAAAGCCGTGAGCAGTTGTCTGTATTTTTTATTAGCTCTCTGAACAATGACAAGGAATGTGCCGTGGCTCCCTGCCATCAGGGCTCCCAGATTCAAGGTGCGGTAAGACTGGAGCTGAGCCATCCACGAGATTGTCCAGGGCTTCAGCTGCTTTCAACACCTCCTATCGGCATCCACAAAGCAAGGCCAAGTTCAGCGGTGGAGGGGCCGCAAGGAGGAACCGTTCTTTTTGTCCCTTCTCTTGTTTTTTTCTGAAATAGAAGAAAGTCAGTCTTTGTGCCTGCTATTCCTAGTTATGTAAGCGAAAACTTTTTTTTTTCAATGTGGGATTTCAAGAAAGGAGTTATTTTTCATGGGACCCAAAGTCCAATTGCAGGAAAATACGTTGTAGATCTGAAAAAATTATTAGAAGTCATGTATTTGGACTAACCCTGTTGAGGTTACTCCTCGTTTTAAAACTGTCACCAATAAATGGCCAAAGAAAATGAAGGGACAGTTTTCAAAATAGGAAGCACATTGTTAATACTTACTACGAAACAAAGTTCAGCATTAACTACAATCAAAGAGATGCAAATGAAAACATCTTTGAAATATAAACTCACCTCTGTGAAATTGGCAAAAAATAACAAAAAGCAAAGAATTACTATGGTGAGGGAGATGGCTTGTAAAGAAAGAGGAAGACTTGTTTTCTAAATTGGGGACGGAATTATTCAGATGAGGAATTTGTTTGGAGAAGGATCGGGCAACATTCAGGGGAAGGGACAAACCAGATCATTCTCTTGAACCCACCAATTTACATTTCCTTTTGATATTACGCCATGAAAGTCTCCAACAATAAAAAATTATCTGTCTAGAGATTTTAATAATAGAAGTATCAGTAATGAGAAGGGGTGAGAAAGAGAAAATATAAAGTATGATAATGTCATTTAAGACCAAGAGATATATGGAATAGACAGAAAACTGCAAAAAAAACCCCCAAAAACTTGAAATAATGCAAAGCAAAAATGAACTAAAATAAACAATCAGGTATAGAGAAAAGAGTATTCACTACATGGGATCACACAAAAGTCGTGTGTGTGTGTGTGTGTGTGTGTGTGTGTGTGTATACAGAATGGAAAAAAATCCTTAATGGGACTTGGAGAGAGTGATGATAATATAAGCATTAAAATTAATAAATTTGAATATAAAAAGTTATAAAAGTACCTTTATTCATTTGTGACATTAAATAGTGTTTATAAAACATCTAATGAATTAAAAAAATAAGTCTATGTCATCTGCCCAGTTTGATAAAGTCAATATTCCTTTATCCTTCCCAGCAAGTAAACCATAATCTTATAGACAGTGAGCAAGAGGACATTTGGCTGGCTGAATCCCACTGAATAAACAGCTCACTTGTTCCCAAGAGAGAAGAGACATATTTAATGAAGAATATCAAGCACATGAACTACTGGGAAAATTTCTAGCTCAATACAAACATGCAAATCCATCAAAAATCATTTCATTATTTGAGAATAAAACCACAAAGGAATTCTAAAGACTAAAAAAGGATAGAGTGAGACTACCTCTTCTTGGTCCAGTGGTACTTACTTTGATGTTAAGCCACATGGGGAAAGAGATGAAGAGACTCTTGAAGGCCTTATAACACATTACAAGACAGAAGGGGTGGGTGTAGTTAGTAAAGGATGGAAATGAAACCCAGCTTCAGACACATGAAAAGGACTGGTAAGTCTCCTCACCTCACCCCTCTGTTCATTGTGTAGTAAATATGCCTGGCTTTGATCGAGAGAGTGGGGTCACCATAAGTACAGAAGATAATTAGTGATGGGGTTGAAGGGCTCAGAATTGTAGAGAGCAATGTCGGCAGGTGAAAGGATCAAGAATGTGGGGAAAAGGCTCATCTGCAAAGGTTTCTCAATATTCCTCCTTAGCAAGATCCAGAAGACTACTTCCCCCACCCTGCTAGTAGATGTGACTAGCCAGGAGCACCAAGGCAGGGATGACCATTTTAGAAGATGGTGAAAGACAGAAACACAGGGATAGAGGAAGGTAGAGAATAGGGTCAGCTTCAGTGGAATATTTTCTTGTGTCAGTGAACAAGCTGAGACCATTTAATAATAAATTAAATTAAATATAGATATAAAAAAGTCAATGGAGGGGAAGTAAGAAGGATACAATAGCGATGGACAAAAATCATAAGAAATTAGGTGCTCAAAGAACAAATTATAAGAAGAATGAATAATTTCGTTAAAACTAAAGGCAAAAATGAGACATTTTAAAATATAGGAAATATAACCAAGATAGTCTTTGAGGAAACACTTATATCTCTAAATAGCTTTGCCAATAAAAGAGAGTAAAGACATATCAATTTATGCATCTAAATACAAACACAGTTTTTTTAAAAAAATGAACACAAAAGTAGAAATTTTTAAAATCAAAGAAGAGATTAACACAATTGAAAGCAAAAACGCTATTAATAAATAAAAGTAGAAAGTATCTTTTGGGGAACATAAAATGTACAAACTATTAACTATTTTTTTAAAGAAGAAAACAAAATGACCAATATCAAAAATTCAAAAAGCAAATTAGTAAAAAATTGAAGAAATAAAAGAAATTATTAAAAACTATTCTGCCCACTTATATGGGAATAAAACTCATGAGCATGATGAAATAGATGGATATTTACAAAAAATATAAAATTTCCAGTTTGTTAGAAAAAAGTAATAGGAAATTGAAAAAACCTAATCTCTGGGGGAAGGGGGAGAAATGGAGATTAAAAATCATAAATGGGGAGGGCAGAATAGGATGGAGGAAGAGATCACTTCTTAAAAATTTAGTGTTAATTTTTTAAAATCATAATTGGGAAATTTTTAATGAAATAAAACATTTAAAAATGAAACAAAACCAATTTTTATAAAAGGCATAAATGAGTTCTCAAAGAGAGGGGAGAAAATTCTGGGTCAGAAGAACTTACAAATGAATTCAATCAAATATTTAAAGAAAAAATAATTATAAAACTATAAAATCTGTTTGAAAAATAAGAAAAGTAGGAGTTCCATAAACTTTTTTCTATGATGCACACAAAGTCTTAACTCAACCAGGGAAAGAAGAAAAAGAGAAATAAAAATATAAAATAACATCCCTAATGAATATTTATTCATATTTCTAAAAGTATTAACAAAGAGACTATAGCAGCATAACACTAAATATATATATGCATATATATATATATATATATATATATATATATATATATATATATATATATATATATATATACATTACAAATAAGATAGATATATACCAGAAATGCAGGATTGATTCAGTATTAGAAAAAATATATAAATTTAATAGATAATGTTAATAATAAGAACAAAAATGACATGACACAATTAATAAATGAAGTAAAAAGTTTCTGACAAGTTGTAACATTAATTATTGAAAAAAACACAAATTTGAGCACTAACTATATTTTTCCTTAATAAGTAATATCTAACTAAAACCAAGACTGAGGAGTCTAGGTAACAGGGATAAACTAGAGGTCTTTCCAATAAGATCAGGGGCAAAGCAAGGATGTCCATTATCACCATTACTATTTGATAAAGTGCTAGATATTCTAACTATATTGATAAAACAAGAAAATAATCTAGGGAATAAGCACAGGCAATGAGAAAATAAAATTATTTATTTTTTCACACTGTTTACTAATTTTTTTTGTTCCTTTAATACCTTTCAGCAAGAAAAATCAAAAATGTATTTTGTACCCTTAGGTTAATTAATATTCTATTTATAATATTTTTTGATGAATTTCACATGTTCTCACAATAATTACAAGTATGATTTTTGTTCCTCACAGTTCCAAATTAAATTTTGCATTACATAGTCATAATTATATATGTGTATGTATTCTATCTATAATTATGAAAATGCTAAAAAGAAACTTATGAAACTAATTATAAAATAATTATGCATATTTATGTGAAAAGTGTATACAATTAAAAGTAAACTACCAAGACCTCATATTCTTACTATTATCTGCAAGATTTCTTATTAAATCTCTTTATTTTACAAATATTATTCAATACACATAATATTTTAATAAAAAATCTTTGAAGATTTTTAACATATTATAATCATATAAAACTATTTTGAAGTAAGATTTTTTATTTGAATGAATATTTGAAATACTTAGCTATATTATAGAAAAACACTGTCTTAAATCTAGTCCTGCATTAAATTAATTTCCATATTTTAATTTAAAACAAGATCTCAGTGAAAATGCTCACTGACACAAATATGTGACTGCAAAAGAAGAAGAATTTTATAAGCTCTCTTACTGGAAGATGAAAATTAATTTTTTTAAAAAAATTAGCCACTTAGTCAGTCAAGCAAAATGAATATCTAAGTATGATATAAAATAATTACTTTTCTGTGAGATAATGGCAAATGTGGTATTAAATGATAAATATACTTACAGTTCAGTTGTATGTATTCATTTTAAACACTTTTTAATATCTGTAAACTAACTTTCACAATAAAATACTTTTCTCAGTCATGCCTTTTTTCTTTTACCCCATTGGTATGCTAGTTACACCCTTACAGAAACAATACTGAACATCTTAGTGATGGTGCCAATATATTTGAAAATCTGCCAGATATAAGAATAGTAAAATAAGCAGAGCATAAGTTTAAGTTATAAAAGGGCCTTAATATTGCCTTGGGAGAAAATACAAGATTATTTTTTTAGGATGTTTGCAATAATCCCATGGTGGTTAAAAGATGATTTGTACTATGCATGTCCAGTGATCATGGATTTCAAACAGCCTGACATTCACACTACAAAAATGTAAATGTTTGTAATATATTGATTGTGTGAATATCAAGCAGATGAGGAAAAATGATTAAATAACAGAGGGTAATGAGGTCATTAATCTGGTGCACTATATAGCATGTAAGTGGGAAGATGTACATGCATTGGAATATTGTTGAGAATCAGCTCACACTTGAATCTCAAATTGTGGCAGTTTGGCAACAATGTGATGACAGGTTGAGAATTTGGAAGAACATGTTTATATATTTAAAAGCAGTCAGAGTTTTATGTAATCTCTATATAAATGATGGTTTATCAGCATGATCATGATGGTTTAAAATCATTACAGAAACATAATAATTCAAACATACACAATTGTCACAGAAAAAATATTTATTTAATACAAGTGAGCAACTAATTTCCATTTAATATTCCATTAAAAATTTTAGCAAGGACTTAGAGAACCACTAAGTGATAACCATTGTTTTTGCAGATAACATAATGATTGTTTTAGAGAACCCGAAAGAGTCAAATAAAATTTAATTAAAA
Source organism: Notamacropus eugenii (assembly GCF_028372415.1). NCBI lineage: Eukaryota > Metazoa > Chordata > Mammalia > Diprotodontia > Macropodidae > Notamacropus > Notamacropus eugenii. The sequence continues at coordinate 285,264,436 of NC_092872.1, read as the reverse complement.
TAACAAGATTGTAGTATAAAAAATACACCCACAGAAAGCACCAACATTTTTGCATATTACCAACAAAACCCTGCAGGAAGACAAATTCCATTTAAATAACTTCAGAAAGTATGAAAAATATTGAAAGTATATTTCCCAAGACACATGTAGAAACTATATAAATAGAACTTCAAAACACTCTGTATAAAAATAAAGAGTGACCTAAATACTTGAGAAAATATTAATTGTTCAGTATCAGGCCAAAGCAATGTAATAAAAATGACAACATTACCTAAATTAAATATCTTATTCAGAGACATACAAATCAAAATACCAAAGGAATATTTTATAAAGCTAGGAAAAAAGTACTACTAAAATTCAGCTGGAATGGGGGAAATTGTCAGAATCCTGTGGGAAATAATCTTTAAAATGAATGAAGTGTCCATACAGTACCACACCCTAAACTATCCTACAAAGCAATAATCAATGAACTGAGGTGATACTGATAAAGAAATAGAGAGGATGATCAATGAAACAGATTGTGTGTGTGTGTGTGTGTGTGTGTGTGTGTGCTCGTACTTCATTGCTGAAGAAGACCATGCCATAATAGGAATAATGTCATGACTTCCAGTTTACTTTATTTTGAGTGAGGGAGGGCTGTGCAGGTCACCAGCCTCACTTCTCTTCCAGAGCCATCTGAATCCAGTAACCAGATATTCATCAGGATGACTGGAGATGACCCAGGATGAGGTAATTGGGGTTAAGTGACTTGCCCAAGGTCACACAGCTAGTGAGTGTCAAGTGTCTGAGGTGAGACCTGAATTCAGGTCCTCCTGACTCCTGTACTGGGGCTCTATCCACTGCACCACCTAGCTGCCCCAATAGATTGTGTACAAAATAAAACAATAAAAATAAGTGCAATAGCCTGGCGTTTGATAAACTCAAAGATCTTAGCTACTGGGGTAAGGACTTACTATGTGACAAAACCAGTTAAAAAAAAATATCTAAAAATCAGTCTGGCAGAAACTAGGTATAGATCAATATATCACATCTGTTTAAAAATAAGCTCCAAATAAGTATGTGACATAAATAATGACATCACAAACAAATAAGAGGAACAAGGAAGAAGTTGCTTATCAGATCAGTGGATACAGAAAAGTTAATAAACAAACAAGAAATAGAGAGGACCATAAAAGGTAAAATAGAAATTTTGGTTACATAAAATTTAAAAAGGTTTTGCACAAATAGAATTAATTTATTTTTTATTAATTTATGTAACTGAAACTAGAAGAGAAACAGGTAACTGGGAAAAATACTTACAACAAATATCAATGATAAAGATGTCTTTTCTAAGTTTTATAGGATAATGTCTCAAATTTGTTAGAATAAGAGCCATTCCCCATAAGATAAAATGACATGAATAGGCAGTTTCCAGAGGAAAACATCTAAGCAATCAATAGCCAAATGAAAAAAAAAATCCTTCTCAACATTAAGAGTTAGAGAAATCCTAATTCAAACAACTCTGATAATCTTTCACACCAAACTGGCAAAGCTGACCAAAAATAAAAAATAAAATAAAAAAAAGAAATTCTAGAGGGGTTGTTAGAAAACAAATACATAAAAGAAGTGTGAAAAACTATGAACTTGTGTAACCATTCTGAAAATCAATTTAGAACTATGTCTAAAGTGTTGCTAAACTGTTCACGTCCTTTAACTCAAAATACCATTGCTAGTAGATCTATATCCTGAGTAGAAAAAGAAAGAGGAAAGGACCCATATGTACAAAAAATATTTATAGGAACTTTATATAGTGACAATGAATTAAAAGTTAAGGGGATGCCCATCAATTGTGGAATGGCTGAACAAATTATGGTCCGTGAATGTGATGGAATATTATTATACTGTAAAAAAAGGTGAAAGAGATGGGTTCAGAAAAGCCTTGGATAATTTGCATAAACTGAGACAAAGAAGTGAGTAGAACCATGATTCTACTTCAAACCTATTATATCAATCAATAAGAATTATAAACTGTTGGAGGGAAATGGGCGTAAAAGTAACTAATGAAGTGAAAAAGCTAATGGGGTGAAAAATAAATCAAGAGGACAGGTAAAGGAAATAAATTAATATTTGAAGGCCAAAAATAAATACATTCTTTTATTACTAAATCTTCTCCCACATGCTCCAAAGAGAAAAACATCCTAAATATAAATGATCACATCATGTACACTACACACACGCTCGCACACACACACACACACACACACATTTACATCTGTACACTTATATGCAAATCTAACATTATAACTTTCGGGTCTATAATTAGAATATCTATAATCAAATTGAAGAAAAAGATGATTGAAAAATCAAAGTAAACATATTCAGCTCTAAAAGAAATTTAGAAAACTTTCACATGAACTAAAATAAACATGAGTAGATTAAGAAGGGAAATGATTGGAAGAAAATGTTTGCCACAGATACCTCAAATGAAAGCCCAATATCCAAGGTAAATGGCAGCTTGAAATAAATGTACCTTGTACAATTTTGACATGCCAGGAAGCAGTAAGAAAAAAGAAAGAAATTAGGGAAGAGAGGTTCTAAACCAACAATAATAAAACAACTCTAATGTTTTTGCCCCATGCTCAATAAAATGGCAAAGATTATAAAACATGATAACATTAAGTACTGGGAAGATAATGACATTAATACCGAAATGCTAGAAGAGTGAGCTTATCTAATCTTTTTTTTTTTTTTTTTGAAAAATAATATGGAGTTTTACAAGAGGAGTCATGAAGTAGTTCATTACTATTAAGACAATGGTTTGACTACTGGGGCAACAAGGTGACACAATGGATAGAGTACTACATCTGGAAGCAAGTAGTTCTGAGAGTAGATCTGGTATTCACTACCTGGGTGGTCTTGAGTCAAGTTGTGTAATCTCTATTTGCCTCCATATCTTCATCAGTAAAATAGGGATAATAATAGCACCCACCCATTAGGGCTATTGTGTGGATCAAATGAGATAACCATTATAAACTGCTTCACACAGTGCCCAGCACATAGTAGGTGCTATATAAATGTTAGCTATTATTATTACTCCCACAAAATTAAAGATAAAATGAAAGCTCCCCCATAGATTTCCAAAATATTAATAACAGTATGCTTATGGTAGTAAAAAACTAGAAACATATTGGATGATAAGGAAAGGGAGAACAGCTAAACAAACTACAGGACAGAATTTGGATTTTGGAATTTGATGTTGTTAGAAGAAATATTGAATAACATGTGGCATCCCCTATGGGCTACTGAAGAATCACATATTTGCACTTATGGTCATGTAACACCACACACCATCCAGGGGGTGGTTGCTGCCCCAAAGTTCAAAGGACACCCCTTCAGCCTGGACTCCTAAAACTATAGTACATCACCAGTTACTTTATAGTTCATCACCAGTTACTTAATTTACCACCAGTTACTTAACTGTCAACCTACAGGTTAATGGATAAAGTATTTATTAGATAGATAAATAATTTTCATGTCCTTCCCATGTCCCTGGTGCTGTGGTAAGTCTTAAGGGCATTAATATAATCAAATGAATCATCTCAGCCCTAAGGGTACTTATAATCTGATGGAGGAAAGTGTAGCTCTGCTTTTAGAAAGCATGGCCAAGAAGAGAGACAAAGGATGGACATATTGGAGCAGAGAGGACAGAAAATCCCTTGATTCCCTCTGGTAGAGGTGCAGGGGTCATGCTCTACACAATTGCTCAAAAAAGCCTAAAGTCTCAAAATGTTCCCGAGATGACAGGCTTAGCTTTTTGGGTTTTTGTTTTCTCATCTTTGATAAGATATTTAATATTATATAAATAAATAGGTTGGTTTCCACATAAATCTTAGGATAAATGCTCCAAATTGAGCAAGAGTTCTAATTTTGCAGGCAAAGTCACCTTGTTAATATAAAAAAGAGGGTCTTATTTCCATGTTACTCATTAGAGATGGAAAGTATCTTTTAAATAGCTAGGAAGAACAGCTGACCTAAAGTCAGAGAGACCTGCGTTCAAATCCAGCCATCCACACCCATGAGCTGTGTGACTCTGAGAAACCACAATGTGTCTGCCTCAGTTTTTTTAACTGCAAAATGGGATAATGATAGCACCTAACTTCCAGGGTTGTTATGAGGATCAATTGAAATACTTTTTGTAAAGCACTTAGTACAGTGCTTGCTAAATAGTAGCCGCACAATAAAACTTGTTTTTATTGTTCTTTCATATAGCATAAACAAATAATTGAATGATAGTGAAAACAATTCTGACTATGGAATGAGGAAGACTTTGCTTAAATCTTGTTGTTCAGTGGTTTCAGCTGTGTCTGACACTTTGTGACCTCATTTGGAATTTTCTTGTCAGAGATACCGGAATGGTTTGCCATTTCCTTCTCTCATTTTACAGATGAGAAAATTGAGGAAAACAAATTTAAATGACTTGCCCAGCATCACACAGCCAGCAAGCATCTGAGTCTGGATTTGAATTCAACTCTTCCTAGCTCCAGGCCCATCACTGTCCATTGTACTACCTAGCTACCTCTTTTTGTTAATTTATTTGTTTTTATTTTCCAACATTCATTTCCACAAAATTTTGAATTTCAGATTTTCTCCCCATCTCCCCCTGCCCCCACCCCAGGAGAGCTTGTATTTTGATTACCCTTTCCCCCAATGTGCCCTCCCTTCTGTCACCCTCCCCCCTCTTATCCCCTTTCCTTCTATTTTCCTGTAGGGCAAGATAGATTTCTATACACCATTGCCTCCATATCTTATTTCCTGGTGGCATGCAAAAAAACCCCCAAAAAACAATTTTTAGCATTCATTATTAAAGCTTTGAGTTCCACATTCTCTCTCTTCCCCTCTCTCCACACATCCTCATTAAGAAGGCAAGCAATTCAGTATATTTTACGAATGTGTAGTCATGCAAAACACTTCCATAACAGTCATGTTGTGAAAGATTCACTATATTTGCCTCTATTCTGTCCCACCCTCCATTTATTTTATCCTCTCCTTTGACCTGTCCCTCTACCAAAGTGTTTGCTTCAGATTATCCTTTCCTCCAATCTGCCTTCCCTTCTATTTTGGTCCCCTCTCTTTTCCGTTTCCACCCCCACCCCCACCCCCACCCCCTGTTTACCTATAGGGTAAGATAAATTTCCATGCCCAATTTAGTGTGTGTTATTCCCTAATGAAGCCAAATCTGATGAAAGGAAGGATCACTTATTCCATCTCACCTTTCTCTTCTTTCCCTACATTGTAAAAGCTCTTTATTGCCTCTTTTATGTGAGATGATTTACAACATTGTACTTTTCCCTTTTTCTTTCTCCTAGTACATTTATCTCAACATTTAATTTTCTTTTTTAGATATCCCTTCATATTCAACTCACCCTGTGCCTTTTCTCTCTCTCTCTCCTCTCTCTCTCTCTCTCTCTCCCACATATACATATGCATACACACATATATACATATATGTATACATACATATATGTATATATACATATATAGACAGGTATAGTATACATATATATCCCCTCCAACTCTCCTAACACTGAGACAGGTCTCATGAGTCATAAATATTATCACTTTTCCATATAGGAATGTAAATAGTTCAACTTTAATAAGTCCCTTATGTTTTCTCTTTCCTGTTTACCTTTTCATTTTCTCTTGATTCTTGCATTTGAAAGTATTTCTATTCAGCTCTGGTCTTTTCAACAAGAATTCTTGGAAGTCCTCTATTTCATTGAAGTTCCATTTTTCCCCTGAAGTATTATATTCAGCTTTGCTAGGTAGTTGATTTTTGATTTTAATCCTATTTCCTTTGACCTCTGAAATATTATATTTCAAGCCCTCTGATCTCTTAGTATAGAAGCTACTGAATTCTATATTATCCTGATTATGTTTCCACAATACTTGAATTCTTTCCTTCTGACTGCTTGTAATATTTTCTCCTAGACCTGGGGACACTGGAATTTGGCTACAATATTCCTAGGAGTTCTTCTCTTGGTATGTCTTTGAGAAGGTGATCAGCAAATTCTTTTCCTTTCTATTTTACCCTCTGCTTCTAGAATATTAGAGTAGTTTTCCTTGATGATTTCTTGAAAGATGATGTCTAGGCTCTTTTTTTGATCATGGTTTTCAGGTATATCAATAATTTTTAAATTATCTCTCCTGGATCCATTTTTTAGGTCAATTGTTCTTCCAGTGAGATATTTCACATTGCCTTCTATTTTTTCATTCTTTTGCTTTTGTTTTATAACTTCTTGATTTCTCATAAAATCATTAGCTTCCATTTGCTGCATTCTGATTTTTAAGGAATTATTTTCTTCAGTGAGCTTTTGAACCTCTTTTTCCATTTGGTCCATTCTGATTTTTAAGGCTTTCTTCTCCTCATTGGTTTTTTGGACCTCTTTTGCTATTTCAGTTACTCTAATTTTAAAGTGCTATTTTCTTTAGAATTTTTTTTGTTTTCCTTTAGCAAACTGTTAACTCATTTTTCATTATTTTCTTGCTTCATTCTCATTTCTCATCCCAATTTTTCCTCTACTTCTCTTCCTTGATTTTCAAAATCTTTTTTGAGCCCTTCCGTGACTTGAGACTACTTCATATTTTTTTTGGAGGCTTTATATGCAGGAACTTTGACTTTGTTGCCTTCTTCTAATTGTATGTTTTGATCTTCCTTGTCACCAATGATGTAAGAAAATACCTCTTCACCAAGAAAATAAGAATATATAATCTCTTTCTTTTTCCCCTGTTTGTTCATTTGACCAGCCAATTATTTGACTCTTGAGCTCTTTGTTAAGTGGAGGGCTCCAGAGGCAGTCACCAAGTATATCACCTGACTCCTGATCTCATTGTTAAGTGAAGGGCTCAAGAATCAGCCTCTGCTGAAGCAGTGTCTGCTGCCACCCTGGCTTTGTGACTGGGGCTGGACCTCACTCCTCTCTCAGCCAGATGAGAGGCCCTCCTCATTGACCTTTGATATTATCTTTGGCATTTGTGGGTTGAGATACTGGAAACAGCAGCAGCCAACAGAAATTCAGTTTCCTAAGGTCTGCTCCAGCTCTGTGCATGCTGGTGCAGCCCATTCTGAACTGTACTCTCCTCCCAGTCCAGTGCAATAGACCCTTCCTGTAGACCTTCCAGATTGTCTTGGGCTGGGAATTTGCTTTAGTCTGTCATTTTGTGGTTTCTGCTGCTCTAGAATTTGTTTAGAATCATTTTTTTCAGGCTTTTGTAGGGTTTTGGGGGAGAGATCTAGCAGGTTCCTGCTTATACTCCACCATCTTGGATCTGCCTCCAGGCTTAGTTTTTAGTGGCCATCAGGAAGATGGTCAATTTTGTCCTACCAAATGGCCAAGCTCCCCTTTAGCTCCAATTAGGGAACATTTCCACATTTTGTAAAGAGAGAGAGAGGGACTAAAAATGTCTTTACATTCTGTTACTGTTTTATTATTGTTTGTTTTGTATCTTTTCCTCTCCAACCTAAACATACTATGTTCTATACATCAATCCATACAAAATATTTTATTGCCTATGAACCTTATCTAGACAATCTTTCAATGATTCCATCAATTTGCTGCAGGAAGGGTTAAGAATCTCCTTCAGATACACACAATACTAGATAATTCAGATAAATAAGTAAAGACTTTTATAAACCGATGCAGAAAACTGAATCAGGAAAACACATAAACCTCTAAGATAATGTAAATGAAAGGGACACTAAAAAAGCAGTGGAGTTCAGGCTAAGAAGTGGCCAATTTTGATTAGGTAGCATAACTGAACAAGTATACATCTTTCTTCATAGAGAGGTAAGAGACTAATAACATGGAATTTTATTTATACGCAAGGTTGCTATTTTGTTTAATATTGTTTGATAATTTTTCTTGATCACTAAAATGAAAGTGGTAAAAAAAAAAATACTTTAAAAAATGGAAAACATCAATGCCAAACTGAAATAGAAAATTCTAAACTCTTTGTGAGGACAGATAATGGTGCAATAGGCACATTTGTCTTCTAGTATTCAAAAGGCTACCAACCAGAAGCAGGATTTTACTCGTTCCATTTGGTCTCAGAGGGCAGAAGCAATGGATGCAAGTTGTAAAGACAAAAAAATATTAAGCTTCATATAAAGAAAAATAATTCTAAAAATTAGAACTTTCCCAGAGAGGAATGAATAAAACAGATGGGCTTCCACATTCCCAGGGAATTTCAAGCAAAGGCTGGATGATCATTTGTAGGTGGACCCTACAGGGTGGAACTCTTTTTCAGGTATGCCTGAGATAGACTGAAAGGACTGGAAGACTTTGGAATAAGGTCTTCTCTGACTCTTAGATTCTCAGATTGTACAAATCAGATCAATGAACTGAAAACTCATCTTTTTTCATGCCAATAGCATCCTGATGATATATAGCTCTGAATCATGGAACACCCTGATCTCAAAAGAACCAAAATTATATGTGACCCAGAGGGCAATGGAGAGATGCATGCAGGGTGTAAGTCAGCTGCAGTCACATATGGAACTCTGACCTATGAGCAAGGAGTCATGTAGGAGGCATCAATCCAGGAAAAGTATGATGGGAAAAGGCAGTAGGGCCACCAGATGTGAAAGTGAAGGGCAACAGATGGATAAATGGAGTACTGAGAGCCACAAAATGTTGAGAGTACCAGAAGAAAGTCCCCAAGACACTGGGTGGAATGTCTATGGGAGATAATCTATGGTTGTGCATAGACAAAAATTACATAGGTTGAAAAATACAATAATTGCTTTCTGTACCTGGGCAGGACATAGACACAACTCTAAGATCACAGGATAGCAAGATTTTAGGCTAGAAGTGATCATCCCTAGTCTAACCCAGAGAGAGAGAGAGAGAGAGAGAGAGAGACAGAGACAGAGACAGAGAGACAGAGAGACAGAGAGAGAGAGAGATAGAAGAGAGAGAGAGAGAGAGAGAGAGAGAGAGAGAGAGAGAGAGAGAGAGAGAGAGAGAGAGAGAGGGAGAGGGAGAGAAACTTACCCAAGATCACACAAAGTTTAAGTAGTAGAGTTGGGGTCTGAACAGTAGGCTTTATTATAGAAATATCAATTTTTTTCACTCCTTTACACTGTCTCAGACCATAAATCAAAAACATGGATGCAGTCGTGGAATATTTTCTCTGCATCATTCCTCATTCCCAACCAGTTTCCAATCTCAATTTTGCCAATTCTATCTCCCGGACATCTCTTATATCAACGTACATCTTTCTATTCCATAGCCACCTCCCTAGTTCAGTCCCTTATCATCTCATCACCCCATTACCTCTAATCTGTACTATTATAACAGCTTCCTAATCGGTCTTCTAGTTTTCATTCTCTCCAATGTCCAATCCTTCCATAACCAAGCTGCCAAAATATGATCCTAAGGCATACGTCTGAACTTAATACCCTGAAAGAAAAGACTGTTTTGTCTTTTTATGTACTCCCAGTACTTCGTGCCTTGCCTAACACATAGTAAGCGCTTAATAACTGTTTGTTGACTGACTGATCAAAGAGTGAAACAAATATTGAGGCCCTGCCTCCATTATCATTCAGATTTGTCCCACTGAGGTAGTCAGGTGGCACAGTAGATGGAGCTCTGGATCTAGAGTCAGGAAGACTGAGACCTGAACTCAAATCTGGCATCAGAAACTTACTAGCTGTCTGACCTTAAAAAAGTCACCTAACTAACTCAGTTGTAAAATAGAGATCATAATAGTACCTCTCAAGGCTGTTGCGAGTTTAATGTGAGATTATATTTGTAAAGTGCTTAGCAAAGCGGCTTGTTGTTTTCCAATCATGTTCAACTCTTTGTGACCCACTTTAGAGTGTTCTTGGCTAAGATACTTTGTGTTTTGTCATTTTATTCTTCAGCTCATTTTATAGATGAGGAAACTGAAATAAGCTGGTCTAAGTGACTTGTCCAGGGTCATACAGCTAATAAATATCTGAGGCCACATCTGAACTCAGGAAGATGAGACCTCCTTACTCCACGGTGGCACTCTACCCACCTAGTTACCTGACTGACACATAGTAATCACTTTATAAATGCTCATTACCTTTCCCTTCCCCGCTGTGCAATTCTATTTCACACTGATTCTCAAGGTTGAGACTCTCAAGGTTGAGAACAATTGTAGATAGGAAAATGAGTTCTACACACTAAGACCATGAGGAACTCTAGAGAGGTTTGGTCCTCAAATTTTTAACATGTTTATTTGACTATCACATAGATAAGAGAAATAGTGGGGCAGCAAAGTCGCTATAAACACCTTCTGTGTTAGAATCTCAAAGTGTAACTTTATTCTGAATTAATAGATTAATCAATTCATTAATTGATTGACTTATTAATTAAGCAAGTATAATTAATTAAAATGCATCTATTAAACTTCCTATATGGCATCCTGGTTATTAAAAAAATCCTTATAAAAATAATGAAACAGACCTTGTTCTCAAGGAGCTGATCCTTTAGTTTTAGGAGGTAACATATTGTCAGGCAACAAGCATTTGCTTTGGAGGGCTTAGGGGCAAGGTAGGTGGAAAGGCCTCAAATTGCAAAGGGTTCATTGTTAGGGAGGATCTCAAGGTCCCCGGATTATTTCTAGAATTCTTTTGTCACCTTTGGAAATTCTAAAAGAATTCAGCTTGCCCAAGAAAATTCTGCTCTAGCCTAAAGTCACCCAACCCCTCTCTCCTTAGATATATTTTCCCAACCAAACTGCTCTGCTTCAAATTCTCTCCCTGTACATAGGACAGATGGTTGTGAAAGAGCTGGTACTTCAGGAGGGAAGGACATTTCCCAAAATTAAAAGGAGGAAGAAGTTTCTGTCCCTAGGGCTGCCCCATGTATATAGATCAAGCAGCCAAACGCTCCTGCAGGAATAGTTTCTTCTCCACTCCTCCATCCGGCCTCACTCAACCATTCATCAGGGAGGTCCCTCTTGTTAACCACCAGTGAACCACCAACCCCTTCAATAAGTGGGGCCATAGAATCCATCAAGAATTTGCAGCCAGGCAGTAGGTGTTAACCCATTCAAACTGGGTCACAGATTGAATTAATAGTGATAGGAGAAAAAAAAGTTAGAGGTCATTCAAAATGATCCTTGGCCCATCTTTGCACAGAGTTTGGTCATCAGGAACTATGTTTCAGTGGACATGATGCCAGGAAACTAAGAAATGAATTGGGGCCTATTGTGGCCTGACCATTCCCTCAGAGAAAGATACAATGGGGGCAGTGGGAAGAGTGCTGCCTCACACCCATCCCAACTCTCCACTTTCTGTGATGACATCACCATGTTTCCTATCCACATTGACCATCTCAGGTGCCCACCCAACCCTTCATCTCCCTCATCCCCCATAGCCATTCAGCTGCCAAATCTTACTGTCCTAAACATAATTCCTTGTACTTTGGGAAGCCTACTCTCAGCCATGTGTCATTGTTTAAGTCATTCAAGGAAAAGTATCCTGACACATTCCCTGGTCACTCTATCCCTAATTTCTACCACTTTAGCAGCAGCTCAGTGGTATAGTAGACAAAGCATATGACTTGGAGTCAGGAAAATCAGAGTTCAAATCAAGTCTCAAATATTTACTAGCTGTTTAACTCTGTGCAAGTCATTTTACCTCTGTCTACCACAACTGTAAAATGGGCATATTGATAGTAGCTACCTCCTAGATTTGTTGTGACACTCAAATGAGATTATATTTGTAAATCACTTACTTAGCATGGTGTCTTTTAAACAGTGGGTACTTAATAAATGCTTGTTTCATTCTGTCCTCTCACTTTTTTCTATGCTATTTATTCTTCTTTTCTGTTTGCCATTGTAGTTAATGATGCCATTAGTATTCCTGTTTTCTTGTAAAGGAGATGATATAATGGCATGAGTCAGAGTCAGTCCTGCCCCTGATACCTTCTGGTCACAAACGTTCCCAGGAACCCTCAAAGCCTACACATTTCTGAGTTGCCTACATTTTCTTTGATATTTCTCAGAAACAATGGCATGGCCAGTCTAGTTTCTGCCCTGCCACCACTGACCTTTCATTTCTATCTTTGAATCCTCAGCCCCCCATGCAGCACTAGCCTCATTTAATAAGTGCGCACGGCACACAGTGAGCACCAAGGCCAGCACCAAGAAAGAAGGCTCCTGCTCTCCAGGAACTTAGATTCTAATCAAGAGTAAAAGGGGGCTTGTACCCAGATGGGGGCACTCGTGTTGAAGTCCAGAAATTCAGAACAGTCTACAGGGGAATGGGAATGAATGGTGGGGATCTGCCTCCCACCACACCTGATGGAGACCCTCAACAAGGAGAGAAGGGGATTGGCATGGTGAAGGGGGAGAAGACTGTAGAAGTGGATGGATGGCTGTTCCAGGGTGAGGATATCACAGATGACTGAGGGGCATTCCAAGACGAGACTATAACTGGGCTTTACTGTCCACCAAGTCAGAGACAGTTAGGTGGAGAATGAAGTTAGGTCAGCCTGTGAGCATAATAAAGGCTTGAGTTGAACTCACAACTCCTTTCTCCTCTCTTGGTAAACCTCAGCCTTCTAATAGGAGTGGAAAACCACACTCACACAAATGTTTTCAGAATGCCCCCTCCTGTCCTGTCTTTTCTCTGAAAACAAACATTTATGTCCTTCTTCTGCCTCATGGCCTAGAGACTCATTGAAATAGTTTTCAAATGCCAGTTCAGTTGAGTATCAATCTCTCTTTCCAGGTGATTAAAGATAATTCCTTCTCATAAAATCTATGCTCCACACAAATGGGACTCCCTTGTTTTTGATATTGAGATTGAACATCAATTGATGTTCTAGCTTTATGAAGACTTAGTCTTGAGGTCCATATTCACTGGCAAAACTAACCTTTTGAAAGCAGGAGCTTTCTCCCAGAAGCTCATGATTAGCACAGTGCTTGGCACAGAGTAAGCACTTAATGCATTCTTTTCCATTTCCTCACTATGCTTCTTTGTTTCTGCCCTTGGCTGCTTATGGTAACAGTAACCAATTCTAATGTTCCATTTGTCCATTTTCAGTATTATTGTATGAGGGTTACAGGCTCCAGTACTTTAGAATAAGGAACATCAGCTTATGTTTATCTGAAGGGGAGAGGGGCAATATCACTTCCTCCCTACTGATATTTCCCCTCTAGCCTCAAGTCATTCAAAGCCCTTTTCTAAATCCTCCTTTGGGAACAGAGAAATAATTCAGAAAGGAAAAGTCTCCATTCACATTGAGAGTGAGGAATCAATGTTTCACTTCATTGAGAGTGAAGGCACTCTGGATTTTGAGTCGGAGGACCTGACTTTGAGTCCCATCCCTTCCACTTATTCCCTGGATAACCTAAGACAAATCCAATCATTCCTCTGGGCTTTGGTGCCCACATCTGTAAAATAAGATATTGGATTGGATGACTTTGAAGATCCCTGTCAGTTTTAAGTCTATGGAGGAACCAGCTTCTCCACACCTGGGACCTTGGGGCACCCCAAGTTTCTGCTCTCTGAAAAGGAAAGAAATGAGTAATTCTATCAAGCCTTTATCAGAGTATGTGAGACCACTGGATTCTGAGTTTTGATGCAGTGACCAGAAAGCAGTCCTCAGCTGTTTGTTTTCTTCTGTCCATTTCATTGATTCTAAATCTGCTCACCGTTTGCCAATCAGCTATTGCTCGGTGTATATTTACAAATTAGTTTAGGGGGAAGATATGGGGGCTTCTGTGAAAAAGGCTCTTTAAGCAGGAGGAAAGCCTCCCGGGGGGGGAGAATGAATTGAATTCCAATGGGAAAATTTTAATTTCCAAACAGTTTGCCAATGTTCTAAACAACAAACTGTGTTCACCAACCTGAGCTTATTCAGAAAGTCGTGTCTTTAACCAAGGGAGGCCAACAGGAGGGCAGCTCTGTTGACATGTATTCAGGGCCCAGTGAGACACCCACTTCTCTGCTTATTGCAATCTTGCCACTTTCATAGAGAACACATATAAATATAGCCATCTGTGGAGTCCCAAGGCTCTAACTAGACTGCTAGTCAGTCCGTGGGAGCTTTAGAGTTGAAGATAATCAACCCAAACTCACTTTCCAGTTCTTGTCTCTAGGCTTAACTTATGAAAGACACATGTTGTCATACAACCTCAGCCCTAAGTGACATGTCCATGGGATTGTATTAAGAAGAGAAAGTTCCCTTTGTTTTGAGCAACCCCATGACAATGTTATGATATGTTTTACAGAGACCAAGCCAGTGCCATTGATTCCTCTGGTAGCATTTTCCATCTCAAGGCCCATGTCGGTAGATCAGCTCACTGAAATCACAAATGAAGTCAATTCAGTGGGCTAAGTTTGGTCTCAAGAGTTGCACACACTCTTTACACAGTCTAGGCCTCTTGGCACGTTTATGTAGATGATAGCCTAGACTGGAAATGTTTCAGTCAATGTTCTTCTGGAAGAGGTTAGAGATACCAGAGAAGGACAGAAGAGGGAGGCCAGAGAATCCAACATAGACCCCTGTTCTGTGCATGAGGTGAGGCTCTGTGCAATCTGCCTTTCCCCTTCCCCTATTCAAGGGAGCTGCTCATTAGGGATTAGCTTGCCACTGCACCAGCTGCACATCTTTACTTAAAGACTTACCGGGCAGCCAAGGCTCTTGCAGTTTCCAATCCAGTGACATTTGCAGCTCTGGATAATTTATTGAATGTCTTCCAAAGAGCAAACATGGGATTTACCCTGGTAAGGTTTGATTTGGGGTTGTCAGTGTTTGCCATTTACCAGCAAAGGGATAGAAGAGATGCACACAAAGACAGAAAGGCAGAGAGTCAGAGGAGAGGCAGCAGATGCTTTTGCATCACCTTATACTTTTCAATGGTTGCTGGAGCTTTCCTAAGGTTCCAGCTAAACTCCATGGACTCCCTTTGGCCACTGTGAGGGTTTCACTAAGAGCAAGTCCACTCCCCAGGATTGTTTGCTAAACCCCTTTCCAGGCCTCTGCCTTGTTAAACAAAGATGTCAACAGTTGAGGTTCAAAATTGTT
Source organism: Notamacropus eugenii (assembly GCF_028372415.1). Classification (NCBI taxonomy): domain Eukaryota; kingdom Metazoa; phylum Chordata; class Mammalia; order Diprotodontia; family Macropodidae; genus Notamacropus; species Notamacropus eugenii. The sequence goes on along the minus strand of NC_092872.1, from coordinate 285,249,392 downwards.
CACTCTTTCCAGGCCTGGACGTGAAGACATAATGGAGTAAGAGTCTTTAAAGGGAAAGAGAGCTGATTGAGAATCTCCTCAAGGACTTGGTATATATGCATCCATGGAGAGGGCTAAAGAAAAAATGGGAAAAAGACAACAGCCCCTCTGAGAGAGGGAACACTTCATTTTGAAGGAATCCAATCCAATTCAATATAACTTTATAAAATTCTGTGCCAAAGAGTAGTGTGCATGCACTGAAAGAGGACCTGTTCAGTCCTGTGATGATTAAAAGATTGGAGAGATATAGTTTCTAATTAATTTAATCATTGTATTAATAAGGCTAGTATGTTATCTATAAAATTATGAGCATTTGACTGCTTCTCTTAAACCAAAGACAATTATGGCAGTAGGATCACAGTTTATATACCCTTCTAGAAGAGTAGAGGTTTCTATGATGGACTGCAAGTGGCATCATGTCACCCGTGGATGGAGATATTATCTAAGACCAGCCTTAGCCTTGGACTATCTAGGCAAAAGGATCTGTCCACACCCAAGTTTGAGTGGAACACAATGGCCTTCTCCACTTCAGATTAAATTTCTGGTAAGATTTGCAGGCTCAATTAAGATCGGGAGATTTAACGCAATCTCATTATCAGTAATGTCTTGCAAAAGACTGAACTTTCATGACTTTTGGAAGAAGGGGAGAGCCTCTGAATCTCCCCCAAGATATTAACTATTAATAATCATTTCTCATATTTCCCAATAGCCCAGTTCAAATTTGCTCCATCCAACTGTCATAAAGATCTCTTTTTTCCACTAGTGATACTCTTTAAGTAGTCCTTTCTATCTGCCCTGTAATAGTACTCTCCCTTAATTGTCGTCTTCCCCAGTCAGAATGTGGGCTCTTTGAGAGCAAGAAATGTTTCTCTTGTATATCCATATTCTCAACACTTAGCAAAGTATTTGGTACATTGCAAATGATTTTCCATCCCATTAAATATCTAATATGCACAGGCACCATCAAGGAAATATGGATAGAGAAAAACAAAGAGCAAAACATTGCCTCATGGAACTTTCATTGGTGGGGAGGGCAGGGGGCAAAGAAGAGGAGAGGAGGTATGTGGTGTGTACACAAATAATTACAAGATAATGAAGAAGAGAAAGAGGAATCAGGATGAGAGAGGGGAATAAAACTTCAAGGAAAGATAGTGGATGAAGGGAGTTCTGAATTTGGCCAAGGAGTCAAGCTTAGAGGAAAAAGAGATGCACATGTCCAACATGGAGGATTGTGTGCTTACATGAAATGAGAATGTGAAGTAAAAGGTTGGGGAAAAGTTTCAGATCTCAAAGCTGTCATTATCCAAAGTTATGGGGATTGTTGGAAGATAAAGAAAATTAGATGAATGGAGTGTAGTAGATGAGGTAGAATCAGAAACAACCAAATTTTGTAGCATTGTTTTGATAAAAGTGATGATATGAATTGTGTGTGGAAGTTGTATTTGACAAGAATGACTAGGAATGTCAGAAAGTACTTTGGCGGAAATTCAGTTTAGACCAAGCTATTACACCATAAGCCACAATAACTGCAAACCGAACACACAGACTGGATATTAAAGGTCACACCATTAATGAGAGAGAGTGAGATCAGATACCTTTCACAAATATAGTGAGGGGGAAGTTATTTTTAAAATATAAGGGATGTAAGTAATCACAAAAGACATTTTGGAAAAGATAATTTTAATTGTATAAAAATTAAAATCTTCACAAATAAAATGAAGGAAGATAAGAAAATTGGGGAAATATTTGCATTTACTGTCTCTGAGAAAGGGTTGATATCAATGAATCAACCAAACAATAAACATTTTTTAAAGTACATACTATATTCCAGGCACTGTGCAAACATACACACACTCGCAGAGATATACATATATACTGTATTATAAATGCATATGTATGCATGTGTATACACACAAAATGAGATATTCCCAGATCTCAAGGAGTTTTCCAGCTGCCTCCTATTGGGGGAGATGATATATGTGTACATGTATACACACATGAGAATATGTATGTATGCATGTACACACACATAGCTGGAAATGTATGTGTACATATACCCATGAACAGAAGCAGCCAGATGTTGCCGTACTGCACAGGGCCCCGGGACTAGAGTCAGGAAGATTAATCTTCCTGAGTTCAAATTCAGCCTCAGTCACGTTCTAGCTGTGTGACCCTGGGCAAGTCACTTAACCAGGTTTGCCTCAAGGAAATGTCAAATCACTCCAGTATCTTTGTCAAGAAAACCTCAAAAGGTGTTGTGAAGACTCAGACACAACTGAAAATGACTAAACAATGATAACTACATATTCACACATAAGCAATACATATTTTATATGTGTATATATGTGTGTGTATAGGCACATGTGTGCATGTGCATGTATATATATGCAGATATAATAGCTACATGTATGTATGCATGTATAGGTGTATATATGTATTGTGTATATGTAGATATATTAGATACATGTACATGCATGTGTGTATGGGCATATATGTGTATGTCTACAGATATATATTATATGCATGTACAGGTATGTATGTATGTATGTGTGTATGTGTATGTGTATATGTAGAACTCTAGGTCTGAAGTCAGGATGAACTGAGTTCAAACCCAGTCTTGGAAAATCACTAGCTGTGTGAACCTGGGAAAGTAGCTAAACCCCTGCTTACCTTAGTTTCCCCACTTGTAAAAAGGGGACAATAACAGCATGTGTCTCCCACAGTGGCTGTAAGGATCCAGTGAAATTATATGTGCAAAATGCTTAGTACAGCACCGGGGACATAGGAAGTATTATATAAAGGTCAGTCATTATCATATGCATATATACTTGAGCATGTATATTCATATATGTACATGGTTATAGGCATGGATATACATATACAGACATATATGTATCATATGCACATCCACATCCATATTAGTTTTGAGAGGATGGAATTGGGATATAGAGGAAAAGTTTCCATGTGTATAGGCTGCTCAATCTGAGTCTTTGAGGAGATCATGGATTTGAAAAGGCAGAAGATGTCTTTTCCAGCTAGGAAGAGGGAGAACACTTATTACCAAACAAAGAACACAAGCAAACATATCAACAAAACAATTTCAACAAATTTAAATAATAATCACTTTACCAAAGGTATATAAGGATCTACCACAAATATATTAGATCAAGAGTCATTCCTCTAGTGGCAAAATGGCTTGAATGAGTAATGCCACTGAGCAGCTGTCAGAGGACAGAGCATAAAACACCGTCACACACCCCAGTGGTGTCTCTATTGACTAATGCAAATCGAAGCAACTTACCATCTACATGCTCACTTTTATACTATGATGGAACTGTCAATTGAGCAAATCATTCTAGAAATTTGGAATTGAAAATGATATATAGTTGATTTAGATAGAGGACAGATAGAATATTCATTAATCTCTTACACTGTGCCAGACCCTACGCTAAACATTAAGGATACAAAGACAGACAAGCAAGGAAATGCTTGTCCTCAAGAAGGTTACCATCTAATTGGGACAAAATAATGTGTGAAGGCCAGCAGGGAAGGGAATGGAGATTATGTATGGCAGCATCATTTCAGAATGACAGCCTGGACATTATGTGGAGGCCTGATTCTGAGCATGATAAGGCTCACTTAGGATAGCCCAGGGTAATTTTGGAGGTGGGGCCAAAGGTGTGTGTGTGTGTGTCTGTGTGTCTGTGTGTCTGTGTGTATGTGTGTGCATAGATCAGAAATATGTAAAGGAAGTTGCTAAAATTTTCGCATTCTTTTATTTAAAAATCCAGTTGCTAGATATATCCCAAGAATGCTAAAGAAAAAAAAGGTGCTTCATTTATATAAATATTTTTGTTGTTCAGTCATTTTCATTTGTGTCTGAGTCTCCATATCCCCATCTTAGGTTTTCTTAGCAAAGGTACTAGAATGTTTTGCCTTTTCCTTCTCCAGCTCATTTTATACAAGGGGAAACTGAGGCAAACAGTGTTAAATGACTTACCTAGGGTCACACAGGTAGTTATTGTCTGAGGCTGGATTTGAACTCATGAAGATTAGCCTTCCTGATTCCAAGTCCAACACTTTATCCACTGCACCACTTAGCTGCCTGCTTACCTAAATATACACACATATACACACATGTATACATATACACATATATGTATATACATATACATATGTATACATATCTGTGTATGTGTACATGTACATATACATAGGTAGCAAGAACTGAAAACAAAGTAGATGCCTGATGACTGGGGAATGATTAAACAGATTGTGGTACATGAAGGCAATGGAATAATACTTTGGACTTAGAAAACATTTAGAAACAATGAATGTGAAGCATTCAAAGAAGGGAGAAATATATGAATTGATACAGAGGAAAGTAAGAAGAGGCAATAAAACAATATACATAATGACTAAACAACGTAAACACGGTGAACTAAAAATCATCTGAATGTGCTGCAATTGTAATAACCGTGACTTCCTTTGAAGAAGGAATGAGGTAATTCCTTCCTTTCTTTGCTGAGATGGGAAGGGAACTATGGGTGTGGGTGGGGGAGAGATTGCACAGAGTATCAGATATAGTTGATGTATTCATTAGTCATATTGAACTTGCTTTCCTTTTTTTTTATTCTTTGTAACATGAATAGCCCTCCAGCCAGGGCTATATGCAATAGTGACAAAGATATTAAAAATGTTAGAACATTTACAAATATTAAAAGTCAGAAGAAAGAATGGCTGACCAAATCTATGAGTGAAGGCTAGATTCCATAAGTCCACATGCCACAGGCTTGACATCGTGTTCTATGAAGCATTTCCAGGGCTCAATGCCAAGTGCAGAATGGAGAGTGGTGCTTTCCCAACCTTTCCAAACAGGACTCCAGTACATTAGTGTCTTTTGGCATTCTGAGCCTATTCTATGATATAGAACACTTGGCAATGCAAAATAAATACTGCCATCCTTGGATAGAAGAGTGTCTTGTCATTAAAAATATGCAAAGGATTAGCTATAGTGCTGGTAGGGACCTTACATAGCATGAAATCTAACTTCTCCCCCCTTTGACAGTGAGGAAACCAAGGTCCAGGGATGGAAAAAAATGATTTGCTCTGAGTCACATCAAGAGTGGAAGAGCTGGAATTTGATTCCATATCTCTTGAAATTAAGATGTGGTCTTTCATGATGCAATTGTCTTTGTTTGTGGGTTAAAAAATAATGCGTTTTTTTCTTTTGTAGTAGCAAAGAACTGGAACTAAGCAAATGTCCATCAGTTATGAAATGACAAATTAAAATATGTGAAAGCAATGGAGTGAATGAATGTGCATGAAGAATGGACATTTCAAATCTGTGTTTAAACATATGAAATCTTAGGAAAATCATACCTACAGATGGGAAAAATCATGCTAGGACAAGAGAGGGACAAGCAGGTGTAAGAAGGCTAGAGTCTATGGTTAATGGGGACCTGAACATGAGAAGAGGCATTAAAGTTCTCATCCAGGATGTGTTTGGCAGAGATAGAAAGAGAGCAGGGACACTCAGCAACTGGGAACTGAATCACCAGCACATTGACAGCCTGAACCTTGTACTGGGGAATCTAGGAACAGTGAAAGGTCCAGGGGAAGATCTTTATTGGTGGATAGGTTTTCATGGAGGATTTATGGAAGGCTGTGGGCAAGAATCACACAGGGTGAAAAAGCACACATGGGATGCATTCTGCACTAGTGAAGATAGTATCCCCTCCAATGAGAAACTGAGTTCCAGAAAATAGAAATACCAGCATAATGTTCTTGTAATGTTGGAAGGTTCAATGCTAATCCATTAATTTTGCAGATGCAGAAGCACCAGAAATGTATGTGGCTTACTCAACGTCTCATGGTATGTCAATGACAAAACCACAAGAAGCATCCACTTCTCAAATTTCTAGTCTTTTTCCTATTCTATTCAATACACATTTAACCACTGTTTCCTATCTGCAAGGTACTGGGCTATATTAGTGTGCCAGTATGTTCAGAGTGTGAAAATAAAAATGCTCAGCATTCATCTAAGGAGTGTCACCTGCATAGCAACATTCCTATTCTTACATCATTTTATTTGCATTTTATGTTGGTTTCTTTCTTGGCATCCTTTGGACTTGGAGTCAGGAGACACCTAGTTCAAACAGAGGCATTTTTGTAGCTATCGGCAACTTCCATCATGCCTCAATTTCTTCCTCTGTAAAATGGGTGTAATGACATGTCAGTGCACACATCACTAGGTTGTCATGAAACTCAAGTGATGTGAGTAAAGTATTATGCAAACTTCAAAGTATTACAGATGTGTCAGCTCTGATCAAAATCTACCATAAGCATTTGGTAAGGAAAATACTTATGATATTTATGAACTATTCAACTGGAAGATACATTGAAAATAATGATTGCAATCAGATGTACATGTGCACAACGAATCTTGAAAATGTAGAGTTTATTTGACATTCTCACTGATACCTGCTGCAAAAAAATCAAGACATGCTTTGTACTCTGACTACTGTGCCAAATTAAAACCATGTTTTAATTTCTAATTAATACAAAAAAATTATTGTGTTTGAAGAGAGCGTCAGAACTTTACCTTTCCTATCACTTAGTTATCATATCACTAATCAATTTATCCAATTTACCTGGAGCCAAGACACATCTAGGCTCACAGATTTAAAGCTTGTTGGGGAGGGAGAGGGACCTTGGAGGTTGTCTCATCCAACACTCTGATATTATTGAGAAAGAAACTGAGGCTCAGGGAAGGAGGAATTTCCCTGATGTCTCACTACTGGTTAATGGCAGAATCAGGATTTGAACTCTCCAAATGACAAATCTATTCAGTCATACAATCATAGATTTAGAGTTCAAAATAAACAAGGAGATCCTCTAGGCCAGCTCCCTCAATTTACAGATGGGAAACTAAGTCCTAGAAATGTGAAGAGACTAGACCAACATGACCCAGAGAGGGAGCCAGAGAACTGGCAATAAATCTCAAGTCATCTTACTTTCTACTTTGCCATGGAGTAAAAGCAAATGCCCTTCCTACTGCCCAATACTGCCCCTGTATAGGTATAATTTGGTTTGCATTGATTATGTGTGCATGTTTGCATGTATATGCATGTATGTGAATGTAAGTGTGCATATGTGCACACCTGTGCATTATATGTGTGTGCATATGTATGCACATCTATTGTGTGTGTTTGGTGTGTGTATGCTTGCATATTGCATATATGTATGGATGTGCATGTATGGAGGGGGGATGATTGATGAAGTGTTCAGAACTACTCATCTTTGGCCTTTCGTTCTTCACTTGCAGCAAGCCCAAGAAGTTAGAGAGCCCATAAATGTGCAGATTTTGGCCCCAGGTGTACCTTTGCAGGTAAGGCTGATGGCACCACAAGGGCCGAATTTTCTCAATGTTCTTGGTTGAAGAGGGGAAGAGGAGAATCCTGGCTGACCATCATCCCATCTGAACAGTAGTTACTAATAGGACACAAAGGTCACTGGGTCTGTGCTGAGAAGCAGATGGGAAAGGTTCTGGCTCCTTGCCACACAAAGCTAATCTGACTTCTCTTATGTGCATAAACCAGTTTCCACAGTGAGACTTTTTATGCAGCAGCAGTTCCTTATCATGGATTGAATTAAAAAGGATGAAAGCAGGCCTCATTTATTTTTCATGTTTATCCATTTAGGAGAAAATCCTGCATCCAAATAAAACTTAACTAAGACTTAGGAGAGAGGAAGAGAAATGAAAAGAGGCCCACCAAAGGACAGCTGGAGTGTCTGAGTAGACGCCTCCTTCACTCCCTTTCTCCATTTTCTCCAACAGCTCTTCCGTTGGCCTCCTTGGACCCCAGAGTCACCCTTGGAGTCAATGGGATTTAATTCCAGCTTTTCTTAAATACCATCTACGAGCCAGGCACCTTGCAGGACAGCTGGGATCAAAGACAGCTTCTAATCAATCCTCCTGCCTCATGTCTTTTCCCACTCCAATAGCTCTTCCACACGGATGCCAATGGGATTTTCCTAAAGTCTGTGCCTACTAGCCACATCACTCCTCCACTCAATAAATTCTCCGAGACCTCCAAGATCCAACATAAAGTGCTCTGTTTGGCATTGGAAGCCTCCCAATGGCCATGGTATTCTTTACTCTCCTCCCTGCCCTCTCAGATGCAGTCACCTGGGTCTGTCCCCATGTCCATGGATGGGACAGTCTGTCTTCCATCTCCATATTGCACTGCCTGTGCCCCGTATGGGAAACACTTGCCCTCCTCACCCCCACTTTGTGATCCAACTCAAATCCCACCTTCTGAAACAAGCCTTTCTGAGTTTCTGAAACTGTTCTTTCCTATCTGATTCTCTCTCTCTGAACCTGTGTGTTCCTAGACCCATCACCTCCCTCTTTAGTATGTGAGTTCCTTGAGGGCAGGAACTGTGTTTTGACTGTATCCCTTGAGATTGGATCAGTGCTCAGCACATGGTAAGAGCTTAATTGACCTACTGACTGAAATAAGTTGGAGGGGAGGGGAGAAGCAGAGAAATCTTTTAGATTCGCAGAAAGTGGCCCAGTAGCTGCCTATAATTGTCTCCCAGCCTGTGGATAATACGGAGGATCCCATCTTTGAAGTGTTTTCCAAATATTTCTCTCCATTATCCAAAGACAGGGATGGGGCTCTTGTCCACATCTTGAATCTGAGAGTGGGTATAACTCAGATTCTGTTCTGGGAAGGGCCTCCAGGCAGCAGCATGATCTTCCTGGCCCAGGCTGCCCTTGCCTTATCCTATGCTCTGAGTTTGCCTCTGATGTCTGTTTTCTAAACTTCACAACAAAACTTAAAGAAAAAAAAAAACTATTAACTGTGAATTAACTCCCCTCGTGGAAAGCTGGCATGATTTTTCCGGACGGAGGCCTCAATTTCCCACTCTCAGGTGTATGATTAAAGTCAATTAAATCACTCTTCCAATGTCAGTGGCAAGATTCTCCTGACAAAGGAAATTATGCGAGAAAAGTGTTCTCTTCCCTCTTCAGCCCCTTCTCCGCCTCACTCACATCGGCAAATGAGATCAAAATTCTCAGCTCAGGGATTTCCGAGATATTTTCCATAAGAACATGAACAATTCCAGGAACCCTATGTAAGTAGACTTTTGTGTCTCTGGTGGCAAGATTTTGACGGCCTCTGTATCTTAGACATATTCATGACTGACTCAGATGAAAAGTTAGTGAATGAGATTTAACTGTGTGGCAGCTGGTCTCTTTTGTCTTTTGGCGGAAAGGACAATGGTGATGGCAAGATTCTGGACTTGGTTCCTCTGTCTATCCCTTTGGATCCCTGAGTTAGTCCCAAAGCAGCCTAGGTGCCCTGCCTCTCCTGGGCACCATCTCAGCAGGCTGGGCTCACTGGCCCACGTACCTTTAAGGGTTAATAGGCAGCACCAAATCCTGTTCCCTGAGAATCAGGCCCAAGCATTTCTCTTCTAGGGGAGGAAAAACGATGCAGGCTTTCTCTTGAAATGAGCAGTTGCCATCCTGATATCTGGTTTCCAGAGGTGTTCTGAAGTGCCTAAACTGTAACTCCTGCAAAGTATTTACCTCTTAATTTGTGGAAACATATGGGCTCAGGTGTGACTTTGCCCCAAGAGGCCTACATCCATAGATTATGCGCTTGTTGGATTTGGCTTTTTCTGCCCTTGGAGAATTGAACAAATGTTTTCCGCATTTCAGAACTTTCTCCCCAATCCCTTGCCCCCAGCCCCCATCTCAGATGTGAAAACAAGAAAACTGAAGTCCACTCCTCCTGCTCTTGACAGTCCCCATGACAGGAATGGGGAACATGCTTGCAACAGGGGGAGGCTCAATAAGAGATATGGGCTCATCTCTATAATGCTTCCTTTGAGGCATAAAGTCCTTGCCACAACAACCCAGTAGGTTGGGCAATGTGATCATTCTTGTCCGTCTTTTACAGTTGATAAAATCGAGTTTTAGAGAATTGATTTGCCCAGGGTCACATCGCTGATCTCAGTGCTGTTATTGAACCTAGATATTCAGAATAAAGACCAGGACTCTTCAAACACTGCCAGGATGAAGACAGCCAGACAGCCAGTCAGTGTTCACCATACACCAGGCACTGTGTTAACTTATGAGGATACAACATTATAAGGATATCTAACACATGGTATTTATGAAATGCTTTTCATTTATGACATAATCTGATGGGAATCTCACAATTGATCATGTTAGGCCCTAGAGGTATGATTGTCCTTATTTAAATCTGGGTTTGAAAGAGACTAAGAGAGACAACAGTACACACAACAATCATAGAGCTCCAAATACCACAGCAGGGATTCGAATCCAAGCCTCAGTCATTAGCAGTGGTCCAATGTTCTCTCCATTATAGCACATTTCCTTTCTCACCATCTATCCTCCACATTTTGTAAAGAATTTTCCCTGAAGTTCTTTGGCAGACACCTTCCCAATTTGAATCTGAACTGTGATGAAGAGAAGGGGCCTTTGCCCATCAGTTCACAATTGGCTCATGAGGGAGTATGAGATGAGAAACCAATTGCATTTATATCATGAGACATTTTCTGTGTGCCTACTATGTGCCAGGTATTGCACTAGGGATTTGGGAGACAAAGACAAAAACGAATTGCTCTTGCCCCCAAAGAACTTCCATTCTAATGAGGAGATAGAGCATATACAAAAATAACTAAGTATAAAATCTACTTTCGTTCAATCCATTCCAAAGCACTTGTACGTGCTACATGTTGGGAATATGAGGAGAAAAGAAAATGATCTCCTGCTCTCAAAGGGCTTACATTCAATTAACAAAGGAACACAAAATCATTTCAAGAGTGTCAATAAACACTGGGAGGGTGAGGAAAGGGCTTCTGGTAGATGTATCTGACCTGCACTCTGAAGAAATTTAGGGATTCCACAAGACTGGGTGGAGGAAGCAGCATCTTCTCAATCTGTGTTGAATATTGGAGGACAGCCGTGGGATATTACATATGAATCATTACCAGTCCAGGATTAAACTTTCCATAAAACTTAGATTCATGTCTATCCATGCCTCTCTTATCTGCTGACCTACTTAAGAAGTTGATTTGTTCAATCCAAATGTAAGACCTTCTAGTTCTCCCTGCAGCTTTTAACTGTCTTAGATTCAGTTTCATGACTTTTGTGAATCCTCACCCATCTAGTGTGGTAATTATCCCTCCTACCTTAGGCTCATCTGAAGAAACAATGTCATTGCTTTCTTTGATTTTATCCAGGTAATTAAAAAAAAATATTCACAGAGGCTAATCAGTAAATTGGCCATAGGTTTGGACCTCAGAGGCAGCCCAGTTGTGTTCAGTGTCAGTGAAGACATCAATTACCCTAAGGGTGTCACTGATACCTGAAGTACATTTGAATGCAATTGTTCAGTTGGTATAGACACTCCCTTCCCTGATGCAAATGAAAATCCATTCATAATATCCAGTGTTAGAATGTTGCCTGAAGTTCTTAGGAGGTAAGTGACTTAACCATGGTCACCTTGCTAATTTATAATAAGTAAAATTCATTTATCATAAGTAGAAAACCAGCACTCTGGTTTTCCTGAAACCAAATCTGGCAGTTATGAAACTCTTAGGTTACTTGTCTTACATGCACATATTTGGAGTCCTAAGGCAGAGGTTCAAATCCTCTTCCTGCCACTTACTATACCTGTGATCTTTGACAACTTCCACACCTTTACAATGAGGTGATTGGCCTACACAACCTCAAAGATCTCTTCTAGTTCTAAATATATGATCCTATACACACCCAAACCAATACATCTTATAATATCTGAATATGAATAGGTATGTGGCACATGTCTGCATATATGTGTATGTATACAAACGTGTGCACATGTGTGTTTGGAAACGAATGTTTGTGTATGCATTATGTCTGCATGAATCTATTTAAGCATGTCTGTGTCTAGAAAAATGCTAAAAGAAATCCATGTCAGTTTTCAAGAATATTCCTGTTAATGCTCAGATGGTTAAACAAGAAAAACAAAAAAAAAAATCTGATATGTAATTGATAAAGTTGGGAAACATTAGGAGTTAGAATCTGAGTGCCAAATGAACCCATAAATTGGACAGTGTCAGAAATAAACAAAAAAATAATAACAAATAAAAATTTTAGGATCAGCATAGGTAGCGAGGTGGCTCAGTGGAGAGAAAAATGGGAGAAAACTGAGTTAGGGAGATCCAAGTTCAAATCCATCCTCAGGTTATTGAACAAGTCAGTTAACTTCTGTTTGCTTCAGTTTCCTCACCTATAAAATGGTGACAATAATAGTTTCTACTTTCTAAGATCATTGTGAAGATCAAATGAGACAATAATTCAAAAGTGCTTAGCACAGGGTCTGGCACATAGTAAGCATTATGTCACTGTTAATTATTATTATTATTATTATTATTTATTATTTATTATTAATTGACCTTAGTAGATTAAAAAAATATCAGATACTCAAGAGGTTGGGGCATGCCAAGCATATACAAGATTGGAAAAACAAGGAAAGGGGTTATAAAGACAGCACCATGGTTTAAGTAACCCTGAATGTTGTCATGCATGAGTGAAGATTACCTGACTCTAGATTTTTTTTTTAAGTTTAACTTACCTTTAGGCTTTGTGGTATGGTAAATAGAGAACTAGACCTAGAGTCAAGAATGTCTTAATTCAAGTGCTACTTCCTCATCACAGGAAAAGCACTTCTATTTTCTCAACTTTGATTTCCTTACCTGTAAAATGGAGGTAAGATAACCTGTAATATTTAGGTGCCTCTAGGATTTGAGGGTATGCCCAGACCACAGATGAAAAGGAAGCCATACCTGGATGTCAGCTTCTATTGTTTCCTCTTCCCAGAATCCCAAGACCTCATTCAACAGGTCCATCGTCAGCCTCCTTTTCCTGAAGACAATTTCCAGCTGACATATCTCATTCCAAGATGGAATTTATAAACTTGGCTTAGAACATCTTCTTTTATTATGGCATTGAGGAGCTGCAATGACATTTTATTTCTTTGGACTTAACATATAATAATCAAAATTCCCAGAGGAAAACCAAAACAAGCAGCCTACCAGCAAGGACTCAGGCTGGAAGCTTTGCCTTCCCTTTGCTTTTCTCAGAAATCAACAGCTCAAAGTACTTTTTGGTTTCCATTTGTGTTTTCTTTTTCTTCAGTAGTAAATATTTTATTACTTAAAAAGGGAAGCAGTATTTGTTCCTAATTGTTTTTGATTAAATATGCTAATTACATTTTGGAATACTAATGACACCCAGTACTAAATGTTTTAATAATGCACTGGAATAAGCTTGCAAATATACCAACAAATTAACCTGAAACTGCTCCAGAGCTTCTATAATTTTATTTTGTAATAATACGAAACAAAGAAAAAAAGGCAAGATGGCATCACCAGAATGTGGGGTGCAGAGAGGAATCTCTTCCTGAAACAAGTTTTGTCTGGAGCATTTCACCTTATTTTCAGAAGAAATCTACAAGGACATGATTCCTTTTCTAATTTATTGACCAAGGCACTTGATCAAATAACTCAGGATTGTTCTTCCACTTACACACACGCTCACACCACCAATGTCATCAACAAAAACAATCAGCACCCAGGCATTAAGTAGAACATGTGCAGAAAAAATCAGGCCAAGGAAAGTGGTTGGTGTTCAAGATCCTCAGAGGGGTGAGAGTTGGAAAGGACCCTTGAGATCAGAGGCAGAATGGCAAGAGTATTTCTATTCTAGATGTTTAACAGAACTCTAGAGATCAATTTCCTGATCTGTAAAGTAAGCATGTTAGAGTAGCTGGCCTTTCTCATCTCTTATATGTCAAAGTTCGTTGTCCTATGACCATTTAATTTACTCTTAATTTTACAGCTGTGGAAATTGAGGACCCAAGAAGGAAAGTAATTTTCCAACCCCACTTAATAAGGAATAGGACTGGGATTTAAAAGTCAGTTTTCTGATTCCAAATCTACCAGTCCTTCCATCCCACCATGCTTCTCTTTTCACTGTTTTGCCTTCCTCTTTTTAAAACATTTTTCTTCATTTTTCTTTTCTTTCTTTTCCTTCTCTTTTTCTTCATCTTCCTCTTTTCCTCCTGTATCTTCTTTTCTTCACTTCTTCCTTTCTCATTTTCTTTTCTTTCTTGCATTCTTTTTTTCCTTTCTCTTTCTCCTTTTTTCCTCTTCTTATTCAATGTCTTCTGTTTCTTCTTTGTCTGCCCTTTTTCTGCTTTCTCCATCATTCTCTTCCTTCTCTTATGTTCCTTCCTCTTTTATTTTCAATTCCTTTCTCTTGCCTTTTATTTCTCTTACCACCTAACTATTCTCCTCTTTTCCAATATCCTTTTCTTTCCTCATTCTCCTTTTTCTCCTTCTCCTAATACATTTGTTTTGTTGTCATTGATGTTGTTTTAGTCATTTCAGTCATGTCTGACTTTTGATGAACCCATTTGAGGTTTTCTTGGTAGTGGGCGGGAGTGGTTGGCAATTTCCTTCTCCATTACATTTTACAGATGATGAACTAAAGCAAACAGGGTTAAAAGACTTCTCCAGGGTCATACAGTTGGTAAGTTTCTGAGGGCAGATTTGAACTCATGAAGATGAGTCTTCCTGACTCAAGATCAGACCACCACCTAGATACTCCCATCTAATCCATTCCTAGACACTAAAAAACTGACATGCTGTCTATTCTACAACCATGAATGACTCTCTGAACAATTGCCCTAAGTCCTTTGTTTCCCTCCACTGTGCAGGAAAATATCCAGCATCCCAATACCACCACTAATCTGTAAGGACAATGGTTTCTTCTTTAGACCTAGTCCAAAAGATTTTGAAATTCCAGGAAGAAAAAAAAAAGGGTTGGAGAATCTTTATCCCAAACATCCTTCATGTCATTTGACATTGTAGATATGCAATATAGGCCAATTTTTGATTTAAAAAAAATAGAATCATTTACAACCATCAGAAATGCTGTGCACTAGCTGACATGGTTTTGGATTTCAAAATATATGTCACAGGACAAACTCCATCAATTCATTATATTTAATATTTAGGAATTTACCCTCCTAAAAAGCTGGGCATGCCCTTTGACCCAGCACTGCCCCTACTAGATCTGCAGCTCAAAAAAGATCAAAGAAAAGGGTCAAAAAAAAAGGATCCATATGTACAAAAATATTTATAACCACTCTTCTGTGGGGACAAAGAATTACAAATGTTGGGGATGCCCATAAGTTGTGAAATGACTGTTAGTTATGGTATGTCCTTGTGAATACTATTGTTCTGTAAGCTATCAAGAGGCAGTGGAACAGAGCAATAGAAAGAATGTCAGACATGGAGTCGGGAAGACTTGAATTCAAGTCCTTCCTCAGTCACTATGTGATTCTAGGAAAGTCACTTAATACCATTTGCCTCAGTTTTCTCATCTGTAAAATGAGCTGGAGAAGGAAATAACAAACCACTCCAGTATCTTTGCCAAGAAAACCCCAGATGGGTTATGAAGAGTTGGACATGACTGAAACAACTAAACAACAACAATAAGAAATAATGAAGAAAATGATCAAAGAAAAACCTGGAAAGACTTAAGTGAATTGATTCAAAGTGAAGTGAGCACAACCAGAACATTGTATACAGTAATAGCAATAATGTAACAACAATCAGCTGTGAAAGATTAAGTTACTCTGATCAATACAATAATCCACAGCAGTTCTAAGTGACTGATGATAAAAATCTATATCCAGTTCCAGAGAGACAACTGATGAACTGAGTACATATTGAAATAGATTTTTTCACTTTATTTATCTTGCTCTTTTTTTTTGTAAGAGGGCTAACACAGAACATAGTTAAAATGATTTCCCATTTATAAGGGCTATAATATTACTTGTTTTCTCAATGAGTGAGGAAAGGGCTGGAAGGAGATAAATAGTGTGTTATTCAAAAAAAAAGTTACATAGATACATTTTTTTAAATTTAAAAGAAATGAATTTGCTTTTCATTATATCTAAGAAAGGAAAGGAAGGACAACTCCAGCCTCTACAAGGACAAATCATCAAAACTGTCTTCTAGTCAGATATGCTTATATCTTTTAAGGGGAACCTTAATCTGATGAGACACCTAACAGAGGATTGAATTCAGAAGTTGTGGATTTGATCAACTAGTTAATGATTCCCTACTTCAGCACACATATAGTATGTGGGTGACATACTATAGCCAACATTCACCCAAAGGCTTTCAAACTCACTTCGCAAAGAATCATTTCAGATACCAGTCCCAGTTTCAGGGACTGCACTCCTTCTAACAGTTCTGTTGACTCTGGTGTTAGAACTTGGTGTCTCAAGTCTTTTTGGAAATGCTTGGTAATCTCAAGATAAGTCACTGCACATTGAGGCATAGTGAAATTCCATCCATATTACACTTCATTTTATTCAATTTAATAAAGTCAGTCACCAGCAATAATGATTTCTTTCAGTAAATTTGATTGTTCAAATTCTCCTTTATCTTTAGCTGTAATTAAGTAAAGACCTTTCCTTGGAAGGCCCTTGGGGTCCTTATGCTAATGGACATGTGCGGGGACTTGTAGAGTTTTGAATCAAGCAATATCCTCTGCTGAACAAATGGAGATTGTCTTATGACCATCCTTGCAAGCCTCATAGTGCCCTCTTCATAGAGAGCTAATTATAGAGTAGTTTACAGCATCTGTGCCTCTGCTCACCAAGGCAACAAGTCTTTTCATATGTATTTTAAAAGTGTGTGTATGTTCTTCAGAAGGAAGAGGCCAAGATCAACAGCATCTTATTCCCAGGATATCTCCCTTAAAGACTTCAAAGGTGAGGAAGCAGAGGAAAGATGGCAGAGTAAAGGCAGGGACTCACCTGAACTCTCCCCCAAACTCCTCCATATATCTTTAAATAATGATCCTAAACAAATTCTAGATCAGCAGGACCCACAAAAAGAATAAGTGAAACAACTTTCTAGCCTAAGACTACATAGAAAGTCAGCAGGAAAGGTCTGTTGCACCAGGATGACAGAGGAGCATGGCCCAGGTCAGGCTCCCCCAGAGAAGATCAAGTCCCAGAAAACCAGGAGCAGGCATAAGGTTGACTGAATCACTGGCAGCAGTGGATGTCTCCAGAGCTCTATCTACAGACACCAAAGACAACTCAAAAGTTCAGCAGAAAATATCTGTCACACCCGGGTGAGAGTGGAGCACAGAACAGTGAGGGCTGCACCAGCATAGCCCCTGCCCCAGCAAACCAGAAGTAGGCTTTGAGAATCACTGAATCAGCAGCAGCAGTGTCTGCTTCTGGAGCTCTCAGCCCACAGATGGTGAGAGGTTTGAAAAACCAGTCAGAAGGAGATTACAGTGGTCTTTTTGCTGGCATAGAGGCAGGACTCTATTGCTTTGCCATATTTGGATGCGGGTCACAGTCCTTGGTGGTAGTCCCAGGGTGTGAAGGAACACTACCATAGCAGAACTTGCAGCCACAGTGGAGTGGGGGACTGTCGTCACATTTTCAGGGTAGAGAAGAGTGCTTGTGATTATTCACCAATCAGATCATAGGGCAGGAAAATAGTAAATACCTCTCCTTAGACTATACATTTTGGAAGAACAGAAAACTTACAGGTCTTTAAAATATTTCTGAAAAATTTCTGTACAAAACCCCTGAAACTTGGGACAGTGTCCCCTTCACCCTGGAAGCAGAGCCCCACTTTAACAAAGAGCTGAAAGTCAAGTAATTGGCTAGGAAAATGAGCAAACAAGAGAAAAAAAATACTGACCATAAAAAGTTAACATGCTGACAAGGAAGATCAAAACACACACTCAGAAGAACACAACAAAGTCAAAGCTCCTACATTCAAAGCCTCCAAGAAAAATATGAACTGGTCTCCAGCCACAGGGAAGCCCAAAAAGGATTTTGAAAATCAAATAAGAGAGGTAGAGGGAAAAATGGGAAGAGAAATGAGAGTGATGCAAGAAAATCATGAAAAACAAGTCAACAGCTTGGGAGACACAACAAAATACTGAAGAAAACAACACCTTAAAAAGCAGAATTAGACAAAGGGAGAAGGAGGTACAAAAGCTCACTGAATAAAATATTTCCTTAAAAATCAGAATTGAGCAAATGAATGCTAATTATAAGAAATTTTATTTATGAGAAATTTATGAGAAATCAAGAAACAACAAAACAAAATCAAAAGAATGAAAAAAATAAAAGAAAATATGAAATACCTCATTGGAAAAACAACTGACATGAAAAATAGATCAAGGAAAGAACATTTAAAAATTATTGGACTACTTGAAAGTCATGATCAGAAAAAAAAGGACTAGATATCATTTTTCAAGAAATTCTCAAGGAAAGTTGCCTTGATATTCTAGAACCAGAGGCTAAAATGGAAATTGAAAGAATCTACCTATCAGTTCTGGAAAGAGATCCCAAAATGAAACTCTCAGGAATATTATAGGCAAATTCAAGAGCTCTTAGGTCAAGGAGAAAATAATGCAAGCATCCAAAAAGAAAAAAAATTCAAGTATTGTTGAGAGACAGGATAACACAAGATTTAGCAGCCACTATGTTAAAGGATGAGAGGGCTTGGGGTATGATATCCAAAAGGGTAAAGGGGCTAGGATTACAACCAAGACTCACCTAGCCAAAAAATATGAGTATAATCCTTTAGAGATGAAGGGGAGAGGATAGAAATTCCATGAAATAGAAGCCTTTCAAGTATTCTTTATGAAAAGACCAGGGCTAAATAGAACATTTGAGTTTCAAATATGAGACTCAAGAGAAGTTTAAAAATGTAAACAGGAAAGGGAAATCATAAGGGACTTAATAGGGTTAAACTGTTTGATGATACTTGTGACTCACAAAAACTTTCTCATTGTTAGGGAAGTTAGGAGTACATATAGACAGAGGACACAGGTGTGAGTTGAATATAAAGGAATGATATCTAAAAGAATAAAACTAAGGGGTAATAGAAGAATGTCCTCGGAGAAAGGAAAAGGGAGAGCTAGAATGGTGTAAATTGTCTCATTTAAAAGAGGCAAGACAAAACTTTTAGAGTGGAGGGGAAGGAGGGGAGAGTGAGGGAACCTTACACTCAGAACAGGCTGAAAGAGTAAAGTAGGAGGGAAAGAGCAAAAGAGAAGGTGGTAGAAGGGAGGACAGATCGGGGGAGGTGGCAGTCAGAAGCAAAACACTTTTGAGGAGGAATGAAGAAAAGGAGAAAGAGAGTAGAATAAGTGGGGTGGGGAATAGGATGAAGGGAAATTCAGTTAGCAATACAAAGTGTGTAAAAAATTTTGAATGCAATTTCTCTGAGAAAGAGAATATTTCTGATAAATAATATTCTCTGATAAAGAGAACCATTTCTCAAGCATATAGAGAAGTGAGTCAAATTTATAATAATGAGAGTCATTCCTTAACTGATAAATGATCAAAAGATATAAACAGTTTTCAGATGAGGTAATCAAAGGTATCTATGGCCATATAAAAAAAAATGCTCTAACTCACTATTGATTGGAGAAATGGAAATTAAAGCAATTCTAAGGTGTTGCCTCATCTCTATTATATCTGGCTAATATGAAAGAAAAGGAAAATAAAACTATGTTGGAGGGGATGTGGGAAAAGTGGGACATTAATGCACCAGAGGCTTTAGGCAGGGGTGGGGCCGCCACTCATGGCTGAGGTTTAGGTCAGCTGCTCAATTCCCCCAGGGGCTTTATCCAACAATGGAAGCTGGCTGCTGCCTGTCTGGCCACTGTAGCTACTGTCCCCTGTTGCTGCTGCAGCTGCCTCTGTTGCCTGGAGCCCTGCTCCCTTGTCACCAAGGTAAATAAACCCTCTCACTGACCTTTGAACCTACCTTTGGTGCTTGTGGGTTGAGGGATTTGAGACCAGCCACTGCTGTAGCTGGGGATTCAGCCCTCACTGCTCTGGTCCTGCTCCTTCTGGTGCCATGTGACCAAAGGTGGGCTGGGCTCTGCTTCGTGTCTGGTGTGACAGACCTTTCCTGTCAGCCTTCCAGGCTGGAAATGTCCTCCACTGCATGGTTCTGTGGCTTTTGCTGCTCTAGAATTTGTTGAGAGTCATTCTTTACAGTTATTTTATGGGATGTGGGGGAAGAGCTAGAGTATGTGCATCTTTCTACTCTGCCATCTTGGCTCTGCTCTCTCACCCCTATCCCCGGAACTCAAAGTTTAAAAAAAAAAAATGTTAAAATTGTTTTTATATGTAACTGGGAAGAATAAACTGCTAAGTTTTTAAAAAGAGATTCTGAAGATGATGCTGCATATTAGGGACCTCATGTTTGTTATTTCTTCCTCTATTGAAATTGTTGCATCTTATAGAATGTGTGAGATGTCTTTGATCAACACCTAGAAACTATGTCTATTGAACCTTTTGAAATATCACAATATTTAATTTTCATTATCTGTTCTTGATGGACCCTGATTGGATCTTAATGATCATTTTTAAATTAACTGCTCACAAATTTTCATTTTAATAACCCCCTTTAAAAATTTGTTAGAAATCAAAGTCAGGATTACCAGTCTTCCACCCAAAAGAATTTTCATCCAATGACTTTGCCCTCCTCTCTTTTTGGGACATCAGAAGACAAAAACATATCTGTTCTGCAAAATTTGTGTTCTGTCAAAAGACCACACTTAAAGACCTAGAAGGCCACAATGTGGTTTTAAAGCCACAGGATCCCCACCCCTGGTAGATTATCAATAGTAACTGTTGCTCTTTCCCTTTCAGCTTGATTTACTTATTATTTGTTTTCTTTTGCTCATTAAAGGGACCATTCTCTGATTACTTCTTAGAGAGCCTTATTTGCTGAATGGCCTTACCTCACTCCAAGTGAGTACCTGAATAGACCAAGGTCTCCCATTGCATTCTGGGCCTTCTCCAGTCATCATGATGAATATCTAGTCACTGGATCCTGATGGCTCAGGAGGGAAAAGTGAAGCTAGTGACCTTGCACAGCCCTCCCTCACTCCAAACAAAGTCAAGTGCAAGTCATGTCATTATTTCTCTGATGTCATGGTCTTCTTCTAAAATGAAGGATGAGCACAGACAGACAGGCAGACAGGAATGACACATTCCCTCAATACAAAAAAAAAAAAAATAAGTGTACCTTTGGTTCATTTTGGCCTAGGTTTTAGGGTCTAATCTTTTTTTTTTTTAAATTATAATTATTTTGTGAGCTTAGCAATCACTAACAAATATAAATATTTCAATACACAAAGAACACCATAGAGTGCTCAGTATAGAGTAAGTGCTTAATAAATGTTGGAAAATGTCATGTTTTGTTCTTTTCAGAGGAGAGATGGGATTTGAACAGATGTTCTTTTGTCTCAGAATTCAAATTTTTCATCATACTACCCCTAGATCAATCTGGCAATTTTTCCCAGCATGCCACACCATTCAAAATGTGGTAGAGTTGACTCTGCTTTTGAACACCTTTGAACAGAGGAAATGCTAGATAACTCATCCATACTGCCAGAAACATGACATTGGTCTATTGGAGGGCTGTGTGATTGTCAGTGATGACACTTACTCAACTTTGTCTTCCTCAACAAAGCAGGGTGAATGTGATATCCCAGAACCTCTTGAGTGTGGCCAACTTCAGTTCAGATTGGAATCTCATCTTATTCATTGTCATTAAAAATCATTCTAAGAGGTTGGCTTTTTTTTTCTTATCTTCCTCTTCTTATTCCCCAAGGCAATCAGCTTTGTGTAGTCCCTCCAAAAGATGAAACAAACAAAACACACTTTTGCCCAAGCACCTTGTCCAGAAAAAATAAAAATTACCAAAACAGTTTCAACATGGGCTTTTTTCACTGCAATTTCCCTACCTTCCTGAAAAATCTCTGTTTCCTTGAACCTGAGGGCCCTCTCTCCTTTCCTGGAGAAGGGCTACTTCCATCCTCTGCTAGGTCTACCATGCTGTATCCAAGAGTTCTTAGTGAAGCAGGAAAGTCTTTGTGTTTTTGGGAAGAGATGAGAACTTTCAGGACCTGTAGACAATCTCAAGATGATGAAGTGAGGATTAGACTCCAATAGAACTGTTTAATGTTGGTTTGAAAGGGCCACCTGTCACAGATAGACCTATATCAGAAATGAAGGGGTCTTTTTATTAAGTCTCAATCACCTATGGGGCAGCTAGGTGGCACAGTGGATAGAGTGCCGGTCCTGGAGTCAAGAAGATTCTAAGTTCAAATCTGGCCTCAGATGATAGCTATGTGACCCTAGGTAAGTCACTTCACCCTGTTAGCCTCAGTTTCCTCATCTGTAAAATGAGGAGGAGATTGCAAACACTCCAGTCTCTTTGCCAATAAAAACCCCAATGGGGTCTTGAAGACTTGGACACAACTAAAAAATGACTTCACAACTCAACTACCTTCAAGGTCAGGAAAACAGTGATATCAGAGCTGTGGGAACAATTTTGTGCCCTTAGG
Source organism: Notamacropus eugenii (assembly GCF_028372415.1). Lineage (NCBI taxonomy): Eukaryota > Metazoa > Chordata > Mammalia > Diprotodontia > Macropodidae > Notamacropus > Notamacropus eugenii. The sequence goes on along the minus strand of NC_092872.1, from coordinate 285,226,846 downwards.
TTTATAGGAACATAGATTTAGAGTCAGAAGGACATCCAGTTAAAGGGGAGGAAACTGAGACCTAGAGAATTCTTAAAGTCACAAAGTCACTGGAGAAGTTGGGATGTAAACTCAGATCCTTCAACTCCAACCTAACATGTATTCTTCTTCAACCCCAGGGGGAATGAGGAATGAGACAAAAACATAACCAGTAGGAGGAGAAAGGTGTTTCTAAGAATTTCCAAGACCAGAGAACAGTGTGAAAACTCTCATTCATGAGCCAGGGAACCTTTACGGCCCATTTCCTGACCCTCTGTGCAGCCATGAAGGTGTTTGCAATGTGCCAAAGGAAATACCACACTCAGTTGGCCCAATTAAAGAATCATTTACAAGAGCACCCTCTCTGATTTTCTTACAAGATCAACAGCCTGCCTATTCAGCAATCCCTCGGCAGTAGGACCACTCCCTGCTTCCTGCTCAGCCTGCTTACCTCTTCTTCCAGGGTCTTGGACACATTCCTTCTCAGCACAGAGCCCTAGTCATTAGGTCATCATCACCAGATGCTGAAGGAAGGGGAACTCACTCTCAGTCTCAACAGCCGGAAGGTCAGAAGCCATACTTAGTTTGCCTGATGCCCAAGTCAGGAGGCTGCACTCTAAAATCTCATTGCAGCTAGAATCAAGAGGAGTTTTTTTTTTCTTACAGAAAAAAAGAGTTTTTAGGTTCAAAAGTATTTATAAAAAGTAGACTTTTGTAATATGTCAATTTAGGGCTTTGCTATATCCTTCAATTTACTTTCCTTTATGACTATAGAGCTTAGAGTGGGAAGGGACCCTAGGAACGCTCTCTTCCACCACTGTAGAACTCAGGACACAGTCCTCTGTTTGCCATTTCAAGCCCATGATAACTGGCTCTGAGCCACCTTCCCAGGCTGACTATACAACCCACACCCAAATGTGTTCCTCAAATCAACCAAATACTAATCAATTACTCAAAAAGAACCACCATTTATTAAGTGTCTTGCCAATGTTGGACACTGTGCAAAGTTTGGGGATGCACAGACAGAAGAGAAGCTCCCTGACCTCAGGAAATTACATTCTAGCAGGGGAGACCACATTTGCATACTGAAGCACACTTGAGACATGTAAAAAGATGACACCAGATAGTCTTGGTAGATGGGGAGACATTAGTAGCTGAGGGAATCCACACAGAAGTTTGTGTCTGAGTTTTGTCTGTAAGGAAGTCAAAGACTTCTAAAGATGGAGGTGATGGGAAAGACTCAGCCACAGGAAAGGTTTGTGGAAGAAGAGCTTGGCCAGACAGAGGGAACTGGGCAGAGTAAGGGGAGAGGAGTAAGGTGCAAGGAGCCTGGAGAAATGGTAAAGGGCTAGGTTGCTAAGGAGCTTTAAATGCCAAAAGGGGGTGAGCTGGGAGGGAGCTATTGGGGAGGTTAGGAGGCAGAGGTTGATGGGGTTGGATCTGACCTTTCAGTCCATGAACAGTCCCTGGGCCATGACCCAGGCTGCCCTCTAAGCCTGGCATACAGGTTCTCCTACAGGGCATCTTTGAATTGGGGAGGTGTGTGGGGTGGAGAGGCAGAGGCTTCTTCAAGAAATAGCCATAGGCTATTTCCTGCCAAAGACCTACCCATGCAAAATGCCTTCTAGTCATTTCCTAATTACCTTGTTTGTATTTTGGAATTAGTTTGCATTTCCTTCTCCCAATGTGCCCCTCCCAGACCTTGACAGTAGACTTTGTCTGCTTCTTTGCATTTGCATCACCTGTACCCTGGCCAATGGTAAACATTGTATGTACCCAAATACAAAGATGAATAGATAATTATTTAAGAGTTCCCTGAGGATTGGAGAGTTGGGAATCTTAAAGTTTAGATAAGAAGTGGTTCCTGACTTCATGAAGAATACACTCTAATAAGGGGAAAGACATCACTGTAGATAGCTCTAATACAGAATATGATCTAACTATTGAATTAGAAGGGTAGCAACATGATGTAGTGGATGGAGTACCAGGCCTGGAATTAGAAAGGTTCATCTTCCTGAGTTCAAATCTGGCCCTAGATACTTACTAGTTGTATGTCTCTGGGCAAGTCACTTAACTTTGTTTGCCTCAGTTTTCTCATCTGTAAAACAAGCTGGAGAAGGAAAAGGCAAACCCAGCAGTATCTTTGTCAAGAAAACCTGAAAGGGTCATAAAGAGTTGGATGTGACTAAAAAAATGACTAAACAACAACAATAAAATTGAATAAGAAAAACACACACAGGTTCAGTGAATTCCATTGGGAGAGATTATTACTAACAGGGGACTCAAGGAAGGCTTCTTGGGGGAGGTGATATTCAAGTTTGGCTCTAAACAATCGACAGAAATGCAGAAGTTGAATTGTAGGACAGAAGGCTATGCAATGTATACAAGCGATGAAGATCAGAGAACAGTGCAATAAAAGGAAAAGACAGTAAGTTGGACTTAGTGCATGCACAGTTACTAATTTACTTTGTATACATGGGTGATTTATTTATCTGTGCACCCATCTTCAAACCATTAGAATTTCAGCTCTCTGAAGGCAAGAAATAATCCTGTTGTGTCTTTGGATCACAAGGGTCTACATATAGTAGTCATTTCATAATTGAGTGATGAGTGAATGAATGAAGAAAACATTAAGTATTTCCTATGCACCAAGCGCTGTATGTACAAATATAAAACCAAAGACAGTTTCTGTTTTCAAGGAGTCCACATTTCAAAGGGAGACAGCACCAAGGGGAAGGTCACCATGTTAGTCCAGAAATTTCCAAGAATGTTGAGTGAGACCAGAGAGGAACAGACTGACACATACCTTCCTGGAAAAATGATGAAATGGATTTGGCCTTGGATTGGGAACTGAAGATAGCTGGAGAGGGGGTAAACCATCCCTGGGAATGTTTTCAATGAAGCTGTCCAATTGATGGCTGAAGAGTGACATGGCTGGGTTCTGTTTGCAATTGTGGACCAACTAAGGCAATCACTGATCAGGAGAGCAAACCTCAGGACAGAAGATCTGGAGAAAAATGGGCTATAACCAGATATTTAGAGCTAGAATGAGTTTTATGAGACTGGAAAGTCTCAGCTGTGGGCCATGAGTTCCAGAGAGAATCCACAGCACCAATGCAAAAATGGGCAGCAATATAGGGATTCCTCCAAGAGATGATGGTGCCATTTTTGTTCAAGGTAAATACTCAGGTCCTTGACTGAAGACTTTTCTGCTTGTTGACAACATCTTTGGTATGAGATGGAAACTTTTAATAATATCTTGTAAGTTTTGGCAGCAAAAGAGTAATTCTTTGGAAAAGAAGCCTTAATCACAGTGAAATGCTTTGATTCTGAGGCAGAGCCAAGAAAGTGGAACAGAAGTAGAAACTTGCTAGAATTCTCTCCCCATGCCAAGCCAAATACCTGTAAAAATTACTCTAAACAAACTCTGGAGGTACGAATACACAGAATGATGGAGTGAAGCAAATCTCCACTCCAAGATATCCTGAAAGGTCAACGGGAAGCATCTATCATGCTGGGCTGAGCGCAGAGCACAGTCCAGCATGAGCTACACCAGCATAGATGGGATCTGAGAAGGCCTCAGGGGAATGAATTTCTGGTACCTGTGGTTCACAACCCCAAAATGCCAAGGGCAAATTGGAAGGTCATTGAAAAAGAACCTGTCAGACCTGTATGAGAGGGTAGAGTGGTCCAGCCCTTGCCCCAGGACTGGGGAGAGGATGGAGGAGTTTGAGACATCATCAGCAGAAGGAGAGGCAAAGACTGTTTCTGGAGCTCTAGATCCACAGATTGTGGGGGGATCTAGCAGCTGACAGTACAACCCCTCCCCCACTGGAAGCAGACAACTACCTTGACAAAGAGCTCAAAAGTCAAATAAATGGCAGGGAAATGAGCAAAAACCATAAAAAGAATCAGACTATAGAATCTTACTTTGGTGACAAGGAAGACCAAAATATACCAACAAAAAAAGACAGCAAAGTCACAGTTTCACATCCAAAGCCTCCAAGAAAAATATGAATTGGTTTCAGGCCATGGAAGAGTTCAAAAAGGATTTTGAAAATCAAATAAGAGAAGTAGAAGAAAAATTACAAAGATAAATGAGAGTGATGTAAGAAAATCATGAAAAACAAGTCAATTGCTCGCTAAAGGGGACCTAAAAAATGCTATAGAAAATAACATCTTAAAAAATAGACTAACCCAAATGGCAAAAGAGATCCAAAAAAGAGAAGAGTGCTCTAAAAATCAAAACTGGCCAGATGGAAAAGGAGATCCAAAAGCTCACTGTAGAAAATAATGCCTTAAAGATTAGAATGGAGCAGATGGAACCTAACAGCTTTATGAAATATCAAGCAATTATAAAACAAAATGAAAGGAATGAAAAAAAAATAGCAGACAATGTGGAATATCTCATTGGGAAAACAACTGAACTGGAAAAAGATCCAGAAGAGATATTTTTAAAAAAATGATTATTGGACTATCTGAAAGTGATGATCAAAAAAAGGGAGCATAGACATCATCGTTCAAGAAATTGTCAAGGAAAACTATGCTGACAATCTAGAACCAGAGGGTAAAATAGATATTGAAATCATCCACTGATAACCTCCTGAAAGAGATTCCAAAGGGAAAATTTCTAGGAATATTATAGCTAAATTCCAGAGTTCCAAGGTCAAGAAGAAATTACTGTAAGGAGTCAGAAAGAAACAGTCTGAGAACTGTGGAAATACAATAAGGATAACACAAGATCTAGCAGCTTCTACATTAAGGGATTGGAGGGCTTAGAATATGATATTCCAGAGGTCCAAGAAACTAGGATTAAAATCAAGAATCACCTATCCAGCAAAACTGAGCATGATACTTCAAGGGGAAAAAATGGTCATTCAATAAAATAGAGGACTTTCAAGTATTCTTATGAAAAGAGCAGAGCTGAATAGAAAATACAAGAATCAAGAGAACCATGAAAAAGTCAACAAGAAAAAGAAATCATAAGAGAATTATTAAAGTTGAACTGTTTACATTCCTACATGGAAAGATCATATCTGCAGCTCTTGAGACTTTTCTCAGTATTAGGGTAGTTGGAGGAATTATATACATATAGACAGAAGGTGCAGAATGAGTTGAATATGAAGGGATGATACCTAAAAAATAAAATTAAGGGGCATGAGAGAAATATATTGGGAGGAGAAATTGAGAAATTGAATGAGGTAAATTATATCTTTCTCATAAAGGAGACAAGAAAAAGCTTTTTCAATGGAGGGGAAGAGGGGAAGATAAGAGGGGAAAACTGAACCTACTCTCATGGGATTTGGATTAAGGAGGGAACAACATACACTCAATTTGGTATGAAAATCTATCTTACACTACAGGAAAATAGGGGGGAAGGGAATAAGCTGGGGTTGGGGAATGATAGAAGGGAGGGCAAATGGGAGGAAGAGGTAACTAGAAGTAAACACTTTTGAGGAGGGACAGGGTCAAAAGAGAGGTTAGAATAAATAGTGGACAGAATAGGATGGAGGGAAATATAGTCTTTCACATCATGATTTTTATGGAAGTGTTTTGCATGACACATGTATAACCTATATCAAATTCCTTGCCTTCTCACTAGGGATGGGTGGGGAGGGAGGAAGAAGGGAGAGAAGTTGGAACTCAAAGTGTTAAAAACTAATGTTAAAAACTGGTTTTACATGCATTTGGGAAAGAAGACATACAGGCATTGAGGTATAGAAATTTAACTTGCCCTACAAGAAAATAGAGGGGAAGGGGATAAGAGAAGGAAGAGGTATGACAGAAGGGAGGCTAGATTGGGGGAAGGGATAATCAGAATGCACACTGTCTTAGAGTGGGCAGAGGTGAGAGATGGGAAGAAAATTTGGAATTCAAAATCTTGTGGAAGTGAATGTTGAAAACTAAGAATAGATAATTAAAAATGCTTCAAGTCAACATAAATTCTCTACATGAGGGCTTTTCATTAGAAATTAGAAAAGAAAAAAATAATAGAAATTATCCAAGGATATGATTGTTTTCTACTTTCTGATATTCTAATAAACAAAAACAACAACAACAACAACAAAGATAATACACCCATTGATGACATTTTTGTTTCTGTGGACATCTCTCCATCAACTTCATTTTCCTCCATAATGGTCTCAGGATGGATGATTGAGATGTCTCCAGATGCACTTTCCTATCCAGGTACCTCTGACTCCTTACTCTGTCTGTAGGTATCGGTGCACAGTATTTGGGACCACTATTCATGTCAGGAATCTCATCCCTTAGGGATTGATTTCTCATTGAGAATTTTTGCTTGAATTAAAAAGTATACATACATTTAGTAATATCTAAAGATGCCTAATTGTTTTGATGTCAGTGACCAAAATCATGTCGGCAAGAAGGGATGATGGCATATAATTAACCATCTCATCTTGTTGGACTTTAGTTACAGAAAAGGGCACAGAGCCAATGGTGAAATGAGGCTCACCTGAAGGCCAGGACTAGGTCAGCATCTATGGCTGATAATGTATCACTATTTTTCTTTATGTCACTGAAAGAATAAGAGAGAATAGGATAAAGTTTCAGCCAGGAAGCTGTAGGTCAGATATTGGGAAGAACCTTCTAAAAGAAGAGCTAAATGACATTTACATAGTATTTTAATATTTATAGTATATTTTCCACAAGGTAGCTCATTTAATCTTTATGACAATCTGGTAGGGTTTTAACAAAGGCCTTATTATATCAGATCTAAAGATGAGGAAAGAGAGACCCAAGAAAGGTTAAGTAATAATTCATGGGACCCTGGAATGTTTCCTGAGGAGTAGTTGTATTACCTTTTACAGTTCTGGTTGAATCAACCAACCATGAGGCCAGTCATAGTTCTGGGTCATCTGTCTTGTTAATTTTGCCACATGAGTCACCTTGTGTGGCCTCCATTAGACTAGACCAAATCTCACCCATGTCCAGCCTGAGTAAGAAGACTTGGTTTGGCTGGTCATCAGTCCTAGACTTTAGGGATTTTCTCCTTCCTAACAAAGTTGTATCACTCAGTCAGACAAACCACCAGCTAAGTCCAATCATCAGTATCTTGGGAGTGATCTGTAGCTGGGCCTTGAACAAAACAGTTGAATCAGAGTGGGCAGGCCATATTGGACCAACTGCATGTGCTCTTAATGAACCAACTTATTCCTTCTGCCATATTCAGCTTTTCCATTCTCCAAGTGATGTACTGGGCGCAAATCATGACATATTGTCTTGGAACAGTCACAACTACAGCAAACCAGAGAATTCAAAGATTCATGATGAAGGTAAGTAAGTAGCCACTTATTACCAAGCAGGACTTGCAAACAAAAAATCTAAGACTTCCAGGCCAGAACTGGGACAATTCATGATGAAAGTGAAAGATTGAAATAAGGAAGATTTCTACAGCTCTGCAAGATATCCAAAGCACCCTTAGTTAATTACCCAATTTGGTACAATTTGATAGCAGTTGGGGAGGCAGGTACTATTTCCACTTTACAGAGGAGAAAATTGAGACTGAAAGAGACTGCTCTACTCCCACTGCATCATAGCATAGCATATCATCCCCTACATGGGACCCTTTCCTTAAAAAGATCAGAGGGATGCCCCCTGGGATAGGTGATTAATAGTCATTCAATGGAAGGTGGAAAGGGCAATGCAGAGGATAAGAGTGCCCACTGCCAGGGTTTGGGGGATTTGCAGCTGTGACCCCTGGTGGGAGATGTTCCATCAATGAGATCATGGTTTCATGAGGGCATCCTCAGGGCTCCCTCAGCCCTTTGAAACTGCAGACACCTTTTAACTGAAATGCTCCTTTCCCTCAATTCTGCTTATGCTAAAACTGCTGTAAAATCCTCATGTTGTGAGTCAGTTACTCAGTCAGTCATTTGATAAGCATTTATTAAGCACCTGCTGTGTGCTACGCACAGTCTTTGGTGCTGAAGTCACAAAGAAAGGTAAAAGACAGTCTGTGTCTCAAGGAACTCATACTCTGAGAAGACAACAAGGAAACAAATATTTATAAGCAAGATATGTGTGGCAGGAATATTGTAATGGCAAGTAAAATAGGATCCTTTGCTGTTTTTGTTTTAGTATATAATCAAGAAGTATAATGCCTCTATTTGAATGTGACTGAAGAGGACCTTTCCCATCCATTGTCTCAAGTATGGGAAGGTTTGTAAGAGGTCCACACCTTTTGTTAATGAAGCACTTGTTCTTAAGGGATGTCATGCCATCTGGTTCTAAAAGGTATATAAAGACTCTAAGGGTGAGGTTTGACATTGGGGCTTAGCTTTTTTTTTTTTTTTTGGCCAGATGAGGACTTTGGGAAACCTCTAAGGAGCTCCCCTGGCTTTGAGAACTCAGATGTTGTGCTTCCCTCTCTGGTAACTGTGGTCAGACAGTTAGAACTGTCTGTTGAATTCAGGCAGAAGAAGCCATGTCTGTTGATTTTTAATTTCTCTGTATTTTCTTTGAAGTTCAGGGTGCTGACTCCCATGAAATAGGTGAATGATACATGTGCTTGTCTAAAGTAATGATACATGTGCTGGATTAATGTGACTGTTAACCCCTCAAAAGTTGCCTTTCCTTTTATGAATGAAGATCTAAGAACCTGTGATAGCAGGCCCCTCTGTGTATACTGGGATACTTATTGGTACAAATATACCTCTCATAAACTGGTTCAACCATGGTTTGTCCCAGACTGCACATGGATACATTTTATTTGTTTTTGTATTTGTTCTTATTTTCTTCCTTAAGGTAATATTTTGGCCTGAATGTAGAATATACATTACACACACGTACATGCACATGTGCACACATACATTGAAGACTGGGAATGGAACTGTGATGTCATTAGTATAGGGAGTTAGTAGTTGAGGAAATTCCTTGTACCATTGCATGTAAGGGCCTCCCTTGAGACTTAGAGTGTTACCAAGAACCTGGAAAAGTTGAGTAACTTCTGCAGCATCATGCAGCAAGCATGTGTCAGAAGTAGGACTTGAACCCAGGTCCTCAAAGCCTCAAGGTTCTCTGTCTCTTACAATGCACTGCATTGTAGAAGCTCTGTAGAAGCTCTACAAAAAATCTGAGTGTTTCTTTTAATTGCCAGAGTAATTCTTAGATAACAGATATCTGATAGATGATAAGTAGATGGATAGAGATGGAGAGAAAGAGAGGGAGAAAGAGAGAGAGAGAGAGAGAGAGAGAGACAGAGACAGAGACAGAGAGAGAGAGAGAGAGAGAGAGAAACAGCCAGAAAGAAAGATGGGTAGGTAGATAGATAGATGGAAAGATAGATAGACAGAGAGATAGGTAGATAGATATATAGACAGACCGATGGGTAGAGAAACAGAGAGAGATGGCAGATAGGTCACAGAAAGATGACAAGTGATAGATATATAAATAGGTGGCTAGATGAAAAGAAAGGAAGAAAGAAAGAAAGGAAGAAAGAAAGAAAGAAAGAAAGAAAGAAAGAAAGAAAGAAAGAAAGAAAGAAAGAAAGAAAGAAAGAAAGAAAGAAAGAAAGAAAAAGAAATGAAGGAAGGAAGGAAGAAAAAGAAAGAAAATAGATAAAAGGGAGAAAGGTGAGTGGATACATTGAATTTATTCAATCTTATTTTAGGGGATTTTGTTAGGGGTAACCTATGTGTGGACAGCTATAGGAGTCCCTGGGAACTCTCTCAACATCAGGCTCTGATTTCCATTGGTATTTTCCTCATCTTGTATGTCCCTGGGCCAATGACATCACCTGGATGGTTTTAAAACAAAACTTGGCATTCATATTTGTTTTGGTGATGGAAGGTGGTGTGCATGTTTCCACCATCAGGTCGTCAGTCATTTAAGGTTTTACGGGCTGCAAATTAAAACACTGTTTAAGCTGACTTAAATGACTCCTCTGTCTTACCACAACAGCAAGTTGTTGTCCTGGTTTGAGTGTAATAGTTTGAGAATGAATGTTCCAAGAAAGAGCATTTCTGTTCTTGCTGACTTTGGCTTTAAACTGTTCATTCTTTCCTGTTCTCCTAAGGAACACAGGCTGCCCTGAATGCGTGGAATGCCCTCCTTTCATGCCTCCAACTCTCACTACCCAAACTACCATCCCCAATTCGCGGTATGTTCTCCCTTCCCATGCTTGCTTCCTCAATTCTCTACATCTTTTTCCAAGCTCAACTCAAACACAACATGTTCTATGAGGTCTATCCTGATGTCCTTGCCCAATTTCTTAGAGCCCTCATGTAATTTTTAATTAGCTCTGTACACATGTTGGTTTATTTATTTTCTTTGCTTTGAGTTTATATGTGCAAAAACTTTTCAGTTTAATGTAATCAAAACTATCCATATTGCATTTCATAATGCTTTCTATCTCTTCTTTAGTCAAAAATTCTTCCCTTCTCCATAAATCTGATAAATATGCTATTCCTTGCTCCTCCAATTTGTCCATAGTATCAATCTTTATATCTAGATAGTGTACCCGTTTGGATTTTATTGTTGTGTATGGTGTCAGGCATTGGTCTATGCCTAGTTTCTGCTACACTATCTAGTTTTTTTTTTTTTTGGTTTTGTTTTGTTTTGTTTTTTCTTTTTTGTAAAACAGTGAGTTCTTATCCCAGAAGGTGGGATCCTTGGGTTTATCAAACAGTAAATTGCTGGAGCCAAGATGGTGGAGTAGAAAGATACACATATGCTAGCTCCAAACCCATAGCCCATAAAATACCTGTAAAGAAGAACTCCCAACAAATTCTGGAGCAGCAGAAGCCATAGAACAACAGAGCAGAGGAGATTTCTGTTCCAGAGAGACCTGAAAAACTGACCTAATAGGTTCATCAAGCACCAGACCTGGAGTGGAGCCCAGCCCTGCCTTGGCCACGTGGCACTGAGAGGAGCAGATCTGAGCAGGCTTCAGGGACAGAATCTCCAGCATCCACGCAGGTCCCTCCACCCACAGGCACCAAAGGTCAGTGAGAGGGTCTTTTCAGCACGCCAAGAGGGAAGCGGGGTGTCTCCATAACTCAGGCCCCCTCAGGAGGCAGCAGCAGAGGCAGCAGCAGACAAGGGCTCCCAAAGCAGGGAGGAGCTCAGATCCATTGTTGAAGGTCTCTGCATAAACCCCCTGAGGGAATTAAGCCCTGAGTGGTGGCCCTGCCCCCACTGAGCACCTGAACTTAATCTCACTTTGAATAGCAGCCCTGCCCCAGCTGAAAGCCCTGAGGCTGGGAAGCAGCATTTGAATCTCAGACCCCAAGCACTGGCTGGGCAGATCTGGAGGGGAGATGGGTGTGGAGAGGACACTCAGAAGTCAAGTAACCAGTTGGGAAAATGCCCAGAAAAGGGGGAAAAAAAATAAGACCATAGAAGGTTACTTTCTTGGTGAACAGATATCTCCTCCCTTCCTTTCTGATGAGGAAGAACAATGCTTACCATCAAGGAAAGATGTAAAAGTCAAGGCTTCTGTATCCCAAACATTCAAAATAAATATTCCATGGGCTCAGGCCATAGAAGAGCTCAAAAAGGATTTTGAAAATCAAGTTAGAGAGGTGGAGGAAAAACTGGGAAGAGAAATGAGAGACATGCAAGAAAAGTATGAAAAGCAGGACAACACCTTGCTAAAGGAGACCCAAAAAAATGCTGAAGAAAATAACACCTTGAAAAATAGGCTAACTCAATTGGCAAAAGAGGTTCAAAAAGCCAATGAGGAGAAGGATGCTTTCAAAAGCAGAATTAGCCAAATGGAAAAGGAGGTTCAAAAGCTCACTGAAGAAAATAGTTCTTTCAAAATTAGAATGGAACAGATGGAGGCTAATGACTTTATGAGAAACTTAGAAATCACAAAACAAAACCAAAAGAATGAGAAAATGGAAGATAATGTGAAATATTTCATTGGAAAAACAACTGACCTGGAAAATAGATCCAGGAAAGACAATTTAAAAATTGTGAAACTGCCCGAAAGCCATGATCAAAAAAAAGGCTAGATATCATCTTTCATGAAATTATCAAGGAAAACTGCCCTGATATTCTAGAACCAGAGGGCAAAATAAGTATTCAAGAAATCCACAGAACACCGCCTGAAAGAGATCCAAAAAGAGAAACTCCTAAGAACATTGTGGCCAAATTTCAGAGTTCCCAGGTCAAGGAGAAAATATTGCAAGCAGCTAGAAAGAAACAATTCAAGTATTGTGGAAATACAATCAGGATAACACAAGATCTAGCAGCTTCTACATTAAGGGATTGAAGGGCATGGAATAGGATATTCCAGAAGTCAAAGGAACTAGGTCTAAAACCAAGAATCACCTACCCAGCAAAACTGAGTATAAGACTTCAAGGGAATAAATGGTCTTTCATTGAAATCGAGGACTTTCAAGCATTCTTGATGAAAAGATCAGAGCTGAAAAGAAAATTTGACTTTCAAACACAAGAATGAAGAGAATCATGAAAAGGTAAACAGCAAAGAGAAGTCATAAGGGACTTACTATAGTTGAACTGTTTACATTCCTACATGGAAAGAAAGTATTTGTAACTCTTGAAACTTTTCAGTATCTGGGTAGTTGGTGGGATTACATACACACACATGCACATGCGCACACGTGCACACACATAGAGACAGAGTGCGCAGAGTGAATTGAATAGGATGGGATCATATCTCAAAAAAATGAAATTAAGCAGTGAGAGAGAAATATATTGGGAGGAGAAAGGGAGAAATGGAATGGGGCAAATTATCTCTCATAAAAGAGGCAAGCAAAAGACTTTTTAGTGGAGGGAAAAAGAGGGGAGGTAAGAGAAAAACATGAAGTTTACCCTCATCACATTCCACTAAAGGAAGGAATAAAATGCACACTCATTTTGGTATGAAAACCTATCTTACAATACAGGGAAGTGGGGGAGAAGGGGATAAGCAGGGTGGGGGGGGGGGATGATGGAAGGGAGGGCAATGGGAGGAGGGAGCAATTTGAAGTTAACACTCCTGGAGAGGGACAGGATTAAAAGAGAGAATAGAAGCAATGGGAGGCAGGATAGGGTGGAGGGAAATATAGTTAGTCTTACACAACACAACTACTATGGAAGTCATTTGCAAAACTACATAGATATGGCCTATAAAGAGATATTCAAAGGAATAAGAAAGCAAATGAAATTTCTGAATCCAAGTGGGGAGATCCCTCCCCCAAAAAACCCAACCTAAGCATCAAACAACTTAATCCTTTTGTTTAGAAAAATAAATAGTATATCTCCTGCATCCAAGGAAAACAAAACAAAAAAAAACAGTAAATTGCTATATTCATTGTCTACTGTGTCTTGAGTACCTAGCATTTTCCACCTGTCTACCCTTCTGTTTCTTAGCCAGTACCAAGTGGTTCTGATACTTGCTGCTTTATAATACAATTTGAGATCTGGTAATGCTAGGCTACCTTCCCTACCATTTCTTTTCATTAGTCCCTTTGATATTTTGGACCTTTTGTTCTTCCAGATGAATTTTAATACTATTCTTTCCAGCTCTAGAAAATAATCATCTGAAAATTTAATTGGTATGGCGCTAAATAAGTAAATTAATTTAGGCAAAATTGCCATTTTTATTATATTGGCTCAGGCTACCCATGAGCAACTGAAGTTTTCCAGTTACTTAGATCTGACTTTATTTGTGTGAAAAGTGTCTTGTAGTTGTGTTCACATAGTCCCTGAGTTTGTTTTGGCAAGTAAACTCAGAAATATTTCATAATGTCTACCCTAGCTTTAAATGGGATTTCTCATTCTATCTTTTGCTGTTGGACTTTGTTACTAATATATAGGAATACAGAAGATTCATGGGGGTTTATTTTGTAACCTGTAACTTTGCCAGTATTGTTTATTGTTTCAAGTAGTTGAATATCTGGGATTTTCTAAGTATATCATGATATCATCTTCAAAGAGTGATAACTTATTTTCTTCATCTATTCTAATTCTTTCAGTTTCTTTATCTTGTCTAATTGCTATGGCTAACGTTGCTATTACCATATTGAATAATAGTGGTGATAATGGCCATCCTTGTTTCACCCCTGATCCTATTGAAAATGTGTCTAGTTTATCACCTTTACATATAATGCTTGCAGAAGGTTTTCAGTAGATACTGCTTATTATTTTGTGGAAAGTTCCCTTTATTCCTATGCTTTCTAATGCTTTTAATAGGAATGGGGGTTGTATTTTGTCAAAAGTTTTTCTGCATCTATTGAGATAATCGTATGATTTCTGTTAGTTTTGTTGTTGATATGGTCGACAATGCTAATAGTTTCCTAATATTGAACCAACTCTGCATTCCTGGTATGAATCCTAATTGATCATAATGTATTATTCTCATGATAAGTTGCTGTATTAGTTTTGTTAAAATCTTATTTAAAATTTTCACATCTATATTCATTAGAGAAATTGGTCTATAATTTTCTTTCTCTGTTTCATCTCTTCCTGGTTTAGGTATCAAAACCATACTTGTATCATAAAAAGAATTTGGGAGGACTCCTTCCCCAATTTTCAAAAATAGTCTCTATAGCACTGGAATTAACTGTTCTTTAAATATTTGATAGAATTCACTTGTAAATCCATCTGGCCCTGAAGATTTTTTTCTAGGGAGTTCATTGATGGCTTGTTCAATTTCTTTTTCTGAGATGGGTTTGTTCAAGTATTCCATTTCCTCTTCTGCTAATCTGGGCAATTTGTATTTTTTAAAATATTCATAAATCTCATTTAGATTGTCAAATTTATTGGCATAAAGTTGGGCAAAGTAATCTCTAACTATTGTTTTAATTTCTTCCTCATTGAAGGTGAGTTCACCCCTTTCATTTTTGATTTTAGTAACTTGATTTTCTTCTTTATTTTTTTAAAATTAGATTAAGCAAAGGTTTATCAATTTTATTAGTTTTTTCATATAGCCCACTATTGGTTTTATTTATTAATTCAATAGTTTTCTTAATTTCAATTGTATTAATCTCTCCTTTGGATTTCAGTATTTCTAATTTGGTATTTACTTGGGGATTTTCAATTTGTTATTTTTCTAGCTTTTCCAGCTGCATACCCAAGTCATTGATCTCCTCTTTCTCTATTTTATTCATGTAGACATTCCAAGATATAAGACTTTCCCTAAGAACTGCTTTTGCAGTACTCCATAAGATTTGGTAGGTTGTCTCACTATTGTCATTCTCTTGAATGAAGTTGTTGATTGTTTCTATGATTTCTTGTCTAACCCACTCCTTCTTTAGGATTAGATTACTTAGTTTCCAATTAATTTTTGGTTTATCTTTCCATGGCCTTTTATTACATATAATTTTTATTGCATTATGATCTGAGAAGGATGCATTGACTATCTCTGCCTTTCTGCACTGGATTGTGAGATTTTTATGCCCTACAATATGGCCAATTTTTGTATATGTGCCATGTACTGCTAAGAAAAAGGTATATTCCTTTCTATTACCATTCAGTTTTCTCCAGAGATCTATCATATCTACTTTATCCAGAGTTTTATTTATCTCCTTAACCTCTTTCTTGTTTCTTCTGAGGTAGACTTATCAAGCTCAGAGAGGGGGAGGTTGATGTCCCCTACTAGTATAGTTTTGCTGTTTATTTTTTCCTTCAACTCCCCCAACCTCTCCTCTAAGAATCTGGATGCTATACCACTCAAAGCATACATGTTTAGTAGTGATATTGGTTCATTATTTATTGTGCCTTTTAGCAGGATATAGTTTCCTTCTTTATCTCTTTTGATTAGATCTATTTCTGCTTTTTCTTTGTCTCAGATTAGGATTGCTACCCCTGCTTTTCTTACATCAGCTGAGGCATAATATATTCTGCTCCACCCTTTTACCTTTACCCTGTGTGTATTCCCCCATTTCAAATGTGTTTCTTGTAAACAACATATTGTTGGATTATGGCTTTTAATCCATTCTGCTATCCATCTCTGTTTTATGGGAGAGTTCATTCCATTCCCATTCACAGTTATGATTACAATCTGTGTCTGCCCCTCCATCCTCTTTCCCACTGTTTGTGCTTTTAGTCCTCCCATCTCCCTTCCCCTCCTCAATAGAGTTTTTACTTTTTACCACCACTTCCTTCAGTCTTCCCTTCCTTCTTTCAGCCCCCCTACCTTTTACTCCCCTTTACCTCTACTATTTCTTCCCTCCCTTTTAGCTTCCCCTCCCCTTTCTCCCCCCTTCCCCTCCTACTGCCTATAGAGCTAGTTAGATTTATATACTTAATTAAATTTATTACTCCTTCTTGAACCAAATCAGATGAGAGTACTTCTCAAACAATGCTCATCTCTCCCATCTGTCCCCCTACTATAATTTTGTACTTCTTCCTGTGATGTAATTTACCATTTTCTGCTTCCTCCTTTTCAAATCTCCCATTACAATCTCTTTGCAAGCTTCAATCATATTTTTATCATCACATCATTTACTTTATACCCATTCCCTCTCTGTATATCCCTTTTATATTTCATAATAGATGTACAATTTTCAGGATTAACAAGTATCATCTTTCCTTATAGGGAGGTAAACAGTTTGCCCAAATTGAGTAACAAGTTTTTACTTTCCTCTGTTTACCTTTTTTGTGCCTCTCTTGCAATCTGCATTTGAAGATCAAATTTTCTATAGAGTTCTGGCCTTTTTGTCAGGAAAGTCTGGAAATCCCTAATTTCATTGAATGTCCATCTCCTTGCCTGAAATGTTATGCTGAACTTTGATGAGTAATTGATCTTTGGTTGTAGTCCCAGATCCTTTCTTTATGGAATATCGTATTCCAATTCCTTTGATATTTTAATGTAGAAGCTGCAAGGTCCTGTGTGATCCTGATTGTTGTTCCTCTATATTTCAATGGTTTCTTTCTGGCTGCCTGTAGTATTTTCCCTTTCACTTGATAATTCTGGAATTTGGCAACAATATTTCTTGGGATTTTTAGTTTGAGATCCCTTTCAGGAGGTGAACGGTGAATTCTTTCAATGACTATTTTGCCCTTGGATCTAGCAGTTCTGGACAGTTTTCCTTGATGATTTCTTGGAAGATATTATCTAGACTCTTTTCTTCATCCTGACTTTCTGGTAGGCCAATAATTCTTAAATTTTCTCTCCTGGACCTATTTTCCAGGTCAGTTGTTTTTTCAATTAGATATTTTACATTTTCTTCTATCTTTTCATTCTTTAGATTTTTTTTTTGACTGATTCTTGATGTCTCATAGAGTCATTAGTTTCTACTTGCCCAATTCTAATTTTTATCTAATTATTTTCTTCAGTTAACTTTTGCATCTCCTTTTCCATCTGTCCAAATGTTCCTTTTAAGGAGTTATTTTCTCCAGTTAGTTTTTGCACTTTCTTTTCCATTTGTCCAATTTTTCCAGTTAGATTTTATGTTTCCTTTTCCATTTGTCCAATTTTCCTTTTTAAAGAGATGTTCTCATCAGTGAATTTTTTTTCATACTTTTAAAATCATTGACCAGTTTTTCTTCTATTTCCTTCTTCAGCTGTTCTAAGAGAGCTGTTTGTGCATGTGAGCAGTTCATGGTCACTTCTGAAGTTTCAGATGGGAGTACATTCTCACTATTGACCTTTTTGGTATTCTTTCTTTTGGTCCTTATCCCCATAGAAAGATTCTATGATTTTTTTCACCCTTGTTTTGCTTTTTCTTGCTCATGATGATTATTTGTGTTGTGGCTTCTGGTTCTTTCAGTTAGAAGTTGCAGAACTTGATGTTGAGCTGACTGGTGTAAAAAATCTAAAGGCAGATGCCTTTTTATCTTTTTTGTGTGTTTCCTCAAACAGGCCTGGGACTAGCTTGTTAAGTGTGGGAGAGGGGTGGTCTTGTCCCAGGATATCTCCTCAGTTGAGCTGAGGCAAAGGCTAGCTCAGGGGTTGGTGATCCTGGCTGCCCTATTGTCTTCCCATTTCCCCTAGAGCACCGAGGCATGCCTAGGTTTCCACCTCCTCTGGAGCTCCTCTCCTAGCACTGAGGCACACCTAGATCCTAGTGCGAGTTTCCACGACCCTGGGACCCCTATCTTTTCTATTTGCCTCCACCACAATAAGAGGAATCCCCTTTAGCTCTTTTCTTAGCCTCAGGTGTTATGAGACCATTTACCCCTTCACTGTGCCCACTGATCTGGGATTTTTCTGGGGAAATATTTTATGGTTCTTTCAAGGTCAACAAGGGAGGAGGAGAGAGCTTTTACTGATCACTCCACCATTTTAGTTCCTGGAAGTTCTAGTAGGTGACTTACAGACATTTGATCTGCAGGCTGAAAGTCTCAGGAGCTGCTATGGCTGACATCTGGGGCTCAGTGGCTGTCACTCGCTCAGCTCTGCTGGTCTCTCACCTTGGGCTACCACTCCACCGTTCGGCCTGCTGCTGCCCCAGGCCACCCCAGAGCCCTTAAGCTTCGCTGCGTTGTGTGCTGTGAGCTCACCCCCATGGAACAGATCCTTCCTGTCAACCTTTCAGTCTGTCCTGGGCTGTGAATCTGTCACAGTCTGTTTCCTATTGGATTTTGCACCTCCAAAATTTGGTCATATTCTCTTTTTAGAGGTATCTGAAGGAGTTTGTCTAAGAGCTTAGGTGAGTTGTTGCTCTCACTCAGCCATCATAGCTCTGCCCCCCCAGAAAGTCCCCAGGTTTTTACATTTCTGCAAATGTTCTTTCCACCTTGTGGAATCTTGGTTCCCTGAAATCAAATCCTGTTTTGATTTGTTGTCTTTGTACCCCCAAGGTCTGGTACAATGTAGGCACTGAATTTTATGCTAAACAACCCAGAAATACTGCATCTGAGTTCCCATATACCTACATGTGCACCAATTGGCATGATTAAATTATAAAATGAGTGAAACTATGATTTAGCCCTCCCTTAGTGGTTACAGTGTCAATCACTCAACAAATAGTTTTTAAAAAGCACCTACTATGGGCTATGGACTGACAAAGGTGTTAAAAATAAAAGATAAAGATGAGGCAGTTTCTGTCCTCTTAGAGCTTCTATTCCATAGTGGGAAACAACACATATACAAATAAGAACATGCCAAAATATCTACACTGCCATTTTGGTGTAGCAACACTGGCACTTGAGGGTGCCAGGAAAAGTCTCTTACAAGAGGTAAGGTTTGAGTTGCTTTTCAAAGGAAGCTATGTATTTATAGAGGCCAAGAGGAGAAGAGAGTGCAAGCTAGGCACTGGGGAGTACTGCACAAAGACTTGGAGAAGTCAGGTTGAATGTTGTGTACAGGGCAGCAGGAAGGTCAGTTTTCCTAAAACACAGAGTATGTGAGGAGGAAAAAAGCATATTAAGCCTGGAAATGTCAGTTGTTCTGACAATCATGTTCTGACAAGGTTCCGAAGGGCTTTGGATATGAAGCAGAAGACTTCATAATTGAAACTAGCTGAAGTAGGGAGCAATGACACAGTAAGATTTGATCTTTTGGAAGTTCACTTGCAGCTGATTGGTGGATGAAAGGGAGAGAGGAAAGACTTGTGATATGGAGACCCATTAAGGGGCTTTTGAAAAAGTTCAAGTTAAAATGTGATAAAGGCCTGGATTGGGGTGTGACCTTATAAAAGGGGTAGAGATCAGAAGAGCAATAGTTTTATAGATGTGTAATCAGAAATTTGTCAGGATATGTTAGATATAACCCAATCAAAAGTGGCTGACAAAGGACAGCAGCTGAAAATACTGGGGAAAAGTAAAACAATAATAATAATGACAGCTTCTCCCAATGATGGAAGCTGTTCAGCTGCACAAATTAATTTGAAAATGGAGCGTAATAAGAAACAAATGTGGAAAGTCAAGTCTTTCTTGAGGTTCTAAGTCAACACATATTCAGATTAATTTACTTGAGCTAAATGACTATTTCTGGAAGTTTGGAAGTTCTAAAGGCCCAAACTTTTCTCAGAACATTTATAATCTAAGTAATCAAATGAGCTGGGGGTGGGAGGAAGGTGGAACCCAAGACTCTGCTCTGGAACCCATGACTTGATTCTGGCAATGGATTCCTTGGTTTGTGTTGGGACATTTTAAGTGAGTTTATTATTATTATTATTAATGCTAATATTTTCTATAGTAAGTGAGGGATTTAGATGGAGTAAGGAGCCATAAGCTAGCCAAATCAATGAGTGAACCCTAAAAGCTAAAGGAGAGGGACTGTTCTGAGTGATTCTACTCATCCCCAATTCTCTTACTGATGCCCACCAGAGATACTGTGCAACTAGGAGGAGGCTGCCTCCTTCAGCACAGGAAAAGGCAGACTGTCAAAATGCCAGCCTCATGGACAGAATACATACCACAGAAATATGATCCACGCCCACTCCCAAATAAGACCTGACGATCCTGAGAGCTCAAGGACAGTGGACGGCTTCTCTGACTGCGCCACAAGGCACCTTTGATTTGTACTCAGGGGATGTTCTCTCTCCAGGGCCCCATCCATCCACTTCCCTCCTATGAACCTTCTTGCCACCTCTCAAATGGGAGAGTGATGAATTAGCAGCCAGTCTGAGGCTGGGAGCTGAGGCTGCCCTGGGACAGGCTGGAAATATTCATCTCATTTCACCAGTGACCTTTCTCTATTCTGCAAAGCGCAAAGGTCTGGGCTGCATAATAACATTGGGGGATCAAAGAGACGCATTTCCAAGATCATCCCTTCAAATGTTTACATGACCTGGTGGACTCAGCCACAGCCATATTCATTTTAACTGCTCTGTTAAAATGCAGTAAATATCTTTATACAAATTAAGTGTCTCCCCCTCCCCCATGAATTAATCTTGAAATAAGCTGATTACATACATCTTGAACTAAGCAGTGGCTAATCTGAGGCACAAACAATACTTTGATAAGATATCATCCAACAAACAGTTTTTAATGGCAAATGTTATCAGATGGTGGTAAATAAGTAAGCAGAGGCCTTCAGTTCAATAAGAATCATCAAGGATGGTAACTGAGGGGGTCAGGGGCCATCCTAGGATGGACTCAAGTAGGGCCTCTGGTCTAAGGACTTCTCAGTTCCTCAGTGGATGCTGACTAGCCCAATAGAATCACAAGGCATTTTTTTTTTCTGAAGTTAACACTCACTGTCTAGAGCATTTGGATAAAGAGGCTGAAGGGTAAGCTGTTTCAAATTCGTGGCAAGAAACGATGTCGTGAAGATTAAGTTGCTCACAAGTGAACTACATCTCAGCTGAGAGGCTGAGCAAGCATTTACTGAACGCTATCTTACAGTGCTTGGCATATAGTAAGTGCTTAATAGATGCTTCTAGACTTATTGACTGTTGAGTGTTCTACAAGTTGTTGTTGTTGAGTCATTTTTCAGTCCTGTCTGACTCTTTATGACACCATTTGGGGTTTTCTTGGAAGAGATACTGAAGTAATTGGACATTTCTTTCTTCAGGTCATTTTATAGATGAGGAAACCAAGGCAGACAGGGTGAAGTGACTTGCCTAGGGTCATACAATTACTAAGTACATGAGGTCTTCCTGATTCCAGTTCCAGTGCTCTGTTCATTGTGCCTCCTACCTGCTCACTTCACAAGACACAAAGGTAAACAAAACTTGGGTCCTACATTCTAGGAGCTCACAGTCTCTTAGGGGAGTAGGGATGAGAACAACTATGCCTCCTCCTAACACACACACACACACATACACTCATTGAACCAAAGCCCACTTATCTATACAAATAGTGGCAGAGGGGACATCCAGGGAATACCTATGAAGAGGGGTATTTATGTGGGAAACATCTGGCATTGGCAGTCACATTTGTGATGCTACCAATGCCTCTGGCATTGTCTTTGGTCAAAGCTCCTCTTCTGAGCAGCCAAGGTTCACTTCCCTCTGCTCTGCTCTCCGCTATGCTTCTTCATTTTTTTTAGAGGGGGGAGGATCTTTACTAAAGTTGTGGCTACTACTTTCTGCTACCATCTGCTGGTCTTCCACTGTGGTGAAACTTTCCTCTGGGCCATCTGCTGCTCTCTGCTACCATCTGCTACTAATCCTTTCTCTGGAAAGGGAGAACTACAATTCTTTAGCACATAGCCAGGGGCTAATGAGGCAACCAGCAAAATATGCAAGAAGACCCCAGTTTAAGATTACATTCGTTCTTTTGCCTACTTTTCTCTCTGTACTGGTTTGAGGTGCTTAGCTAAGTCAACCATCTTACATGGGGTTAGCAAATTCTCTTTTAACCCTCTTTAAATTTTTATTCATTAGTCTATAGTGCCAAAAGAGTATTTCAGCTACTTCATGGGGAAAAAAATCCATTGTAAAGGTGTAGGGACCAGGTGGATAAGGGTCTTTGAGTACTATAATCTTCTCTTATTGGTAAGCAAATAAACAGAGGAGAAGAAGACAGGGAGGGGTAATCCTGTGGGGGGATGCCTCCATCCTTGCTCTGCATTTTTATCTTATATTGCTTATTTACCAGTCATACATTCCTTAGATATCATTCTACTAAGCAGAGCAGAAGACAAGATCTTGTCATTCAGTCATGTACAACTCTTTGTGACTCCACTGAAGGTTTTCTTGGCAAAGAGATGGCATGGTTTATTATTCTTCTCTGGCTTCTTTTTTTAACAGAAGGCAAACTGAGGCAAACATGGTTAGTCAGTTTGCCCAGAGTCACACAGTTAGGAAGCATCTGAGGCTGAATCTGAAGTCTTCCTGATTCCAGACTTAGGGCTCTATCCATTGAGTCACCTATTGTTGTTGATTCTTCATTTTCAAAGAGGACCAATGACATCATGGGTTATGTCTTGACTTCTGCATAAACTGAATATAAGTAAGGCAGAACTGCACAAAATCATCAGCCTCATTCTCTTCTCCAGAGTCATTGAAGTTCAATAGCAGAACTAAAGTCAAGCTGAGTGGTGATGGCTGAGGATGAAGTGCATCCATCACCAGCTGTCTTCTTCTGCCCCAAAAGATTCCTTCTCTGGGACCAAAGTGGTTTTTCCACCATTAAGTTGACCTGATACTGGAACAAGCAGGTTCCAAACTCAATTGCTATATGATCCAGGACCCATATTGGAAGGACTGAGTTTCTTCAGCTAACCTTAATAGACATTTTTTTAGTATTGTTTTATTTCATCCAACATTTCACTCCTTCCAAATGATTAAGGATTTTTTTTTATATCTGTTGTAAGGTCTTTGAGGTATTCACACCTGTTAAAGGGGCAGAGCTAGAGAATCTTGGTCATTTCTTTAAGTGAGGGTGAGTAAATGGTTATTCAATAGAGCCCTACTCTTCCATCCTTACAGAGCTCATCTAAGGAATCCTTTCCTGCTTTGTTCCAGGGATTGGTGCTGTCTCCATCCTGGAATATCCTTGCCTCTATTTTTCTATATACATGTTATATCCCACAATAGAATATAACCTCCTGGAGGGCAAGGACTATCTCCATTTTGATCTTGGTAACTGTAAGACCTAGCAAAGCCCCTTGTGCATCATAAAACCCTTAATAAATGCTTATGGAAAGGATCTGAATTTTATCCTTCTCATAAATTTCTATTTAGAGATCCCATCGGCAGAACTCAATGTGAAAAAAGGTTGCGAATTCAGAAGAAATTTCTTAACTACCATCTAGGGAGCTAGTACAAAGAATCCCATCTCTGGAGTCAGAAGACCCCTGGTTCAGGACTTAGTACACCTCTGGCCTGTAGTAGGTGCTTAAACAATGCTTCATGATTCATTGTTTGGTTTTGAACAAAGCACAACTTCACCAGTCCTCAGTTTCCTTACCTGTAAAACAAGGGGATTGAACTAGCATCTCCTCCTCTCCAGGTCTGGCTCCACTTTTTCTACAGTCACTGCATCAGCTCCAGGGGCCACACAAATTAGGCATTTATTAGAGTTAAATCAGTTTAAAAAAACAAAGGCAGAATTCAATCATTTGTTTGCTTCTTGGGTTCTTTTCTGAAGCTCATTTTCCAGAGTAATCCCAGCCTGAAGCAAGGCCCTTGAAACAAGGGAAATTACCAGTAAATGATTCCTTTGAAAACAGTGAGGACTCCTAGGGAGAGGCAGAGGAGGATTTGTTTTTAAGCCTTCCTCAGTTTTACAATAGTCCAGATGATGCAGACACATTTAAATGGAAGCATCTACATCTGTATATTCTCTTGAGATAACAGTAAGCCCTTACTGTATTCTTAGTACTGTCCTGGGTATTGGATAAAATAGCCAAAGGCACCTTGTAATGTCCAACTGGGCAGAGATGTTAAAAAATTTCTCTGTTATTTTGAGCACATGATTGACAACCAACTTGATGCTGATTCTTGAGTGTCAACGTTGCTTTCCTACATTAAATATTGTTTGAATGACCAGTGTGCCATTGCTGGTGAGACCACCTGAATGCTGATGTAGGCAGAGGATCCCAAAGATCATGTTTTGATCAAGATGTATCCCCATATGAGAGACCACAATCACATTGGCATTAAATTCTTGAACTAAAGAAGACCCTTAACGAATGTTTGTTAAATTGAAATGGATATTCTTTCTGCCTAAATTCCCCAAGCTTTTTATCTACACCCTAACATAGGTACACCTAGCTGGAAAGGATTTCTGGGGAGCTGCCCAAGCTGAATGCTCCTTGTAGACACAGCTTTTAAGACCATGAGTTCCAACACTGGATTTCAATGTTCACACTGGGTTTACTTAGTCACCTTAATTCAGGGGATCATTAGGGAATGTAGGATAAGCCCAAGACCAAATCATGGAGCAGATGTTTGCTTTTCTAGTCATTCCTAGCCAGTGCTAGTGGTTGGCAGTAGGAAGAATAAAAAAGTGATATGCCTCCAATGTATTACTCACTAAACCCAGGAGGGGCTCTCCCTGGCAGAGTCATATGAACTGGACAGAGAAATATGGAAGACCAAGAAGTCTTGAAGATCCAAGGGAATGAAATGACTCTCTCCATTCTAGTGCTTAAAGCCCTTTTTCTCCTGTGGCTCTTTTCTGCTCACTCCACATTCACCATCGCTCACTCTAAACTGAGAGTCAAGCAACTAGTGGTCCTCCTCATGAAGTTCTGCTTGGAAGGCAGGATGACTCTTTGGTGAAATTTGGAACCATGCTACTAACTCTTATTCTACATGACTGCAAGCTCTGAGGCTGTGAAGGAAACATGGCATAGCCTTTGTTCTCCACCTAAATCCCAAGTCAGCCACTGAAACAGGTCCAGGATGGAGGGCAAAGAGTGTGAACTAGCTGACACCTTCCAGGATATTCAGATGATTAGCTGTTGTCTATTGTGCTATTTTATTGTAAAATTGTGGAGAAAAACCCTAAGACCTGGACTCAAGGCCCAGAGCATCTGTTTCTTTCTTGGGTGACTGTGGATGAGTCACCTAACCTCCTTGGGTATTTGTTTTATTCAACTACAAAATGACATAGTTAGACTAGATGACCTCCCAGAAGTGATGAGATGAGTCTCAGACTTGAGTTCACTTCCTAGTTCTGGCACATATTAGCTGTGAGATCTCCCCTTTCTAGGTCCATTTCTTCCTTTGTAAGATGATGGAACTGTACAGCATGGTTCCCAGACTTGAAATCTTGAGATAAACCTCTGATCCTAGGAATTAAATCTGAGAATGGAGAGGGTAGATAACAAGCTAATGGATACTTAATGAAAAGATAACAGATCCACTTCCTTGTCCACTTTGTCTGGCTTTCCCTATCCTATCTCATCTCACCACCGCTGGATGCCATCCCTCTCTCAGTAAACTCTTCTTCCAGTGGAGACAAATGTCATACTGGTAGAGTTAGTGGATCTGAGAGATAATAGCTAGATGATTAAGAGATATGTGGATGGTAGATGATTGAGAGATAATTGACAGACAGATGAGATAGATGAGTGATAGACCACACACAGAAACAGGAGATAGAAAACTGATGGAAAATGGATAGATATAGAAAGATGAGAGAGAGAGAGAGAGAGAGAGAGAGAGAGAGAGAGAGAGAGAGAGAGAGAGAGAGAGAGAGAGAAAGAATAGGTAAAACATTTAGTTGCTTACTGGGTAAGACACTATGTGCAAAGTGTAGGCAACAAGAAACCAAGAAACTGAGGACTCTAAGAAGCATTTTAGGAGATTACACCCTGGGCCTCTTTACAAGTCAGCTCTCTCTTGGTCACATTCTCTCCCACCCAAATGCATGATCTGGTCTCTGTGTCCAGACCTCTGAGGTCCAGTAAGCTCTTCTTGTGATGACCACTGAACCTGAAGCTAAATCTAATGACCCCTGAGGATGGGTGATGGCTGCCCCAACAACTGGGGCAGAAGACAGCATACAAATTACCCTCCAAAGTTTATTGCAAATCCCCAAAGGCTTGTAAGCAATTTTCCCATGATTTAAAAATAGACCCTCCCTGTTTCATTCTGACTAGTCTTTAAAATATGCCCCAAGTTTGCATTCCATGCTGGTCTAACACCAGGACTAATTTTATCCGCCTCTTCCCTGAAATGTGAAACCTCTAACAGGGGCCTCCACTGGGTGAGGAGCCACTAGGGGACAGATGGAATTAGAGGCTGCGTTGGTCAGTTCCATGACAGCAATAAGCAAACTCCCCCTGCAGACGGGTCATGGTTAATGCAAACTCAATACACAGATGTCCTCCTAGACATTCACTATGGCATCAAAACTCACAGGAATATGTTCATGTGGCTTCCTAAAAAAATGAAAACGTTTTATCTCAGCACTGAAGAATTCATTTCTTTTACGAGACAAATAACACGGGAAGGACTCGCACTCCCTTTCCCCACAGCCTTTTGGCCCAAACAGACAAGTTTAACTGAGAAGGAGCACTGGCAGATGATTCATCTTCATCCAGGGCACTATTGTTCTCCTTACCCTAAGTTCGCTGAACAAAAGAAACATTTCATGTAAGGGGGAGGGGCATAACTGCTTCTTCTCAAGTAGAAAAAGGGAAATCAATATGATTGGGATATGTGGTAGCAAAGCCCACAATGTTGCTGCACCATATCCTGTCTTTTCTATTACACTCACCAGGAACCATCTGGGTGGGCTCTGCAGGCTGGGCAGCTTGCAGTGTGACAGATGCAATGCCCCCTCACCCAGGGGACCTTCCATTCTCTGCCATGTTGGACCCTGGGAGGTTAGGACTTGGTCAGGACATCTGTCTCTTTAATTTGGTCTAGATTAGAAACACAACTCTTTGAGAAACAGCTAAGGAGAGAAAAAAGAAAAAGGAAGATGGAAACAACACTATTCATTAAAGACAAAGCTCCTCCCAGTCTAAGCTGACTCTTTTTACATATGAATATTAAAGAATATGAAGATATGCAGATCAAAAAATGCCTGGCTGTGTGTTTTTGAGACAGTAAAGGAGAATCAGGAAAAGTTGGACATAGCTCCTGCCTCCAATGCTTTCTGGCTGGGGTACCCTAGGTGAGTCATTTGCCTTCTTATTACCTCAGGCAACCTCTAAAAGAGGGGGTTACAAGAGAGGAGAGAGACAGACAGACAGACAGAGACAGAGAGGTAGAGAGGAGGGAGAAGAGAGAGAGGAGATAAGAGGAAAAAGAGAGAAGAAATACATAGAGAAAGAGAAAGTAAGGGAAAGAAGGAGAGAGAGAAGAGAGGGAAAAAGAAAGAAAAGAGATGAGGAAAGAGACAAAAGGAGAGATAGTGAAGATGAAGAGAGAGAATATGTATACAAGGATATGTATGTATGTATATGTAAATGCATACACACACACACACAAAGAGAGAGAAGAGAGTACAGGAGGTATGAGAGAGGAAGAAGAGAGAGACAGGGATAGAGACAAAAATACAGATGAGGAGAAAGAAAGAAGAAATAGAGAGCAAAGAGGCAGAGACACACACAGAGAGAGAAAAGAGAGACAGTGAGAGAGAGATACACACACACGCACGTGCACACACACACACACACACACACACACACAGAGAGAGAAATGGAGAAGGGGGAAAAGGAAGGGAGAGAGAAATCCCCAGACTTGTGATTTCATCAATAGGAACCTTACAGTCTGAAATCTCCTCCCACTAATATATATTGGCATTCATTCTGCATCTTACCATGTCAGAAAGTTGCTTCAGCCATGAGAGAGCTTGTGGGTTGTCCAGAGTCATACACCCTGTAACTGTCAAATGAAACTCATACTTTCTTGACTCTAAGGCTGATTTCTAACCATTATACAATGTTGATAAATGTAAACTCACTAAATTCATATATTCATATATACACACATACACACATTATTTATATGTGTATGTGCATGTATTTGTGTGTATATGTATATACATATGTGCAATATATATATACATACAAACACATGTGCCATGTGTGTGGGGGGCACCATTCATGGCATATTCACATTGTGCCTACCACATTGGAGGAGAACCTTCCTGAGCCTCTCACTGAACATGTCCCAGTCCCTTCAAAAGACACCTCTGATAAGGTCCCAAAGGCAAGCTGTCCACCTAGGGTTTATGTGCAACATTGAGAATGAATATCACAGGTTTGAGAGTTAGAAAACACTTCAGCTCTTGTTGAGTTGGGCAGAAGCTGCTAATTCTCTCCGGCTGTCCTGAGGTGCTAAGTACATAAACACATGGTGCTTTGGGCTTAAAAAATCCAGGTTCTACGTTTCCTGGGATGAATCACTGTGAAGGATGACGACAGAACACATCACCCCACAAATTGAGACCCCAGGAGCTAGTGCAGAAGCATGCCTTGAGAAGTAACAAATTCACCTGCCGGTTGATTCTCACTGTCAATTCTAACTGAATTCAGAGTTCAGAAGTTATTTCAGGGAGCCTGAAGATAGAATCCTCTCTTGCATTATATACCAAGGGGGAATAAAATACAGTGTTCTTGCCCTCCCCTTCAATAAAAACTATTGCAAGAAACCTTTGAACTGACAGCATTTGTTGAGACATGTCATATGTTGACATATATAGACATATGTTAGACTATTGAATGAATAAGAAAACAAACCTATGAATACACAACATGTAAAAAAGTATAAAGATATTTTCTCCATTAGGTTCAATGACCTTTTTTTGTCTCTGGGGCAGGGGAGGAATTTTCTGGTTCTGAAATTCAGTAGAATAAGAGATTGAATTGTCAAATTATTTAAAATTAGACCTGAGACCTATACAGTTAATCCAAGGATTGTTCCTTAATATTCTCCAAGATATCCCAGAATGCATCAGCTCTCATGCTATGAACTTGAGCCATGTCTTTGCAGAGATGAAGGAGGGTGCTGACCAGGAGGGTTATCTGCATGAAAGATTTTGAAAAGATGAAAGAGTAATCTTCCCAAGCTGTGGTCAGTTTGGGAACATGGGACTGAGTAGAATGTCATCTTCTTGGCAGGTAGAGAAGGGAGGTACACACACAGACTCATACTCATACAAACATAGACATATGTACACTTATATACACATGTACACAGACATACCAACACTCTCATATGCATAGCTGTCTCAGGTAAAATGTAGAAGGCTTTCCTTTCTTTGTAAAGAAATAGTTTGGGATGGGGTAGCTTGGAGAGAGACTTTTAACTGAATCATCCTAACAAATGCAGCCAGACTATCACAGATCATTGACATTTTAAAAAGGGTTTTCTCATGGGGGATAGAGACAGCTCTTGTTTGGCACTTGTAGGACCAGCCTAGCCTAGGAGGAGGTCATTTTAAGTACAACTGCCTGGGAGAGAAAGTATATATCATCTATCTGGTGGCTTCTTCTTTTGAGAAATTATTATTGCAAACCCAATAACTAACTCAGTTGTTTCTTCATTGCCACTGTCACTGATTGGACAATAATAAGTCCCATGGCAAACTCCATTTCATAGTTGTTTGCACCCTGAATGACTCAGAATGTACAGGAATTGTTTCTTTTTTTGGCCAGAAACCCTGAGGATCTTCCCTTCCCAGTTTGATGGTTGTTTTTTATTTTTTTGCTGGACTAGGTTAAAGAGGACATTTTTTACTTCATTTTTTAACCTAGCTTTAGTCACTGGATGTGTGTTGTCTCACTCAAAGTAAGAACCTGAAAAGGCAATAGCTTAAAAGAGTCAAGGTCTCCCACTGCATTCCAGGCCATCCGCAGTCCTCCTGATCAATATCTGGCCATTGGATCCAGATGGCTCTGGAGGAGAAAGTGAGGCTGGTGACTTTGCACAAATCAAAATCAATTGAAAGTCATGTAATCTCCCTGATGTCATGATCCTCTTCAAGAATGAAGGACAAGTCACAAGGCAAACAGAAGTTAAATGACTTGCCCAGGGTCACCCAGCTAGTGAGTGTCTTACTATAGTAAGTGTCTCTGACTATAATTTATTGAACCTAAACTCTAGAGAGAGAAACTCTGTACCTATATTGACTTGGCTTAAGCAAAGAGGTGGCCCTCCCCCCAGCACACAAACATCAAGGAGGTTGGTGAGTCTCATGAGGGTGATAAGTTATGTAGCACTCTCTAATGTCTGAGAGGAGTTTGGGTCAACATTGATTCCCGAGTTTCTCAGATGCCAGATTCACATTTTCAGAATTTTCTTAACCTATGGAAAATGCTAAAGAACTGCAGGAGCTCCTCTTCCCAAAAATATCTTTCAGCACAGAGCACAGTTTGGAGGTGGCACTAGTTTTCCATCATAAATCAAATTCCCCAGGAACTAATTAGTAGGCTCCACAAAATTATACTTTTGAAGGAGCTCCAAAAGCCCCCCGTGACCTTGCCCAGGTGCCTTCTTGGTGAGTCTGCTTACCCATTCAGCAGGACAAGAATTCAGACTGGGCTGGAGCCAGCATCAAGGATGCAGCCCATTTTCTCTTGAAATTATTGCCTTTGAGTAGTGGTATGGAGAAGCACATAGAGATCTGGCCACAACACTAGGAAGATCTGAGTTCAAGTTCCACCTCTAATACATACTGGAGTTGTGACTCTGTGGCAGTTACTGTTTAAAGCAATTTCCTATGACTCCAAGCCACAGGGAAGGTGCCACTGACCTTAATCATGAGAGGAAGTTTTCTCACTAGGAAGTTCCCTGTATCACAGATCCCATCCTTGCTCTCATGGCCTCTGTGAAATTGATAGATGTCCCAGGTAGCAAATGTCTCATTAGCTTTTAAAACTATTTGGTTTGCCTATGAAGTCTTGTTCATTGGCAGTGAACAGGCCTCCTTTGCCCTCTCACTTTCCCATCACTACCCATTTTCCAACTGGAGAGTTCACATGGGTAGAAGATCCTCAGTGAGCTGGCATCTCCAGTCCTGAGGGTGGAGGTGAGGACATCTGCCCTTCATATATTTTGCCTGCCAACACTCTGTGGCCCATAAAACCTTTGGCCCTTCCAAATGTCTCTCCTGAGCACCCATGTGGAGCTTCAGGCAGTTGGACATTGTGCCAGATTGAGAACTTATCGAATCCCTTTCCCCTTCAAGGTTGGTTAGAAATGTTCCAACCTTTACAAGATGGGCAGTACATTCCCAGATTCTCCTTGCCACACTAACTAACATATGCTGTATGATTGCCTAATGTCCACATAATTGTTGGTCTTACTACATGTGTGAGACTGCACATATTTCCTCACCCAATGAAGCCAACAACAATCGTGAGCCACATTTCCAGCTTGGGTAGAAGCTAGCCAGCAGGCCAGTGCCAGGGCAGCTGTGGGGTCTGTGCCATCTAAGCTTCAGAGACCCAATCCTGGATCCTTCTCAGTGCTTTTTTTTTTAGAGGATCAAGACACTTGCATTTGTAGATGTGATCCCTAACCATTTTATTGTCCTTTGGCTATCCAACTACTATGTGGAAAGCACCATGCTCACAGTGGGGCTACTACACTAGAAGACAGATGATCTTCTTTCATGGATTTTACAAGCTAATTCAGCATAATGGGAGGGGCTCCTCTGCTGCACAGTGTTTAGCCAAGGAACTCTTGTGATTCAGAGAATTTTAAAATAAGTCTGCTCGTCCAGCCCAATTGTGTACAGCAGTGGGCTTTAGGGAAGAGAGTGCAAGACTGAACAATAAGAATGACATACCTAGGACCCAGCTTTGCTGCCACTGTCCTTTTCTGTGTCCAGTGTTCCCTCATCTCTAAAAGGAGGGGCTTGGCCTAGATGAAGAGAATATCCTCACTGAGGGCAGGGGCTTATTTTGGGCTTTGTATGCCCAGTTTCAATAGACACTGTATGGCTTGTTGTAGGCACTAAATAATGCTTATCTAATTGAAAGTGTTACATCCAGTTTTCAGTCATTTTCAATATTATGATTCTATCCTCTTCCCAAATAAAAAAATTTTAAGTTAGGTATAGATAAATTTTGATAACAACATATGCTTATAATCATCCAAACTACTTGGCACTGGCTAAGAAATAGAGGGGTAGATCAGTGGAATAGGTTAGGTACACAAGACACAGTTGTCAATGACTATACTAACCCACTGTTTGGTAAGACCAAAGACACCAGCTTCTGGGATAAGAACTCATTATTTGACAAAAAATAGAAAATGGTATCACAGAAACTAGGCATAGACCAACATCTTACACCACGTACCAAGATAAAGTCAAAATGGGTACACAATTTAGATATAAAGATATAAGCAAATTGGGAGAGCAAGGAGTAGTTTACCTGACAGATTTATGGAGAAGGGAAGAATTTAGGACCAAAAAAGAGATAGAAAACATTATGAAATGCAAGATGGATAATTTTGATTATATTAAATTGAAATTTTTTGCATAGAAAAAACCAATGCAATCAAGATTAAGAGGAAAGTAGAAAACTGGGAAAGAAGTTTTACGAAACAGTATCTCTGCTAAAGATCTCATTTCTAAAATATATAGAGAACTGAGTCAAATTTATAAGAATACAAGTCATTCCCCAACAGATAAATGGTCAGAGAATATCAACAGGCAGTTTCAAATGAAGAAATTAAAGCTATCTATAATCATGTGATAAAAGATTCTAAATCACTATTGCTTAGAGAAATGCAAATCAAAACAACTCTGAGGTATCACATCACATGCATCAGATTGACTAATATGAAAAGAACAGGAAAACTAAATGCTGGAAAAGATGTGGGCAATTTGGAACACTAATGTATTGTTGATGGAGTTGCGAACTGAGCCAACCATTCTACAGAGCAATTTTGAACAATGCCCAAAGGGATTATAAAACTGTGCACAACCTTTGAACCGGTAATACCATTTCTAATCTGTATGCCAAAGAGATGATACAAAAGGAAAAAGACCCACATGTACAAAAATATGTGCAGAAGTTTTTGTGTGGTGACTAAGGATTGGAATTTGAGATGCTCATCAGTTGGGGAATGGCTGAGTAAGCTGTGGTATATGAATGCAATGGCACACTATTGTGCTATAAAAAATGATGAGAAGCCAGACTTCAAAAAAACTTGGAAAGACTTATCCGAACTGATCCTGAGTGAAGTACACAGAACCAGGAGAACATTGTGCACAGTAACAGCAATATTGTGCAATGACTAACTTTGAAAAACTTGACTTTTCTCAGAAAAGCTAGGTTCTAAGACAACTCCAAAAGACTCATGATGTAAAGTGCTGTCCACACCTAGAGAAAGAACTATAGAGTCTGAATGCAGATCAAAGCAGATTATTTGGACTCTCTCTTTTTTCTTTTATACTTCTTCTTTCTCATTTACTCTCCCATTGATCATAATTCTTATTACAATGTGACTAATATGAAAATAGTTTTAATATGAATGTACATGTTGAGCCTATATCAATTTACACACTATCTTGGGGTGAAGGGAGGTTAAAGATGGGGAGAAAATGTGGAACTTAAAATCTTATGGAGCTGAATGTTGAATACTAAAAGTAAATAAATTAAAAATATTTGCTTTTTTGATTTTTGTTTAAAATAATACTGTTAGACCTACTTTTGAAAGCATTTTTACAGCTATCTCAAATGAGTTTATATTCACCCTGGACCAACACTATTGGAGTCAATGTTAAAAATAGTTTACTCATCCACATGAAATGGAGTCCTTGTTCTCTAGAAGGAAGAGTTACTCATGTGTGCCTCATATGACTGAGTGGAGTATGGTTTTCTAATAGTCATAGATTTAGGGACTCTATCCTTGTAGGGAAATGCCAAGATGGATACTTCCACAGATACAGACTGACACCTGATTCATTTCTATTTTATAATTTTTAGAGTTGACTAGGGCTCAGGGAGAAGGGACTTGCCCAGGGCCACACAGCAAGTAACAGTGAGATCTTGACTGTATTTCTCAGGAAAAGAGAAACTGAATATAAGTGTAAATGAGCTCACTAGATTGAACCAAATAGCTCTGATGTCAGCATTTTTTGTGGACTATGTTCACAACATGCCACATCTCCAAATGGTTGAGATCAATCTTATGGAATTATATATTGTGATTTGTTTTCAAAAAGGATGTTGAAGGGTCTTGAATTTTAGACATATGATGCGAGTTAGTGCTATATTGGACAGATTTCTGCATCTAGACTCAGAAAGACATGAGTTCCAATCTGGTTTTCAATATTCACTGTGAGTCACTCCTTTGCTCCCTCTGCCTGCAGTTCACTGGCCACCAGGTAAACACCAGATTCTTAGTGTGGCTGCACACTCCAAAATCTCATCACAGTTTATGGATCCCATTTGATATCCTTCTGCTCTCTTTCAATTAAGCTACAAAGGAGCAGCTGTGATGCAGAGGAGATACAAATAGACTTAGAATGTTGGAATCTAGATTGCAATCTCAGATTTTCCACCAAGTATTTCTTTAGCCTTGGCCAAGGTACCATGTCGATCTCTTCCTCAGTTTTCTCATCTATAAAATGGGAATAATAAGCCTCTTTTGTATTACATCATGGTGAGAAAAATACTTTGTAAAGTAGTCAGTCAAGAATCATTTATTAAGTGCTTACTAGGTACCAACCACTGTGCTAAGCACTGGGAATACAAAGAAAGGGTATAACATTATCAAGT
Organism: Notamacropus eugenii; assembly: GCF_028372415.1. Taxonomy (NCBI): domain Eukaryota; kingdom Metazoa; phylum Chordata; class Mammalia; order Diprotodontia; family Macropodidae; genus Notamacropus; species Notamacropus eugenii. Next base: position 285,191,880 of record NC_092872.1, on the reverse strand, counting down.
GCTATAAAGCTGTTAGATAATTGAACCCTCTATTCTATGATTGTCTTTCCAGCCTCTGGTTTCTCTTTTCTCCAAGACATCTTCCAACCACACAGATGCCAAATTGGTATTCCTAAAATGCAGGTGTTGCCATGTCACTCCAAGATTGAGAACCTTCATTTTTTCATATTAAATTTAATATTTTGGAGGGCAGAGCCAATATGATGCAGTAGAAGCAGAGACTTTCTAGAGCTCTTCACCCAAGCCCAGACAAATGCCTGTAAAAATGATGCTAAACAAATTCTGGAGCTGCAGAACCCACAGAATGATGGTGTGAAGCAAATTCCCAGACCAAGATAGTCTGGAAGGTCAAAGGGAAGCATCTATCACACCATGTTGGGAGCAGAGTGCAGTATAGTGTGGGATGGACCAACCCATATGGGACCTTGGCAAACCTCAGGGAGAAGGGGGGATGTTCTGAATCTCTGGCACCTGTGGCAGATTCCAGACTTCACAACCTCAAAACATCAAGGACAATTTGGAAGGTCAGTGGAAAAAACCTGTCAAACCTGTATAAGAGAGTAGAGTGGTCTGACCCCAGCTTCAGACCAGTACAGGGGGTAGAGGAACCAATGGCAGCAGTAGCAGCAATGGTTGTTTATGGAGCTCAAGGTTCACAGACTGTGGGGGGATCAAGAAGCTGGCAGTTCAATGCACCCTCCACTCCCACTGGAAGCAGAGAACTGCCTTGACAAAGAGCTCAAAAGTCAGGCAAATGATTGGGGAAATGAGTAAAAACCAGAAAAAGAATCAGGCTATAGAATCTTACTTTGGTGACTAGGAAGAACAAAATATGCAAACAGAAGACAATAAAGTCAAAGTATCTACATCCACAGTCTCCAAGAAAAATATGAATTGGTCTCAGGCCATGGAAGAACTCAAAAAGATTTTGAAAATCAGGTCAGAGAAGTAGAGCAAAAAATGGGAAGAGAAATGAGAGTGATGCAAGAAAATCATGAAAAAGAAGTCAATGGCTTGCTAAAATGGATCAAAAAAATTCTGAATAATACTTTAAAAATCAGACTAACCCAAATGGCAAAAGAGATTGAAAAAGCCAATGAGGAGAAGAATGCCTTACAAAGCAGAATTGGCCAGATGGAAAAGGAGGTCCAAAAGCTCATTGAAGAAAATAATTCCTTAAAGATTAGAATGGAACAGATGGAACCTAATGACTTTATGAAAAATCAAGAAATTATAAAACAAAACCAAAGGAATGAAAAAATAGTAGATAATGTGAAATGCCTAATTGGAAAAAAAACTGACCTAGAAAATAGATCTATGAGAGATAATTTAAAAATTATTGAACTATCTGAAAGCCATGATCAAAAAAAGAGGCTAGATATCATCTTGCAAGAAATTATTAAGAAAAACTGCCCTTATATTCTAGAACCAGAAAGTAAAATAGATATTCAAAGAATTCACCAATCAACTTCTGAAAGAGATCCAAAAAGGAAAACTCATAGGAATATTGTAACCAAACTCCAGAGCTCTCAGGTCAAGGAGAAAATATTGCAAGCAGCCAGAAAGAAACAATTCAAGTATTGTGGAAACATAATTAGGATAACACAAGATCTATCAGCTTCCAAATTAAGGGATCAGAGGGCTTGAAATATGTAACGGATAATGGAGAGAACAGAGCTACGATTAAAACCAAGTATCTCTTACCCAGCAAAACTGAGTATAATCCTTCAGGGGGAAAAACAATCATTCAGTGAAATAGAGGACTTTCAAGCATTCTTGATGAAAAGAGCAGAGCTGAATAGAAAACTTGACTTTCAAAAGAATCAAGAGAAGCATTAAAAGGTGAACAGGAAAGAAATCATAAGAGACTTACTAAAGTTAAATTGTTTACATTTCTACATAGAAAGATAATATCTTTAACTCTTGAAACCTTTCTCAGCATTAAGGTAGTTGGTAGTATATACATACAGACAGAATGCACAGGGTGAGTCGAATATGAAGGGATGATATCTAAGAAATAAAATTAAGGGGTGAAAGAGGAATCTATTGGGAGAAGGAGAAAGGAAGAAATAGAACAGGGTAAATTATCTCTCATATAAAAGAGACAACAAAAAGATTTTCAGTAGATGGGGAGGGAAGGAGGTGAGAGGAAACAAGTGAACCTTATTCTCATTGGATTTGGTTTAAAGTGTGAATAACATGCACATTCAATTTGGTATGGAAATCTATCTTACACTACAGAGAAGTAGGGGCAAAGGGAACAAGTAGGGGGTGGGGGGATGATAGAAGGGAGGTCAAATGGGAGGAGGGGAAAATTAGAAGTAAACACTTATGAGGAGAGTCAGGATCAAAAGAGAAAATAGAATAAATGGGGGGGGGTAGGATAGGATAGAGGGAAATAGACTTAGTCTTTCACATTGTGATTGTTATGGAAGTGTTTTGCCTGACTACACATGTATAACATATATCAAATTGCCTGGCTTCTCAATAGGGATGAGTGGGGAGGGAGGACGGGAGATAAGTTGAAACTAAAAAGTTTAAAAACAAATGTAAAAAATATTTTACATGCAACTTGGAAATAAGACACACAGGCAATGGGGTATAGAAATTGATCTTGCTCTACAAGAAAATAAAGGAGAAGAGGATGAGAGAAGGGAGGGCAGATTGGGGGAAGGGATACTCAGAATGCAAAATCTCTTGGACTGGGCAGAAGGGAGAGATGGGAAAAAATTTTGGAACTCAAAATCCTGTGGAAGTGAATGTTGAAAATTAAAAATATATAAATTAATTTTAAAAGAATATCTGTATTAAATTTTGATTTCCAAATTCATTACCTTGGTCCCTCCCCTCCACTCCTCATTGACAAGGGAGGCAATTTGATAGAGGTTATACATTTGCAGTCATGGAAAACATATTTCCAAGCTAATTGTGTTGTCAAGAAATCATAGACCAAAAAGAAAAGAAAAGAAAAGAAAAGAAAAGCAAAAAAGAGAATGACAGTAAAGAAAAAGTATGCTTTGATCGACCTTCAGAATGCAGAAGTTCTTTCTTTGAAAATGGAGAACAGTTTTCATCATGGGTCCTCACAATTTTCTCAGATCTTAGTTTCACTGAGAAAAGTCAAGTCATTCATAGTTGACCACGATACAATATTGCTGTTGCTTCTGCCTCTGCTCATCTCTCACTTTGCATCAGTTAATACAAGTCTTTCTTTTTTTTTTCTGAGAACATCCTGCTTATCACTTCCTATAGGGACAATAGTATACTATCAATATTATATGCAAAAATATATTCAGCTATTTCCCAAATTATGGACATTTCCCCCTCAATTTCCAATTCTTTTGCCATCACTAAAAGAGCTGTTATAACTATAAATATTTTTCTGTATATAGAGATTCATTTCCTTTTTTTTTTTCTCTTTGAGATATAGACCTAGTAGTGATGTTGCTTGGTCAAAGGGTATGCATGCTTTGAATTTTGTCTTGTTTTTTAGCCCTTTGGGCAAAGTTCTAAATTGTTCTACAGATTGGATGAATAAGTATACAACTTTGCCAACAGTCAACTGGTGTCTCAGTTTTTCCACATATCCTTCAACATTTGTCATTTGCCTTTTCTGTCTGGTAAGTGTGGGCTGGTAGCTCAAAGTTGTTTTAATTTGCATTTCTCTAATAAATTGTGATTTAGAGCATTTTTCCATAAGACTATATCTTTGATTTCTTCTTCTGAAAATTATCTGTTTATGTCCTTTGACCATTTATCAATTGAGGAATGGCTCTTTTTTTATATAAATTTGACTCAGTTCTTTATATATTTGAGAAATGGGGTCTTGATCAGAGAAAGCTGTTGTAAAAGTTTTTCATGGTTATGATTGCTATGCATTTCTCTACATCCTATTTTTCCCTCTTTATCCTATGTTTTCTTCTTTCACCCTGTCCATCCACAAAAGTATTTTGCTTAAATTTTAGGCACCACCAGCCCAAGTTCCCCATCTTCCCCTAAATTGTAAAATCTCTTTTAGGCTTCTTATATATCAGATAATTAACCCTATTCTAACTCTCTCTTTCCCTTTCTCCCAGTGTCTTCCTCTTTCTCATCCTTAATTTTATTTTTTTTTAGGTAATCATCCTGTCATATTCAATCCAAACCCATGCCAATGTCAAACACTCTGTCAATGTATACTATTAACTGCTCTAATGAGAAAGTTTTTAGAATTACAGATATCTTCCCTTAAAGGAATGTAAACAGTTTATCCTTATGGAATCTTTTATGATCTATTTTTCCTGTTTAACTTTTTATGCTTCTCTTGAATCTGGTATTTCAAAGTTAATACTTCTAGTCAGATTTTCAATTCTAAATTTTCTCCCCATCTCTCACCTCCCCCTAGCTCAGGACAGTATGCACTCCAACCACCCCTTTCCCCAATCTGTCCTCCATTCTATCATCCCTTCTCCCAACTCCCTTCCATCTATTTTTCTGGTGGTCAAGATAAATTTCTACAGCCCCTGTATTTGTTTTTTTTTAACAAATTATTAGCATTTATTTTAAATTTTTGACATTTAATAATTTCACATTTTAACAATTTTTAACATTTATTTTTAAAGCTTTGAGTTTCACATTCTCTCCTTTCCTCCTTCCTCACCCACCTTCATTGAGAAAGTGAGCAGTAGGTTATACATGTGTAGCCATGCAAAACACTTTCATAACAGTCATGTTGTGAAAGACTAAGTACATTTTGCTCTATCCTGTCCTGCCCTCCATTTATTGCATTCTCTCCCTTGACCTGCCTCCCAAAATTGTGTTTGCTTCTGATTACCCTTTCCCTCAATCTGCCGTCTCTTCTATTATTCTCCCTCTTCTATTTCCTTCCCCCACCTATCTTCCTGCAAAGTAAGATAGATATCCACACCCAACTGAATGTGTGTCATTCCCTCCTTAAGCCAAATCTGATGAGAGTAAGACTTACTTACTCCCTCTCATCTCCTTCTCCTCAATTGTAAAAGCTCTTTCTTGCCTCTTTTTATGTGAGATGATTTATTACATTCTACCTCTCCTCATTCTCCCAAAACATTCCTCTTAACTCTTAATTTTATTTTTTAGGTATCTTCCTTATGCTCTCTGTCTGGGGCAGCTACATGGTACAGTGGATAGAGCACCAGTGCAAGAGTCAGGAGGAGCTGAGTTCAAATATCACCTCAGTCACTTGACACTCACTAGCTATGTGATCTTGGGCAAATCACTTAACCATAACTGCCTCATCCTGGGTCATCTCCCAGGACAAATATCTGGTCACTGGATTTAGATGGCTCTGGAGGAGAAGTGAGACTGGTGACCTGCACAGGCCTCCTTCACTCAAAACAAAGTCAAGTGCAAGTCATGTCATTATTTCTCTGATGGCATGATCTTCTTTGGCAGCGAAGAAAGAACACACACACCCTGTGCAATCTGTCTATATGCATACACAGACACATGTATGTATATATACATATATGTATGCATACATATGTACACATATGTATGTACATACACATATAATACACACAAATACATAAATGTGTGTATTATGAATTACAAATATTATCTTTTCTTCTAGAAACGTAAATAGTTCAACTTTAATGAGTCCCTTATGGTTTCTCTTTCTTGTTTACTTTTTCATTTTCTCTTGATTCTTGTATTTGAAAGTCAAATTATTTTGGAGGGATGGAAGGAGGAGGAAAAAATTTGGAACTTATGGAAGTAATTGTGGAAAACAAAAAAATTAATAAATTTGGAAAAAAAGAAAATCAAATTTTCTATTCACCTCTGGGTTTTTCAACAAGAATGTTTAGAAATCCTCTATTTCATTGAATGACCATTTTTTCCCCTGAAGTATTACATTCAGTTTTGCAGGGTAAGAGATTCTTGGTTGTAATCCTAGCTCCCGTACCCCTCGAATATCAAATTCCAAACCCTCTGATCCCTTAGTGTAGAAGCTGTTAAATCCCGTGTTATCCTGATTAAATTTCCACAGTATTTGAATTGTTTCTTTTTGGCTACTTGTAATATTTTCTTCTTGACCTGGGAACTGTGAAATTTAGCTACAATATTCCTAGAAGTTTTCCTATTGGGATCTCTTTCAGGATGTGATTGGTGGATTCTTTCCATTTCTATTTCACCCTCTGGTTCTAGAATATCAAGGCAGTTTTGACTGATAATTTCTTGAAAGGTAATGTCTAGACTCTTTTTTATCGTGGTTTTCAGGCACACTAATAATTTTTAAATTATCTCTTTAATATATTTTCCAGGTTCGTTGTTTTTCCAATGAGATATTTCACATTATCTTCTATATTTTCATTGTTTTGATTTTGTTTTATGTTTCTTGGTTTCTCATAACATCACTAGCTTCCATTTCCTCCACGCTAGTTTTGAAGGAATTATTTTCTTCAGTGAGCTTTTGGACATCCTTTTCCATTTATCCAATTCTGCTTCTGAGGGAATTCTTCTCCTCATATGGCTTTTTGGACCTCTTTTGCCATTTGTGTTAATCTATTTTTAGAGGAGCTATTTTCTTCAGCATTTTTTGGATCTCCTTTAGCAAGCTCTTAACTTGTTTTTCATTATTTTCTTACATCACTCTCATTTTGTGTCTTTTTTTAAATTAGTTTATTTGTTTTCAGTTTTCTGAAATCACTTCCATAAGTCTTAGATTTTTTTCCCCTTCCTCCCCTCCTTCGCCTAGATGGCATGCAATCTTATATGGATTCTATACATACATTCTTATTAGCCACATTTTCACATTAGTCATGTTGCATAGAAGAATCAAAATGAATGGGAGAAACCATGAGAAAAAACAAACCCACACATAACACAAGAGAAAATATTCTGCTTCATTCTGCATTTCAATTCCATAGTTCTTTCTCTGGATGTGGATGGCATTTTGCCCCAAAATTCCTTTGGGAATGTTTTAGGTCTGCCAGAAACATTCCTCATTCATTGTGGCTGATACTGTGTACAGTGTTCTCCTGGTTTTGTTCCTTTCATTCAGTATGACTTCATATATATCCTTCCAGTCCTCTCTGAAGTCCTCCTGTTCATTACTTCTCATAGCACATGAGTATTCCATTACCTTCATATATCACAATTTGTTCAGTCATTCCCCAATTGATGGGCATCCACTCAATTTCCAGTTTTTGATCACCACAAAGAGAGCTGCTATAAATATCTTTTGTACATGTGGGACCTTTTCCAATTTTTATGATCTCTTTGGGACACTATCCTAGAAGCGATATTGCTGGGTCAAAGAATATGCACATTTTGTAGCCTTTTGGGAATAGTTCCAAACTGCTCTCTAGAATGATCAGCTCACAACTGCACTAACCATGAATTAGTGTTTCAACTCTCCCACATCTTCTCCAACATTTATCATCTTCCTATTTTGTCATGTTAGCCAGTCTGATAGGATCTTCACTCTCATTTCTCTTCCCAATTTTTGCTGTACTTCTCTTACTTGGTTTTCAAAATTCTTTTTAAGCTTTTCCATGGCCTGCAATCATTTCCTACTTTTCTTGGTGGCTTTGGGTATAGGACCCTTGACCTTCCTGTTTTCCTTCAGTTGTATGCTTTCATCTTCCGCTGGTTGTATGCTTTGATCTTCCTCATCGTAAGAAAAGACTTTTTCACCAAGAAAGCAACCTTCTATAGTTTTATTTTTCCCTTGTTGATAATTTTCCCAGTCAATTGCTTGAATTTTGAGCTCTTTGTTAAGTGGAGGGTGTACTGCCCCAAGTATCAGGGACTGTCTGCAGCTGTTTTCAGAGATATCTCTAGGGACCTGCAAATTCTTAGTTCCTCCAATGTGGTATGATCAAAGGAGAAGTGTTTATTCCTCTCCTTGTTTGCACTCTGCTTCATGAGCAACTACAAGCTTTCTTTTCTGTCCTGGAATTGTGAATAGGATTCCTTCTCCATAGCCACAATCAACTCTACCATGCCAATGCTCCTCCTCACCCCAGGACCACGATCTAGGATTGTGACCCAGATTAACTGCTCAATTGCCCCGATGTCTGTAGACTGAGAGTGCCAGAAGCAGCTGTTGCAGCAGTGGCTGTTAGTACCTTGAGGCTGGGGCTGTGGCCAGAACACGTTCCTCTCTCACCCAGGTGAGAGAGATTTCCCAGTAACCTTTGAAGCTTTCTTTGGCATTTGTGGGTTGAGAAGTCTGGAAACTGCTATAGTTGCCAGTGATTCAGCACCCTGAACCCTGTCCCTTCCCATCTTTGCTGGTGTAGCCCACAGTGGGCTGCACTCCACTCCAAGCCAGTGCAATAGAACCTTTTTGTCAGCCTTCCAGATTGTCTTGGGCTGGAAATTTATTTCACTCGGTCATTTTATGGTTTCTGTTGTTCCAGTATTTTGTTTAGAGTAATTTTTACAGAAATTTTGAGGGGTTTGGGGGATAGCTCAGGCAGGTCCCTGCTTCTATCGTGCCATCTTGGTTCCATCTCATTGTCCAATAATTCTTAAATCATCTCTTATGGATATATTTTCCAGGTCTTATTCCCCTCCCCCAAGGAGATATTGAACATTTTCTTCTTTTTTCATTACTTTGATTTTGTTTCATTGTTTCTTGATATCTCATAATGTCCTTAGCTTCCCAAATCTAATTTTCAAGGAATTATTTTCTTCTGTGAGCTTTACTACCTTCTTTTCCACTTGGTTAATTTTACTTTATAAGGCATTCTTTTCTTTATTTTAATTAAGTAGTTTTATGTTTTAATTATTTAATTAGTTTGCTTTCAGTTTTGTACAATCACTTCCATATACCTTAGATTTCCCCCCCCTCCCTCCCCCTTCCTTCTACAGATGGTGTGCAACCTTATATAGGTTCTATATGTACATTCTTATTAAATACATTTTCACATTAGTCATGTTGCATAGAAGAATTAAAATGAATTGGAGAAACCATAAAAACAAAGCAAAACAACACAAGAGAAAATGATCTGCTTCATTCTGCGACCCAATCCCATAGTTCTTTCTCTGGATGTGGAAGGCATTTTGCCTCGAGTTCACTGGGAAAATTTTAGGTCCTTGCATTGCTGTGAAAGGGTAAGTCTACCAGAAAAATTCCTCACACACTGTCGTTGTTGCTGTGTACAAGGTTCTCTTGGTTCTGCTCCTTTCACTCAGCATCAGTTCATTTAAGTCCTTCCAAGTCTCTCTGAAGTCTTCCTGTTCATCATTTCTTCTAGCACAATAATATTCTATTACATTTATATACCACGACTTGTTCAGCTATTTCCCAATTGATGGGCATCCCCTTGATTTCCAGTTCTTGGCCACCACAAACAGAGCTGCTATAAATATTTTTGTACATGTGGGACCCTTTCCCATTTTTATGATCTCTTTGGAATGCAACCCTAGAAGCGATATTGTTGGGTCAAAGGGAAGGACTTCTTTTCTTCAGTGAATTATTATGCATTTTTCCCCATTTGGTCAATAGTGCTTTTGAAGGCATTCTTCTCTTCATTGTATTTTTGCACCACTGTAACCATGTTGTCTATTCTTTGTATAAGTTGTTATTTTCCTCATCACTTTTGTGCCTCCTTTACCAAGCTGTTGATTCTTGTTTCCATGATTTTCTTGCATCACTCTCATTTCTTTTCCCAATTTTCATCTACCTTTCTTACTTGATTTTTGAAATCATTTTTTTGAACTCTCCCATTAATTGATGCTAATTCATATTTTTCTTGGAAGCTTTGGGTGTAGCAGTTTTGAGTTGTTGTCATCTCCTAAGTGTGTGTTTTGATCCTCCCTATCATCATAGTGACTTTCTATAGTCAGGATTTTTTTCTGTTGTTTGCTCATTTTCCAGCCTATTTCTTGACTTTTAACTCTACACTAAAACGGATTTCTACTTTTTGGGTGGATAGGGGCACTGTCTCAAGCTTCAGAGGTTTTTGTGAAGCTGTTTTCAGAGATAATTCTAAGGACCTGTAAGTTTTTGGCTCTTCAACATAGTATGATCTAGGTAAAGGGGTGTTTATTACTCTCCTGGCCTGTGCTTTGGTCTGTGAGTGACCACAAGCACTCTTCTGCCCTACAGCTGTGACCAGGGTCCCTGTTCCCTTGTACTTGCAATCTCTGTTGTGCTCATGCTCCTCCTCACCCTGTGACTGAGGCCTATAATGCCTATAATAGGACTATAATGCAGATCTCTGTATGGACAAAGCAATAAAGTTCTGAACAGCAAGGGGATCTGTGTAATCTCCTTCTGATCAGTTGACCAAGTCCCTTCCAGAGAGGTCTGGAAGAAGCCACCATGACCACTGATTTAGTCACCCCTAAGGCCTACTAATAATTTGCTGGAGACTGGTCTCCAGTGGTGAAGCTTGCATTGGGCTGTGCTCCATTCTCACCCAGGTGCAATAAGACCTTTTCCTGAACACCTTCTAAGTTTTCTTGGGCTGGAAAATCATTTCACCTCATTGTTTTATGTTTTCTGCCAGTCAAGTATTTCTTTTGAGGCGTTATTTAAAGTTGTTTGGAGGGGAAATTTGGGAGATCTCAGGCAAGTCTTTTCCTTTTTGCCACCATTTCAACTCTGCCCCTGAGAATCTTCTTTAGAAGCATATCATGCAAACTCCTACATTTGGCTTCCCAAAGCTTAAGATTTCCCACCACTGCTATTGCTTTTTTGCACCCAGAGGACTCTCAGACTTCCTCTCTACTCCTTGCCATGGATGCAATTCACTCTTTTCTGGCACAGATATAAATGCATTCTTCAGCAAAAGAGAACAGAGAAGTAATCCCGATTTTAAAATGCCCTACCCCTTGAACTACCTATGGGCAAGCATTCATCATTATTTATGGCACAAAGTGTACCATTCTCTGGGACAGTCTCTCACAGTGCAGCTGTTACATCTCCCTCTGCTAAGCCCCTGATGTACTGAATATCTCTATTGCTCCTCATTTCTGGTCTGGGATGGCTAGTTATATATTCACAGATACCTATCTTATTGTTCGGTCATATTCTAATTTATAATGTGAATGCATGAAACTCCATTGGCTCCATGTTCTAACCATAGTATGACACCATCCTCTGAACTTTCCTCTTCATGTTCTGGTAAGTGAGGCTGAATTTCTCAGAATTGTTCATTGCTGTCTCCTCACTGCCCCTTGCCACACATGTCCATGTGGCCAAATTTGACTGTGAGCTCCTTAAGGGCAGCAATTCCCTTTTGTCTCTTTCTGTGTCCTCAGTAATTAGTACAGTTTCTGGCACATAGAAGGTGCTTAATCAATGTTAACTAACAGACTGCCATTCCTACCTCTGCAGTATCTCTCAATCTATCTTCTTCTCTCCACTCACAAGTCATCACCTTCATTCAAGTACTCATCCCCACTCACATGGACTGTAACACTGGCCTGCTGTTTGTCATTCTTATTCCTAGAATCTCTGATCTCTAACCTAACCTCATTACAATGGCCAAGCTGAGATTTCTAAAATACAGGGCAGACCATAACTCTCCTGCTAAGAACTGTCAGTAGCTCCCTATTCCCCCTAAGGCAAAGCAAAAACTCTGGTCTTTGGTATGCAAAGTACTTTATCAATGGGTCCCAATCTATCTTTCCAGAGACTTTGGATTACTCCTGTCTAAACCCTCTGGAGTCCACCCATGCTGACCTCCATACTACACATGTGTAGTATGACATTTTAATGATAACCTCTCTGCACAGGTTCTCTCCCACACTTGGAATGTCTTGTCTCCTCAACTCCATCCCTTAGAACCCCTACCTCCACATGAGTCCCATATCAAGTGACATCTTTTTCACAAGCATTGACAAGTTTCCTTGGTCCCTCACCACTCATCACTGAAACCATTTTGCAGTTACTTAGTATAACTTACATTTGTACATTTATACATTTTGCACATAAACTTGTGTACACAGTGTTTCCTCCAAGGGAATGTAAGTTTTCTGAGGGCAGGGGATATCTAATTTTTGTCCTCATAAACACAGTGCCTGGCAAAATGTCCAGAATACCAGAGGTATTTATTAAAATTCTACTGAATTGAGTTAAATTAAACTTTATTATAACCCTATCCCAATCACATGATATGTGCCTGGAACATATGTAGCAGAAAGTGAGGCATCTGATTAGTGGAGTACAGCAAACTGAGTTGCCTGATTCGAAAGGAGTATGGCATATTGATTCTTCATTTTCTCCTGGTCTTGGCTTCCCACTTCCCACTTCCCACTTCCCACTTCCCACTTGGCTTCCCACTGGAAAATTAGGGTGGTACAGTGGACAGAAAATGGACTTGAGAATCAGAAGACCAGAATTCAGATCCCAGTTTTGCAACTTCCTTTGTGACTGTAGGTGAATCTGCTCATTTCATCTGAACCATCACATAGAGAATGGATGGTCTGTGAAGCCTCTGGCAGTTCTAAATGTTGTACATGCATTCTGCTTAGTGCTAGGCACTGTAACTTGCCTATCATGGGCCTTCACCAAACATTTTGTGACTCAACCCACAAATCCAGTTTTGTTTTTCCCTTTGAAGGCAACTGAGAGAGCATACTAATTTCAGATGGTTGAATTTGGTCACCATTTGGTATCATGAAGAGATGCATATGTGGTTAAAAAAATGAGCTTGTGGTTAGTAGAGACCTGGATTCAACTTTAACCACTAATGTCAATTGAGTGACCTTGGGAAACTCACTTGAACTCTCTAAATCTCAGTTTCTCTTTTGTAAAATGGGAAATGTGGTAGTAGACTTTCTAGGTGGTTGTCAGGATCAAATGAGATAATGTTTATAAGTCACATTGAAAACCTTAGAATCTCTTATAAATAACATTTTCCTGTGATTGTTATGAGGACTATGAAGACAGAGTCCCAGACTTGAATTCAATCTAATATACATTTGGTTAGTGAGGGCCTACTATGTGCCTGGCATTGTAGTTTGGAAAAGAAAGAAAGAAAATTTTTTAAAAAAGCTCTCTTGTCCTCAAGAAATTTAATTTTTATGGATAGGATTCCACATAGAAACTGAGAAGTGTGTACATGACTGTTTGAGGAGGGATTGAACACTGATGGCTAGGGCTATCCAGAAAGGACTCCTACTGGAGTCAGGAAGGATGCCAGGAGTACCTAAGAAGGATAGGAAAAGCAAGGTCATGAGGAGCAGCCTACACAGAGGCATCATGATGGGAGATGGAAGGCTTGGAGAAAAGTAAGTGTGACTTCACAGATTGTGTGGAGGGAGTAATGTCTAGGCAAGTCTGGACAGCTCAGATGGGAACATATTAGGAAGACTGGGAGTGCCAAGTTGAGGAAGTAGCATCATCTGTACCCAGAAGCCCCTGGGACATTTAGTCTGGAAATTTAACCAGCGAGACTGAAACAAACAAGATGAGGAAACCTCTCATAGGGTCGAGGTGTTAAACACATGCAGAAATGACAAGGGACTAAACAGATTTTCTCCCCCAGGATGAACCATGGGCAAATTTGTGAAATATCAAACCTGTGGTTTCAATGCCTCTAGACATTCCCTCCTATTTCCTTTCTCCCTCATCTCCACTAGTTGCCCAAAGCTTTCTTCCTTTCCCCTCTATTAAAAGATTATTATTCTTTTATTTTTTATTTATTTTTATAAATATTTATTTTATTATTAATAGGTAATAATATCTAGTAAAAGTTGCTATCAGAGTCTTATTAAGGTATGAGTAACTGAGATTGGATCAAATGTTAAGCTTTCCAGGGACACATAGAATTTAAGATTAAATCCTAATGAGAAAGGCAATAGTCATCGGTAATAGAATTTCAGGTATCAGGCATGGATGAGAAAACCTATCATGTTGTTCAACTCTTCTCCAGGGCATTGAAATCAGGTCCTTCTTATAGTTCATACTGACTCTGAACATGAAAAAAAAATCATCATTTAACATTTGCTTTTAACATTTGAACATCAGCTTTGAACAGCTTCCAGCCCTGGAAATCATCTGCCAATCCTTGATGACCCTCCAGGGCCACATGTCCAAAATCCATGTCCTTGGCCCATCAGGATCTCTATTTTTCCTAACTCCATTCCCAGTACTAGGATCTATTTGTGAGTGACCTTGCTGTATGGAATGAGGAGCCTGTAGGGACAAGGCAGCCATCTCAACATGTTGACGCTGTGTGAGCTTCGCTACATAAGGTCTATATTGTAGCAGAAATCTGCCTTATGTCATGTTCTCAGAGGAGGCAAGAAGACTTTGAATGTTTTATTAAACCTTTTATTGACCTCTGCACATTGGCAGGAACCAATTCGTGACTCACAGACCATGAATTCTTGAAATGCTATGCCCTACTGCAGGGCTGCCCCTCTGGATTTAAGATCAACGAGATGTTGGCATTTCAAAAACCCACCCTACGCTGTGGACTCCAATGCCAAGGGCAGAGTGTATTCTCTCTTGAAACCATAGAGGTGAGCACAGGACTGGATAGTTGTGCCAGCTCCTTAATATGGACAAATGAATGATTAAGGCACAGGTGGCATAGGGAAGGAAGAAAGGGCCCAGTTATGAAAACAATGCCCTGACTTCTTGGAGTTTGGTATTGGAATTTGTTTAAGTGTAATTGATCAAAGATGGAGTAACCTTATTCAACTATGAAATCATTAAGAAATTAGGAAAAAGAAGAAGAGAAAAAGAATGAACAAGAGAAAAAGGAATATGAGAAAGAAATGACAAAAAGAAAGAAAATTAAGAGGAGGAGGAAGAGAGGGAGGAAGAGGATAGAGGGAATCTTTAAGTGACCCAGGACTACAAAGGAAAAAGAGAGTAAGACTGTCAAGAAGATGGGCACCCAGCACCACACATTATTGGCCAGAAAGAGTGGCCCTGTGTTTCATCTCATCTTTCAAGTCCATATGGTATTAAATGTGGGTTTCAATGATGCTATTTAGGATGCCCAGAAACAGAAGGATAAATACAATTCAGATTGAAAATCCCCCTTTCAGATCCAGGATTAGCTATGTATCCCTTGAATCTCAGGGGCACACACATAAGATTGGTCACTGAATCTACATGACAAAACGTTGGAAAAAGTGTGCAGCCTTGCAGTCAAGAATTCCAGATTTGAAACTTAGCTTTGACATTTATCAGTTTTGTGGTCATAAATGTATTTCTTTCCCTCTACATCTCAGTTTCCTTCTTTGTAAAAAAAATAACATTTCCACTATTTACCCTAGTCAATAAATTAGTAATAAAAAATGATTTAGACTCTATAATGAGCAGGTCATGTGTTAACTGCTACAATGACAAAAGTAAAATGAGCCTCTGTCCCTAAGGAGCTTAGAGTGTAACTGGGGAAGGCAGAGTTGGAATAAACAAATGCCTCATAAATCTTAAAGATATCAAAGAGTCAATGACAATGAATTTCCTTGATCAGCCTTCTCTCTGCTAGCATAGATCTCAGACATTTAACAACTTGGTTCATTCTTTTCCTAAGTTACTGAGGATGAAAAGTGATTCTCCCTGCTCTCTGGCCAGGTGGTGAACAACTTAGAACTCAACAAGTCTCGTCCTTCGGTGACAGATGCTACTTCCATGAGAAGACCACTCTCAACCCTCAGATGGACCCAAGTAAGAACCTGAGGCTTACTTACATGCATTTTGAGAACTCAGGGTCTTCTCCACATGCTAACAAGTTCACCATGAGGACTTTAGTGTAGAAAGACAAAGCAATATATAGAGAATAGAAAGGCATAACAGAACAACTACTGGATTTGAAGCCAAGAACCTGAGTCTAGAACTGCTACTTACTATCAGTGTGACCTTGGGTGAGCTATTAACTTCTGTGGGCCTCTGTTACTTAAAATCTGACATGAGATGATAACGTCCAAGATATCTTCTAGCTCTGAAGTTATGATCCATCCTCCGGATGACCACTAACTGCTCCTGCCATTGAGATTCAGGCTAATCACCCCCATCACCTTCTCTATGCCCCACTACAATGTATATAATACCGATGTTCTATCTTCTTATTGTTTGTCCCCAAACTGTGGATCCTTCACACCACCTCTGTTCTAAGTTAACTCTTCTCCAGTTGATTTCCATGCTTTGATTTCACTCTTAGAATATGGGACAAAGCCCTCCAAAGACTTCCTCCAGTGTTTACTTTTGTATTCTGAATATCGGGCCCACATTTCTATTTCCCAGAAATCTGACTGTGAATAAGCATCCCTCAGAATATGTGATTCTGACAACAGAAATAAAAATGGGGGCTCAAGCCAATAGAAGGGTGAATTTTTCTTTCCCAACAGCCTTCAGCATATCTAAGTATGACCCCAGCAGGAACACTGTGTCCCTTATGTATCTGAGATATGGGATCCTCTTTACTCTTAAGAAAAAAAATGATATTCTAATCTGTTCTTTATAATATCCTTGATCCCAAATAGCCCTATATGAGCTCAATTTCTCTAAACCTGGATCACCATATAGGTCCTCAATGACCCAAACCAACTTTCATCTGGGAACTCATCAAACCTACCTTTAATCCTTAACCCCTTCATACCTCTGATTAAACTCTAAAGAAGCCATATCCCTGCTAGATCAATATACATGTCCATATCTGTTTGTATACATGTATGTATAGATATGTTTTTGTATACAGAGGAACATATATATGTACGTATTATTTGTGTATATCTGTATGTATATATACAGATATATATCTGTATATGTATATATATATATATACATATATATATATATATATATGGAGAGAGAGAGAGGAAGGAAGAGTGAGAGGGGAGATACATATATACAATGTGTGTATAAAATATATTCTATAGACTTGTGATGTATACCAACTAGAGAAGGCTTCCAGGTCCTATTTTTGGACCATGAAAATTTGTCTGACTTTTCTTTTTTGTATGTTTTTTTATTTGAAATTAAAATGTTCAAGAACAGCTGTGACTAGATATGAGGGATATCAGTCATCAGAAGGACCAGTCCAAGTATGTGTCCACAATTTCCAATATAAGGCTCCCTGAGCACTGTAGTTCCCATCCAAAACATAGCACAACCATACCTCAATGTCTGTGATTATATCCTACAAAGCATAAAGACATTTTCTATGGTACTTTCAGTACTGGCCTTGAAACCTTCTCCCTGCCCCGATACCCACCCTCAACCCTCCACCCCCCAACCCACCCCAAAAAACAACTTCTGGACTTGGTAGTTTTTAGTGGGATGAGGATTCCAAAGTCTTGTAGAGCCCTAATGCCTGTTAGTGGAAATGTAATGGGCTATTTGAAATACTAATGGACAGTAGCAAGAGAAAGAATTTTAGGGCAGATCAATTTTCAGTAGTTATTTAGAATAATATTTAAAAATGCAATACCATTAAACTCTTGTGACATTTGAGGTTATATCTCATGTCTTAAAAAGTCATAACAAGTTTGCTCTTCATACTTTGAGAGTCAGCTCACTACTGTAGGGTAAATACATGGTGCAAGGCTCAACTCAGACAACAGCAAAGCATTGTGGGTAAGTCTTAGAGCCTCTTAGCCTCAGGTCACTCACTTCCAAAATGACTCTTCTGTTTGCTCACTTGGAAAGAGAATGATGATCCGGGCACTCTCCAACTCATGATGAAAGGCATATGTGGTGAGAAAGGTGCTTCCAACTGAGGGCATGCCCCCTCCTCTCCTCCATCATGTAGCACCCACACCTGTGTGGGAAGCACAGTTCTGGGAGCACCTCACACCCAAGGCTTGTCTTGGTCTCTGAAGTGGGAGGGCTTCTTCACTTCTGAGAAGTTTGTAGAGCATTGTGAATCATTTGTGTTGACTTATCTTTGCATAACTGTTTCCCTCCAGTGAACTGTAGTCTTCTTTTACTCCTTTCACCTTTGAATCTATCCGCAGTGCCTAGAACAGCCCCTGATACATACAGTGCTAGACATTAATACGTCTTAGCTGAATCAAACGACTATTTGATAGCAAAGCATTGATGCTCTGTTTCTCTCTCTCTCTCTCTCTCTCTCTCTGAATGAACATGTGGCACATTATTTTAATCTCTCTTAGCCTCAGTTTTTTTTATTTGTAAAAATATCTTTGTTGTTGTTGCTTAGTCATTTTCATGATCCCATTTCGGATTTTCTTGGCAAAGATACTATGGTGGTTTGTCATTTCTTTCTCTGACTCATTTTACAGATGAGGAAAATTAGGCAGTTAATTGACTTGTACAGGGCTATATTTCTAGTAAGTGGCTGAGACCAGATTTGAACTCAGGTCTTCCTGAATCCAGGCCTGATTCTCTATACATCACACCACCTAACATATCTATTATATTTCTATACTATGGGAAATACATGACAAAATAACAATCATTTAACTGACTTTAATTCCAAGTCTATATTCATTGAGTGTTTAAGAGCATGAGAAAAACAATCTATCTCCAAATTATCATGGTACACTAATCCTTAGTTTAAGTAGGGACCGGTTCTGTTATTTTTATGTAGCTCTCTGCACTCATCAAGTCATGTGGTGCAATGGTAAGTACTTTGGGGTCTGGAAACCAATATAGTCTGTTTTGGGCTTTGCCATTTATTCACTATAAAATTTTCATCAAGTCCTTTTCCATCCTTAGTTCAAATTTCCTCCATGGGGGCATGGAGTTAAATAATCTCTCTGGGCCATTCCAACTCTGATAGTCTGTAAGTCTTCTTTGTAATTTCCCAAGCCATGGACATCTCACAAATGATTTTAGAATTTATCATACTGTTGATTATGCCAGTCATTGGGACAGAGGCCTTCTGCTCTCTTCCCCTTCCAATGTTTGGTTTTGTTTTGTTTTGTTTTTCCCAGTGACATTGGCATCACTTTTCGATGCTTTCAAAGCATATTGAGGTTTTCCCACATTTGGGCTGGGCATGTAGACAAGGCTATTTCTAAATAGGCTTGTATTTACCTATAAGTCATTACTCAAACATGGGTCTATTGGGAGTAGTCAAAGTGATTTTCATTGAATCCAAAAAATTTGGTGTGATATTTGTGACCTTAGGCTTGTGTATATAACAGCACATTCACAGTCTTCTCAAAATGCTGTATGGCTGTGAGTCATGGAATTTCATGGTCCCTGGATATTTGAAGGCACTTATCACTGAAAGGGCAATAGGGACAGATATGATGACACAAGATAAGTAGACTGTAATTTATCCCCAACCAAGAATGGCATGAGGCAAGCAGTGAGGCAAGCAGTTGATAGACCTCATCAGAATAATGAATGACCAGAAAGAAAGTATCCTAATCATTCAGCAAGAGACAGAGGTATCTTAGGGCATCCTGGGGTTGCCATTGATTTCTCATAATGTTCTGAGACATAAAGAAAGTTTCCTAGCACATTGGGTGGGGAGAGGTTTGGGTTTACAAAAGGGCATAAACAAGAATGAGAAGAATGGATGACTTATGATCTACACTCATAGAGGAAGTCCCCAGTTCAGAATAATTCAACAAAAATCTAGTTATTGAGTGGCTACCATGGATAAGGCACTGTACTGGACCCTGGGATAAAGAAACCAGAACAGTTCCTGCCTTCAGTGTACTTTCATCTGATTGGATGTCACCTTACTGGGTATCTTCATTCTTCAAAGTACAGATATAGGTCAATATTCTCCTTGTTTCTGGAAATAGACAGTTAATTGTTTTTTCCCCTTTGGAAAATGCAACGTGCTTGTGTCCATGTTATAGAATAACAAAGCATACTTGGTGTTCAGCCCATCAATTCCAGGTTATTTACCTCATTTTGGTAACACATGTATGGCAAGGCCAGGAAATCATTCATGTGTTAGTAAGAGAAAGGATGTTCTTCACACGGAAGGTACAAGACTGATTGCCATAGTGCTATACATAACACAAACCTAATTTTGATAACAATGGTATGTTTTAGTGTATTAGGTCTCTGGAATGCCATTTTCTACACTGAACAGTAGCTATAAAAATATTTTCTTTTTATTTCTCCGAAATATCTCCATTGCACTGACTCAGAACATCAGCTCAGAAATAAGGAGGGGCCTGAGTCACCAACACAACAGTGGAGATGCTCAACACCAGAGTGAGCCAAAAGATGGAAAGTTCCATATGGGTTGAGACCTGAATATTTACCCTTTCATTGGCTGCCAGCAGTGGTCATAAGACTATGGATTTAGAAATGGAAGGAATCTTAGAAACCTTCTATTCCAATTCTGTCATTTTTCTAGTTGAGGGAGAGAGGGGCAAGAGAGGTAATGTGATAATTCTCAGGTCATACAGACAGTGAGCAGAGCCAGGATTGGAATCCAGGTCCCTAGACTCTAAGTTCAGCTGTCCTCCAGTTCTCTGTTCCAGCTACAGGACACTGATAGAGCACATCTGGATCCTTGGCATTTGGGAGAGTAAAAGAAATAATATTTATTCCTCATTGGCTCCACATTTATTTGGTTTTTCTTGCTATTTTAGTTAGGAAATGAGGACAGGAGCTGACTGGAGTGCTGTATTCTGAAGGCTTGTCCAGCTTTGCTGGGTAACCATGCATACATACCATGTAAAGAGAGTCATCCATCTTAAAAAGGGGAGACGGCCATGGCCATGGCTGTGAGCATCCTACAGAGTTGTGATTTGCAGCCCATTTGTTGCATTAGTATTGTATGCAAAATTATTCTCCAAGTGAATCTCCACTAGTATGTTCACTGAGGCACCTCTCCATTTGCCAGGACATCTGTTTGCTTCTCAATAGCTTTGCTATAGGGCCATGAACTCTGTGGAAGCTTTCAGTTTCCAACAGTTTCCTATGGAGCCAATGCCAGGGGCATAACTTCTGGACCTCAGCCCAAACTCAACCAACAAACATGGACCCGTCTGTTCTCTGCTGCTGCTTTCTAATCTCTTCCAGCTCTTTCTTTTGTAAGACTTTTCCTTTGACGTAGGAATCAGAAAAATATATTGATTCCTTTTAGTACCTGTTTGTCTTGGCAGAATGCAAAGTATCCTAGACTTTGAGTCAGGACATGGCAAGTTGAGATCACTCTGTGGATTCTCATCCATGTGACCATGTCATTTAATCTCTAACAGACTCAGTTATCCCATCTGCAAAGGGAGGATGAGAGCAATTGTGTTGAGATGTATTAGGATATACTACTGAGAGTCCTGGCCTCAGAGTAAAGAAGAGTTGAGTTCAGATCTCACCATTGACACAATAGGTGGGTAATTATGGGTAAAACATTGACCCCAGTCAATACTCTTAGATGGAAGTTGACAAGAGAATTTTTAATCTGCCTTGGTGGGGATACTTTTACCCTATTGGATGCACATGAGTTACCAGAGTTCGTGTCTCTGGAGCAAGAGAAGATTATCGTTAATCAACTGATCAATGGGTATGTATCATAAATATGCTGTTTTTTCTGACATTGTGCTATTGGCTAGAAATACGAAGCAAACGTGAAACAATCTCCCCTTCCAAGGAGCTAGTGTTCTAGCAGGGGATAAAATGTGTGCATATATTGAGTATAAATACATGTATGTATATATACACTTTCATACTTACATATATACATCATATGCTTCTTATCATACACATTCCAGAGAAACAAATGTGGAGAGGAAAATGTTCTGCATTTTGAATCAGCAGGGATTGCAATTCAAATCCTTGCTCTCTTATTAGCTATAAAATCATGGGCATGTTGCTTGGCCTTTCTTAGTGTTGGTCCTTTCATCTTTGTTTGGTGGTGTTGATAATGACTATTGTCCCTACCTCACAGACTATGATATCCTAGAGATGAGGTTGGAGACAATGTGTGGAAAGGACTGTGCAAATTTTGGTGTTCTGTAAACGTCAGCTCTAACTTCTATTCCATTTGAAGAGTCTCCAGCCAACAATGGCATTCGCCAGCATTTTTGCCATTGGTTTAGAAAAGCCAACAAATAAAAATTTTACATTGAGATAGTTGAGACCCATTTTGACATGAACATATCATGATTCATTTGTCACTAAAATCTCAAAGTATTTATCTTCCTCCTTATTTCTACTGATAGTACAAATGCACACACATACATATTCTCTCTGACTAACTCACAAACATCATTCTATGTCTCCTTTAAGATTTTGGTATTTGACTGAACTTTGATTCTGGGTGATTTCCTTTTCTGAATTGCTTAATTAGGTAGCTGACTAATAGGAAACCATACATTTTTCACATTCATTGTTTTTTTTTTCTTCAAGTATATAGTTTATTTGATATTAATCACATGCAATGCTCCCTAAATCTCTTTCAGGCCCTGTTGTAAAACCTTCCCAAGACATTTTGTTGTCATAGATCATAAGGACATAGACCTAGGATGGTAGAGGTCATATAGCCCAATCCTCTCACATTACATAGAAGAAAATTGAGGTACAGAAAAGGACAGAGCTTTGCCTGGGACCATAGGAGTAGTGGACAGACAGGACTAGGCAGGAGTGGAGCTCAGTTCTTCAGAATCCAAACCTAGCTCTCCTTACGGAAACTCAGGCTGCTTTCTTGTCCTGGTCAAATTCATATTCCTCAACCTGAGTTTCACAGTCTGCTCTTGCATTGGCTCGTCCAATACAGAGTTCTTGAGTGCAAACACTGACATTGGGAAAATGGCAATGATGCTGGCAGATGGGTTCCAGGTCACCAAGTCAAATATCTGCTGGAACACTTCTGGTAGTGGAGGGCTCACTTTCTCTCAAGGTGGCATTGAGTTTTCAACCACCTGAAGTTTTAAACAGTTCTTCCTTCCTCTGACCTGAAATCTACCTTTCTTTGAACTCCTAACTATTAATCTCAGGCTTGATATCCAGAGTGTCCTACAATTAACGTGATTCCTTTTTTGTGCGTAGCACATCCTACGCTGGCAAAACTAAAAGCATTTGCTTGATATTGCAAAGAGACAACTTTAGCCTCCACAGACTTGATGTCAGAAAGGTGTTTGCAATTGTTAGGGATTTCTAGAAAGTTCCTTCCGGAGGTGGGAAGGGACAGTTAAAGCCTCTAGAAGTCTCCATTCACAGGCTATGTGACAAGCCACTGTCAGGAGATATTATGGACAAAATACCTTTTCAGGAGCTGTTTGAACTCAATGATTCATTTTTTCCTCTCTGGTTCTAGAATATCAATGCAGCTTTCCTTGATAATTTCTTGGAAATTGATGTCTAGACTCATTTTTTAATCACTGATGTCAGGAAATTTAAGAGTTTTTAAATTTCCTCTTCTGGATCTAATTTCTAGGTCAGTTATTTTTCCAATGAGATAGTACACATTGTCTTCTATATCTTCATTCTTTTGGTTTTGTTTTATTGTTTCTTGATGTCTCATGGAGTCATTGGCTTCCAATTGCTAAATTCTAATTTTTAAAGAGTTATTTTCTTCAGTGAGCTTTTGTACTTCCTTTTCCTTCTGACCAGTTTTACTTTTTTACCATCTGACCAACTTTTTACTTTTTAAGTTCTTTTCCTCAGAGGATTTTTGTGCCTCCTTTTCTATTTGGTCAATTCTGCTTTTCAAAGCATTCTTTTCCTTATTGGATGTTTGTGCCTCTTTATCATTTGGCCTACTCTTTTTTTTAAGGTGTTATTTTCTTCAGCATTGTTTGTGCCTCCTTTACCCAGCTGTTGATTATTTTCTTCGTAATTTTCTTATATCACTCCAATTTCTCTTCACAGTTTTTTCTCTACCTCTCTTACATATTTGTTATTTCAGGCTTTAGATGTAGGAGTTTAGACTTTACTGTCTTTTTCCAGGTGGTTACTTTGATCTTTCTTGTCAAAATAGTAACTTTCTCCAGTCAGAATTTTTTTCTGTTGATTGCTCATTTTTCTAGCCTATTTTTTCACTTTTAACTCTTCACTAAAGTGAGGCTCTACTTCCAGGATGGAGGGTGCACTATTTCACACTTCAGGGATTTTGTGCAGCTGTTTCTGGAGCTACTTCTAGGAAATTTTCAGTTGTTCAAAGGTGAATAATCTAAAAAGAGTTGTGTTTACTACTCCCCTGCCCTATGTTCTGGTCTGTGAATGATCACAAACACTTTTCTGTGTTGGAATTGTGATGAGAGTTCCTGCTCTGGTGTGCTAGTACTCCTCCTCACTCTGGGATTGAGATCCTGGATTGCAACC
The DNA here is from genome assembly GCF_028372415.1 of Notamacropus eugenii. NCBI lineage: Eukaryota > Metazoa > Chordata > Mammalia > Diprotodontia > Macropodidae > Notamacropus > Notamacropus eugenii. The sequence continues at coordinate 285,167,744 of NC_092872.1, read as the reverse complement.
CGCAACTATGTTTTGTCAAAGAACAGAGTCCTTTCCCCAGTGCCACCAAAGAGACTTCCTTAATCTTCCTCTGACATCTGTCATCTGAGAGGTCTAGAAGGTGCCACTACTACTGCTAATTCAGTCACTCCCAAGGCCTGCTCCTAGTTTGCTGAGGCCTGGTTTGCACTGCTGTGGCCTGCACTGTACTGCTTTCCACTCTCACCCTGACGAGAGAGCAGGAGACCCTTCCTACCAATCTTCTTAGTTATCTTTGACTGCAAAATTGCTTTACTCCATCTTTTTAGGGGTTATGTCACTCCAAAATTTGTTTTAGGGTATTATTTGGAGGTATTTGGAGAGATTTTAGGTAGAACTCAGGTGAATCGCTGCCTTTACTCTGCTGTCTTGGCTCTATCTCTGGGCTCAATGACTTCATTCAGAAGGTGAGGCACATTCTGACTCTGAAATTCTATGATATCTTTGAAGACAGATGCCATATCCTGGACTCCAAGAATTCTTTTCCTGGGGATAAATATTTTTAGTTATTTTTGCCACTCTATCCATGGCACAATTCATCTTTTTTTTTTTTAGTTTTTATACCTTTTATAAAATCATATTAAAAATCAATGCTTCTTAGACCCCTCTTTCTCTGCAGTGAGCCTTCCTTTCTAACAAAGAAAATCAACTAACTTAATGACTGCACCTGATAATATATCTAGTATTCTAATTTAGTCATCTCCCATCCATCTGAAGAAAGGCTAACAGTACTATTTGTAATTTCTTCTTCTGGGCCAGGATAGGTCCTTGAAATTCCATAATGGTGAGTTTCATTTTATTGTTCTATAAATAGACAGTTTAGTCACTGAAGATATTTTTCTTCTCATTTTGTTTATTTCACTATTAGTTGATATGGGTCTTCTTGTATCCCTGAATTTCTCATATTCTTCATTTCTTACAGAACAGTAAAATGTCCTAACATTCCCAGAGCTAGCATTTACACACCACTCAAAGGTTTACAAAGCCCTCCTCATCCATTCTATGATGTGTTACCACTTGGTTAGCCATATCTTCTTCTGAGATTTCCTCAGCCACAACCTCCATGTCCCATCTCCTGCCTTTTCACTTGCTATTCCTCATACTTGGCATGCACTTCTTTGCTTTTACCTCTCAGAGGCTTTAGGTTCCATCAAAACTCAGTTTTATACTGAGTATCTTCATACACACATACATACATACATACACACACATACATACCTACACAAAAATATGTACTTTTAAAAAATATATTTTGTATATATCTATATCCCCCCCCTCCCAAATGCCACCCCTTGAAGAATGGAAACATCTTGAAGGCAGGTTTTGGTTCACTTTTGCCTTGATATCCACACCTAGCTGCTAGAACATCAGCAAGGTTTAATTAATTACTTCTTGATGAAGATTGGTTACTTCCCCAATTGATGTATGCCTATTTTGTTTCCAGTTCTTTGCTACCATCAAAAAAACAGTAATGGTGCCATGAAAATTTTGGTCCATAGGAAGCATTTCTTTGTGTCTTTGGCCTCCTGGGGGCACATGCTCAGCCATGCTCTAGTCAGTATTGCTTAAGGAATTGAGCTGAGGAGTTCATATATAGTCACCTCTCTCCATGTCCCTGTTAAGGGATGGATTCTTGCCATTTTTATTCCTAGAGCAACTCTTTTCTAAATTATTTTCAAGGAATACTCATATATACATATACTCTTCATGTCTGTACATACATGTACACATATATAAATGTACATGTGTATGATCACATACTTAATGTGGGCATACATATATTGTTAAATAGCTTCTTGTGTTTCCTGTTTCACCTTTGTAACACAAGTCTGGGTTTCTGAATCTGTTACTGCTCTCAGATTTCCCCACATTCCAGAGGGAAACATGAGAAGGAAACCTCCTCAGTTCCATAGTGAGTAGGTGCTAACAACCCTAAAGAATTACCTGTCACAGAGTACTTGCAAGCCCAAACTACTTTTCAACCAGAAAACGTGGTTTCAAAGTGTACCTGGCCAGTCAAAAAATCACATGGTGAGGATGACTTGAACATGTGTTCTCTAAATTTCCCTGCCAAGGTGGGAGATGTCATCATAATGAAATATTATACCAATGTACAAACAAAGTAACTGCCACACTTGATATGTTGGCTTCCCTAATTCATATCCATGTTCACTAAAAAGCCTAGGAAAATAGCTAAAACAAAATAGAAAATAACCACCAAGAGCTAACCTCTCTGAAACAGATTCATCAGCCTAGAAAATGGCAAGTGTCTAACAAATACTATTCATTCATTCAACTGAAATTGCTACAAAGAGCTTGCAAGGCCACATTATTCTGTGCTATATCATTCATGCTTTTTTGGGGGGGAAGGAGTAAAGTCTATCTTGATAGACATCCTTAGATCAAGTCCAAAATTACTGTTTTGGAGATTAGCCACCCACAGCTTATATAAAGGTTAACACAATTTGGTGGTATCTATCACCAAATGTATAATACTACAATCATACACCTCATAGTCAGGAGAGATCTAGGTTTAACTCCCAGTTCAGGCACTAGGCTATGTGGCCCATGGAGCATAAGAACCAGGAGGCCAGGGACTTTTCCTTTTTTTTTTCTTTTTTTGCATCTGCTTTGCCAGAGTGGGCACTCAAAAATATATTGATGCCTTTTCATCCTTGAGGAAGTCCTTCACTTTCTCCAACACTTAGTTTACTGAACTGAGTTCAGTTCATTATGCATTTATTACATGCTTACTGCATATAAGATCTTGAACAAAGTTCTCACTATTTCTGAATTTTTCTGAGAATATTAAATGTTTTTAATGTACAGATAAGAAGCACCTTGTTGAGAGAGTCATCTTTGCAGTGATTTGCTTGATCAAACAAAATGCAGTCAAGCGCAAGTCATGTCATCATTTCTCTGATGTCATGGTCTTCTTCGGCAACAAAGGATGAACACAATAATCTGTGAGTAGACACAACTGCTTGAATGGGGAAATGGGTAACTCAGCTCCTCTTCTCCTGTTTGTCTACCCCTTTTCTTCCTTCTCCTCCCCAAAGAAAGGAAAATTTGGGTGGCCAGAGGATGCCCAGTTAACTTGGGGTTTGCTGGTTAGATTCCTTTCCTTTCCTTTCCTTTCCTTTCCTTTCCTTTCCTTTCCTTTCCTTTCCTTTCCTTTCCTTTCCTTTCCTTTCCTTTCCTTTCCTTTCCTTTCCTTTCCTTTCCTTTCCTTTCCTTTCCTTTCCTTTCCTTTCCTTTCCTTTCCTTTCCCTGCCTTGCCTTGCCTTGCTTTGCCTTGCCTTACCTTGCCTTGCCTTTCCCAAAATCTTAAACTTACTGCACTCTGAAACCCATAGATTATACAACACTAGTTCCTCACCCCTGCCCAAACTCCATTTGGGGGCTATTTTCTGGACCCTCCTGGCTTAAGAGTGATTATCCATAATAACTCATGTTGTTTCCCTCCCAGCTTGATTTAGTTATTTTTTTCCTTTGGTGCATTAAAGGGGCCATCCCCTGATGACTTCTTAAACAGGACTGTCCACTGAATGGGTGTTACCTCACTCTAAGTTAGTATCTAAATAGGCCTAGGCTTAAAGGGGTCAAGGTCTCCCACTGCATCCTGGGCCATCTCCAGTCATCTTGATGAATATCTGGTCACTGGATCCACATGGATCCAGAGGATAAATTGAGGCTGGTGACTTTGCACAGCTCTCCTTCACTTAAAGTTAAGTGCAAATCATGTCATCATTTCTCTGATGGCATGGTCTTCTTTGGCAATGAAGGACAAACACAACAACAATTTTGTACTGATGGAACAAAGCTCTAGAACACGGCAACAGCTCCTGAAAGAGGTATGAAACCATTCCAAAGATTTTAGATTAATCACCCATATGGGAAAATCCTAATAAATATAGAAATGCCTATTGACCAAACTGTGCCATGTAGTCAGATGAACAAGATACTGAGCTTGTCCACCCCATGGTGGGTGTAGATACGTTGCATGCAACTTCTACCAAATAAAAACCTTCAAAGAACTAAAGGATGTCCCCATGTAAATGTGATTGAAAGAGAAATGTTCTGGTTCCCCACTGAGGGTGAGGGAGGACAGAGGGATAACCCAACTGCTCTGCTGGAATCCTGGCAATATCAAGAGAAATTAAGATAGATTCCCCCTTGAGTTTAAAAGGAGATTGAGGTGCATTTAGCTTTTCCTTGGGAAAAGCTTTTCACACAGAGTCAACGAGATTCAGTAGAATGAGAAATGGGCCCAGAATCAGGAAACTGTCTAACTCTAACCTTTCCTTGGACATTGGCCAGCCTCACAATCATGGACAAATTATCTCACCTCCCTGAGCCTCAGTTTACTCATCAGTAAACTGAAGATATTATTTGTCATACCTATTCCATAGAGTTTTAGTGAGACTCCAATGAGCTAGGGAATGCCTTGCAAACTTTTAAGTGCTCCATAAAGGTCAGTTCCCATTAGCATTCATGTCACTCCTAATAATCCATCATCCTTTAAAGATTCAGCAAGCTGAAGAAGCTTACTAAGCAGGCTCATTCCCTAAGAGAAGCATTTCAAAACAAAACAAAACAAAAAGCCCTAAAAGAAACTAGTATAGGTGGGGATCATTGATATCATGTTATGAGAGGCCTCATAGGACATCTAGTCCTACCTGCATTTTATAATTGAGAAAACTGAGGCACTTGAAGTGAGGTAAGTAGGGAGTGTCATGGTGCCATTGCATTTCTGATCATTTCCAGGAAGAGATAGTTGATATCTCTATTTTGTGACTGATCCTTCTGCCTTCCAGTCTTCCCACGGATGCTCCAATAATTTGGAATGTTGCACTTGAAGTAAAATGACCTGGTATAGAGTCCTAGTTTTGGTATTTTGCTGTGTAATTTAATCTATGACAAGGGCTAGTCTATGAGTTGAAATCAAGTCTATGATATGCAACGTTATTTTTCCGTATCTCATAGTATACTTAGAAACATGAAACTTATGAAAATATGATTCAAATTTGATGAACTTTCCATCTGTAAGTTCATTTGACTTTGGCCCTTGATTTTGGAAGACTGACAAAGCTTTCCTATTCTCATGGCTCAGCATTCATTTTTGAAGGTTTGGATTTCTAATTGTAGCTGAAGTAACAATAAATTCAAGCTCAGTTCCCTGCCTTTCAAATCTTCCCAGGCCAACAAGGAGGGAAAAGTTTCAGACAATGTACTGTTACAAACAGAAAGCCTGTTCTCCAACCCTCTGGCTACAACTCCTGAATCAAAATTCCTAAAGAATCCTGACAAGGAACACCTCAAACATTCTGACACTCTAAAAATAGAGAACATACAAGTAACAATGGAAGGTGAATGAGAAAGGGATAGAGAGTACAGAGCTGGATCTGTGGTGATATTAATGTAAACTTTATTTTGAAAGGAAGCAAAAAGAAAGCAAAAGAGGGCCTTGAGAGAAGACCCCAAGCAAAGATAACTGTGGAACGAGCAAATTTTGTGGTGTGATAGTCTAGATCCACTTTCCTAAATGACAGTGACTGAGTAGTCATATTTCTCCCTTTGTTTGTTTGCCTGTTGGGTCCATTGTGTTTCCATGCCTCAGCAACTCTTGGGTCTTATGAAGGTGGGGAGTTCCTCTAGTGATCCCCATTCGAATCCTTCAAGTCTTCTTTACATGAGGATTTCTTATCATGTTCTTCAAAAAGTCCTCAGCAAAATGTCCATCCAGATGGCTGCAGACATTTTGCTATATCTTTTGACATTACTTGGATTCCAATGAGTCATCTAACCATTGAATTAAAAAGCATTTATTAAGTAATGACCATGTTCCAATATAGGACAGGAGTTCTCCCTGACTTTTGCCACATGCCTGGCTCACCTGATTTTTTGGCCATACATCTCTCTGCTGATGCCCTTTATGCCACTTTTCCTGGGCTATTCTTCTTTAATGGGTTGCATCCTACTCTGGCACAACATGCTCTACTGCACTGGCTTTTGATAATTTGAATTTTTCAGAGACTCTAGCATTGCCTGACTTGCCACCCTGTCACATCCCCAAAAGGAACAAATGTTCATGAGATGAGCCTTTGACTCAGGAAGAAGCTCAGGACCATTAAAAGTGCTGTATGATTTCCCAAAGGTGGGTTGGCTCAGCTTTTCTGGTTCTGGTCTGGGAGAATCGGGACATTGCTCACCTGCAGGTTCTGTCCAGTTTGGGGCATCCATGGCCCAGCTCCATGAGCTGTCCATCTGACTTATCTGGATAATAGAAAGGTTAAAAATAATAACTTTTAAAAGTAAGTCATATGATCAGATTGACAGAAGGAAAGAAGTATATATGCCCTAGGCAGCTTGATGGCTGTACCTCCCTTTGGAGTGCTACAATTAAAAAGAAAACAAAATCCAAAATGTTGTTGATAACATATTTCAATTGATCAATCACCAAGGATCACTACTAAGTGTGAAGCAATGCATGAGGGGCTGGGGCTAAAATAAAAAAAAACTCTGTTTTCAAAGAGTCTGTATTATCTCAGGAGAGTCAACACATACCTATATGAGGACACAGAGAATAAATACCACAAGAATCAAAGGTGGTAACTAACTGCAAGATAATTAGTGAAGAAGGACATCAGGAGCTGGGGGCAGGATGGAAGACATCATGTAGCATGCGCTTGAGCTGCACCTTGAAGGAAGTGAAGGATTTTATGATGGGGTGATGAACAAGCAATTCATTCCTGACCTGAGACACAGCTACTGCAAAGGAATGGAGGTGGGAAATGGAGCATCAAGTATAAAAAAAGACAAAATGGCCATATTTTAAATGGCATTACATTTCATTTGACTTGTGTGTGTGTGTGTGTGTGTGTGTGAGAGAGAGAGAGAGAGAGAGAGAGAGAGAGAGAGAGAGAGCAAGAGAGAGAGAGAGAGAGCGAGAGAGAGAGAGAGAGAGAGAGAGAGAGAGAGAGAGCAAGAGAGAGAGAGAGAGAGCGAGAGAGAGAGAGAGAGAGAGAGAGAGAGAGAGAGAGAGAGAGAGAGAGAGAGAGAGAGAGAGAATTTATTAACTACTAATTGCATGCAGGTACTATGCTAAATTCAAGATATAAATATAAACAAACACACAAACAAATTTTCTTTACCCTAAAGGGGTTTACATTGCTTTGGTGAAAGACACATAAATGGGAGACAGAGAGTAGAGGGCAATGCATGAAAAAGAGAAGGGAACAGAAGTGCTCATGGGGAGGTGATAAACCTCAGAACTGGGAGGAGGTCTGAGAGAGAAGTGAGTACGGGCAGCGTGCGAGCTTCATAAGATGGTGGTTCCAGTCAGGAGCTGACCAAACAGAGGAGAGGGCTCAGGTAGGTGGCATTGCCAGCTAAGAAGACTGAGAATTGAAAGTAATTCTTTTAAGTCCCTTCTTAAAGCATCTTCACTCCCTTGGCCCTCATTTCCCTGTTTGCATTCCAAGGGTCGTGGGATTCTCAATGTACCACTGAAAGCAACTTTCGGTATCACTGTCCAAGGAACACAGATTTCAAGCTGCAGGCGTACTTCGAGGCCATTCCTACCCAAACTCTTCATTTTATAGCTCAAGAAACTGAGACAGAAGTTAAGGAGCTAACGTGAGGACACTGGGATTCAAGGCTGGGTCTTCTGAGCCCCGCTCCATGGTAGCACACACGCTGAGAGGAGCCTTTTGGAGCCCCCTTCTGGGCCCTCAGTGCCCAGAGATGACCTCTTGGCCTTCTGCCTTCATGTCCTTTGCTTAAAGTCTCTGTTCTGGAAGATGCACAGCCTCCCCTGCCAAGATACACCCCATCCCAGTTCTCCTGCATTAGAGGGTTTGGAGACTTGCTCTCTGAGAAAGTCTCCAATGCCCAGGGAGCAGAACCACACATGCGAGAGCGAGACCAAAAGTGATGAGGCTGAGTGCCCTGCACTTAAAAGGCAGGACATTTTTCCTAAGTGGAAGTTCAACATTTTAAGTGACAGATTTTATACCCCAGGGGGCTTTTCTCGAGTTCACTCCATCAGCTTCAATAAATGCCAAAGAAACAGAAAACTTCAAGCTCAAAAAAGCTATGTGTGTGTGTGTGTATGTGTCTGTGTGTATGTATATACATGCATGTGTGTTTCTGTGTGTGTATGTCTATGTATTGTGTCTGTGTGTCGCTGTATATGTGTGTATGTCTATATGTATGTGTGTACATGCATGTATGTGTCTATGTGTATACACCTGTGTGTGTCTATGCATATGTGTGTATGTGTGTACATGCATGTGTGTCTCTGTGTATATGCCTGTGTGTGTCTGTGTGTATGTCTGTGTGTATGTGTGTACATGTCTTTGTGTGTGTATGTTTGTGTGTATTTCTATGTGTATGTGTATACGCATGTGTACCAGTGTGTATGCCTGTGTGTCCATATGTACATGTGTACATGCATATGTGTATGTGTATGTCTCTGTGTGTACATGCATGTGTGTGTATTGGCATGGTAGAGGAAAGAAATTGAGAATTTCAGAGGCAGAGTTTAGTTTAAGAGCAATGGACCTGGAGACAAGAGAAACTTGGGTTCAAATCCAAGCAAAGATACTAGTTAACAATGTTCTCATGTGCCAATCACCCACCCTCCCCAAAGCTTGAAGCGTAATAATCCTATTACTTTCATTATCTACTATTATTGTACAAAAATCAAATAAGACTTAGTATTATTAAAGTTGGAGACATCCAAGAAACAGCAGTTATCCAAAAACACTACAATTTACTATTTTAAGTAAACAAATGTTCACTTTGTGAATGTTGCTTTGAGTGAACCCCAAAGAGAAAGAGAAAAGAAGAGAAAGGGAAGAAAGGAAGTTAGGAAGTCAGGAAGGAAAGAAGGAAGGAAAGAAGGAAGGAAGAAGGAAGGAAGGAAGGAAGGAAGGAAGGAAGGAAGGAAGGAAGGAAGGAAGGAAGGAAGGAAGGAAGGAAGGAGCAATCCCTGACCTCAAGGAGCTCATAATGTATCAGTAAAACACAACATTACACAGTATGTAGATAAGTAAAAGAGAATCCATGTGAAGTCAAACCCCAGTCATTTGAAGGAAAGCTGGCACTAGCAATGGGGTTGATTAGCCTTGTCAACCTGATGGTTGAGCTGAGTGGAGGAATCTAAAGATTCTTAGGGGTAGATGTGAGGAGGGTGTTGCAGGTATGGGGTCGAGGTGGGGGAAAGGAAAGACAGTGTGGCAAGAGATGGAAGAGAAAATCTCCTCCGTTGGCCAATTTGACCAGAATATGGGATGCATGAAGAAAGATGTGTAAAAAGTCTGGGAATGTAGGCTTCTGCCAAATTGTAAAGGTGTCAAACAGAGGCATTTGTATTGTAACCCAGAGGCAAGAGGGAGCCCCTGATCCTTTCTGAGATGGGCAGTGACAAAATCAGACTGGTACTGTAGGAATATAAATATAATAGCGGTCTGGAGGAAGAGTGAGAGCTGGGAGAAAATGGAGGCATTTGAGAGGGCAAAGTCTTTTGCAGTGATCCACCACTGTAGGGGATTTCTTCCATCACTGAGGATTGAACTCATGAGAACTGAGGAAATCAGTGAGTAGAGAAGAAGGGGGCCCAGGACAAAGCACTTGGGTGGACCCTCCTCTAGGGAGTTGGAGAATGGTTGTTCTGAGAAAGGAGTCTGAGGAGGAACAGTTATATGGGGAGAAGAAAACCAAGGAAAACCAGAGGGAAGAAATGATCTAGGATGAGTGGGGCAGTGGGATCAGTGTGGTGGGTGGATGTGTGGCATCAACAGAGCTACAGCAGTGGTGTGAGCAACAGTATCAAATATTACAGAGCAGTCCATGTGTGAAAAAAAATGATGCTTTGAGATTAGATGAGGAAGACCTCCTCTCTATGATGTGACTATGAATGGGTGGCCAATGTACACAGGTCAGCATCCTTATCTTACTGATGAGCAAAGATGACCACATATCAAACCATCAGAGGATTGTACCAGACCTGACGCACTGAAGCACCAGTCTGTGAGTAAGAGCTGGCTCCCGTATTAACACAGAAGCGCCAGAGGTCCAGGACTTGTGAACTGCCTCAGCCATCCCTCTGAGTCTCCTAGAAAGCAGGGCAGATCTGCCCCATAAGTTCATATTTAGAGCTAGAAGTCACCTTAGAGATTCTTTAGCCCCTCTCTTCACTTTAGAGAGGATGAATGGGAGGCCCAGAGGAGTGAAATAAATTGCCCAAGATCACCTAGAGCCCAGGTTTGACCCTAGGCCCTCTGACCTCAAGCTCGGTGCTCCCTTCCCCAGACTACATTGGCCCTATCCAATTCTCGTTTGGATACTACTTCTTCATATACATATTGTGACATGCCCTAATCCCCACAACAATCAAATCCAAATGGATTTTAGACGGAAAATGAATCATTTTTTCTTCTTTGTTCTCCTAGTGACTAACAGCTCAGAGCCTTCCAGGCAGTGAAGTCCCCATGATTGTTGCATTTTTTGTTTTGTTTTTTCTTGAAGGCACAATGACCTCCTAAGGTCAATGACTCCACCTGTGAGTGAAAGGTAGCTAACACATTGATCTCTGATAATAAGAAAAGCTCTATTTATTTCTTTGTAAAGGCACAATATCCTTCTCCCCTTTCTCCTCTGTGTTTTAGGTGTCCCCAGTTATAGAAATAGAAAATAGAATTTTAGGTGGCCCAGAAACTGCCTCAAGAGAGGCAACTACTCTCCAATATCTTTTGAAGCCCACCAAGAACCAAGGAATCTTCCCAGATTAGCAGACCTCCAGTGGCTGGGAAATTTGGACCATTTGTAAAGATGTCCTCCAATGTGGAGAGTTTCTTGCATCCCAGGGAATAAGCTTGGCTTTCAGAAGATGACAGGTTCAACCCTAGAGAGACAGAAAGCAAGGTAGTCAGGATTGAAGAAGGGAGCAGTAATCTAATTAATTCTGCCACATGTGCAACTTCTGCCTCTAAAGCCCTTCCTTGATGTTTTCTCATAGTATAAGGAGTCCCTGGGATCTCATAGGTTTTTCCAACATGAGACTCATCTTGCCAAAATTTACCAGTTTGGAAGGGCATCCAGGGAAGGTCCAAGGACTGCACACTGGCCTCCTCTCTGTTGACATGCTGATGACTAAAGTGTTGGCAACCAGGTGATTGATTTTAGAGCCATTCCACTCAAGAATGCTACCTACTAATCAGTGGGAAGAGAGAGCAGGGAAAGAGCTGGGTGGGGGGGCCGGTGTTAAAGGTTGGAATATTTTTTTTAATGGCATAGATGGATAGTGCAGTGGCTAAAGTGATAGAGTTGGAGCCCAGATAAACCTGGGTTCAGATTATCTCTTAATTTTTTCAGGGTCTCACCCCTGATGTCTAAATCATGTACCTATTTTGTCTTTTTCTTGGTATGTGATGTAAGATGAACAATATTGATTCCTAAGCACTGTCAGGAGCCCAGCATGTCTGAATTCCATTATGGGCATTCTTTATCCCTTCCCAAGTTCATTAATAGTTTCTGGTGTCCTCATCAACAATATCCCCTCAATTTGTTTCCTTACTTTCAACCCAGTACCTGGCATATGGTAAGTACTAAGACATGGTTCATGGATGAACTCATCGACTATTGTGAAGGACAATTCCAATTGTCCTGTAATTAACTTGTCTTTGCAAAATCACAGATGAACCATCAAAGGAGAATCCTGACTGATTTTGGCTTAAAAGTATGATAGGATAAAGAAAATTATTGGTTTCTACTTCAAATTTTTGTCTGAGCTGTGGACACAGTGTGGAAGTCTGAAGATGGTATCTTAATAAGTCTGAAACAAACCACTGAAAATTAAATTTCCCCTCCTTTCACTGGCTGTTTTGTTTTAAATGCAATCAACCAACCATGACCCAGAGTTGAATGTGTTTTCACCACACTGACCCACCCTGAGACCCCTGAGTCAGAAACCAGCTCTTCTATGATGGTTTATAGATTCCCTCAGCTAGAAGTTATCTCTGCCAGTACAATACTAGAGCAAACTCTTCCTGACTCGAGAGAATTGATTGTTAAATTTCCAGTGTGAGCATTTACCCCTTAAAAAGTGGCAAAAAATATTAGGCCTCAATTCATTGTATTGCTGATAGCCTAGAATTACACTTTACAAAGTGAAAGAGAAAATATTAATAATACAGATGAAACTTAGAAGGGAGATGATGGAGTTGTGTTTTTGTTTCCAGAGAAGTGGTTGTTAAATGTTTCCCAGCATGCCTTGGGACTTTCCTTACTCCTTAAATTTCTCATGTTGTCATTATCTTTGGCTGTCTCCACTCTTCTTTGTATTTATCACTTTGTGATATTTTCACAATTTTTCAAACTATTTTCAAAATAGTTCTTTGTATAAATGTCTTCTTATCCCTTCCACCACAGCAGAAGTTACTTGAAGGCAGGGACTAGGGTACTTTCTTTTTTAGCTTTTTTGACCTTTTGTAGCAGGTCAAACAGCAGAGTGCTTGGAGCTCCACACAGCTGCCAACTTCATATTCTTAAATAACAAGTCTAGCCTTATCACTTTACACCCTCAAGATGCTCCAGTGGCTCCCTAGAAGCTGGAAGAGAAAATAACAACTCCTCCCTGTCCCCCTTTAAATCCCTTCCCAATTCATCTTTAAACTCTCTGGGTAGATGGCATAGTGGCCACTTCATCACTTGATGGGCCAGCTAACCTGCCCTTGCTTGTCGCTACCCCTAGTGCTCCATCTCCTCTCATTCCTCTGATTCAGACTGTGCCCCAAACCTGGAATGTACTCCCAGTTCAGATAATCTGTGGCAGTTGCCTTCAAGGAGCAGTTCAAGTCTATCCCAATCCCTCTAATTGTGAGCCCTTCACCTTATAACAGAGGATTTGCTTATATATAATCCGTGCTTACTTATCTGAGTGTACATTATTTCTCCATAGACGTCTCTAACCTCCAGGAGAGGAGGGATGGAAGCTGCATTTGCCTGGGTCTTTGCATCTCTAATGACTCAGATATAGTGTTACTCAGAGTAGTCAATGAGTAAATTCTTATAAATGAATTTGTTCAACTCTATTTTGTCATTATGTAGCCCCAGCTTAAAAAAAAAAACATAACAACTTTGCAAGTGAAGAAGGAAAAATGGAGGTAGTGGGACAAAAGACAGAATTTAGAATCAGAAGAACTGGCATGGGGTCCTATCTCTGTCACTTGGTACTTTTGAGACTCTGGCATGTTATTTCCTTTCTGAGTTTCAGTTTTTCTATTTGTAAAATGGAGCCAATAGTGCCTGTACTACTTTATGTCACAGAGAAGTTGATAAGGATAAAAATATATTAAACTCTCATCAAATTTTAAAGCACTGTTAATAATAGATAGATAAGACAGACACAGGTTAGTAGATAGATACATTATAGATAGTGTTTTAAGGCTTTTCAAAACACTTTACAAACATTATCTCAGCTCTATGAGGTAGGTGCTATTATTATCCCCATTTTACAGATGAATAAACTAAGTTTGAGAAAAGATAAGTAACTTGTCCAAGGTTACAGTGCTTAAATGTTTTATGATTCAAATGCAAATCTAGAAGACCCTAATAGCAATACTCTACTACTACTACTACTACTACAGCTTCTAGAATTCCTTTATAAAGTTCCCCTTCCAGGGCCTCATTGAATGGTGGAGGTAACCCTGAACCCTCAAGGGACATGCCAGCATAATCCAAGCTCCTTCCTGGAAATGTCTCAAAAATAGGTACCATGATGGATTGTGTTTCTGTCAATGAAGGAGCAGTCTAACTAAGTCCAGTGAAGCTGCATGATTAGCAATTTAGCCAAAGGGGAATGAATGTCTCAGATACAAGCACTTATTATGGCTGTTGACTAATTGAAAGAGGGTAGAGTTCTGGATTTATGTAGTAATTCCCCACAAAAGGACTGAGTAATAGAAATTTTATTTTTTATTCTAATTTTTTTCTTCTATTTTTATTCTAATATATCGCTATAGCGATGATGATCATGATGATGATGATGATGAAGATGATGATAACCTAATTCTCAAACTGCTAATTCCTTAAGTACAAGCTCTAATGAAAAGTGACTCTGTATGCACAGAGATAAGACTGAGAAAAAGCCTAAGAACCAAGACAATAAGCTTCCTCCCCATGAGCACAGAAATGGAAAATTTTTAATTTCTACTTTTTTTTCCTCCTGCTACTCTTTTTTTTTTTTTCTCAAGGTCAATTTTGGCCTGGAAAATAGATGGAGAACAAAACCCAATGAAGTTATAAGTCTTAGCAAAGCAATAATATTGTCCTGAGATAGGTGTCATTTGTATTATCTTCCTGTCTGTTTAGGTATCTATCCTTCTCTGTCTAGAGGGAAGGGGTGGAGAGGGAGAGAGAGAGACAGACAGAGACAGATGGAGACAGACAGAGAGACAGAGAGACAGAGAGAGAGAGCAATAGATAAAGGCTCTAATGGAAGGTAAATGATTACTTTGTGCATTATTAATAAATTAGGGATTCAGAGGTATTATTTAGCCAGAATTTCTCCCTTGAATTTTAGACCTGCTCATAATGACCAGTTTGATCGATGTTATGAGGACCATATTGTTGGGAGCTGGGAAGCAAAAAGTTGTAGAGTTCAATATTAACATTCCGTGAGTTTTGAGGTGGCAGGTCACTTGGTGTCATGGCAGAGTGTAGTGGCTTTCCAGTGCTTTATGTTCGAAGCACTGGCTTCAGTGGAAGAAACTGAACCACCACTCTGCAATGTCTTGTGTCAGCATCTGTTTGCAGCACCTGCCTTACCCCCTTCATGATAAGCATCCAGCAAGTGGTTTTAAATGAAATATTTTAATGAATGACTGATTAGCTGATTAATTTTTGAATGTCAGGAAAGCCTTTGGAAGACAAGAATTGCAGATGAGTATTGCTCCAAGAGGGGCAAACTTGGCTCCATTGGCCTTGGATGAGAAACTCACCAAAGATGTGTTTCAGGGAACATGGGGAACACTGCCACCTACCAGCAGCTAAAATGAGCCAGTGAAAGATGTAAGCCATTTAGCAGCTGAGACAGCTTGCCAAACAGCCTGGCAATCCAGTCTTGTTATTGGGAATCCAGATTTCCTCTCATGTATTGATGAATAATAAAATGACACTGGTTTTGGAAGTGACTTCTTAAAAACCTTATGAAGGAAATAGCTTTTATACAGAAAACACATTCTTTGTAAGTCATCATTTGTACAGATTGCTGGCATTGCTTAATAGAGTACCTCTTCTACATCTGAGGGAAAAAAAATAATTGCCTTCCCTCTGGTGTTGACACACTAGATTGAGCATGAGACCTGGGTGAGAAGGAAAGAAAGAAGGAAGGAAGGAAAGAAAGAAGGAAGGAAGGAAGGAAGGAAGGAAGGAAGGAAGGAAGGAAGGAAGGAAGGAAGGAAGGAAGGAAGGAAGGAAGGAAAGGAAGGAGGGAGAAAGGGAGGAAGGAAGGAAGGACAGAATGAAGGAAAGAAGGGAGGATGGAAGGGAGGCAAGGAAGGGAGGGAAGGAAGGAGGGAGGAAATAAAAAAGGAAGGGGAGGAGAGGAGAAGAAAATGAGGGAAAGGAAAGGAAAGGAAAGGAAAGGAAAGGAAAGGAAAGGAAAGGAAAGGAAAGGAAAGGAAAGGAAAGGAAAGGAAAGGAAAGGAAAGGAAAGGAAAGGAAAGGAAAGGAAAGGAAAGGAAGAAAAGAAAAATGCATCGGTAACTTGCAGATCAATAAGCTTGACTTTCATTTATGATAAAATTCGAGAAATGGATGCTACTGAGCATGCAGAAAAGAAAGAGTAGTCTGGTAAGGAACAGCATGACTTCATTAAGAAGAGGCCATAAATAACTAACATTATTTGTAATTTCTGATAGAGAATTTGAAAACCATGTATAATACAACACATAGCCTACATTTGGGGAAAAGTGGATTACAAAGGTTAAGAGAAAGGATAAGGAGAATACCATTGACTAACATTTTACAAGTGAAGTGAAGAAGGAATTTATTGACAGCTTAAAATGGTCTCGGAGGTAATCTGTTCCAACTCTTTTATTTTAAGTTTATTTGGGAAGAATGGATAACCTTCAGGAATGGAATTCTAAATACTCAAAGTGAGACAATTCCAAAAGGAAGAGATAGAGTAGTTTCACAGAGATATTATTTGGATGCACACGGAATTCATGAAGAAACCTGGAATTTTAAGAGACATATGAGAAAATAGAACCAAGAGCTTCAAAATGGAAGATGACTAAGACAAACTTGAAACAATTACAGAAAAAAATGCTTTCAAGAAAGACAAATATCAAAATGAGCTAAAGCTATTAATGAAAGCTAAGGAAAAGAAAAAGGGAAGGTTTTTAAATGTCATAGTGAGGGAAAGAACACAGTTAAATAAGGGCTAGGATCACTGCTCAGGGTGGATAGAATGGTGTCAACAGAAAAGAGAAAGATGGGATTTTCAATTCTTATTATAGTCTTGTCACTTTTTCTTGCTGAGGAGAAATATCTTAGGATTGAAAAAATAGAACAAAATGACTAATAGACAATTAATAACCAAGGTAACTGAGGAGATTGTAAGAGAAAATCTAGCTGTTATCTATTAATTCAGTTTACCAAGTTCAAATGAACTACATAACAGACTACTAAGACAAAAAAAGGTAGATGTGTTTGATAACCAACTATCACTGATTTTTGAAAATTGATGGAACATGGGACAAGCATCATAGGATAACTCTAACATTCCAATGTATTTGTGACCATACTAATGTTGATACTTCCACCAATGAGGTAGATAAGAAACCATCCATGTTTGCCCATTTGATACAATTCTTGTCTATACCCATACCCTACACAAATGCCTTATCAAGTTTTGGTGATGATTCTGTGTTCTTCAAAGCTAGACTATTTTAATGCAAGCTCTGGCATGTTCTACCATGCAAAAAGAAATACACTAGGTGTGCTTTCCAAGAGCCAGTCTAGATAAGGACAGAGAGAATCATAACTAGTATACTGGCTACTCAATGACGTTATTTCTCATGGCAAACCGTTTGGTTTGCAAAAGGCTAAAGATTTTCTCATCTCCAAAACAGGAATGAAAATGAATTCTTCAAGCTAAAGGATTTTGTGTTCTACTTCAGTTTCTGAGAAATTGTTAGAAAGTATTATTAAAGGGAAGAAAGGAACATGTAGAAAAGGAAGTGACTGTTATAATATGCTTCATGAAGAGTCAGACATGTGGTAGTCCAGCAAGATGGTGGATTAAGAGAGTCTCCCAGAAAAATAAGCAGAAAAGGAAAATATAAATATCCAAAAGGGGTAATAGCGGTAAGAAGCAATCAGCACAATACCTGGCACATAATAGGCACTATAGAAATGCTTATTTTCTTCCCTTCCCTCTTCCCCTTTTCAATATAATAAATCATGGAATACAAAAAAGTCATTATTTCTAAGATATAGGGAAAATACTATAATAAGAATTATACAAACATCTAGAAATGTTACTAAACAGTCTCAAGAACCCATACAGTGCTTAGATGATCAATAAAATCATAGGAAGAAACAGTTTATAGTTTTTTTTGTTATATCAATATACTATCAAAAGGATGTTTTGTAGAACTTTGTAAAATAGTAACAAAATTGATATTTAGATATACATAAAAGAAAAAATGAAAGGGTGGATGGCTAAAGGGGATTAGCATTTTCAGACCTCAAAATATATTATTATCCAACAGCTATCTTCAAAACTATTTGGAGTTGGTTAAAAAATTGAGAAGTATCTCAAAAGAACTATAAACTATTTCCAAATCCATGAAAAAATTCTCCAAATCACTAATCTATAAGAAAATACAAATCAAAGCAACCCTGAGGTTTCACATCATACTTATGAAATAGGAAAAGATGACAAAAGATGCAAATAGTAAATGTTGGAGGAATTGTGGGAAGAGAGGAACACTAGGGCATTACTGATGGTCCTGTTTATTAGTAAACCATTTTCTAAAATAATTGGGAGTTAAGTAAATAAAGGGATTATAATATCTACAACTTTTGACCAAGAGATTTCATTACTAGATTTATCCTCCAAGGAGATCATTGATAAGAATGAAAATCACATATACACCAAGATATAAATTGCGGTATTGTTTGTTTTAGCAGAGACTTGTAAACACAGTAGATGCCCATTGATTGGGGAATAGTTAAACAAATTATGAATGCAACTGGATTATAAGAAATAATGAATATAGAGAAGCAAAGAAATTCTTATATGATCTGGCACAGAGTGAAATCACTAAAGGAAAGAAAACAGTATACACAATCACTTCAAAAATGTAAATAAAAGAATAAAAACCTATCAAAAATTAATGATATAAAGTTAACAAGCCTGCCCTGCAAATAAGAGAAATGAGAAGATAACCCCAACTTACTGCTTTATAAAAATAGGAAACTCACAGATGTTATTTTGCACATATTTTCAGAGTTTTTGAATGTATCAATCACTTTTGATGGTTTTTTTCTTCTGCTTTGTTGTTGTTGTTTTTTGTAACAATATTTTGTTTGTTTATTTTATGTGATGGCTGTCTGGGAGGAGAAATGAAGGTTTACTGGGAAAAACTATAGTGATACATAAAACAAGATAATAATAAAATTCATTCCAAAATAATGAAATAAGAATAGATATCAGCGTGCTCAAAAAAGGGCTAAACAAAGAAATAAGAGAATAAATCACTTAAAACCAATTATAGGGAATATTTCCCATGTAAGGGATTCTCTCTAAAGAGTTGGCAAGTTCAAAACTTAAAAAAATACAGAGATGGAATTTAAAATATGAGACCAATATTGAGACAGCAAAATTGGAAGATTATCTAGGTTCTCTTAAAGTCAAAACAACTAATCATTAAGACAGACTGTGGCAAGAAAATCTAAGAATTTTATTTCCCAGGAAAAGCACAATAAAATAAAAATCCTGAGTGTCATGCTACAGGAAATAATGTAATATGCATTTTCCTGGCATTTTGGAAACAATTGAGAAGATACAGATTGATAGAATTCATGGAAATTAAAGAGAAAGAAACCTCAGTTTCACACATTCTGAAAAAACAAATGTGCCTAAGAAAAAGAAAAACGGAATTTAAGAACAAAATTTTTAATTGGATAGGGAAAACTTGTCGTGTATAAAAAGGACAATGAGCCAAATTACATAATGCTATTCTCTCTCCATAAAAATAGAAGAAAAATCAAATCAAATTGAACAACCATTCACACCCATGCTGCAAAGTTAAGCTTAACCATTAATAGAAAAAATGTAGATTTTCAGCAGAAGTAAATGAATTTATGTCATTCCTGCTGAAGAAACTAGAGAGGATCAGGACACTTGACATTCAAAAGTATCAAACAGAAAAAAAAAGAAAAGGAAACCATCCCCAGTTGCACGAAAATCAAAAGTACATCACTAAATACATGCATGTTGAGAGAACTAAGTAAGGCAATTAAAGGGTTTCATTTAATAAAAAATTAATTTCTTTCATTTTTATATCACAGTTCTTTATTGCTTATCACCTCCCCCTACACAATACAGAAAAACAGCCAACATTGTCTTCTCACCCCCACCCCTTCACCCCATCCCCCCTCACCCTGGTGCTCATGACTTATGTAAGCTTTAGCATCCTCTACCTCTATGCAAACACAAAGAAGGTTCCCCCTTCACTGATCCAGTCCTGAGATTGCCCACTATAATTATTCGAACTTCATCCTCCTCTGGCTGTTGTTTTAATTCACATTACTGTAGTTATCTTATTTTTAGTACTCGTTCTGCTTTCCTAATCTACATTAATTCATACAAAACTTGCTTTGTTCTTGTAATTCCTTGTTTCTTGCAACACAGTGGCAGCCTATTATATTCATAAGTCACAGCTTGTTCATTCATCCCCCAGTAATAAAGCACTCAATTTATTTACAGGATTTGGCTACAAGAAAAACTAATGTTATTAATATGTGGATATTTATTAGTCTTTTATATTTATCTGACTAAATTAGTATATATGACCCATAGTGAGATCAATGGGTGAAAATATATGAGTAGTTTAGTGATTCAATTTGAAATTATTTTAACATTAATGATTTGAAGCAGTTTTATGTGTTTGTTGACAGTTTACAATTGTTCTTTAGAAAACTGTTAATATTCTTTCATCACTTATTTATTAGAGAATGGATCTTGGTCTCATATTTATTTCACTTACTATTGTGATATTAGACTTTTATTAGAGATGTTTAATACAAAGATTCTTCCTATTCAATATTTTATGATATTTTAATGGTACTTGAGTTTTTAATGACATTTTTGTTTGTTTAAATGTTAGGCTTTTAAAAATTTGCTAGGACATTTTTTAAAATTTTGTCTTTTGTTATCATTTCTAACCCACCCCTTTTTAAAAGACCTCTCAATTTAGTAATAGTTTTGAAATTTACTTTCTCTTCCATTCTCATTTGTTTGTTTGTTTTCATTTTAACATCTCCTTCTTATATTTAGATCACTTATCTCTTTTTGATATCATTGTCCATTATGAGAGGTACCAGCTTAATGAGCATTTATAACAAATTACGTTCTAGTTTTCCCAACAGTTCCTCTTAGGTAGGGACTCTTTCTCCCAAGTAGATAATGTGCTTGGATTTAATGATTTAATGAACACTATATTACTCTCCTTTCTTGGTTCTAGTTCTTGTTCATCTAGTCTCTTTCACTATCTATTGTTAAATGTTTAACTCATATCAACTTGATTTGGTGATTACTGCTTTAGTATGTAGTATAACTTCTAGTAATTGTTTCCTCCTTATTGTTTCCTTTTTTCATTCTTTTGTTTTAATTTCTAAACTTTTTCTAAGGCTATTTTTTTAAATTTTGAAGTCATTAGAGTAAAAAGGAAATAGAGAGGTGGCTTGGGCAAAAACAAGTAAAAAACCATAGAAATGGTGCAGTAAAGGAAAAGGAAAGTGGGAGGGACAAATGTCCTACCTAAAAATGCATGCTCCAAATAGTTCTATTATGTAAAGAAAGAAAAACTAATTGAAATGTAAAAATGACTCAATCGTAAAAATAATTATAAATGACTTTAACATGTGGTTTCAAAATAAAGGAAATCAAATACAAATAAGAAATTAAATATGAAATGCATAAGTCTAAATTAAGACTAAGTAATGTCTTGGACAATCAATACATCAAAGAAAGAGTAATAGAAGCAATAAGTAGGTTGTTTTTAATGTTTGCATCGCAGCAATATACTAACATCAGCAACAAAGTGAAAGCAGTTTTCAGATGAAAATATACATCCATGAAAATATGTTATCATTTCAAAGTTAACAAAAGGAATGTCTATTAAAAGTAAAAGCCACTTAAAAGAAACAAAAATAAGAAAATTTGAAAATCAAAGGAGAAATTAATCACACTGAAAGCAAAAAAAAAACTAGTGAACTAATAAACAAAAAAAATCAGCTGCTTTTAAAAACTAAGAATATCAGTATAAGGTTAGCCTTGCTAATTTAAAATCAATAAGACAAGAAAACAACATTTTCAAATTTTTAGAAAAATGTTGAGTCCTGTCATAATGTACATTTTAATAATGTTTCAGAACATATCATATGGGATTACAAGTTGAGAAAACTAAGAATTTCAAAGAAATGGACAAACATCCTCAAGAAAACAAAATAATTAAACTATTACAATATGAAACAGAAATAGTAAACAATCCAAGCTCAGAAAAAAATGAAGGAAATCATAAAGGAATTACTAACGGAATACAAAACTCTGGTCCAGTTGTCTTTAAAACTCAATTCCATCAAAGACTTTAAAGTACTTAGTGGTGGATATGGGTTGAATAGAATGACAAAGAAGACTTAGAAGTAAATGAATACAGTTCAGGGTTTGAGGAACCTAAGACACAAACTTGTGGTGGAGTGATTATTTGGCAAAAATTTCCCAAAATTTGGGAAGCTGTGATGCAATTTGGCAGAAAATAGATTTAGGCCACATTTTTATACCGTAGACTATAATCAATTTATAATAAATAACTAATCCAAACATGAATAGCTATATCATGAAAAAAATAGAGATTGGAAAGTTATTTACTTCATGATGATATTATAGGGAAGAAATCATAACTAGACAAGGCGCATAGAATATAATGAAAGACAAAATTTACAATTGTTTGTGTCAAATCTGAAAGATTTTGCATATACATACATACATATATACGTGTATATATACATATATATAAAAGTATATATGTATAAAACCCTCAACATAACTAAAATAAGACAAGTAATAGATTAGAATACCCATGATCAGAATCTGATGTTATAGGTGATGCAACAAAGTTTTCTTTTGTCTTTAATGTGTAGCCATATTTCTTGTTTTTATATGAGCCACATTTCCAAATACACCCTTCCTTCCTACAACCTAGAAATCTATTGTATATACAACAAATATTTTAAAAGAAAGAAGTGGAAGAGAGGTAGATCAGCAAAACTTAATGAACACATTAATCACATCTGACATCATATGCTATGTCACACATCCATGGTCCCTCACCTCTACAAAAAGGGGACAGAGCTATATTTACCTTCTTCTTCTTGTCCAAGCTTTGTCACTATTACAAAATATAAGAATTGATTTTTAATTTTATCATTCTTCCATTGACTCCAGCATTCATTCATGCCTATAAAGGAGACACATACACCACATCACATGACAGAAAAGTGTTCCATGTTACCAGTAATAAGAGAAATGCAAATAAAAACATCTTCAAATTTTCATATCACATCCACAAAATTGGCAAAGACAGTATTAAATTAATATAATCAATGCAACAAGTAACTTGAGAAGACAAGTGCAATAATACAATGTTAGTGAAATTCTGAATTAGTCCAAACATTTTGCAAAACCACTTACAACGAAGCAACAAAAGGTACTAAATTGTTCATTCCCTCTGAATTAGCAATCGTACTCCTAGGATTATACCTCAAAGTTTTCAGCAACACAGAGAAGGTCATGTAGGCACCTTCAAATATTGAAGGCAAAATTATTTTAGAAGTAAAATAGTTGTAAAAACATACATATCCAATGATTATCTATTTTGACTAAATAATTGTCTTAAGTAGCATAACAGAATGTTGCTATAACATAAGGAATGACAAATACAAGAATATCAGAGAAATATGGTTGCTCTTATGTGACCTATTGCTAAAGCAAAGGAAGTTGACCCAAAGAGCATAGTTATGATGATAACTTGAGATAAGACAATAGGATTTAAGAATAATAAAATAGCCAATGTTAGCTCCAAATAATTGAGGTAAAAACACATTTCTTCTCAATAAGGAAATGGTAAACTACAATGACAAAAAGTTGCATGTGTCATCAATTATAGTGAGTTGAGTAGATGGTTTTATTAACTGTTTTTTAGATCAGATACAGTTGGTGAATATCAGCATGTGATTGATGCACTACCTCCTACAAGAAGCATTTCCTGTTCCCTTACTTATTGGTTCTCCATCTCACTTCAAATTATTCTATATCTTATTTTGTCTTTACCTGTTTGGTCCTTCATGAGACTACAAGTTTCCCCAGGACACTAACTCTTTATGTTGTTAGTATATGCCCAATGGGCATCTGGAGGGCACAGTGGATAGATTGCTGGGCCTGAAGTCAGGAAGACTCATCTTCATGAATTCAAATCTGGCCTCAGATGCTAGCTGTGTGACCCTAGGCAAGTCACTTAATCCTATTTGCTTCAGTTTCCGCATCTGTAAAATGAGCTGGAAATGGCAAACTCTTCCAGTGTCTTTGCCAAGAAAATCTGAAATGGGGTCATAAAGAGTCAGACACAACTGAAATGATTAAACAACAACATATTCCCAGAGGCTAGCAGAGTTCCTGGCATAAAGGAGACACTTGGTAAATGCTTTTTTTAAAAGATTATTTTAGACTGGTTATGTTCAAACAAAATACCTGATTTAAAATGAAAATCTTTCCAGACTAATCTGATAAAATCATCAGGATTTGTTCTTGTTGTTTTTTTTGTAATATTTATAGTTCACAGGGAATATTCACATATATTATCTGAATTGATCTGAATTATCCTGTCAAGGTGAATAGCATGGGAATAATGCTTACCTTGCTTATACTATGGAAATATAGTGGGAATTCAGTAAGAAAATGTAGGTGAAGGATGTTGCAAACACAAAAAGTGTCTATGTGAACCATAGTATATTTTTGCAAAAGCACAACTTGCATAACCTGCCTTAATTGCCTCATCTTTCAAAATGAAGTGGGAGAAGAATGTTTAGCTCCCTTCTATCTTACATTCTATACATTTTTTGTTTATTTCTAAGAGAATATAGATTTTTTTTCTGTACAAATGTTTTTAGGAAAAGCTGATTGTTGAGACAACTGAAACAGTGTTGATAAACCCTTTGTACTTGAAGGTATACAGAGAGAGGCTGAGGGGCAAAATCAACTGAAAATACTAATATGCATTTCCTTGATACAGAAGAGGTGGTGCCCAGGTGGAAACAGCTGGTTGCTAGATGCAAACACAGAAATGTGCTCGTCTGGCCATGAAGACTGACAAAATTCTGGGTTTTAAACCTTCCCGTACAGTGGGTCTTCAAAAGTAGAAGCTCCATATTTTGAGTCAGTTAAAATCTTAACGCAAAATTGATATTAGAAGCCTCATTCTCTTTTAGAGAATATTTGTTCCTTCTCCTTCAAGCCTTTAATGGAAACTTTAGCTTATCTTTGGGGAGATTTTCTAGCCCAGTGCAAATAGCAAAACACCCCACCTTCTCCTCTGGAATTGTCTTTCTCTGGCTTTTGACTTAAGTTCTACTCTGAGGAGCACCCCATCCCCTAGATATGCCCATTCCATGCCAGGATCCTTTCTCACTTTCTGTGGGCACCACCATAGCCCTTAAACTCCCAATCCTTCATGACTTGATCTCAATATATGAACAACGTAGTTATTTTTTGTTATACATTTCCTGAATGTCACAATTTATTCCATGATTTGCAATCACTTCATTATAATTTGCTGTAGTCAAATCCAGGTAGCTCTCCGTTGTCCTTTGAGTCACCTATAAAGCTGGTACTTTGGTGATAGTGGCAATTCATGACTTCTAGCCATCTAGCACTCCCAGAAGAACATTCATGTTAAATGAAGGCTTGTAGCATTATGAAAGAGGGTAGTATTAACGAAATAATCACATTATTTCCTAAATGCAGTCCTGCCCATTTCAACCTTCTCATCAAAAGAGATTTATCCCTGATATTCAACTAATAGATGAACCACCATAGTAGTTGCTTAATAAATCTTGTTAAATTGGCCATAGATCTAATCATAGAGTCTCAAAATTGTAAGGAACCTTAGAGTCTGCCTCGTCCAGCTCATAAATGAAAAGGATCTCATTCTATTACACACCTGACAAGTGGTCACTCATCCTTTATTGGACTAATGAGGGAGAAACCACCAATTTTTGGAGAAGTATATTGAATTCTTACAGAAAAATGATCATCAAAAATATTCCCTGATATTGATTCTAAATTTATCTGTATGTACTTTTATCCCTTTTATCTATGTCTCAATATTAATTGAGTAAGCATAATTTCACTTTTTGTATTATTTTTTATATAATCTACAATAGTACTTTCCCCATAGTTTGTAGGTTCTGATAGGTTTCTTGGTGTGATTTGATCAATAACTTGTCACATCCTTCCATCTGAAGTTGGAGTGAGCGTAAGCAGCATCTTCTATGGACAATTGCTTTATTCTTCTAACTAGTTGTTTATTTTTGCCTTTGCTCAGATGAGTTGATAAATGATATGACTGTACATGGAAAGCTGATTGGAAAATGGTGGCCACAGGTAATTTTAATTCTGCTAAAATGTAGTTTTGATTTTAATGAGGGATCCAAAACTTTTACAAGTTTTCCAGCTCTTGAATTTCTTAATCCTGAATGTATTTTCCACCATTTCTTCTTCTGCCAATTTTCACACTGAAATTACCGTGTACTTATGCTCAAGTCAATGTGGTTTGAAGGATCTTCTCAAGTTCCCCAAAGGAGTTTTCCATAATTTCTTTCTCTGCAAAAGATGTTGGAGTACAAGTTATACTCTTCTTCTTGGTGATCAATTATCTATGTACACCATGGGCACTACAAAATGAGATCATCAAATAGCCCTTGAAATAATGAGGTCTCTTTGTTTGTTTATTCTATTAAGCACAGGAAGAAATCAAGCCTGCCACATCTTTAATTTGTGGGTCCAAGGAGTCATTCTTTCACTTGGCCCAACAGCTGGTCATCAGAAAAGAATATGAGATTTAGAGAAACAAGAAGTAAGATAATATTTATGAACAATTGTAATACTTCTATCCCTCTGTCCTCTTGTTTGTCCCTTTTCCACCCTGATAATAGATATGGAAGAGGAGCTACTCAAGACTGACCTCTATTTTTCATGTTCCTTTTTTGTCAAGAGTTATCATGGCCAAAGAACCCACAACCTAGTGGCCAGCCTACAAACAATGAGCCATCAGAGAAGAGACTCAGTCTGTCACTGTACTGACATAGAAAGCTTGTGGGTTCCCCAGCATAGCCTTTGAGAATGGTCATAATTATTTTTAAAATGTGCAATTTTAAAATGAGGCCTTATATATTTTACCTCATCACAACCTCACAACAACCTTGTGGCACTGACATAATAGATAGTATTATAATCTATTTCACAGATGAGGAAACTGAGGCACAGAGCCATTAAATAACTTTCTTAGATTTACTAGCAAGGATGCATCAGATACAGGATATAACCCCAACACTTCCATATTCCCTACTCATATGCAACATTGCTTCTTGAGAATCTAGGATCACTATGCTTACCAATGATGAGACATCAAAGCATAGCTTTTCTGGAGAATTATTTGTCTCCAAATAATATCCTTAAGCTAGAACCTACCTCTGTTTTCCTATTATCTTAATGTTATTACTTGCATGTAGATATTTGGTATGAATGGGGAAGTAATGACAGGTCAAATATTCCCATTGGACATTTACATTGTTTTATTATTCCAATTCAATTCAAAATACATTTACAATGCACCAACTATATGCCTGACATTGTGAAATAAGGAGGTTGGAGTTTAAAAGATTAAAAAAAAAATGAGAGTCCTGGCATGCATGGAGCTTCCACTCCACTGGAGTGAGGGCAGCATGTATAGAGTAAGGTAAAAACAAAACATGTGACAAGTAAAGCCAAAGGCATTTGATGGAAGTGGGGGAAGCCCTGATAACTGGGGTAAGCCAGAAAGGCCATACACTAGGAAATCTTTGCTTCTTGCCTAATATATATTTTAGGTTTTGAATTTGTCTATCTGCACAAGGGCAACAGACATCCTGCTCTTTTGTTCATTTCTTTAAGTACAGGATTTGTATTGTGATCTTAAAGTAATGGTAGAATGAAGAGAAGTTAGAAGTTACCAAGGCTAGACAGCCAAAGGTCACCCCAAATTGTAGACACGTGCATGGCATACTGGCTGCAGTCTCAATTGCTATCCAAAGGAAATGACTCTAAGACTGCTTACCCCACTCACTGGCAAATTTTAACCTTGAAACCAGATATGAAGCCCGTCACAAGCCCATAGAACTATTATCCTAAGAAAGGACAACCTTGGATAGAGATATTTTTATCCTAGTGGTGGATTTGGGCCTTTACCAAGTGTTTTCATTAAGCATTATTATGCCACCAAATGATGCTGCCTTTCACTCTTGTACACTTCCAGAGAAAACTGGGAGTACTGTGGAAAAAGTCTGGAACTTCTCCCCATCCCTCGTTGGACTCCCATTGAATTCTGACCAATGTCTCCTGACACAGACAGGCACCAATGGGAGGCTTTTCACTCATCTGATAAAACCTAGCCAAGTGAAGGAAGCAAAACCAGTTTTCCTTCTGCTACTCAAGTAACCGCACAACCCTGAGGACATTGTCTTAACCAAAGGCTTGTACTCGGAATGAATTGTAACTCTCACAACCAGGAAACCCAGGAGAGCAGAAACCTTGCCAGCAAGGTCCTGAAGGGAAGAGGAACAATTGTATAAACTCAATAATTATGAGAAGGGATATGCACATCCTGAGTTTGGCTAAATGTGAGACTGACGAGGGGAATCAAAGAAGTAGCCTCAAGTCAAAGCCTGCATTTGAGGGGGGAATTTAACTGACAAGAAGCAAATTGCAGACTGAAGCAGAGAACTTAATGGCACAAGAAATTAAACCTTCAAGGAGGATTTTTCCTGATGTGGAAAAAAATCTAGGATGAAGAAATGAATGCGGGGAAGAAACCAGCAGAAGGGAAATGTCCCAGGAAGATTCTTGTCTGGTATGCAGGAAGCTGCCTAAGACTTGGTGCTTGCATGGACTTCCCCAAACCAAGGGACTTTCCACTCCTTATCTTTCCTGAGAGGAAAAGTTCCAACAAGACATCTTAATTTTAGTCTTGACACTGAGGCCCTGAAACCTCAACATAAATTATCAAAATGCCCTTTGAAAGTTTGTCTGCTTGCAACTTCAAATGGAATTTGGAATTATACAGAAAGAGCGGGAAATTAGCAAAGCCCCAAACTGGTACTTGGAAAACGACATCCTTTTCCCTTTAGGCTTCTCAGTCTAACAGATGAAACTCGACTGGTGGAGTGGTCCTGCTCATCAGACATGGCTCCGTATGAGGGGAGGCTTCGAGGAAATGAGAAAAAAGGGAGAATGACACACTCTATTATTTCTACATTTCTTCCCCTGACCTTGTTTGCTGACAGACCCCTGAATCTGAGCAATGGAAAAATGTTTTCTTAACAAAAGCAAGATCTTTCACCTCAGTCTTATACAATCACAGTGGTCTGCCCAGACTAAGACCATCTGAATCTGGGAAATGTCAGTGAGAGTAGGTCGGAATCTTAGAGACCTGAAAGTAAATGGACATACAAGTGATCATTGATTGATAAATATAAATATTATATAAATATAATATAATTATATATATATATATATATACATATACATCCCTGCCCCACAGCTGAGCTCTGAGGAAAGAGTGTCCTTCCATTAAGTTAATGAATTCTTTCCTGGGGGGAAAAGAGCCCAGGCAGAAACCAACAACAGCAAGAAAAACAGAAAGAAATTGACTGCTGTTCCACCAATTTCCTGGTGGGTTTGTCCAAGTGGGATTATTTAGGACAACCATTACAATGAGGTTCACCACTAGAAAGGTGTTCCTGACCTCCTCACAAATATAGAGTGACCCTCAGATTAGAGGAGAGACTCACAAGAAGGAAACTCAGTGGATTTGGCAGGCTGATGTAAAAAGGAGAGAGCCTGAGCCCAAAGCTTGATTGAAAACAGAGCCATATCATACTTTACTCTGGGAGATTAGCTTTCCTGCATCATCCCACTATGTATCTGCCAATGAGCAGTGGCATGCTCAGATTTTATCTCAATAGCAGAAAACTGGAAGTATAGTCATCACACATCAGCCTCAAAGGAGGGATCCAGGGAGCAAGCAATGCCTGGTGGAAGCTACCAGTGATCAACATGGACCTGAAAATTGTGTGACTGTGGGCAAGTCTGTAGGGTCCCAAAGAGTCAGACCTGACTTAAACAACTGAACAACAAACAACAATTTATAGAAGGTGCTAAGCAAATGCTTAATCAAAATAAGAAGTGGAGACAACTATTGAAGTGTAAAGTGATTGGATCAATTTTTCTTGTTGAAGTAATCTTATAAAGTGTTTGTTTCAGTGCCATTTATCTATTCATCCATGACCTCCACATGGGGGTGGGGTGTCAGAGAGAAATTGGGCATTAAAAGATGGTTGAGCCTGTGGGATTGAGCTCACAGTGATTTCTTGATTGTAATAGGGAATTTGGAAGAGGGAAGGGTTTGGGGGGAAAGATAATAACATTTTTGGACAGGGTGACTTTAAGATATCTATAGGACATGAAGTTTGAGATGTCCAGTTGGTTGGTTGTTGTCCTTCATTCTTGAAGAGGGCCAAAATGACATCAACATAATAAAGTTACATTTCAGTGTGTGTAACTATGGCAGATCAGACCAACATAAGCTCAGAACGCTCTACAGCAGATTGGGCACAGATAATCTGTGTGAATGTTTGGGGTGGATATTCCAAATTTGCACATCCCACATTTCCTTTGTGCTACTTCAATTCTGCTTTGCTCATAGAGCAAAGCACCTTTTCTGATGTGGGTATGCCATGTTGAGTGGTCCTATGCCAGTGCTTCCCATGTTGCACAATGAAATCCAAAATTCTTGAGAGAGACCTTGAGAGAGTGTCTTTGTATTGCTTCTTCCGTCCACCATGTGATTGCCTGCCCCATACCAGTTCTCCATAAAATAGTCTTTTTGGCAAGCATACATTTTTCATTCAAACAATGTGGCTAGCCCATCAGAGTTGCACTCTCTGAAGCATAGTTTGAATGTCTGGTAGTTTCATTTGAGTAAGGAACTCAGTGTCTGGTATCTTATCCTGCCAGGTGATTTTCAGAATCTTCCTAAGACAGTTCAAATGGAAGCGATTCAGTTTCCTGGCATGGCACTGGTAGACTGTCAACTACCATACTGATGGTAATTTTTTCAATTTGAAAAGGCTACAAACCAAGACCAAAGTGGAGGGAGTGCTGGTGCATGATTTTCTGTTTGCAGATGATTGTGCGCTCAGTGTAGCTTCTGAAACTGAGATTCAACAATGTATGGATCAATTTGCTGTTGCCTATTCTAATTTTGGCCTAATAATTAACACCAAGAAAATGCAGGTACTCTATAAACCACCACTACACCATCCATACAAGAAGATGTCCAGTAGGCAGTTTAGGACTGGATATGTAGATTTGATCATTTGGCACAGAGATGAAAATTGAATGTGTAGGAGTTGATGAGCTCATCAGTGAAATATTTTAGAAGAAGAAAAGGAGAGGACCCAAGACAGTTCTCTGTGGGATACCTCGAGGTAGATGGTGTTTCCTGGATTAAGATTCAGCAAAGAAGACTGAGAAGGGGTAGTCTAATAGGTGGGAGAGGAACTAGGAAAGAGGATGTCCTAAAAATCTAGATAAAACAACATATCAAGGAGGAGAAAGTGATGAATGGCATTAAAGGTTGAAGAGAGGTGAAAAAAAAGATGAGAATTGAGAAAAGGCCTTTGAATTTTAACATTAAGAAATCACTAGTAACTTTGGATAAATAAAATCAGAAGTCAGGTTGTAGAGAGTTAAAGGGAGAGTGAGAGGATAAAAATTGGAGACAACTATCGAAGACATTTTCCTCAGTCTAACCATGAAAGGAAGGAGATATATGGGATGATCATAAGAAGGAACATAGTAGATACTTAATAAGTACATGTTTGAATGAATTAATGAATGAATGATTCAGCTAGTGAGCAAGTTATTAAATAAAATGTTTGGGATCCACTGAATGGAATTTATTTGAGATTCATTAGAAGAGTCAGACTTTTTTTTTTAAATTTCTGCTCTTAGAGTTTACTTTCACAGAAGGCTATAGATTATATATTTCACCATAATGGATATAAAATATCTCGAGTGACAAACTAGAATCATGATTTTGAACCATTAATTCTTTAGCTCTCTTCCACAAAAGTCATGCTTCAGTGTTTCTTGGTTCAACTTTTGGGAACCCTGGTTCACTTTTGTACCCTATGAGCCTTATGTGCTCATGGAATTCAGGCCTGTCCCATTGCATGTTTGCAATGCTAGAGGGTTGAGCTTGCTGCTTCAGACAACTGCTAATGGCTTAAGATTTGTTCTTCTTTGCCCTCACCCTCATGAGTGTTGGAATATGCCTTCCCATTAATTTGGGGCTTCTGTTCTCTCAAAGGTTACTCTTCTTTTCAAACAGGAATATGACAACAATGGAAAGAAAAGCAGCGAGGGCCCCCCTCCTAATGAAAGCTAGCTCATCAGACTTTCCTCCTAACTGAACCTACTTACCTAGAGATGGTCCTATATCACATCTCCTCCCTTTAGACTATGACTTCCTGTTACTTTTTGAGCTCCCTGAAAGTAGACACTCTTTTGTAAGGTTTTGTGTTTCTTTGCATTACCAGCACTTAGTTGACTACACTTGGTAAGTTAGAAGACTAGGAATTAATAATTCTCTCTTTATACTCAGCCCCCAGTCAGAAACTACTTTAGTGAAATATACCACACTCGTAAAATCAGTGTCTTTGGTGTGTTCCCCTTTTGTCTCTTTCTACCACATTTGTGAAGTAAAACAGATTGATTAGCAATGTGGTGGTTAATTGTAATTATGTTAAAACTGGTTTTAAAAAGGGTGAGCAGGTAGGTAAATAATCTTTAAGAAACAGTTTTGAAAACAGTTGCATAAACTCAGGGTAGTTAGAAGAAGGAAAAGTAAAAAGTGGAGAAAGCAATGGCCAACTTTGAAGTTGCTCTTCTGGGTGAGCTCAACAAAAACAGACTCTGCCCACACATACCCCTGGGCTAAAAAATCTGTTGCTGCCACCTAGGTGCTTTCTTTACCATAGCTCCACCAGAACTTCATAGTGATTTCTCTTAGTCATTCTTACCAGAATGACTTATCCTGCTTCTGATATGCTTTCCCTCCTCTGGTGCAGCTATAAGTCATTGCAGGTATTCCTCCACACTTGCTTTGGTGACTGCTTGAACCCCTTCCCTCCTTCAGTTGCCCATCCATCCCTTTGGACCAGGAAGGTCTAGCATGTCAGTCAAAGAATCAAAAGATCTCTTCAAGGCATCCAGGAAGGGAATACTAGGTATTTATGCATATCAATAAGCATTCCATTATATTCACATAGCACTATATGGACAAAAAGTCTTTCTACATACATGCTCTCACTGCATCCAGGCAGCTATGTGGTGCAGTGGATAGAGCACCAGTGCAGGAGTCAGGAGGACCTGAGTTCAAATCTCACCTCAGACACTTGACACTCACTAACTGTGTGACATTGGGCAAGTCACTTAACCCCAACTGCCTCATCCTGGGTCATCTCCAGTCATCCTGATGAATATCTGGTCACTGGATGCAGATGGCTCTGGAGGAGAAGTGAGGCTGGTGACCTGCACAGCCCTTCCTCACTCAAAACAAAGTCAAGTGCCAGTGATATCATTATTTCTCTGATGGCATGATCTTCTTTGGCAATGAAGGACGAACACACACAAATCTCACTGGATCCTCCCTATATCGTTTTCAAGTAGGCAATGGACAAGTTGTGACTCATTAGCAATTTAACTTATTCATTAGTATTGTCATGGACTTAGCACAAAAAAAAAAACAGTCTATGTTTCCTTTTGGCATCCCTGGATTAACTAAGTGTCTCACTCAAAATCATAGCTGAGTTGCCCACCACTCATGGGTACATTTTACCAGCCAGCTAGAGGGTGTATTTGATATATTTCCTGTCTGTATAAATTAATTAATTAATTAATTTTTCATTAAACATTTTAATAGAAGAATAATATTATAGATTTACCCAAGCACCAATGACTGTTGCTATTCTGGCTGCTTTCAAAATCAGGAAACAAGAAAGCATAGAGTAGGTTGAATATATAATATACACATACTTGCCTTGCCTTTCATTCTCAAAACCAAAGGATTTCAGGGCTCTAATATTATTCCTACAGAAACCTAGAAAAATTGTCTAAAAGGGAAAAAAAATGACTGCCATGAATTGAAAGATCACACCATAGATGCTTGATCAAGAAGGAACCACAGAGATTAGTAAGACCAATTCATTTTAGAGATGAGAAAACTGTGACCCAGCGAGGTATCAGGACAGTCAAAAATTGGGATAAGAACAAGAAGCAAAGTCAGCATGTGAAGGTTATCCTTCTGACTCCAAATTCTGTGATACTTCTGTGACATTCCTCCTGAGCCTGGCATTCAAGGTCATGATCTGGCCCCACTCAGAAGCTTTCTAGCTCTATCTTCCATCATTCCCCCAAACAATTCCTTCCTATGCAGACTAGTCACTTCACTTTCCCTTAAACACTTTTCTTTTACTCAGATCGTTCTCCTCATCTACCATGTTCCTACTTGAGGTTTCCCTCTCCCCCCTTTACACAATTCTTGCCATGCCATGACAAACTTTTAGATTAAGTAAAAGAGAAAATGAATCAGGAAAGATCAGACACACTAAATTTTAACATAAATGTCAAGGTGAAAAGAATGGCAAATGTTAAAGGGAAAAAAACCTCTCTCTAATAAAGCTTGGGGAAGCTGAGATTTTATTTTAACGACAATGAGGACTTTCAACCCCAGTCACAACCAATAAATGGTTCATGTCAGGGTGAAAAGAAAAGTTTGCTAAGCCCATTTCCCGGGTATAAACTGCTTCCTGACTTTTAATTGAGCCCCTAAACTGGAAAAGTCATTCTCAAGTATATAAGCACACAATGGGATGTTACTCGGCCAAGGACAGAGAACACCATAAAAGGTTTTTTGAATCTCTTGCCCATTCCTTCTTCTAAAAATGAAATAAGTAAATGATTCCATGGAGGGCTGGGAAAAATAAAGAAATCAAGAATGTGAGAGGGTAAAAAGAGGAAGAAATTAGAGGAAGAAAATATGAATTAACATTAGCTGGATCTACAACATAATAAAAAACAGTGGATGGAAATTGGAACCCTTCTCAATCTGGTACTGGGCAAATAGGATCATCCTTTCACAGATCTTGGCCTGACACCTATCTGCTAAATTGAGCCTTGAATATCATGAGCCTCATATGGGTTAGATCTTGGAAATGGACAAAATTGATGCAAACTTTATATTCTACCTAAGTAAACAAAAGCCCTCCATGCATATAAGGAAAAACCAAAACTCTGCAGTCAGTTTCCTGAGAACATCAAGGAACTACTTTCCTGACTGTTAGTATCTGCACTGGTAGGCATTATCATTAAGACCAATCAGAAGGACAACATAGGTCTGAAGGAAAGTAAAGAACTGGAATTACTCTAGGTTCTATTTTTACCCCCAGCAGTTATCCTGCCTTTTTGAAATTAAGGGCTAATTGCCTTTACTTCTAAGTTTTACCTAAATTAAATCTAAATTTTGTTCTTTTTTTATTTTTGTCCACTAATACCACAAAAGAATACCTTTTACAGAGTTTTTGCTACTAAATTGAGGGACTGACCAAGGAGCTCACTTTTAAAGCCCAGTCCAGAGTTTTATTTACCCAGAGTTACATTTCAGGAAAAAAGAATCTGTCTCCTGAATCATATTTCAAATCATGAGCCTTTATTGTCTCTCGGGTCATGTGGTTTCTATGAACAAGAAGGGGATAGTCTCATCATCCCCTACCCAGGTAGTACCACATCTGAAATCTTCTGCTCAGTTCTGGTCACTCAAATTTAGGACTGATATGGAAAAGCTATAAAGCTCCAAGAGGAATGCAACCAAGATGGTGAAAGACCTTGAGTCCATGTTATGGACGAATCAACTAACAAAATTAAATATGTTAAGTATGAAGAAAAGTTGAGTTATTGGCAATAAGATAGCTGTCTTCATCTACCAAAGATCATGGGGAATCATTTTGTCTGGCCTCAGAGGGAAGAATGAGTAATACTCACTGGAAGTCATAAAGAGGCAGAAATGGGGACAGGAATTTCAGAGAAAACTTCCCCAAATGGAGTGGACTGCTTTGAGGAGACGGTGGATTTCTTTCCACATGGAAGTCTTCAAACAAAAACTGAGTAAGCACTTCACAGGTAGGTTATAGAAAGGGTTACTGGTGGGAGAGAACAGAATACACCAGACTCCTACTGTAATCCTTCCAAATCCCCAAATCCCACCATTAAGCTTTTTAAATGTCAAAATGTCAAAAAATCAAAAGATTGGAACAAAACAAGTCCCATTGCATCCTCCTTCATGGAAAGGTAAAAGATAGGAGAACCCCTCTTTTTCCTTCCTTCATGTGCCTACTAATCCCTTCTTTAGATTTCTAGGTCTGAGACTGGGCACTATTTCATTATAGAGCAAATGTAAAATATATCATCCCTTCTTCCTCGCTGCCCCTTTCCCTTTCCATGTTTAATAGGGTCTTGTATAAGACCTTCTACAAGGACTTCACTGATAGTTGTTGGAATATAAACATATTATTCTGAACCTAAATTTAGATGCTTAGACAATCTTTACTTGCACCAAAAATTAAATCTTAAGTCAAAAAAATTATCCTTTTGCTTGTGCTATTATTATTAAAAATAAAATGCCTTTTTTTCTTTATGCCATACATAGTTAGACCAATGTAGGATTGTTTTTGTACAAAATATGTTAAGAAAGACAACTGTTCTGTGTTGGTATGAGCAGATGTGCAAAGAAAGTCTGATTTAATCCACTTTTGCTTGGAAATTCCCAAGCATTATATTAATGACCTTGAAGATTGTCCAGCAGAAATATCTTGTGGGTATGAATTTCTTCAAAGGCTGAAATATAGGCTGAAAGTCTCCAGAGGCCTCTGGGATATCAAATAAAAAGCTTAATCAATTTGTAGAAGCAAAAAGGTGGACATGCTATAAAGCTTCAGAAATTGATACCCTGAAATCTACAATTATTTAAACTGAAAGTAACGAACTAAAAGTCTGATCAGATTTCTTGCCTCTAGTATCTCTTGTGCTTGAGAAGACATAAAAGCAAAAACAACCTTGGGTGAATTTAAACTCACTGGGTACTTTTTAAAATGCTTTCACAGTTTCTGTGTTCTACAATGGCATCTTCTCTGACCAAAGATAAAGATGTTGCCCAAAGATCTTTGAATTTATCACCTATACCGCTACCCAGTGCCCCTCTAACCTGGCATAACCTCATATAGGGTCTGGTACACAGGAATTGCTTAAGAAATGCTTGTTAACTGATGGAATGCTCTAATATTGACTTCAGAACTTGTCTCCAGTCTGCTGCTGAGTGTACTGCCATGCATCATGGACTGGGGTGGGGAGAAACAAGGCAGGATGGTCAAAGACTCACCTCAGTCTACTGTCTGATATCTCCTAGTTTATTTAACTAATCATCCCTGCTAACAGGTGCTAAGCATTGTTGTTTCTATGCTACTGATGGCAATTGTGGCAAAAGCCTTTTAGATATGGTCCTATCCAATATAAGGTCCAGTTATTCCATCCTGGTTATTTGTTTTCCTGCACCTTCATACATTTTGCGTACTCACCATTACCAGCACTTTTGAGGGAAGATAAGTAGATGCTCAACTGGGAAATCCAGCCAAAAATCTGGTAAGAGTGCAGAATAATGGCTTTGGCCAAGTGGGGACAGGAAAAGAGAGAAAAATATTTTTCATATTCTGTGAACATGCATGGCACTTGACAATCATCAATCTTGTCTTCTGATTGCAACGTAACTAAGGAAACTTCCCAGATGAACCCCCAAACACTAGGATTTAATTAATTGTAAAATCCTCAAAGGCAGAGCTTGAAAGTCTATAGCTCCCTTTGTTTCTCCCCAGGGTTCCAAGTATGATGCATTGGAGTATGAGTATTGGATGATGTTGGCCAATTGCCCAATGTTGGACAGTATAGTCCAAAGAAGAACATGCCACTCACTTTCATCTTTCTTAGAAAATACTAGGGCTACAATTCCACCTGTGAGGTCTTGGAGCTGAATTAATCCTCTAGAGCTGAAGGTTTATTTTGAACAGAATTACTTCTGGGAATATCACTGACAAAGCACAGATAACCACAAAATACACTGAGTGTTATCTGGAGCTATCCAGGTCTATAGCAGCCTGAGGAGAAAAGAGTTAGTGCTCCAGGGAGACTGTGAAGTAGGTCCCACCATGGAGTAACCTTTAAGGGGGCATCAGGAAAATAATGATGTGGAGTTGATTTACTACAATCTGGAATGAAGAGCCTAATTTTGGGCTTGAATCATAGCTTCCTATCAATTTGGATAAGCATTCTACTGGCAAGTCTGTCCAGCATCAGTGACACAGAGGTGGAGGGCAATGACTGAGGAACATGCTTCATTGTAAATGGGACACGAAGTAGAATCTTACATGGTAATGTGCCAAAGTATTATTTATCTGTTGTAAGTAAGATAGGAGAGCAATCCCCAAGATCAGGCCGGAAGTTCATTACTCTTTTACTCATTTTTAATTGTTCAGATTTTAGTATTTAAGAAAATGTTTCAAAGTTTGTACAATATTCTCAGTTTCTGGGTTAATTTTTAGAAATCCAACTTCTTTACTATAAAATAGCTCAGAATATGAGCAGATGAAATAATTTTCACCAGAGTTTTAGTGGGCTTCCAGAAAAAACAAAACAAAGCAATAGTAAACCCAAGGGGTCTAAACAGTTAATGGTGATGAAAGGATTTTTTTTTTCCATTACATTCCTCCAGTACTTTCCTGACAATAATTTTAAAGAACCAATCTCCCATGACTCTTCACTTAAAAGATATCAGACTCAACTTTGAGAGGAGAAAACAATAAAACTTGGATGCAGGCAAAGTTTGGAATACTTGAGAGATGAATGTGTTTTTCCTGGGTCAGCAGGGAGTTGGGGTTTTTTGTGAAGACCACCAACTTTGTTGATCAAGTTGCATGTCAAAAAAATTGGAAAGAAATGCTTTTAACCCTTCTGCCCAATGTTTGCCAAGCAAGGTATACTCGTAGATACTCTGTAATAGATCTGCAAAGTCACTAGCATGGGCCCCCCCTATCCTAGAATAATGGTAGCCCTTCCAAGACTTTTTAACCTGCAGCATTCTTGTTTTCTTCTTTCTACAGATCATGCATAGAGGCTCTTTTTAATATTTTGAAGTTCTAGGATAGCACCTGAACAAACCATCTGTTACCATAATCTATGGTGAGACCACCTGATTTCCTGGTGCTACATGTCCTTTAGAGTGACTTTTATTCTGCTTGTCATGGACAAATTATTGTGGAGAACATAACACAAGTTAAAATGAGGTTGTAGCTTGGTGTCCTCTTGGTCCCTTTCACATCAAAATCTAGGATTCCATTTAGGGGGCAGTTAGTTGGTGCAGTGGATAGAGTGTGGGCCCTAGAGTTGGGAAAATACATCTTTCTGAGTTCAAATCTGGCCTTAGACACTTACTAGCAATGTGACCCTGGTCAAGTCATGTAACCTTATTTCCTCAGTTTCCTCATCTGTAAAATGAGTTGGAGAATGAAATAGCAAACAACTCCAGTATCTTTGCCAAGAAAACCCCATACAAGGTCACAAAGACTTGGACATGACTGAAAAACAAGAAGATCCAATTTTCCTACTGTGCCCAGCTTGATTCCTTCAATTGTTCTTTGTGATTATTTAGAAATCAAGGCAGCATGAAAATTTAGGGAAATGGACCATGTTTAGAGGTCACAGGGTTTTCAATATGTCCTAGCAAAATTTCTGCACTATTTAGCTATTGCTTCTATCCTCTCAAGACTCTAGAGAATCAAACTCATAAGAAATAATTGATCTCAACATAATTTGATATTCATTTTTTCAGCTCAGATGATGAAGTTTTATTTTCACCCACCAAATCTTATCAAATGTTTCGAATACCTCACCAAAACCTTTTAGTTCATTAAAACATAGAAGAAATAGCATGCTTGGTGTCTTTTGCATATCAGCAGTTAGTTAATAGAATTATAGATACATAGAATTTTGATCTGGAAGGAACTTTAGAGATCATCTAATTCACCACAAATTTAACAGCTCAGGAAGTTGAGACTTATGGGGGTAAAGTGATCTCCCCAAGGTCCCATGGAATGTAAGAGGTAAAGTTAGACTGCAGGTTAGCTTCCTGGCCAACATTATTGTGTTAGAAATCATTAGGGTTTCAAATGGACCCTGAACAGTGGAGTATGAAGTTCCTGAGAGCAAGTGCCCACTCTCATGAATGAACTTACAGTTTAGTACTTTGTATGGAGATAGCTAGAGATATATAGATGGATGGATGGAGAAATAGATAGATAGATAGATAGATAGATAGATAGATAGATAGATAGATAGGTAGGTAGATAGATAGATAGATAGATAGATAGATAGATAGATAGATAGATGACAGATAGATAGATAGAGAAATAGATAGAGATATTGATGTATGTTTCACCCTTTACCCATATATGTATATGTGTACATATATATGCATGCATGTATGTATATTTTACCCTTTGCCCATATATGTGTGTATTTGCCCGCATACACACACACATATATATATAAACTTTATATTCTATTGCACATGTTTTCATATGTACTTATCTCCTCTATTGGAATATAAGCCCCTTGCAAGTCAGAATTTTTGGATTCTTTGAGGCATTTTAATTCCCAGTACGTAGCAGAGTGGCTGGCACAAAGGAGACACCTCATTAATGCTTGTTGATCGACTGATGTCTTACTTCATATCTATAAAGCCTAAAGAAGAGCCCCGCATACGTAGTGATTTAATAAATGGTCACTGAGTGGAATCATTCACTTCTAAGCAGCAGAATTAAGAAAGTCACTTGGATCCTCTAGCAAAGAAGTCCCTTCTTCACAAGGAGTGGAATCTAGTGCCTCTGGGAATCAAGGCTCCTTGGTTCTCTCAGATACGACATGCTGACCACAGTGTGCACAGTGGTGACCTTGGGTATGCGTGCTGGGGGCCTGCAATGCCAATGTCAAAGAGAAGCCTTCTCTCTCTTACAAATGGGAAGGTCATGTGGCTTCCCTTCCAACTGCATCATTCCTCATGAGGAAGCAGACAAACCTGCTGCTGGAACGAGGCAAAGTCAAGTTGGAGGGTGTTGAGCATTGTGGTTACGCTTGGATGGAAACGGCGAGTGGCAGAATGAGTGCAGTTTCTGAAATAAGAATTTTTACCCAAGGAGAAGTCCAGTGCTATAGTTCCAGCATCATTAAGCTTGATTTGCATTCTGGGATTCTAAAAATAAAATTTTGGCCATTTAAAATGATGATGACAAAATTACTCTGGACTTGATGCTTGTACAGCTTTCACTATGACCCCTTCCCTGCATGAAAGCCTCTGAGTTGTCCAATGTAGTCAGACCTGGATCTAGATTCACTAGGGGATGACCCTACCAGCCTTTGTGGGGGAGCTAGGAGAAGGGTTAAGGAACACATACCATTCTTCCTGTCCCCCTCCCCCACTACAGGTCCCAGAAAAAACAAGATATTCCACTCCAGAGACTCACCAAAGAGAACACTTGCCATTTCCATCTTTTTTCTTTTTTCCATTCCCATAGGGTCCTCTTCAGGGATTGTGGCACCTGGAGATGGGCATGGGATCTGCTCACAGAGAACAATGCCCCATACCCTACTAATAATAAGAAAAAAATCCAGCCTTGCTTATGTTCACATCTTTCTCTCCTGAGGACTGAGCTTTATAGAGCTTGGCTCAACATTTTCATCCAATTTATGGGTTTAAGATACATCCAGAATAATAGAATCATGGAGTTAGGCCTTGAAGGCACCTAGAGGCCCCTTAGTTCAACAGCCTCAGCTCTGAACAATGAGCAAACTGAGGCCGAAGAGCTTAAATAAATCGCCAAGGGTCATGGAGCCGAACTTTGAACTCGGATCCTCAGCCCCCAAGTCCAGCTTCCCTCTAAATGACCTAAGAAAGACACCTAGAGCAAGGAGGGCAAGCCTGTAGGCATGCCTACCTAGAATTACACAATGCATACATGTACAAATATGTGACTGTACATACATGCATGTATATGCACTTAGTATGTGTATGATAAAATTAAAAGTCTGGTGTGTAAAGCCATAGGATAAGCTTCATGCTATAACTATCTAGATCATCACAAGATCTCACCATGGCTAAGCTCCAAAACACTAACATTTCATTCTTTTAAAAGAATAGTTTTATTTATAACTTAGTTTTTATATACTCTAAGCTTAAATTTAACTGTATATCTTTCATCCTTCCCCCTTCCAGAAACCCATCCCAGGTAAC
This sequence comes from Notamacropus eugenii, assembly GCF_028372415.1. Classification (NCBI taxonomy): domain Eukaryota; kingdom Metazoa; phylum Chordata; class Mammalia; order Diprotodontia; family Macropodidae; genus Notamacropus; species Notamacropus eugenii. The sequence continues at coordinate 285,125,664 of NC_092872.1, read as the reverse complement.
AACGAATTTTTAAAAACAAAGAGAGAAGACAGAGGAAGAGAGGGAGGGAAGCAGAGAGAGAGAGAGAGAGAGAGAGAGAGAGAGAGAGAGAGAGAGAGAGAGAGATTGATTCGATAAAATTGACCAAACATAAAAAATCTGATAGCAAAAGGGGGTGTTCCACATCTCCACATCTGTGGACCCCCACCTCTGCCAGGTAGTGGAAGGGGAGATGCCTTTTCATGTCTTTTCCTTGGACCTAAGCTTGTTCTTTCTAATTTTTAAGTCATATTTCATTGTTATACCTGTCTTGTTCTCTAGTAAAAAACCAGAAAATCCTAACCTTAATCTTATTTGCCAATTGGGGAAAAAGGGCAAAATGTATACATTTAAAATATATATTTCATATATGTGTTATAAAAGGGAGAAAAGAAAAATTCAGACTCAGAAATAAATAGAAATACTATGAAAAAAATAATGTAAATAAGGAGACAGAGACAAGTACTTCAATGACAAATCAAAAAGGCAGATCCTGAGGCCCCAGCTGGGCCTTGTCTCTGGTGGTATAGGATGGCCATAGGAGGCCATTGCACACTTGACCTTGAACAGCTTCCCGTGGTGTGGGTTCAGTATCATCAGTGTGTCCACCAGGAAAGAATGAGAAAAAGGGTCAGTATGGCAGTATTTAAAACTAGCCAAAGCATTGACCTGCTTTTCTCCCAAACATCCTGCCTGCATGAATGAGCACTGGCTTAGGAGAAGAGCCTCTTTCAGAGCTGAAAAGAACTATGTGAAGCCCTCCGCAAGCTGCACCAAAGGCACTCTCAATTCTAATTGTTAAAGACAAGTTCAATTGGAGCTTGTGGGAAAGACCTTAGGGAAAGGCCTCCTCTCTGAAGATAAAAGGGTCTACAGGGAGAGACCTGGAGACACCAAGAGGCACACACATTCTTCTTGTTTGGGTGTTAAGCTTAACAGCTTCAAACTCTTGACTTAGGATGGCAACCTAAATTTTGGCAACCTGAAACAAAGTCTCAGTCACCTAACCCTAGTTTTAAATCTGCTTCTTTACCCCTGATGTGGATTCTTTGATTACCTTTGAAAGCAAATAAATGGCTGTTTTATATGCTGGCATCTCTTTCTACTCAAACAAATCTGAATAATCCTAGGAGCCTTTTGCAGCATGAGGTTCTAGCTTATAAAGAGGGAGGCATAGATTAGAGGAGATACATTTCATATTTTCTTATTTCTTAGAATTACTGATTGTAGAAACCTACCTAGGGCAAGCTATCTGAGGGATAGACTCTTAAATTAAGGCAGATAGTGCTAATACCTTCACCATATTAATTAATGTTTATTTTAATTGTTATGCAAAACAAAAGCACTATCATTTTTTCAAAAGAACATTGGAAACAAAGTGACGGCATACTACCACTGCTGAAAACTTAAAATAAATATTCAGCATGCTGGTTTTAAGTCATATAGCCAAGCAGTTTTGAATAATAAGACAGGACAAAGTCATTTACACGGGAAAGCTAATGATTTCTGTATTTTGCTGCTGGTAAAGAATTGAAGGATGGCTGATTTGAATCTTCCTTCAATCTCCCATCAATAAAACAGAGACAAGGCAGAGTGGAAAGCTGATCTGGGAGAGTCATGTTTTTATAATTGCTTTTTACCCTCAGGCATTTGAAATCCAGAGGGTCAGGAGAACTTGTATGAGCTCCAGAGTCGGCCATGAGGCCCAGTCAAAGCCCTGAGACACAAATTAGTTTGTTTGTGGTGTTCAGGTCTAATTTGTGAAAAGAGAGCCCTGCGTGGCACTTGATAATATTATAACCTAATTAAAGATGGAGACACGTAAAATATTGATGCCAACTTTACCAACCCAAAGACTCTAATCCTGAGTCAGGAGACCAGCTAACAAGAGAGACCCAGAAGAGTTCTTAAAACAAACATCTGAACCAGCAATCTAATTGCAGATATTTACAGACAAACAGGCATGTGTATATATGTATAGATACATACAATGCATGCATATATATGTGCACATGCACATATAAATGTATATGTGCATACTTGTGTATACATGTGTCTATATATTCATACATATATGTGTGTCTGTATATAGAGATACATATATCTCCATCTATATATATGGGAGGCTAATGTTCAATTTTTAGCTGTGTTCAATATATGTCCATCATCCTAATTAGGGATATACATATATATATATATACACATTAATGGGTATTCAAGAAATGCATCCAAACATTACATAGAGGTCCAGCTGGGCAAGGAAAGCCTCCTTCCTGCAGGGAAAGAAAAATCAGTTATATTTGTCCCCCTCCCATTTCTTTATGTATGCAATAAATGGTATGAAATGAAAATTCATATTCCTTGAATCCTTGACTTATGCCAGTGTTAAGTTTATATACGACTGATTAAATTCATGTGATGGATTAAATTCTGTGATCTGATTGTGTCTGTCTTTAATATCTAACAGGATAAATTCTGAGGATGCCATCTGGCTGGAAACAAAGTATGAGAATACATCCTAATATCAACTGAGCATTCCCAGTTTGGATGCATTGTCTTGAATCAGTTTACCACTTATCATATAGCAAGTGTCTAATGCTGATGGGGAAGATGATAATCAACAGCGGATCGTATGAAGAAAATAAACAGGGACCTGGGAGGAGTAGCCTCTTCTGCCATCATCTTAGACAGAACTAAAGAGAATAAATGCAATGAGAATGGGGATGGCCAGCAAAGTCCCTGGGCTCTGGTTAGTATCACTGCTGACCCCCATGGCAGTAAAGTCTACCCAGAGACATCCAGGGTTCATAGAGCACTGGCCTAGGAAGGCCTGAGCTCAAATCTAAACTCAGACACTTGCTGTGTGACCTTGGGAAAAATCTCTTAATGTGTCTACCTCGGTCTTCTCATCTGTTAAATGGGGACAATAACAGCATTTCCTTAAAGGGTGATTGCAAGGATCAGCTAAGATATTTGTAAAGTTATTTGTAAACCATGAAGTGCTATATAAATTGTTGCTATTATTATTATTGATTACTAGGAATACCTACCTAATTGTCTGTGCCTCCACATTCAGCCTCCACTGTGCCTTTTGGTTTCACATCTCCTGGAAGTCAGCCGGGCTCATCCACCACCCCATGCCCTCTCCCAAAGCAGCTGTCTGCCCATCTCTTGGACAGTTGAAGCCCTTTGGGGAACGTTGGTGGATCCACAGAGCAGGCAGATCCTGCAGCACTGTTGTCCCAAGCCCCATGTTGGTCATGCTGTACAACTTGTCTTTCCAGAAATCACCTAGGAAAACTCCCCAACACACTGGCAGCCTTCCTCCAGACCCTTTGCTCTTCAGAGGGAGCCTCAACAATTCTGGCTCAGGGTCACTGTTTTCTCCCCTTCTCCTCTTTTGCTGGGTATACACATTCTTAGCCAGGCCCTTTGCCCACTTGTCAGACTCCATCAATCCCTTAATCTCTGAACTGTCATGAAGACCCAGCCTAGTTGGTACCAGAGCATGAATGTCAGTGTCCTTGACCTGGCACCTAGGGCATTCTCTTACCCACAGGGAAGGGACCTGAGGGGCAGAGAGCTCACGAATTCCTAAATGAGAAACCCCATTCCATGTCTGGCTAGTTTTGATTGGTAGGAAGTTTTATTTTCCCCAGCCTAGGTCAAAATGGAAAACTCCTCTGTGCAAGCCCTTCACCTCACTGCTCCAAATTCTAAACTTGGTGGTAAATGCTCTTCCTTCTCTAAGACATCCCTTTAAATACTCAATCAGGGTTATTTCAGCCATGTACTCTTCATTCTTTTCCTTTTCAGACCAAATAATCTTTCGATAATCTTGTCAATCTGACGTCTTTTTTAGAAGCTCCTACTGTGTGCCGGGCACCACTCTATGCAATGGTTACAAAGAAAGACAAAGGGCAGTTGCTGCTCTAAAGGACTCCAAGTACTACACGGGGAGATGACCCACCAACTACTGTGTACAGTCAGGACAAATACACAATAAATCAGAGCTCATCCAGAGAGGGAAGGCACTAATCCAGAGAGGGAAGGCACTAGAATCAAGGGCAATCCATTAGAAGAGGGGATTTTAGCTGGGACTCAAAAGAGAGCTGAAAGACAGAAATGAAAGGGAGCTAATTGAGTGTGTGACATGGTCCGCCCTGAGCTTGTGGAAGAAGAGTGACAGCTGAGAGGAGGCTGGTTAGGAGTGGTGACACTCCTTTTCAGGGAGACCCATCATCAGACTATTGTAACAGGCCAGGCAGAAGGTAAGAAAGGCCAGGATGGTGCTGGTGTCAGAGAAGAGAAGGGGAAGTATGCTAGAGTTGTTACAAAGGTCAAACCAGTGGACCTTAGGAACAGATTAGATATGGGGGATGACGAAGTAAGGAGTCCAGCATGACTCACAGGTTGAGCCTGAGGTACTGGGAGGATGATACTTCCTTGTGTTCATCCTTCATTGCCAAAGAAGACCATGATGTCAGAGAAATGTTAACATGACTTGCACTTGACTTTGTTTTGAGTGAGGAAGGGCTGTGTAAAGTCACCAGCCTCAATTTCTCCTCCAGACCCATCTGGATCCAGTGACCCAATATTCATCAGGATGACTAGAAATGACCCAAGATGCACTGAGAGAACTTGGGCCCTTTAGGCCAAGGTCTTTGCAGGTACTCAGTTAGGGTGAGGAAACACCCACTCATTGAATAGGCTTGTTTAAGAAGTAGGCCCCTTTAATGAGGCCAAGGAAAAGAAAGTCATCAGGCTGGGTGGGAAACAGCAACAGTTACTCTTGGTAATCATTGTAAAGCTAGTACAGTGCAGAAGAGACCTTAGGCCACTGAAGAGGAAAGGGAGGGGAGGGGAGGGGAGGGCAGGGGAGAGCAGGGGAGGGGAGGAAAAGGACAAAGGAAAGGAAGTGACAGGACAGGTACTTCCTATAGCAGTAGTGAAGGTAGGAATAGGAAGGGTTTGGGAGAAACTATAATGAACTCTGCTTTTCACATGTTGAGTTTGAGATGACTAATGAATATCTAGTTTAAGATGTCTAATAGGCAATGTCAGGTATGAGACTGGAGGTCAACAGTAAGTTTAGGGCAGAATAAGTAGATTTTAGAATCATCAGAATAGAGATGGTATGTCAATCCATTCAAGTTTATGAGATGACCAAATGAAATACTATAGAGGGAGCAGAGAAGAGATTCCAGAACACAGCTCTGGGGTCCACCCACCAGAGGTCATGAACTTGCCTCCCTCTGCCATCTTGATTGCCTTCCTCTGGAAACTCAAAAGATGATCACTATTCTTTGTACTATGGAATTCTCAAAAATGTGTCCAGTGCTCTAGGTATAGTCTGTCCTGGGATAAGATTAGTTGGATCCTCCCCCTTCTTATTCATGGAAATTATCAGGCCATGACACTCTAAATGGCAAACAACAGTGGTATTATCTTCCTTGGCTTCCACGGTACCCTATTGACTCACTCTGAGATTATGACTTCCTAAAATTCCCAGATCTTTTTCTCATAAATTATTATCTTCTCATAAGTCCTCCATATTGTGCAAATGAATTTTAGACCCAAGTGTAAGGCTTTAAATTTAACTTCACTCTATTAGGTGCTTTTCATTGAGCATGTATTTTTCCAGTGCCCTTTGGGAATCAAATGAGATGATACATGTAAAGTGCTTTGTGCCCCTTAAATAAATGATAGTTAACATAGGATCAGATAATCATAAAGTCACACATAGAAGAGTTCTCAAAGACCTGCCAGCCAGCCACAAGATTTGCTGAAAGGAAGGACAAAGTAGCAGACACCACCTACTTCCAGATTTTACCCAAGGCTTGTCTCAGAAAGGAAGGGACATGGAGATAACAAGAGCATCTGGGAGATGCATTCCTGAAATATACCAGCTTGGTAAGCCAAGATAAGCCTATAGCCACATATAAATAATATAAGACATCCAGCTCTAGGCAGAAACATTCATCATCCTGAGTCAATTCAATTCAACACATTTTAAAAACAAAACAAAACACTTGTACATGTGACCCCTAGAGGAAGACAAATCTACCCCAGATTCAAAGTATTTTCTGGGTTGCACCCACTCAAAATCCAAATTTCACGAGCCCCCACTAATGTATTTACTTTCTACTAACCAAAAACCCAGCAATAGAACATTATTCCCCTGAACCTCAACATGTGATGTATGTGTATAGATATGTGTGCATTTGTGTGTGTGTTAGAGAGAGAGAGAGAGAGAGAGAGAGAGAGAGAGAGAGAGAGAGAGAGAAAGAGAGAGAGAGAGAGAGAGAGAGCACCATCAGAGGGAAGAGAGGATGCACACAGAAAACACACAAGAAGACATGAAAATCAAGGGAAAATGTATGACCATGGTGAACTCATGGAGGGATAACTCTTGCCTGAGTGATCAGTCCTGGTAGTCTCACATAGTATTATTTTCTGCTAGCTGAGCTGCTGTCAGGTGTGACTCCCCTAGGCACATGACTGGGAAGTGGGAAGCTCCTCTTTGCTTCTAGCTGGAGTTCTCAGCTCAGTTTCAGTCTCAGCTTCTTCCCCATGAAAAGTGGAGTGAACTCTATCATATCTCTGAGCTTGGGACACAAAGGCTTATTTTTCCTCCTTTTAGGCCGGTATCCCTTGCAAACATCCACAATCAGGCTTGAGAAAGTCTCCACTGCTTTTCTCCTCATAAAGAAAGAGAAATATTGGATTTCTCAGGGTCTTAACTGTGGTCAGTTTCTTCTCCAGAAGGAGAATCTTGACATCCAAGGTCCAAGTTCCTTTAGAACATGGAATTGCCAGGCAGCTAATGTACACTCAGTGGCATTTAGTTTATCTTCAATCCTTGCTTCCTCCTACTCACCAAGAGCAGCATGTTGTAGTCCCAAGCCTGTCTTCTAGAACAATAAGAAAGTCTCCATAATTCATGTTTAATTCATAAAATCAGTCTTTTAGAGAACTCGGCCCCAAATTCATGGGAGACTATAGACTGGGTTTGCCAAAAAAATCTCACAAGACTAATGGGAATCTCAGTCACCTCTTTTACCCCTGTGTCTGAAATTTGTCATAGATATAAATTAAAATGATGAGGATGAGAAAGAGGGCAGGAAAGAAGTCACAGTCATAAAGAAAACAACCCTTCTGTAGAATTGTGTCACAGGATTATCCGCTGTCTCAGTCTTCCCCTTCCCTCCACCATATTCTCATTCTCTTTGGTTACATGTGGCTAGCAAGAAGCCTCCCAGGCTTTAGAAAAACCTGTATTCTGTGCCAAGTCCTGTGCCAATCATTGGGATGGGGAAAAATAAGACAGTCAAGTAGATAGGGGATGCCACAGAACAAGGAGTGTTTGGATTCGGGAAGACCTGAGTTCAAATCCATCCTCAGATACTTACTATCTGTGTGACTATGACAAATCATTTCATTTCTATCTGCCTCAGTTTCCACAATTGTACAGTGTAACAACACATGCTTTTCAGGGTTATTATAAAGATCAAATGAGATAATATTTGTAAAGAACTTAACATAATGCCTGGTATACAGTAGGTTCTCTATAAATTCTCATTCCTTTTGCCTCCTTTTCCGAGTCCCTATTTGCAGTCTACCAACAGAATACAAAAAACCCTCAATAGATGAGTAAGTATAAAGTAATACAAAGATACTCTGAAAGTGAAAAAAAGATTAACTAGAAAAAGATAAACTAAAAAGATTAACAGAAAGGCCTCCTGTACCAATGGCCCCTGAGATGGTCTTTGATGGGAGTTAGTGATTCCACAAGTTAGATGAGAAATGAGTACTCTCCATATGGGGAAAAAAACCAAGCTATGAAAATCCCAGAAATGGAAAGAGAATGTCCCAATGACTTCTCTCCACAGTGGTGGGCATTTGTGGTACATTGTGGAAATATCCAGAGAGATGGAGGGCTAAATTATCCCATTTTCAATCTGCTAGCACCCTTTAATGACTCTCTGTGAGTGTAATGGCAACATGAGATGATACTACTCCCAAGGAAACAAGAGAATATTTTAATAAAAAAAAATTAAGAGAGCGAATGCATGCTAAATAAGCTTCCACTTAACTCATCTGAGATGACTCTTTCCAATGTCCAAATAAGTCCATTCAGCCTAACTCCTGGCATGCTTTTGTTCTCTTGTTATAAAAATACCTGAATGCCCCCTGGTATTTTCCAGAGGAGAGCCAGTTGGAAAATGTAGTGATACCTATCTAATTATGTTACATTTTTCAACTAAAGTAGCCTTTTCTGTTTGCCTCTTTATTGTTAAACTCGACGTGTGAGAAAACTACTCTAATATGTCTTGTTTTAGAACTCCATCTGACCCAATCGAAAGGTCCCCTGTGCTCCATAAAATGCCGGCCTCCTAAGGAGGAACTTAATGAAAGGGAGCAGTAAATCACCATATTTAACATTTACATTTGTTTACTCTGCACCTGACTGAAAACTGTTCATTGACCTTGTTTGACATGGGCTGAGCTAGGCTGGGCTTTCCAGAATGATGCAAATGAGAGCTGACAAATGCCCTGAGTGCCAGACTTTGAGAGGAAAAAAAACAAAACCTGTCCTTCCTCCAATAAGGAGGTAAAGATGGCGGGTGTTTGTAGGCTAATAACCAAACATCTTTTGCATTACTCCCATTAGACCATTGGTAGAAACACCCAATAAACAAAAGACTGATTGCTGTGGTCTTTTCCTTATACTGTTACCAATTCACCATGATTAGCCATGTGGATTCAAGATGAATAAGGCCCTTTGAAGTCTACTCCATTTGCTTCAAGAGAAAACTAGAATTTTAAATGAAATTCATAGTATTGTTTTTCTGAAAACACTTCTAGTTGTTTGAAAGCAATATGTATGTATAGAGATAAGACCAGAGAATAAGATAAGAAAGATGGAGATGGAAATAGAGATGGGGAGATAATAATAGAGAAATAAAGAAAAAAATATATATGTGTGTGTGTGTGTGTAATTGTTTACGTCAATATTTCTATGTAGGGCGTCCTTGAAGAAGACATATAGAGATAGAAACAGAGACAGAAATAAAGATAAACATAAAGATAATCAATTAATCATATTATAAATGAAAATACTCAGGCTTATTGATCTTATCAGTATATGGACATCATATTTATACTAAACACCCTACGAAGAGTGAATGAACATTGGAGCCCTTTTAATGTGATAAAAAAGATATCTCTAGGAAACTGTCATGATATTCGCCTAAAGGGAATGTCATCCACTCAGGTTCTAGATATTTATTCGAGAAAAACTCTGAAGTTTGTACCATATAGGAAAATTGTCAAGAAATTCAACAAGACATTACAAAAAGTCACATCTTTAGCCTCATAACCACACAAAAAGGGGGCAGAGCCAAGATGGCAGAGTAGAAGCAGGACCTGCTAAAGTTCTTCCCAGAAATCCCTCAAAAAAACTTGTAAAATTACTCTAAATAAATTCTAGAGCCGCAGAAGCCATAAAATGACAGACTAAAGCAAATTTCCAGTTCAAGATGAATTGGAAGGTCAACAGAAAGGGTCTATTACACCAGGCTGAAAGCAAAGCACAGTTAGGAGTGGCTTGCATGAATGCAGACAGAGCTGGACCAGATGTTAGAGGACTGAATCACCAGCAGATGCTGCAGTTTCCAGACTTCTCGACCCACAAATGCCAAAGATAGCTTCAAAGTTCAGTGGGAAGGGTCTCTCACTTGGCTAAGAGGGGAGAGAGGTTTGGTCCCAACCCCAGGATGGCAGCAGTCACTACTGAAGCAGAGGCTGCTTCTGGAGCTCTCTACTTAACAAAAATTCAAAAACCAAGTAACTTACTGGGAAAATGAGCAAATGGGGAAAAAGAAACAGACTATAGATTCTTACTTTCTTGATGAAAAGGTATTTTCTTACATCACTGGTAATGAGGAAGATCAAAACACACAACAAGAAGAAGACAACAAAGTCAAAGCTCCTGCATCCAAAGTCTCCAAAAAAAAATATGACTTGATCTCAGGCCAAGGGAAAGCTCAAAAAGGATGTAACAAAATCAAATAAGAGAGGTAAAGGGAAAATTGGGAAAAGAAATGAAAATAAAACAAGAAAAACAAGTCAAAAGCTTGCAAAAACAAAAAATAATGCTGAATTTAAAATGCTTTAAAATTAGACTAACCTAAATAAAAAAAGATATCCAAAAAACCGATGAGGTGATGAATGCCTAAAAAAGCAGAATTGGTCAAATGGAAAAAGAGGTTCAATAGTTCACTGAAGAAAATAATTCCTTAAAAATTAGAATGGAGCAAATGAAAGCTAATGACTTTATGAGAAATCAAGAAATTATAAAACAAAACCAAAAGAATGAAAAAGTAGAATACAATATGAAGCATCTCATTAGAAAAAGAACTGACCTGAAAAATGGATCCAGAAGAGGTAATTTAAAAATTATTGGTTTACCTGAAAGTCATGATAAAAAAAAAGGTCCTGGACATCATCTTTCAAGAAATTACCAAGGAAAACTGCCCTGATATTCTAGAACCAGATGGTAAAGTAGAAATGAAAAGAATCCACCAATCACATTCTCAAAGTGATCCCTAAAGGTAAACTCCTAGAAATATTGCAGCCAAATTCCACAGTTCTCAGGTCAAGGAGAAAATATTAAAGCAGTCAGAAAGAAATAATCCAAGTATTGTGGAGACACAATCAGTATAACATAAGATTTAGCAACTTCTACACTAAGGAATCAGAGTGCTTGGGATATGATGTTCCAGAGTTCAAAGGAGACAGGATTAAAACTAAGAATCACTTACCCAGGAAAACTGAGTATAATGCTTCAGGGGGAAAAATGGAACTTCAATGAAATTGGGGACTTCCAAACATTCTTATTGAAAAGCTCACAGCTGAATAGAAAATTTGACTTCCATATATAAGAATCAAGAGAAGCATGAAAAGGTAAACAAGAAAGATAAACCATAAAGGAATTATTAAAGTTCACCCTGTGAGCTAAATATGATGGGATGATATCTAAAAAAATAAAATTAAGTGTTGAGCATAATGTACTGGGAGAAAAAGAAAGGGTGAAGTAGAATGTAATAAATCATCTCACATAAAAGAGGCAAGAAAGAGCTTTTATAATGGGGGAGAAGAAGGGGAAGGTGAGAGGAAATAAGGGAGCCTCACTTTCATTGAATTTGGCTTCAGGATGGAGTAACATAAACACTCAATTGGATAAGGAAATTTATCTTACCCTAGAGGGAAGAAGGGGGGAAGGGGATGAGAGAGGGGGGATAATAGAAGGAATGGCAGATTGAGGGATAGGGTAATTGGAAGTAAACACTTTGATAGAGGGACTGGTCAAAAGATAGAATAGAATAAATGAAGGGTGGGACAGAATAGAGGTAAATATATTTAGTCACTCATAACATGACTGTTATGGAAGTGTTTTGCATGACTACACATGTATAACATATATTGAATTGCTTACCTTCTCAATGAGTGGGGAGGGGGGAAGGGAGATAATGTGGAACTCAAAGTTTTAAAATCCAATGTTAAAAACTGTTTTTACATGAAACTAGTAAATAAGACATACAGGCAATGAGGTACAGAACTCTGTCTTGCCCCACAGGAAAATAGAAGAGAAAGAAATAAAGGGGGTGGGGATGAGTGATAGAAGGGAGGGCAGATTATAGGAAAGGGTAATCATAATATATGCTGTCCTTAGGTGGGTTAGGGAGGAGGCAGGGAGAAAATGCGAAATTCAAAATTTTATAGAAGTAGATGTAGAAAACTGAAAATAAATAATTATTTTTTAAAAAAGAATTACACAAAAAGTCAACCAAAATCTGTAGATGGCAGAAAGGATAACTATATACAATGGATAGAGTGCCAGGCCAGAGTCTGAAAGACTTATATTCCTGAATTGAAGTCTGGCCTCAGACACTTACTAGCTAAGTGATTTTGAGCAAATCACTTAATCCTGTTTGCCTCGGTTTCCTCATCTGTAAAATGAGCTGGAGAAGAAATGGCAAACTACTAAAGCATCTGTGCCAAGAAAACCCCAAAATGGGGTCCTGAGGTGTTGGACATGACTAAATAACAGAACAGAAAAGAGAATCCCAGAAGCAAAACAATCATTATCTGGATCAGAAATGGGACAAATAAAATCCACAAGTCTCTGTGAACAGAGGAAACAGGAATGGAAAATTCTCTGAGAAAACCACAATGGGGACCTTGGAGTTCATGGGGAGCAACAGCAGGTACCATCCTACAAAGATTGTACTAACTAGTAAATGCTGCAGCATTCAGACCAGTACAGTATAGATGCAGAGTCTTTGAGCCCTAACATGAGCCCTTTCCTGAGACGTTAGAAAGACCCCTGGAGATATAGCACTCTGAATATCAAAAGCCATACTAACCCCAGGAAATGGAGATCAGCAGAAAAACCTAATGACCTCAATGTGAGAAAAAATAGGGCTAACCATCTCACCCAAAAACTGAGCAGGGGACATTTTCTAGACCTGATACAAAGGAAGTAAAGTTGGAGAGATAGATAAATTAAAGAAAAAAGTAACCAGTATACCAAATTATTGCAAATCTGCTGATCCTGAAAACAGTTAGAATACTTCTATAACAACAGCAAATAGAGATTTAATGTAAAAAAGTAGACTTTCCACAATGACTCTACGTAAAAAGAAGGCAGATTTTTTAAAAAATAGAGTCTCTGGAGAAAATAATTGAAAACTTAAAAGAAAAATAGAATTTAGAAGAGAAATGGTAAACCTTTCCAAGAAATGGACTCTCTGAAAACTATAACTGACCACACTAGTCAATAATCTAATAAGGTATCAAGAAATATCAAAGCAGGGGCAGAGCCAAGATGGCAGAGTAGAAGGACACACCTCTAGAAGCTCTCTGCCCACAGCCTATAAACTACCTGTAAAAATGACTCTAAAAAATTCTAAAGTAGCAGAAGTCACAAAACAACAGAGTAAAAGAGATTTTGAGCCCAAGGCAGCCTGGAAGGCTGACAGGAAATGTCTATCACACCAGGCATGGAGAGGAGTTCAGGCTACTGAAGGCTACTTTCTTGGTGAACAGATATTTTCTTCCATCCTTTTGGATGAGGAAGAACAATGCATACTATTAGAAGAAGACCTAAAAGTGAAGGCTTCTGCATCCCAAACCTCCAAAATAAATATGCAATGGTCTCAGACCATGGAAGAGAAAAAGGATTTTGAAAATCAAGTAAGAGAAGTGGAGGAAAAATTGGGAAGAAAAATGAGAGAGATGCAAGAAAATCATGAAAAGTGAGTCAACAGCTTGCTAAAAAGGACTGGAAAAAATGCTGAAGAAAATAATACCTCTAAAACTAGACTAACTCAATTGACAAAGGGGGTTCAAAAAGCCAATGAAGACAAGAATTCTTTAAAATGCAGAATCAGCCAAATGGAGAAGGAGGTTCAAAAGCTCACTGAAGAAAGTAGTTCTTTAAAAATTAGAATGGAGCAGATGGAAGCTAATGACTTTATGAGAAACCAAAAAATTACAAAACAAAACTGAAAGAATGAAAAAATAGAAGATAATGTGAAAAATCTCATTGGAAAAACAACTGACCTGGAAAATAGATCCAGGAGAGACATTAAAAAATTATGGGACTATCTGAAAGCCATGATAAAAAAAGAGCCTGGACAGCATCTTTCATGAAATTATCAAGGAAAACTGCCCTGATATTCTAGAACCACAAGGTTCTAGAATATTGAAAGAATCCACTAATCACCTCCTGAAAGAGATCCAAAAAAAGAAACTTCTAGGAATATTGTAGCCAAATTCCAGAGTTCCCAGGTCAAAGAGAAAATATTGCAAGCAGCTAGAAAGAAATAATTCCAGTATTGTGGAAATACAATCAGGATAACACAAGATCTAGCAGCTTCTACATTAAGGTATTGAAGGGCTTGGAATAGGATATTCCAGAAGTCAAAGGAACTAGGATTAAAAGTAAGAATCACCTACCCAGCAAACCCAATTATAGTACTTAAGGGGGAAAATGGTCATTCAATGATATAGGGGACTTTTAAGCATTCTTGATGGAAAGACCAGAACTGAATAGAAAATCTGACTTTCAAACACAAAAATCAAGAGAAGCATGAAAGGGTAAACAGGAAAGAGAAATCATAAGGGACTTTCTAAAGTTAAACTATTTTCATTCTTATATGGAAAGGTAATATTTGTAACTCTTGAAACTTTTCTCAGTATTTGGGTAGTTGGAGGTATATCTATCTTGCCCCGCAAGAAAAGAGAGAAGATGGGGATAAGGGAAGGGAGGTGAGTGATAGAAGGGAGAGCACATTGAGGGAAAAGGTAATTAGAATGCATGGCATTTTGGGGTGGAGGGAGGGGAGAGATGGGGAGAAAATTTGGAACTCAAAATTTTGTGGGGATGAATGTTGAAAACTAAAAAATAAATAAACATCAAAAAAGAAATATCAGGACAAAATCAAGATTGTAAATAAATAGGAGAAAATGTAAAATATCTGATCTCAAAAACAACTGAATTGAAAAATGTGAAGAAATATGTAAAGAATTCTTCACTTTTATGCAAATCTTATTTAAAAAAGTGTGGACACTATATTTCAAGATATTATAAATTAAAGCTGCTCATATCTTTTAGAAAGTGAAGACAAAAGAAATATATACAGACCACCTCCTGTAGAAAACCAAAACGAAAAAAATTCCAGGACTGTCATGATTAAAATATAGAATTTCTACAACAAGTTGGTCATCTAGCTGTTGTATACCAGGCACTGTTCTAAGTGATGTTGATACAAAGAAAGGCAAAAAGAGTACCTGTTCTCAAGGACTCTATGTTCAGTGGAGGAGACAACATGTGGATGGTTATGTGCAAATAAGATATGTACAGGATAAAGTAGAGATAATTAGCAGAGAGAAAGTACTAACATTAAGGGTGGAGGAGAAAGGTCAAGAAAGACTTCTTGCAGAAGATGGAATTTTACCTAAGACTTGGAGGATGCCTTTGAAGCTAAGAGAAAGAGAAGAGGAGTGAGAGAGAAATACTACAAAAGTCCATAAAGAAGCATCTCAAATCCCAGGAAATTACTGTCAGAATTACACATGACCTAGCATCTTCTACCTCAAATGAGAGAAGATCATGGAGTACAAGATTACAAAATGCAAAAGTGATGGACTCACTACCAAGAATGGCTTAGTTTGTAAATCTGAGTATACACTATAATTGGAAAATGGATCTTTAATGGAACACAAGACCTTTAAGCATTTCTAGAAAGGATCAGAAGTAATTGGGAATTTTGAAATATGGACCTGAGTTTAGAGACATTTAGGGAGGTAAATTTATTTATGCAATTTGAAGGAGTTGTATCATGATTTAGTGACACTATTGTAATAAAGTGAGAAGAATATAAATGTCTTTCATAACTTTAATGTTTTAAATGAACATTGGGGGATTAAATGGAGTAGGGTCTAGGGTGAATTTATTCTATTCTGAGGATCTGAATAAGGGAAAAAGAAGGCATGCTAAAAAAAAAAAGGAAAACACAGGAGAAAGAAGGGGTGGAACTTGTTTTTCATAATAGGAGTCTATGACAAAGTGAGTATACAGACATGAAGGAAGGGGTGGGTAGTGTGCTTTTATCCTAAATCTAGGATGCATTAAAAGATGTCAGGAGAGGGATAACCAAAGAATTATAACCTGAGCACACTTTAGATTGTCTCTTAGATAGGGGCTTCAATGGTACATAATTGTAGCATAAGAAATAATTAAAAATATAATTCCAGAAAATCCAGCAAGAGGGGGGATAGAAACTGACACAAACTGACATGAACAATTTATACAAGGTCAGAAATATTTTACCAAAATTGATATTAAAAAACCATTACTATAACATTTTTTCAATGCACAAAAGAGAGCAGAATGAAGCTCAGAAGGAATTCCAGGTATATAGTATATTTTTGAAATACATAACTTTTATATACTAAAAATGGTGTAAAATGGAAATTCATGATTTCATGCAGAATCAACGTTTTGTGGTTATGCTTTGTATATGAAAAGTTCTTTTTTGTGTTTCAGTTCCAAAGTTTTTAAAATACATATGCTTTTGGGGGTGGGGTGGGATGAGAGGGGCAATCAGGATTAAGTGACTTGCCCAGGGTCACACAGATCATATGTGTCCAAGGCCAAATTTGAACTCAGTTTCTCCTGGCTCCAAGTCTGATACTCTATCCACTGTGCCACCTATCTGTCCTAAAATGCATATACTCTTTTTAAAGGATAATATATTATTTTCCCCAATTACATGTTAAAACAATTTTAAGCATTTTTTTTTTAAATTTTGAGTTCCAGATTCTATCCTTCCCTCCCTCCTTTTGCTCTCTCCGCCCTGAGATGGTAAACAATCTCATATAGTTTACACAAACGTATTTTAAAGAAAGTTTTTGAAAAGCATATATCTAAACACAAAGGCAGAATATTTCCATTTAGGACAGCTAGGTGGCACAGTGGATAGAGTGCTTGATTTGGAATCAGTAAGTCTCATCTACTGTGTTCAAATTTGACCTCAGACACATAGTAGCTGTGTGACCCTGTGAAAGTCACTTAACCCTGTTTCCCTCAGTTCCTCATCTGTAAAATGAGCTGGAGAAGGAAATGGCAGACTATTGTAATATATTTGCCAAGAAAACCCCAGGATGGGGTCATAAAGAGTTGCACATGACTGAAAAACAACTAAACAGCAGTAGTATTTACAATGGCAAACATTAAGAGTTTCCCTAATAAGTATATTAATAAAGAAAACATATCTTCTTCCCCTACTGTTATTTGGCACAGTTATAGAAATTCTAACAGTAGCAATAAGACTAGAAAAATAAAGGCATAAATGAAATGAAAGAAGTCATTAAATTATATTTACTTACTAGTGACATGATGGCTAGTTTAGAAAATCTGTGAAAATCAGCAAATAAACTAACTGAGATAATACTTCAGCAATTAATAGGAAACAAAATGAATTCACAAAAATCAATAACATTTTTATATAGGACATAGACAGAGACCAGAGCTTTGATTTCATTGGTATTGGTAGCTTCTGAGAGAGAAAATCTCAGATAGCAAAAGAAATATCCAAGAAAACATAATATAAAGGGAAATCACATTCAACATAACTACAAAATACATAAAATGTATGGGAGATAATTTAACAAGGTACACTGCAAGACATAGAAAGAGCATTAAAAATTCTTTAAAGAAATAAGACTGGCAAGTAATTGGAAGGATATTTGATGCTTGTGATTGGGCTGTACCAATATAATGAAATTATTGTTATCTAATTTAATTTATGTGCTTAGTGCTATATCAATCCAACTACCTTAGGATTCTTTTAGAAATCTAGAGGAGATGCTTCAGAGATATGGCTGGGGAGAGTTCTTGCCAAAAATAGAATTGAGTTTATCATAAAAGAGAAATTAGATATTTACACTGAATGAAATTGAAAAGTTTCTGCAGAAACAAAATCATTTCAACTAGGATAAGAAAAAAACTAATAATTGAATTTTCACATCAAGTCTACCTGATAATTGTCTGTTATCCATGATCTGTTTATCTGTGGGATATTTTCACAGTCCTTTATTCTGTCTAGGCCTCTGTTTTCTCAGACTGGAGAATATCTAAAGTCCACGTCAGTGATAAGTTAATAATCTAATGAATTAACACAAACATATAGAAACATTCCTCAGTGAATAAATGACAAAAAAAAAAGAACAAACCATTGTCTAGAAGAATTGTAAATTCTTAACCACCATATGGACAACTGCTTTATTGCTTTAAACTCATGATTATCCTAAGAAAAAATGAAAAGTAAAATAACTTTGGAGTACAAATCTGCCATTGGTAAATATGACAAAAGATGAAAATAGTCAATGTCAGAGGGGCTGTGAAAAGATGTTACAGCTGATAATCTTTTAGTGGAGTTGAGAATTACTCCAACCATTCTTGATTTGGAAAACAATTTGGAATTCTGTCATTACAAATGATGAAAATGTTGATTTTAGTGGACTCAGAAAACCCAGTTCATACACTCTGAGGAAGTCAAAGACAAAAAGGTATCATGTGTACCAAAATATTCATAAAAGAACTTCTTATGGTAGCAAAGAACTGGGAACAAAATGGGTGCCCATCTATTACGGAGTCACTAATCGAATGGAATGGGTGAGAAATGATGTTTCTGAAGAAGTTAGAGAAAATTGTATGACCTGATGTAAAGTAAAATAACAGATTATAAACAGAAAGGAAACAAAATAGAAACCAAATACTGTGCAATTATAATGACTAAGCATGGTGTCAGGGAAGTAGAGGTATGGAGCATTGGATATACCAAGGAGTTCCTTTGTTGGATTTTGTTTGGTTGACTGAACTGCTTGTTTCTCTGACTTTTTATGTTCTTTGTTACAAAGGGCAACTCTCATAGAAAGGGAATAAGAATCAATTTGTAAATGAAAGTTCTATGTAAAATATCTTGGTTAATATTTTCTCAAGGGGGGCAAATAGGGTCTGAAAACATTAGGACACGAAGTCTTTTATTTTTAAGGAAATAAAATAAAAGGAAAAACTCTTAAGCACTGAGAATAAAAAGCAAGAATGGGTCATGTCCAGACTATTTTGGATTTGTTTTTTAGACAGGTTTCCAGGGGAATATTACGTAAATATAGCATGCTAAGATTTCAGCAAAGCATCTAGTAAACTTTTGTTTATGTTGTTCATGTAGAAAATGTAGACAGACCTAGAATAGACAAGAATGCAATCTGGTAAATCCCCAAATAGTTCAACGGGTAGTTTACTATGTGCCAGGTACTGTGCTAAATGCTTTTTTATGAATTATCTCATTTGATATATATAATCATTCTGTGACATAAATGTCTTTATTATCCCTATTTTACAGATGTGAAAACCAAGGCAAACAGAGGTTAAGTGACTTGGCCAAAGTCACATAACTAGTAAGTGTCTGAGGCCAGTTTTGAACTCAGATCTTCCTGACTCCTGGCACAGGACTCTGTGACCTGTGGTGACCCTTGGCTGTCTCAAGGAACCAGGAATGCTTCCCCAAAAGGAAAAAAAAATAAAAATAAAAGCATAGGGAAAGGTAGAAACATCTTGATTGATTTGAAGGGCATGGAGAAGATCTGTGAAATTTGTCTGCCTGAACCCAGTAGAAAAAAGCAGTCAAGCTCAAGGAATCATGACCCCCATCCCAGAGAACAGCACCGCCACCATCCCCACCCCCACCCCCCACCCCCACCCACGAAACTGCTCCTTCAGCAGGTGGGGAGCAGAGGAACTCGAGCGAGGAGATTCAGGCCACCAATCTGCTGTCTTGGAGGGGCCGTTCTCTTTTAGCAGGGAATTGCACAGAAAGTTTCTGGGTCCGTCCCAATTCAGGGCTTCCTTTCCAAATTTCCCCAACACACTTGGTGGTCACATCTCTTCTTTGTGTCTTTCAACGTGTCACACTGTTCCATCTCTGATTCTATATCTGCCATGACTCTCCCCTCACTACATGGCAAGGTCTTCACACTCACATGACCTAACAGAGGCCTTCCCTAGACTAGGAGCTAAGTAAAGGCTGTAGGATGAAGCCTAACTGTACAAAGAAACCCAGAGTACAATTGGAGAACTTGAACAGTTTAAGAGAGACAAAGGCAGAGGAGAGAATATAATTTTTAAAAGTTAATGCCTACTGTATGCAGAGCGCTAAACTGGATCCTGAGAGATTCGTGTTTTGGTTTAGATGAGGGCAACCATGGGGTTAACACCCAAGAGGAAAGTCATGACATCAGTAGGCAGATTTTAGAAGATTCGGTGATTAAAGAACAGCCAGGTCCTATGGGTGTCCTCGAGGAGGAGATGATATTAGAGGAGAGAGGTGGGAAGGAAATATGAGACACTGAGCCCCGTATAAGGAAGAGGGGGATACAGGCGGAGAGGAAGAAATGTGAGTTGGAATGGGGTTAAACAGGAAAGTCAGGGTGGCCCCCTTTAATTGTGGCCCTCAATGCCTGCCAAGAGAAGCAAACTCTTCAAGTAAATGAGGTCATAGCCATTGGTCAAATCTGTATTCCAATTCAACAAACGCCTACTGTGTACAAAATACTGTCTACTCAGATTAGAACTTGGGGGACCTTGTCCAAATTAAAAACTATGAAATCTGCACAGAAAGAGAGAGAATTCTCTGCAAAAGACATGTGATGTGTTATAGCCAGATCTATAAACTTATACAAATGTAAATGCATCCAGCACTTAGCAGAGTGCCTGGTACATAGTAAGCGCTTAA
The DNA here is from genome assembly GCF_028372415.1 of Notamacropus eugenii. Taxonomy (NCBI): domain Eukaryota; kingdom Metazoa; phylum Chordata; class Mammalia; order Diprotodontia; family Macropodidae; genus Notamacropus; species Notamacropus eugenii. Next base: position 285,105,280 of record NC_092872.1, on the reverse strand, counting down.
AAATGCTTATTAATTTATTGATGTATACATGTATAATATATGCACATACACATTTGTGTGCGCTTGTAATCTTTTAAATGTCTTAGTGTAGTTTTAGGTTAAAAACTTAAAAGACCCACAACACTTTTAGGATACCTTGCATATGTATGTATAATATATGGACTCTATTTAGTCATTTTCATTCACATCCAACTCTTTGCGACCCTTTTTGAGGTTTTCTTGGCAAACATCGTGGAGCAGTCTGCCATTTCTTTCGCCAACTCATTTTACAGATAGGGGAACTGAGGCAAATATGGTTAAATGACTTATCCAAGGTCACAGAGTCAGTGTCTGAGGCTTGATTTGAACTCAGAAAGAGTCTTACTAACTCCAGGATCATCATTCTACCCACTGAGCAACCTAGTTGTGTGTATACATATACACATACACATACACACATATATGCAAATATAATATACACAATACACACATGTATTGCATGAGTATCTACACATTTTATATGTATACTATGATGTGTTTATACATAAATGTAACGTTTCAAATGTCAGAGCAATTTTAGGCTATTATATAAACATGAAACAACAGCAAAACTTTTGGAATACTTTGCATATAAAATTCATCAACACATATACATATGCAATATATCCTGATACATATAAATATATAAATATGCATATACATACATGTATATAGTTTGCATGCATGCATGTTGCATACTCACAATATTGTACACATTGTGTGCATGTGTATATGTATACACATTATGTGTAGGTATAATGTGTGTGAATATATGTGTATATGATATATTTAAGTATACATATATGTATGTGTGTATGTAGATAGGTAGATAGATAGATAGATAGATAGATAGATAGATAGATAGATAGATAGATAGATAGATAGATGATAGATAGATATGACAGGCTCTCAAATGCTAGGAGAAAGAGATGCAGTAAAAGTGTTTTCACTTTGCAGCATCTCTAGGTACCTGCCGGTACTAAACACTTTTGTGCGCTAGTGCGCACACACACACGCACACACACACACACACGCTCTTGTTTTCTTGCCTGCACAGAAGAACCTCCAAGCTATTAATTTGGCAACATTGTTGCAAATCATTTTCAAAATGGCGTCCGAGTTTTTCTGCAGCCAAATGTCATGCGAGGTTCGCTGTCAGAGAGCAGCGCACTAAATGAAACGCACTCCAGAATGCGTGTCTAATAGAGGGACAGTTGTTCATCATCCTCAGCGTCCGGCTTTTGTCACGTTTGGGCAACGTAAAGATGTTTGGTCGGGGCAAGAGTCCAAGAATGAGACAGACGCCCAGAAGGCAGCGCCTAATTAGCTACAGTGTCTACCAAAAAACCATTTCCTCGGATGGACTCGGAGAGCTCATGGGCAACGGGGATCGACTTGTGTCATTAGGAAGTGATTACCCTGAAGTAGAGACACTACGCTTAAATTCAACTTGTTCAGCCATAGCGTGAACGAGGAAGGCAGGAAGAACAGACAAGGACAAGACTAAGAGGGAATGAAGGGACCAAATCTGGGAGTTAGGACCCAAGCCTCATTAAAGAGACTGAACCACTTGGAAGACAGATTTCTCAGGCTAGAAGCAAAGCTATTTATACACTTTGCAAATGATGTCAGCCTCTGGGCTATCAATGACATGAAGACTGTGTTTGTCTGTGAAATTCTATTTAATAGCTAGCATAGATCAAGTCAGAAGGGACTTTAGCCACTATCCACCTTCAGAGAATCTTATATTAGGAAACAAGGCAGAGAGGTACAGTGATTTTCCTACGGTCACACAGCAAGCAATGGCTTATCCTATGAAAGGAGATTCGTTTTAAATATTTTACCTCAAAATGCCGAAGAATAACCCTACACCAGTTTAAATCAACCTGTTATTAATTGTATTTTCAAGTCCTGTACTGGGAATACGAAAATGGAAAAACAACACAGACCCCATCCGCAAGTTCACTCTCTAATAGGGGGAATGAGTCCTGTCCACAAATAATCTTAGTCCCTAAAATATAAATCACAGGACACCAAACAAGCCTGAGAATGTTTTCAAAGCATTCTCAGGGGTCATTTCTGCATCGATCTGAAATTGTGGAGTGTGTTTTCAGCCATCCAGGGCCAATGGTCTCACGGAGAGGAGATAAGAGAATGGGGGCACTGAAATGGGCGGGGGGACCTTCATCAACATTTCCTCCTTTCCTCATTCCAGGGCTTACTGGGAGCTACAGGACCCGAGAAGAGTCTGGAAAGGGAGACTCTCTCCCCATGCGTTCTTACAGCCAGGCTGTAACATTTTACCGACACCAATTCATAAGGTGACCCTGGAGATCCGAAATAAAGCACCCTTTTATATTGGGCTTAAAAAGCCAGAAAGGGTGGGTCGGGGTCCGGGCTGGCCAAATCCATTCCATTGTGTCCTTGGCTTTAGGTGACTGCCCTCCGGTGCTTTCTTTCCGGGCCTGCTAAAGACAAGCAGGGTCGGGATCGACAGAAATCGAGGGGCCATTCTGGAGGCAGGAGACACGCATACCACCCCCCCCCACACCCCAACAGCTGTCCTGGTTTGTAAACTGGCCCTTTCATTTCCCTCCCCCACCCCAGTCTGTAAAGGAGAGGTAAATTAAACAAATTATGAACTTGGCCATGGTGGAAATACTTTGCAAAATTGTAGCACCAGCTTTGTGAAACCTTTAATGTTCCATGTCCCAGAGGTGAAACGCAGGGCTCGGCTCTTGTCTCCTTCAGACGCCCTTCCCACTTCAAAATGTGTCTGGAAACAGCTTTGCAGATGGCCTCGTATGTTTTACAGGAAATATTACTTAAACATTGAAAAGGATCGCGTTTCTCCTGCTAGGAATTACAAATCTGGATTTCATTTTCTCTCTCTCTCCCTCTCTCTCTTTTTCCCCCTAAAAAACCCTGGGAAAAAATGTAACTGTTACATATGACATGAAGGAAACATTCTGCATTGTTTTTAATACCCTCCCTGCAGAATATAATATAGATGCGTGGAGCTTAGCATTGCTGCGTGTGTATGCGAATATGTTCATAAACACACATTTTTAAAATTGGGCACTGGGTATTGATTTTTTTTAAGTGAAAGGGAAAACGCATTAACATTTTAAAAGATGTTTCTTCTCTCTCTATTTTTGTTTTTTCATTTTAGAGTCTACAGCAGAGGAAGAAATATTTGTCACATGGCTTTAATGTCTAGCTGCAACATAAACTACTGCTCCGTATTGACTTCTGGTTATGCATTTTATGTAGATTCGTTAAGACCACAGGGGTCCCTGTCGTCAAGAAAGAGGGTTCACATCGATAAAACACTCAATTACAATGTGAGCTGGGCATGTCAATTCCTTGGATGCTGACTTGTTTTCAAAGGCTATTCCCAGACTCACCAAATGTCCTTTCACAGGAAAACAAACAAACAAAAAATCAGGAAGAGAATATTTCTCATATAAAGTCAGATGCCTTGTTATTTTTAAGATACCCACTTCCCTGGCACTTAGACACTTCCTCTGAAAAGAATCACAGTTTATAGGTGGATGTCCTAAATGAGGATACGTTTCTTAGATCCTGAGAGTTCATCTTTGCTGAGATGGATTTTTTTTTGTGGAGGAAGGGGGAGATGTTCTTGGTGAAAATTAACTAGCCTCTCCTAACTTTTCCCTTCCTGTGAACGAGCTCAGCAGATAGCTTGAGAGAGGCTGGGGAAGTATAGGATTAAATGAAAAATACAACTGATTCTAAGCTGGCATTAACCACAGAAATGTTGTCGGGAAAAAACAAGTGTGTCGTCTGTGTATTATTTATTTATTGTTAGCGCCTTCAAAAAGCTTCTCCTCCTTCCTCCTGCCTGCCCCCCCTAAAAAATATCCTGGTATATTGGATATTTTCATACAACTCTCTCAAAATCATAGTGGGGGGGCACGGAGAGGACACATGGCTGTTTCTGAGACTAGGTCTATTCCCTCTGAGGGTCAGAAGTGCTCTCTAAACTGCTCCTCCAATCAATACCAAGCAGTCCTCCATGCCCAGCTGTAAATATTGTATTGGAGAAAAATGGGTTCAATGTCAGACTTTTTATGAGTCTTACAGTTATTTCATGAAACTTCAAGTCTATGGTCATAACAATAACCTGGAGATCTAAGATGCTGCAGGCTGGCTTGTGCTGCCTTTTTATACTCATGCCTCTGTGTGTGTGTGTGTGTGTGTGTGTGTATGTGTGCGTGTATGTACGTGTGCATGCATTTATTTAGGACAAAGAAACATGCACACATACACACACACATATATATATATACAAATACATGTGTGGTTTACATGTGTACAGCGTATTATAATACATTCACATATAATTAGTTCTCTATGTGCATAATGTATTTATGAACCACACATTTTGTGCACTTATCCACCTATATTGCTATCTATCTATCTATCTACATCTCAAGCTGTAGTCATCTCCATGTATCTTTATAGAAATGTATCTATAGAGATAATATCTACATATCAAGGAAGGGGAGAGGGAAAGGCAAAGGGAGAGACACGGGGAGAGAGACATGGGGTGGGGAGAGAGAGAGAAAGAGGAGAGAAAGGGGAGACAGACAGACAGAAAGACACACACACATACACATGTCCTTCTAGGATAAAGCCTAGTAAGTAAGGCTTCAGTGCCAACAAGTATAATTGTTTTTTGACTAAGTCACCCTCTCAACTCTTTAACACCTTGCTCTGGTTCATCTCCGTGCAGGCCAGTGCAGAGACCTTTCTCTCCCCTCTTGCCTTCCGCCAGTGGGTGACCCAAGGCTCTTACTCTGCCAGATCTCACCCCCTGGGTAAGGAGCCTTCTTCTCTGCATCTCCAGCCACCTGGAACGGCCTTCCTGTGTGGCTCCACCTCATTAACTCTCCATCTCATTTCATACCTCATCTGAAATGTACCTTTTCTCCTTTCCTTCCCCAGGACTGCCATCCTAAATATACCTGTGCCTACTGAGACTTCTGCTGCCTAATTCGACAGCCAGAAGTGGAGGGAAATCACCATGTTGGCCTGTGCTTTCCATCCATTCATTTAACAAACATGCATTAAGCACCTATTCTTCCCAAATCCAATGGTTCTAGCTTCTAGTCCAGGAGAGTAGCATAGACTAGAAGCTTTGGAGAGGTACAGGGTACCCTGATGAGTTTGAGGGGAAAGGTCATTGCAATGGTGAGATTAAGCAAGGCTTCCTGAAGGAGGTGGTGATTGAACTGAAAGAGGCTGGGGGTGGGAGAAGAAGAGGGCAAAACAATGACTTCCATTTCCATAGCATTTGGAGGCTTGTAAAATGCCTTCTTAGTATTCTCTCTTTTCTCTTGTGGCCTGGGTCTGCTCCCTTCCAATTTATGCTCTCTGAAATATGCCCTATGTTCTTAGCATACTTTGAGTTGGAATTTATTCAAAACCACAGCTAATGAGCCCCCACCAATGTTTCTTTTGCCGGACCAAGGAGAGGACATAAAAGTTAAAAATAAAATTTATTTCATAGGACAACCAAGCCAGGGAAATCACTATTTACATGGGGGATGCTCTTCCACAAATTCCAGCACCTCTCACAGGAGAACTTTTTTACGCAACGGAAACACTGAAGAGAAGACAACTCATGGTGCCGCTGACACTGGTGCTCTCAGTTTCCTCACAGAACCATTGGTGCCATAGGCGGGGGTGGTGATGTCATCAAGCTGCCCACTGTACTCTAGACACTGGTGACCTTTAGCTGCCACCCACTCTACCTTACCAGCATCTGCTGCGTCTCTCCACTGAGCAGCTCTCTGCTGATTCTCTACTGACATCCACTGGTGCTCTGCTGAATAGCATGAGTGCCCTCCACACAAGACAGGGACCTCAGCTTTTTTTAACCCATAGTCCCAAGGGTTGTTTCAGCATTTTGCTTTTTTGGTAAGAATCAAAGAATCACACAGACAGCCAGGCATAAAGTAAAAGCGCTTAGGTGAGGTCATGGTCTGACTTTTAGACTTCTATATATCACTTACAGGGACTTTTTCAGTTCTGCCTTTGTTTTCTTGGTACCAGTTCAGGATGTGCACAGAGCATCCTTCAAAGAGTGCATATTGAATTGAATTGGGGAAGTGGCACCAGAGAGGAGGCCCCTTAAAACTTCAGCTGCCATTTTGTCACTACATGTGCTATCTTGGGCAAGTTAATAATCCCGCCCCCTGTACCTCCCTTTCTTCATTTCTAAAATGAGGGACTTGGTCTAGGTGGCCTCTGAGGTAGCTTTCAGCTTTAGATCTTGGAATCTCTGAACTGAGGGAGTTGAACTGATTTAAATTAAATCAAAGGTCATCAAAGTAGTCCTGTTGTCCCTGAATGGTGGTTTTTGATTCTCCTGAGGCTAACAAAGCTGTGAAGCTGAGGGCTTTCAAAGCTCCCCCACCACACAGCATCATCTCCACTCTTCCTTGGGGAATAAGTACACCAAAATGGCTTTGTTTGTATGGTATCCTCTGTGTTAGACGGTAAGGTATATGAGAAGCCTTTTGTCCCTTTGTACCACCAGTGTTTAGCACAGTGCCTGACATATAGCAAGTGCTTAATAAATGCTCATCAATTGCCTGAATGATTGTTGGGTCTGGCACTAATGAGCTGCAGGACCTGATGTAGGTCACTACCTCTGTGGGCTATTTCTTTCCTTCTTCCTTCCTTCCTTCCTTCCTTTCTTCCTCCCTCCCTTTCTTCCTTCCTTCCTTCCTTCCTTCCTTCCTTCCTTCCTTCCTTCCTTCCTTCCTTTCTTTCTTTCTTTCTTTCTTTCTTCCTTTCTTTTCTTCTTCCTTCCTTTCTCTGGTCCTCAGTGTGCTCATCTTTAACAGGCTGATGTTGGCGTAGAGTGTGCCAAGAGCTGCCTTTTCCCAGTTCTAATATTTTATGAGACTATGACTGAATTTAGTTATCAAACAATCTCCATAGCCCATGGACTGTTAGAACTCTATACTTATCAAGGAGGAGGAGATGAGAAGGTTGATATAGTGCCTTCTATGTGCCAGGTATTGTGTTAAGTGTTTTACAAATAGTATCTCATTTGATGCTAATAATAATCCTGGGTGCTATTATTATACTCATTTTACAGAGGAAAAAACTGAGGCAAAGAGAAATCAAGTGAGTTGTTCAAGATGACATAGTTAGGAAGTATCTGAGTCTGAATTTGAATTCGTCTTCCTAACTCCAGGCCTGACACTCTATCCACTATTCCATCTCACTGATTCTAGATGTCAGCTCTGCTTGGGGAGGATTTCCCTAGGATTTCTTCAAGGCATAGTCACTGCCCTTTGTTCTAAAGTTCAGACTGATTTGTGGATTGTAGCTGCTTCAGAATTTTCTAAGAAGCTAATTCAATTCTTCATTAATAACATATGTCTTTGCTATATTGAGATTCATTAATTTATTCATTCATTCAACAAACCTTTATTAAATACCTACTGTGTTCATACACATGTACACATGTGTATGTGTGTGTATGCATGTGTATGTGTGTATGTGTGTGTTTGTAGTACTGTCTGAGTCCTAATGGAGACACAAAGCTTAGAACAGACCTGCCTCTTGTCCTCATGGACCTCACACTACTGCCTAGATATCCTTTTTGTAAAGATGAATATTGGCCTGGATATTAGCTAAGGTTTCCTCCAGGTTTAACACTATCTGACAGTTTGGACTTTTTTAGCCAGTATTTATATAGCACTTTAAGGTTTATGAAGTGTTTTACATAATATTATTTTATTTCCTAATAGGAAGTAACATTTACACAGCATTTGAAAGTATGCAAGTTACTTTATACATTTGCCCCTTACTTAAATGATGTTAGGTGTAATTTCTAATGATATGCATGGTGATTCAAGGGATACAGGTTGGTTCCCAACCCCTGCCACCCCATCCATAGACCTCCACTAGGAAGGGCGATGAATGAGACTAACACACATCTCGTACCGCTTACTGCAGCGACTGGGAAAGTCAATGAACAGGAATCAGAATGGCTGAGCTGTCTGAGTAGCTTCAATAATGGAAATGTGTGTGTGTGTGTATGTGTGTGTGTGCGCGTGCGTGTGTGAGAGAGAGTATGTAAAAGTGTATGTGTGTGAGAGTCTGTGAGAGGGAGAATGTGTGTATATGCATGTGCGTGAGTGTGAGAGAAAGAGAAAGACAGACAGAGAGCAGGAGGGAAATAATTAATAACTAGTGGATAGCAATCACAGACCACCTTTAAAGAATCACATAGTTAAGGCTTTAATTTAAACAAAATCGCTGCCCCTAGCTTCCATCCTGGATACGATGCCACCAACCTCAACAGAAGCTCAAGAAAGAAGGAAGAATAAAGAGTAATATTATCAAAACCTGGATAATTTAATGGTATGGATTAGAGAAATTCAGAAAGGTGAAAGAGACAGAAAGAGAGAGAGAGAGAGAGAGAGAGAGAGAGAGAGAGAGAGAGAGAGAGAGAGAGAGAGAAGGGGGGAGAAGAGAGAGCTCCAAGAGGGAAAAGAAAGAAGAGGGGAAGAGAATGAGGAGGCTTGCCTGTTAGCTATGAAAAATTGAGTTGTTTCCCTAGAAAATTCCAAAGCAGCTGCAGCTGGAGTCCACGGTCAAACATTGAGCATTTGAGACGTCCCTCCAGTTCATGTACAATAATAATAGATTTGGGAAAATGAGCTCAATACATATAAACATGACAAACCCTAATGGTTCTGGATGAGTCATTTCAGTCAGAGTTCAATAACATAGGCTTGAAAAATGGTTGAAATAGAGATTTAAATATTACCCTTGCACGGTTCTCTGAGTCAACTTCCTGGATCTTTTTTTAAGCCCTTTATTTTGGCTCCCATTCTTTCCTCCTTTTCTCTGAACATTTCACTTTTTAAAATTATTTTTTTTGTTACAGAGTCATCCTCTTTTAAATGCTGTTAAATAGGTCGAGAATAGGCTCTACCTAAGTAATCTTTGAGACACAAGTGGAATTTGTTGGACTACAGAGGAAGAGGAGGGTGGAGGAGGAGGGAGATGGGAGGGAGGAGAATGTCCTACTGACAATTTGCATCACACCTGGCTGGAGGTCACATGTTCTCAGTCTGCTTCTTCCATGATCATTAAATTCTCTTTCCCTCTCCTCCCCTAAAAGAAGGTGGAGGAGAAGGAGAGAGAAAAAAAAATGGCAAAGAGCAAATTGGTAATGAATTAAGAGTTAGGGCTCACCCTTCACTTCAGATTTCCCTGCGTTTGTCTGGGTCTCCACCTCGCCATAGGTTCATGAGCTGAATTGTAAATCTCGGGGCTGCTGAGGAAGCAGGAATAAAAATTATGGCACAACCAGAGGCCCAGGGTGGGAGTGGTAGGGGCACTTAAAGCAAGAAGCATGTCTGAAACATAAATAACTGGAATCCCTTTGACTTGCCCCACTGGCATGAACTGTCTGGCCACAGTGGATCATCTACACACAAATTTAGGGTCCATGCCAGGGAATAGTCATGGCCAGAGAACGTTCAGACATTTCAAGCACCAGTCTTCCTCAGGATGGTGAAAATGCCCATTGACTTCGGAAGGGGACTCCAGGTCACAAACAGCAAAGGCAGAATCTGGTACCATTTTGAATGTGCTGAGAGGCAGGAAAGGGCTCCCAACTCCAAATGAGTTAACTCTGACTTGAAATCCTACCTCATTCAATTATTTTATTTTCTCTCTGAGCCTCTGTTTCCTTCTCTATAAAATGAAAGGGTTGGATACAATAGCCCTTGAAATTTCTTCCAAACCTAGATGGATGATCTCATGTCTTTTTCTGAGCCTTACTTCCACAAGATCAAAGATTTTATGTTAGGAACCTCAGAGCCCATGCAGCCAACTCTCTCATTTTATAATGAAGGAAAATGAGACCTGGAGTAATTAAGGTACTTGTCAAAGGTCACACAGGTGATAAATGACTGAGCCAGGATTTGAACCTAGGTTCTCTGACCCCAACTTCAGCTGTCTTTCCTCCATGTGGCCCTGTTTTCACACCTACGCAGGTAATTTCAGGCATTCCTAAGGGCCCCAGTGCTTGAAGCCTAACCAAAAAACCCAGAAAGTTGTAATTCGGGGTAACTTCATGACAACTTCAGGAAGGGAAAAGCTTCCATCTCAGAGTTATAAAGCATCCTTTTGCCATAGATGCTGTCTAAGTTTGAATCCTTTTTCATGGTAGGGGGCTCCATGGAGAAGGTCTGAGCTTCCAGGAATACAAAGTTGAGGATCTCACTAGGCTTAGGACTCATCAGACATCCAACCTGGTGTGTTCCCTGTTAGATAACACATTTTAGGAAAAACACTGATAATCTGGAGAACATCCAGAAATGGGGAACCATATAGAAATCATTTGATTGGATCTAGGAATGTGAAATTTAGAGAAGAGAAAGTTCATGGGGGCACAATGAAAGCTTTCCTGGAAGAGAAACATCCTGGTTTTTCTGTTTGGCCCCAAAAGGCACAAAAGGTAGAAGATGCAAAGAGGCAAATCTCAGTTTGACAAAGCGATGGTTGGTCTACCAATTAAAGTTGTTCCAAGCAGGAATGGGCTACCTTGGGGAGAATGACACTTAGAGAAAATCTGAAGGATTATGCAAATGTTCATTATTGTTAAGTGACTATTATTGGGTTTTACCCACATAGCAGATGCTGGTGAAACCCCCACACACATACCTGGCTTTGGGTCACTTTTCCTGCAGCAGAGAAGGATTCAGGCTCAATCAGCCCCATTTACCCCCTAGTACTTTGGGCCTCATAATCTCTGGAGAATTTGATTCATACCACTAGAATTTTAGAGCAAGAAATACCCTTAAGAACCATCTAGCCCAACTCAATGTGCTCTTACATAAGAGAGAACATTTTTGACAGGAGGGTTGCTTGGAGACAAGGTAGCTGGTGAAAATTAAGGAGTCTAGTTGCACTACGTGACTATTAAGGGGTCTATCTGCACTATGTGACTAGCAGATTCACAGAGAGCTTCTGATAGTGTGTCCCCATGTGGCAAAGCCTAAATAGCTGCTTCTAAGTGAGTCTCAATGATAGGTCCTGTACATGCCTTGGAAAGAGAGATCAGAGCATGTGTAGACATTCTGAACAGTGGTTCTGGCCTGAAGTTAATGGCTAACAAAGACAAGACTAGCGCTTTCCATTTTTGAGACTATCTCCCACGTATAATCGCTCTATCTTGTATATACTATGTTTTTTGCATGCTGTCTTTGCTATTAGAATGTGTGCTCCTTGAAAGCTCGAACTGTTTTTTGCCCTTCTTTGTATTATTGAAAGTCAGGCTACCTTAGACCAACTTGTCCATCAGTGTTAGGGGAAATCATCTCTTAGTCTGGAGCTCTGCATTGCCTGATATGCCTCATGTGGTAAGTCATAATACCGCTACCTGTTTGGACCTGGAAATTGTCATGTACTGGATACCTTGGGGAGGAACTGAGATGAAATGGCCCATTCCTTTTTTGCTGACATGAACCTATCTGAATTATCTTTATCTCATTACTAAAGTTATCAATAAAGGCTGGCTTCATCTTGAAGCCATTGCTGATCCCCAGGGAGCAGTCCATCAAGGTGTTGTTACCTTGACATACTTTTAAGAAATTCTTTTAATTCTCTTTGTCTTGGGTTTTGCCTCCTTGCTTGGGGCAAAAGTTCAAACAAAGGATTTTCCTTTGAATGCTATTCCCAGTGATTAGTACAGTGCTGGGTACTTAATAAACTCTTATTGACTGAAGGAAAAATGATAACGGGCCCATAAGCCCTTGTGACCTGGGCCTCCTTGATCTCACTGTTGACCAACGTTGAGCTAACCCACTGGGAAAGGAAGTGGGAGGGTGTGCCATCATTCCCACTGAAGGAGAAGCTGGGGCACAGAGAAGATGTGTATCCTGCTGCAGAATTAGCAAGAAACTGGAATTATCTCAAGGTAAAGAAGTTCTCTGCTTCTTTTGTGTTCCTAAGGACTGGTCAGAGGAACAACTTGGGGTATAGTAGCTAGAGAGCCAACCTTGGAGAGAGGAAGGTCTGGATTTAAAGCCTGCATCTGGCACAGTGTGATGAAGTGGCCTTGGACAAATTTTAACCTCTGTGTCACCTGGTAACTCCCTGAGTAGTTGTGGAGGTGTTGTTCAGAAGAGGGTTCCTACACTGAGAGCCTCACAGCCAGTTGGTGGGCCAAGTAGGAATCGTATAGCTAAGGATGACTCATTAGATAGAGCTATTGCTGGTGTGTCAAGCCTCTTCTAACATACTTAAACTTGGTTTTCTCAGGAAGGGTTAAAGACCCTAACCTGAGATTCTCCAGGCTAGAACGTTCCTCAGGGTCTTTCTTCCCCAGCTATATCTGAATAACAATGCTTTCTACAAGCATTTCTTTTGGTGGTCAATGAAAGGCTGCTTGGCAACCTCCCCAAAGGGGTGAGCCTGAAGCAGCTCAACACACCTTTGAACAACTTTTACTCTTCATCACATTCCTCCCTCCTTTCCTCTAGTTAAAGGACTCATTCACTTAATTAACCCATAGATGGTGCTGAGGGAAAAGATGTTGGTTAGGACATCCACAAGTTCCAAATTAGACAAGTCTGTTCTAATAACATTCGACTCTCTCATTCCTTGACTGGCTTTTAACCTCTCCAGCTTTCTTCAAAGTAGAGCCAAGGCAGAGTCATCAGGATCCCCCACAATTCATTTTGTGTTACACTGCATAAACTTATATTTGTTTCTCATATATATTATCCCTAATTAGAATGAAAAACCTTCTGAGAGTCTATTCCATATCTATTTTTATTCCCATCACCTAGTGAAGTTCTTAACAAATAGGCAATGGCTAAAATGGGGTTGAATTGAATTAATTCAATTAATTCAATGTAATTCAAATTAAGAGGTTTCTGATTCGTTCTGCTCAAAGAAGAAGAAGCTCTAGGTGGAGGTGACACAGACTCCTTTGGGTTTGATTTCATGAAGATTCTCCCAAAGTGGAATGAATTAAGTCAAGTCTCCATCCTCGGAGGTGCAAGTAGAAGCTGGTGAATCACTTGCTCCTATGTTACAGGTGGCTTCCATTAGAAAGAAATGCTCATGAAGGTCCCTTCTGACTCTTAGATTCTGTGGAATGGAATGCAACTGGTGCCTTTATAAGTCACCTAATGAGTAGAGGTATTCTATTGGGCTTTATGACATTGGCCTTCAGAAGGGACTGGAAAGACATGTCTGGGAACTCAGAAGGATGTTGCCAATAGATCTTTCTTAAGTGTTAATTTCCCAGGTTGCCTAGACTTTGGGTTACATATACCGAAACTGGAGACAGAAATTAATCTGGAGTAGAAACCAACTAAGTGCTTAAGGGCATTGCTGGTGTGAGCTCATGGTCTACACTGGAGCTGCAATTTCTCTAATGTAGAAAAAAAAAGAGCAGACTCAACAATGAGGAACTGTCTCCTGCCAGATCCACACAAGGGCAAATTCCCAATCATATGTCAGGCTAGAAGGTCTATGCAGTTTGGCTTGAAATATCCCACACAGCATGAATTTTCAAGAGTAGTTTCCCCACTTATGTTGCATTAGCAATATCCTAAGTTGCTGAAAATGAACTCAGCTTGTTTGACAAGTGTGCCCCCACCCAATTCCCACTTACCAGGCAGGCAGCAACAGCAAAATCTCTTGGCAACTCTTTAGAGGAGAAAGTTTTTGAGGCATAATCTCATTTATTGAAAGGGGGAAAAAAAGAAAAAATGCAAACACCATTGTTCCTAATAGAGTGATTTTCTTTAAAAACAAATAATCCACTTATGCTTCATCATTTTTACATCCCTCCCCAACTCCTAAAATTCCTTTGAATGGGAAAATGCTAATCTAGCTCATTAATAATAATAGAATGCAATTTCAGAATACGCTCTAATAATGATCATGAGCTCCTTTGTGGATTTTGTCACTAACATTAATGCAAGATGAGGAGAATAAGACCTCCCCATTGCTTTTCTTTTTCTTCTTTCTTTCCTTCTTTTTCCTTCTTTCTTTTCTTTTCATTCTTTTTCTCCTTTCCCTCATTTGTCCCTCATTTCCTTTCTCTCTCTTTTCTTCCTTCCTTCCTTCCTCTTTCTTTCCTTTCCTTCTTTTCTTCCCTTCCTCTTTTCCTCCCTCCTTTCGTCCTTCCTTCTTTCTGAAGAAAGAAACCATTTTGACATTACTTTCATCTGGTAAAGGGGTGGAAATAAGCTCTCTCTGGCACCATTGCACCAGAGGGTTCTCCAGGATTCCTTGGCAAAGTCGCCTAGCCTGGCATAGTTTTCTTGGAACCCCAGGCACCCACTCTTGTGCACCCCCCCCCCAACATATTTAGTTCAAGGGAGAAGAGGAAAGGTGGAAGAGACAGTGGCCACATCTCACAGAGAGATCTGCTTCCCAGCACTCAAAGTGACCCTCCTTCCCCTCAGTGCATCCTAACAAGGTGAGGGTGCCTTGGAGCTAAGAGCTTTGCAGTAGACAGTGTTTGTTCCTAGGAAGCAAGCCTAGGAGGAAGGGTTCCTATAGAAGAATGCAGCCCTTGGCCTGGACAGCTCCCTCCCTCCCCCTGCCAGCCTCCCTCCCTCTGACAGCCTGCTCACAGTTATCTATTTGGCACAGGGCTGGCCCTACCTCTCACTTGGGACTTGGGACAGAGCTTCCTTGCCTAGGCAAATGAAGCATTCCCCACCCCCCCATCTCTTTCTCATCCTTCTGATTTTCCTTTCCCTCTACCCTACACCCCTCCTTCCCCTCCTCATTCTCTTCTTCCTCTCTTGTGCTCCTCCACCTCTCCCTTCCTCTTCCTCCTCCTCCTCCTCCTCCTCCCCCTCCCTCTCCCTCTCTCCCGCTGCTCTTCCCCTCCCCCCCCCACCTCCTCCCACTCCAGCACAGCCCTCCTAGCTAAGCTATGCTAATCAGGTGGGGGACCTGAGCTGAGCACACTAAAGTCATTCAGCCAATTAGGCCCTGAATTGTTTGCATCCAACAGCATTTTGTATTTCTGCAAATGTGTGAAATGCAAAATGTGCCCTCCAGCAAAAAACGACAGCGGCCATGTCCTGGCTGAGTGTCAACAGCCGGATCCTGGGAGTAGAGGAGAGAGCAGAGGAGAAAGCAGAGCTGGGCCGCCGGCTGAGCCTGGTGCCTGCATATGGTGGGGGGGAGGGGTGGGGGACAAGTGGAGAGGGGGCAAAGGGAGGGGGGCTCCTTTATGTGTGCCTGAGTGTGTGTGCGTGCCCAAAGAGAGCGGGCGAGCAGGGGCCCGGGGTCTTGGTGGCAGATGGGCAGGGGTATCCGGGATTGGCTAATCCCAAATCTGCATTCTCTTCTCCACGTAGCAACTGGGGAAAGATGGAGCCAGCTGTCAAATGGAAGGCTTTCATGGTCCCCTGCACACAACAGCTGCACAGGCCCTGCCTGCTTGGTTCTAAATTATTAAACATCTTTTTAGTTTGTTCCAGCTGCAGGCATCAGTGTGTTTATGCAGCCTTTGTGCATTTTACATAGGGTTCCTTCTCCCCTCCTCTCATCAAAATGCTGTTTGTAAAAGTCATTATCCCATCTGTGCCCCACTTTGGCCAAACAGCCGAAGACAAATCCGCCCGCTCGTCTCCTTCCAGGACAATTTGGGAGTTGAGGATGATGGCAGTGACTGGAGGCTGGAGGGGCTGCTGCGTTGTTCCCTCTGCCACCTGTAAGAAAGAGCTGGCGGCAGGCGGGTAGCTTCCTTCTGTGGAGGAAGGGACAGAGCTGGGCAGGCGGCCCATTGGAAGGGGGCTTCACTTGTCTGGTCACCCTCATCAACACCCTTCCCCAAGGGAGAGCTGCCTTAGAAAGAGAAGAGGGAGACCACAGAGCCAGGCCAGCTCCCTGAGACATTCCACTAAGGAGGAGACAAAGCACAACTGCCCTCTCTCTCCCTGTAGTGACTACTGGAACCATCGTACATGGACGGCAGTATCCCTAACAGTCTGAACAGTAATGACGTGATCATTTTCCATAGGTATGAAACTGGACAGACAGGACATGAACAGCCTCTGGTACATGGGCTAGTTTGGGAAGGAAAGTCCAGGCCTGTAGTGTCCAGGATTGGCAAATAATGAATCTGCAGCTGGCAGGACAGCCATGACTGGATGGCATTCATTGACACCCACGACAACTACAGCAATGGAAGGTCTTTGACAACTGACCCAGAGTCTCAGTACAGACTGATTCTGGCCCAGCAGCAGCAGCTGGTTTGCTTACAAACTGAGGAGACAGCAAAGGCCTCTTGACCTGCACATGACCAGAGACCCTTCTTTTCCTCAATTCTTTTGTGTCTGTTTCCATCAACCTTCTAGTAGGATTTTATTTGGATTGTAAAAGGAAGCAGCCTTGGCCTGTGTTTGGGAATCATTGGCAAGAGAGTCTTCCAGGCTGACAAAACACAAAGAATCTTCTCTTCCCCAGGTATTCCTTCATTCCCTCACCCGCGTTGTGCTTCCCCAATGACCACGATCATCTTTAGGTTGCTGCCCCTCTTTAAGAAGTCCACCATAACTAGGATTCCATGGGCTTAAAAAATACAACTCTTTTTTATTGGTAAGCTGAGCTTCCAAAGAGTTTCCTAATGCTGTCTGAATATTTTATATCCCAGAGAGCCTTATAAATATCCTATGGTCCTTCCAAATCTGCCAGATCAATGTTACAATTAGAAAAGGACTCATTCGGAAATGTTCAATCTTGGGTCAGCAGAGAAACCAGACCCCCTCTTCCCACCCACCCCCATGGCCTGTGCCTCCTTCACTAAAACTAGGGTAGGTGGGTGTCTCTGGCAGCTCCTGGCATTACTCCCCAAAATACCCTCTCCACATTTTGGAAATATTTCCTAAATAGGCCCCTAGCAAGCAAGTAGCATGGCCAGAGGCAAGGATGCCCGTCTCATGGTACATGTTGGGTCTTTGGACAATGGAGTTCATACAGCATTCAACACCTTGGACCCAGAGAAGGAAGAAGCCTCCTCCATGAGAGGCTTGTATTAGGAATAAAGTTAAGGTCATGTTTAGAGGAGGGCCCTAGCTTGTTGGTGGAAACTGTAAGAAATGTGTTCAGGGTGAGGATTGTGGAATAGCTCCTAAAAGAACTCCCCACCTTTCCCTAATCTTTCAGCTTCAGAGGTGCAGGGGTGGGAGAGCAGCCCACCCTGGATTAGATTACAAGGGCTCCTCCAAGGAGTCCCTACAGGAAAGGAGCCATTTTCCTGCCATGGGGAAGTCATTTGGCAGCAATGGGTTTCTTTGCAATATAGCCCTTTTTTCTTCTTTCTTAGTCAAAAACAAATCTATAAAAATAGCCACAGCCAGGGCCTTGGCCTCAGCCTCAGCCTCTGCAGCAAGGAGCCCATGAACACGGCGAGCTGTTGCCCCCACTATTCCCATGGGGGATGCCTCCGCTTCTGAGCAGGTAAATGTGGCTAGAAGCATCTTGATGGAGAGCCATGACAGTAGCCACATCTGATTGTGGAGCTTGATTATGATGACAGATTTAGAAGGGACACCAGTCATCTAGTCCAGTTTCTCCATTTCACAGAAAAAGAAGCTGAGTCCAGAAGGGCTAAATGATCTACCCACAGACACATGACCAGCAAATGGTAGAGGCAGGAACTCCCATCCCCTGCTTCCCATCCTAGCCCTCTTTCCACTGTTCACAAAATCAGAGGACCCCAGGGTTTCCGTGGAGGAACATCTCATGTCTGCCACCGAGGGCTGCTTCCTCTGTTCCCAGGGTACATGTATAGCACGACGGATGCTTGGGAGAGATTTAAGTGCTCCAGTGGCTGCAGCACTTTTGTGCCCCCCACTTCAATCCCACCTGCCTCCTGTCAGCCACCATGAGGAGGCCCGGCTCCCCAGCAGCATCGACAAATGATTCTTTTGTTTGACATTCTTTTTAATTAGCCTCCTTTTTTAATGACCTAAGTTAATAAGTGCCAAAAGGTGCAGAGCACAGCATGGCTTCATTTTTGAAAAGGGAGCATTTGCCTTTCATCTCCCAGGCAAAGTGGTTGCCCTTTTTAAATCCCAGCAGCAAGCTGGAGACATTCTCCAGGGCTGGCTTTGCTTGTACACAGTAGGTAGGCATAAACTGATGTACTCCTCCTCCTGCCAGGCCTGGCCTCTACCAGGTTCCAGGGCAGAATGGATTTCTTGCAAGTAGATCTCAGGACTCACTTGTGGATATGGCAGACCTCTCTAATTTTCAGGAACACTCTTGGCCCAGGTTGGCCCAATGCCTCTCAGGGTTCTTTGAAGTTCTTCTTGCAGCCTTGAGTGTGCATCTTCTTGGCATCATAGCCAAAGTTGCCTGAAGTGAAAACCCACAAGGCAGTGGGGGCCATAAACTTTTTATTGCAAAGAATGCCATTATTCATACATAGCTAGACCATGAGCACAGGGTAAATGATTGTCCAAATGTGTCCATTAGCACACCCACTAAACTTCTGACAATATGGGCTGGAGTTTGGGGGGACTCCCGGTTTGGCTTTGTGTTTTTAGGTCTAGACTCTCTCTCTTTCCTTTAGATCACTTTTTGTCATATCTTGCCTTTCATTTATCCATCAGGTGACAGTGGACAAAAAAAGCTGGTGTCCGAAAGTCCATGGAGCCCTTGCCAGCCTTTCCCATCACCAGGGAGATGGTTTTTCTTTTGGTGATGGTATCATAACCACACATCTGAGGAAACATTAAAAATGGTCTAATCTGAATATTCATGACTTCCATTTGCTCCTCTTACAAAGACTGAAAAGGGGTCCAGAGACCTTCAGCTTCCCCCAGCTACTCCAAGAGGAAAAGTGCAGCCCCTTTCTGACAACAGAATACAGACCTGCCTGGATCCTTGGTCAAGACATGGATATTGGAGAGGCTACAATGGGGTGTCCTTCACATCAGAGGTCCTCACTCTGTGAGTCCTGGACCACTGCTCAGAATCGGGAATTTGGGTTTTTCCATGTATATCATAATTGGAGGAAGTGCTAGATTTCAGTAGAAGCTATGGGAAATAAAAATCTCTTTTCCCCCATTTCAAGTCTGTTCATAGAGCCCCAACCCCAGGCTAATAACTCCTGCTCTGGATAATGCTGGTTCTCATGGATGATATGATAACCATAGTAGTAGTGTTAGCATTTGATGTGACTTGAAAAGCCACAGTCCATATACACACATATCTACATGCGTACACACACACACACACACACACACACACACACCACACAGAGGACAGCATTAGCATCCTCTCCATCATCTCATATTTGTATGGAACATTAATTTGAGCAGAGGACGATCAAACCCTAAACAGCACATTCTGTAGGATGGTACCCATCATGTCTGGGGTGTTGGTTTTCTTTTTTTAATTCACAGTGATCAATTTCTGAGATTAAGCTTGGGGTTGATGCAAGAGGAGAAGGCAGCAAGTCACAGAACCATCATAGAAAGCAACTGTGTGGTGTTTTAAGGTATGCCAGGTACTTTACCCATGATCACGTATGGTTGTCACTATCATTTTATAAGGTAGGTGCAATTATTTTCCCACATTATAGATAAGAAAACCAAGGCTGATAAATATTCAGGAGTGTGCAACCAAGTAAGAACCTGAGGTGGGCATTGAGTCTTCCTGACTCCAGGTGGGTGCTCTAACCACTGTGCCAAGAATGGAAAACTAGATCATGAAGGGGCATCGGGACATCTGGTCCCGCATCCTCATGGTACAGATAACTCAGGTCCTGAGGAGGCAGTGAGCTACTCACTGCTTTACTGGCTGCCCCAGGACTCCTCTCTATATCATGCCACCCTTCCTGTGGTGGATAGTAACAGTAAGACATCCCAAGGCACCAACGTCTGTCTCCATAGCCTCTCAGGGGAAATAACAGGTAACTTCTTGGCTGTAGAGCTAAGCTATCCTTGGAAACTAGGTAGAAGCCACATACTCCTAGCTGCTTATAAATGAAGAGAATGAATAAAAGGCTACTGAAAAGGAAAGCTAGCGAGCTAACCCAAGACCCCTGGCACCCTTGCTCTGACTACCACCAGTCCACCAATGCATACACAGCAACTTCCTGTTTTCTAACATTGCCAAAAGCACATAGAGGCCATGCCTGGCTACATTACTCAAGTGTTCACTTTGGAAAACAGGGATCCTCTGCTCCCAGGGGCTCATGGGAAACTTCTCAGTTACAGAGGCAGAAAGAGTTGTGGCCTCTAAAAATGACCTCAGCACTCCACTCCACCTCTGCCAGGGAAAAATCCCCCTTCTTTCATCCCAACCTTTAAGCCAGGATGAAGACATAAGCACTCTCCATTCAATTCTATTGTTTTTAAGGCTAACTCTACATGAAATAACAGAGGAGCATGCTGGTTGGCAGTCCAAGTCTAGCATTTATAAATTTATTAAAGAGGGATTTTTGAGCATAAAAATCCAAATTAGTTTGTCACTTGAGTATGCTTTTTGCAAGTCATTTCCATAAAAAACAATATCCCCAACTTTACTGGAACCAAATCATTAAGGAAGAAAGTATATTGCAATAATAAAATTATCAACAGAGTTCTGACAAGCAGTCATGTGCTTGTAAATGAAATTTACCCCAGTGCCACTCAAAGCATCGTAATTAAGTGGTTCAGGACGCATTTTACCAGATGGCTCCTACTTAGTATCTGGTTGCTTTAGAGAAAAAGGTGATTGGAATGAGCATCAACTCGTTACTGAAACGCCAAACAGCCTAAGAAAGTCTTTTCAATATACTGGCCTTCAGGAGAAATAATTTTTAAACCACTGAATTGCTAAACACAGCCAAAATTTGGATGTGGATTTTTATATATAAACCAACAAAACAGAAACAGATAATGAGTGGGGGGCCCAGGTACCAGAGTTTTAGATCCAAAGCCCAGGGAGTGAGCTCCTAAAAGTCCATTTTAAGTTGTATGGCTAAGAAACCTTGTGGCTGACTACAGAGCATGAGTTAGAGTGAGGGCACAGAGGCTCTGTCAGAAGGTAGAAATGAAATGTCACCAGTACCAATCCACTCATGAAACAGATGAGGAGCAGAGTTCCTCAGGGAAATGAGTTCAGTGACCTAGCTCAGGTCACATAGGCAGCCCACGAAGGAGTGGGATTTGAACCCAGGTCTTGAGAACTCAGAATTGAGATTTTTTTATTCTAGTTGCTGAATCTGATCAGTGTCACATGGTCAACTCTGCATCTCCTGACTTGGTTCAACTTTAAAAGGACAGCTAAATATTGATTGCCTGGAAATCCTTTCCTTTATCCCTCTTTCAGTCTCTATTTCTTTAGCCCATTCAGGCCAGTCTTGAAGAGAGCCTGAGAAGGCTGCTACCCCTGTGATGGAGAGTCAGAAGATGCTGCAGGATCTGAAAACACCTTAGAGGTGACTTGTCCAACTCCTCCATTGACTAATGAGGAAACTGAAGTCCAGAAAAAGGAATGAGCTTCCCAAGATTTTCAGTGGGACAGTCACTGGCCATAAGCATGGAGCTATTTGCATTCAAATATCTCTGATAAATAGAGAAAATGAAACTAAATCCCCTTTGATTTCCTAAGAGGAGCTTGTCCAGCGATGACAAACCCTGGCATTTCTGATTGTTCAGAGATATGCACTCATGTCTAGGTATGTGGCAAACATCTCTCAGAACTCCTCATGAAGGCTTTTGAAACTTTATTGGACTTCCTAGCATTCCATCCCTCAGAAATGAGGAGGAGACTTCTGTGTTTACCTCCTAATAAGTTTGGGATGATGACAAACCGTCTCTCCATTGAAATAATCCAAGCTATCTATTTGTTACAACCATAAGAAGGCTGAGTCAACTACGTGAGAAAAAGATACTAAAATCCTAATGATTGTGAGACCAATTTCATGGCTACACAGAATCAAGGGATTTTAGATTGGAAAGGGATTTCAGCAGCATCTAGGTCAACTCAAACCTTAAATGGAATCCTTGGTCTCACATCCCTGAGAAGGGGTCATCAACCTCTGCTTGGGATCCCCCCAGGAAGCAGGTAGGAAGGCAGAGTCGTACCACCTACCCACCAAGATGGCTCATTATGACTTGCAGGGAGCTCTCTTTATTTAGGATATTTTTCTTACTTTAAACCTAAGTTTACCACTTTCTAAATTTTCCCCATTGCTCCTGGTTCTACCTTTTGGGTGCAAACAGAACAAGTCAATCGCTCTTCTAGGGGTAGCTATTCAAATATTCAAAGACACTTACTATGTGACTGCCAGCAAGCTCCCACCTCTCCTGTACAATGCATATTCCTATTATCAAGATCAAACGGGTTCAAATGCCTTGACCTCAAGGCTGTTCCCCATCCTGGTTGCCATCCCCCAAATTATCAAAACTATTCCTAGAAGTGATAACCCATAACATCTGAGAAATCATGATTTTGTAGCCTCTTCTTAGAACCGTCACCCATTCACATTGACCCAACAATGGGCTCTTCCTCCAAATGTAGCATATACTATGAGCCTCATGCTCCTGTCTCAGCCCCTTGTGGCTAGAGTATTCCTTGAGTTTTCCTGAGGTCCTGAGGATGCCCATAGGGGTTCTCCACCCATTCTCCTCTGCCCTTGTTTCATGATAGACTGCCATCAAATTTGTGACCCCATGTCTTTTTGATGTGGTCTTTTCCATTAGTTCTCCCAGGTAACTTTGAGATGTCTTGTTTTTTGCTTCCTCATATAAGAATTCCATTACCTTCCTTCTACTCTATATGTACCTTTGGTTTTTCCAATTTGGATTTTATATGTTACAGCATCTGTAGGGCCTCATTAGAATGTGGTGTCACTGAAGGCAAGGGACTGTCTTTTGTCTTTTCTCTGTATCCCTAGGGTTTAGCACAGTGCCTGGTATATAATAATACTTAATAAATAATAACACTCAATAAATGTTTGTTGATTGACTGACTGGTTAACTGCTTTGTCAATTCAACAGAAAACAAATGATGGAAGGTCACCCAAATCCATTAATTCAGCTGACCTGAGAATAGGTCAACAATCTGAACATGCTCACTTTCTAAATTCCAAGCTGTTGCCTTTGATCACCCCAAGATATTGGTGATGTTGATGATAGCAGGGTCAAGATGCTATCAGCCCCAGCAGGTCTCCAAACAGGCTGGTGGTCGCTTTCTGGAGATGTTGTGAGGGAACTCTCATTCTGCCACAGGTTGGACCAGACATCTCTAAGAGTCTGCAGTTCATTGCTTCTGTAAACATTCTTGAGTTTGCAAACCTGTAAGGTTTTCCAGGTAGCAATGTTTTCTAAGCCATTGGAAATGCAAAGTTGGAACTTAGGAGAGAATGGGGAACTAGTGATAGATCACCAGCTTTTGGCAGGGAGGCATACTCCTAGAGACAGCAGGTACAGTTGGAGGCCAGGGATGAGATCACTACAGCAAAGAGTATAAAGCAAAGGAGAAGAGATCCTAGGATAAAACCTTGAGGAACACCTACATTTACAGAGTGAAGAAAATAGAGAAAGACTTGCCTGAAAGGAAGGAGAGATGGACATTCAATGGAACAGGAGCCCTTAGAGGAGAGAGTTTTCACAAGTCTTCAGGTGGGCCATCGATTGAAAGCTGGTCTTGGGTAGGAAGGAGTGAGATCCATTCACCAGAAGGTTCCTCTCCTGAACAATTGCACAGTTATGGCACCTCAGCAGCATTCTAGGTTTTGTTTCCTCCAACCTCAGAAGATGCGATGAGCCTTGCTCTTTCCCCAAACAAGGGTTTGTTTGTGCCTTGATCCTAGCCCTCTGCCAGTTCAACCACCCCTCCACTCTACTCCAGTCTCTGAATTCCCAGTGTTTGCTTATACAAGGACTCCTTTCCTGCTGCCTTCCCCCAGAAAGATACCTTTCCTTGAGCCTAGCATCCTAACTCGATCTTATCCTTTGTATCTTCTCCCTTCTACAGCCAAACTCATAGAAACACCTTTCTAGAGCCCTAGCCTCCATCTGTTCCCTTCCTGCCCAATCAACTTCTAATAAACAAGCTGGCTCCTGTCATCACTACTGAAATTCAACGGTCTTCAGTAAGGTCACCAAGGATGCCTTCTCCATTAATCAAAGTCTTTTCTTAGACCTATTCTTCTCCATCTTGGCAGTGGCTGACAACATAGGTTCCATTTTATCTCTGAGTTTTCCTGACTACAGTCTCCCGTTTCTCCCCTACCTTTCTTACTCATCCCTTTCCATTTGCTTCACATATCAGACTTCTGTCCTCTAAATACAGTTGGACCTGCCCACCCCATGCTTTTTTGTTGGTTCTCTCTTCTTCTCTCTCTCTACAGTCTCTTAGAAGCAGCTCAGTGGTCCACTAGGCCTGAATTCAGGAAGAGGTAAGTTCAAATCTGGCCTCAGACATTTGGGTGACCCCGACAAGTCACTCAATCTCTGTTTGCCTCAGTTTCCTCATCTATAAAACTGGGAATAAAAGGAGAACCACTTGCCATGATTGTTGTGAAGAACAAATGAGATAATATTTGTAAAGAACTTAGTACAATGCTTTGGCATACAGTAGGTGCTTAATAAATGCTTGTTTAATTTCTTGGTAATCTCATCAGCTTCCATGGATCCAGCTACCATTTCTATGAAGCTAATCTGTATCTACCCATCCAGCCCTCATTACTTTTCCAGGTCCAGTCTGGTATCATTGCTGAATGCTTAACATCTCCATTAGAATATCCCATAGGCTTTTCAAACTCAACATGCCCAAGATGGAATCAAAACCTGAACCCTTAAACCTACCCATCCTTGTAACACTCCTATTTCTGCCAAAGGCAGGTTTGTAACCTAGGCTTTTTCTCCTCTATTCATGAAGTCTTTTCTCCTCTCTATCTAGGTGTGGCCAGCCCTTGTGAATTCTCCCTGAGTAACACCTGTGGCCTCCTTTCCACTCACCGGGTGATCCAAGTTCTGGCCTCCTCACTTCTCTCCAGTTCATTGTTCTCCTTGCCTCCAGACTCTCCCTTTTCCAATCCAACTTCCACACATCTGTCAACATCAATATTCCTAAACAAAGGTAGGACCTCATTCTCCTGCTTGTGAAGCTCCAGCACTTTCCCATCACCTTTAGGATAAAAGACAAAATCCTCTGGATGGCATTTAAAGGCCTTTGCAGTTGGGCTCCAGATACCTCTTCAGATTGATTGCCCTGCTTGTCCCAGACCTTAAAATGGCCCCAAGGCTTGTGGACACCCTCCTTATCACTCCCCTTATGCACACACTAGGTTCCAGCCAAACAGGCCTGTGCTTTGACCTCTGGGCATGAGATTGCATCTCTGGATTCCATACCTCTGCACAGGTGAGGGGAACAAAGACCTGAGATGCTTCCTGTACCTCATCAAAAGCCTGGTTCCTTTGAAGCAGAAATCAGGCACTAGCTCCTTCATGGCTCCCACCTGGATGCCAACACCATCGCCCAATCACTAAGTCCTTTCTTGTCATTATTATTGTCATAAGTGTTGTTTTTTCAGTTGTGTTCAACTCTTTGTGACCTCATTTGGGGTTTTCTTGGCAGAGATGCTGGAGCAATTTGCCATTTCCTTCTCCAGCTTATTTTACAGATGAGGAAACTGGGGCAAACAGGGTTACTTGCCGAGGATCAAATACCCAATAAATGTCTGAGGCTGAATTTGAACCCAAGAAAAGGAATCTTCCTGACTCCAGGCCCAGCACTCTCTACTGTGCCACTTAGCTGCCCCTTGAGACCAGGGATATCTCAGTATTTAGGGCACTTACTACAGCATCTGCTATAATAGTATGTACTTAATAAATGCTCACTGATGGATTGAAATGGAGGTGAAAAGCTTCTGGGGCACCTACTCCACAGGTTTAATTGAAATAATGGCTATAAAACACTTTGCAGAGATTCAAACAGGGCCTTCCAGTCCAACCCTTTCATTTGACAAAAAAGGAAAGCAATCTCCAAAGAAAGAAATGATTCCATCCCACCTCCCACCCCCTCACCCCCCAACCCCAACCAGGTCACACAGACCTTCAGTGATGGAATTTAGCCTCTGAAACTTGGGCTCTATTTTGCCTTGGGGGTGAGGGACACCCACCAGTCCAACCCCTTCATTTTCTAGATGAGAAAACTGAGTATCAGAGAGATAAATGATTTACCTAGTTACTTCATCTAGAAGTGGCAGAACCAAGATTCCAACTCGTATCCTCCAACTTCCAATAGTGTCTTCCCAGAAGACACTTAGCCTCTCTTTCTAAAATTAATGTTTATGCTGTATGTTGAAGAAACCAAGGAGATGACCTTTACTTATTTAGGTGACGTCAGAACTATTTTAGGTCATGTTTTCTTTTTAACATTAAAAATTTCCTAAAATATTTATTGTGCATAGAAGAAATTAATGTATTTCTATCTAGTTTCCAGCTGTACTTTTAGTATTCTTAAGGTAAAAGACATAATATATCTTTGGGTAAATTCCCTTTGAGGCTTAAGTCTTTGGGAAAGGGGGATCAGCTATATCTGAGAGATATTTTCCCATAAAATCCAAAGTTTTTCAATACTATCATCTATTTTTTCACTTAAAAAGGAAGTCCCAAGTTGGTAAGTCTGAATTAACAAACTCTCTTCACATACTTGTCTCTCTATTTTCTAGTTTGAACTTAATCATTGCAAAGACAAAACTTGTATTACCTTCTCTTGTATGAAGAACAGGATTCTGTTGAGCAACTGGCCAGGCTTCCAGCCCTCATTTAATTCAGTTTTCAAAAATTAATCAGACATAAGTGTCATAAATAAACAGAAATATTTCAGAATAAAAATGAAGAGGGAAGAGGATTGTGAAATAAGTTGAACTTCATTGTATAAAATTTATATTGATAATAACAATGATGATGGTGATGGTGCGATAATGATGACAGAAGTGATGGTGATGGTGATGGTGGTGATGGTGATGGTGTCAGTCTGGTATTTTTATTGCTTTAAGGTTTGCAGAGCACTTTAAATGTTATCTCACTTGATCCTCACAACAATGTTCACTCAATGGGCATTACCTCCCTCTAAATGAGTACCTGAAGAAGCCAACATCCTCCACTGCATCCTGGGCCATTTCCAGTCATCCTGATGAATATCTGGTCACTGGATCCAGATGGCTCAGGAGGACAAAGTGAAGCTGGTGACCTTGCACAGTCCTCTCTCACTCAAAGCAAAGTCCAGTGCAAGTCGTTATCATTTCTCTGATGTCATGGTCTTTTTCGAAGATGAAGGACAAACACAACAACAACAACAAGGAGGTAGGTGCTATTGATCTCCATTTTATAGATGACGAAACTGAGTCAGAGAGAAATTAAGTGATTTGCCCAGGGTCTCATAGATAATCAGCATTTGAGTCAGCATTAGAACACAGGTCTTCCTGGCAGACTGGAGAATTAACAATGGAGAAGAATTTTTTAAATGACCTCTTGAATGATGTGGCACTTATGGGCTAGTCCTGGAAGGAGCTAAGTGTCACAAGAAGCAGGGGAAGGGGAGGGAGTCTTTAATAACTTCACTGAGCGTTGATAAGACTTTGGATTTTTCTTTGCTCAGATAAGAGCCACAATAGAGATATTGTAGGATCCTTGTGCGAAGTCTGTTTTGGTCTTTCACAAGGCAACATCCTGGAATCCGGCCTGGTATCCAAATTCATAAATGTGTGTAAGGTATTTACTATGTTTTCAGCCCTGGGCCCATTTCTGGGAATAGAAAGGTCCAAATGAAATAACTCCTGCTTTTGAAGACTTTACATTTTATTTTAGCTCTGTGGCATGCACATAAGGGAATGAAAGAGTCATCCAGAGAGAGAGCTGGGTCTTTGGCAGAAGAGGGGACTCATGAGCTGTGTCTCAAAGAAAGCCGGGGATCCAGCCCTGGGTGGACACATCAGGCAGTGAGTTCACCCAGAGCTGATGGCAGATTCCAACAGTTGAGCCAGGCATCCTACATGGTCCTGAAAGACTTCTCTACCTCCCAGGGCAGACAGAAAGTCTCTGATTTTCCTACCTGAGCCAGGAGACCAGGAGGGTGCTTCCTTCCTTCAATCTGTGTCCGGACTTTGCTTCTCTCCCTGAAGATTTGCCCAATGAACATCTCTGTATTCCCAACAATTTCCCCCTCTGACACCTTTTAATGGCAATCATTTTGTCAGTTGTCGATCTGTAATGCTACCGGCTGCTGCCTGCTTCTCCACCTCGAATTAATTAAACAGGCCCACTGCCTCTCACCCGAGCATCTCAGCAAACAGGCCAAGAGAGATTTGGGGAAGCTGGGGCGTGCAGATCTGGAACTGGCTCGGAAACCGGAGCCCGCGGCCTCGGCAGGCCCGTCTCCTTCCCTGCCTTTCCTATCCAGGAGAGCAGCCGCTGCTGCCGAGCACACGGTAATGAGCAAGGTCACGGGGCGCCAGTTGTGCATGAAAGATGTGGAAATTTACTGCAAATGAGACAAGAGCAGTAAATTCATTTTTATTCAAATGACTGTCATCGTACATTACCGCGTCTCCTGTAAACATTGGGTTTCAGACAGCGTGACAGCAGATTATTATTGGTGAGATTATACTATTATTAAGCTATTAACATGTCACCTCCTGCTTGAAACAATGACTCAGCTTGGTACTGCATAATAGGACAAGTGGGGAGACAAGAGCAGGTGACGGAAAGGTTAGCTTGAAGAAGGCAGACTGGCCCAGGAATGACAGCTGGCACTCAGAGGCCTCCTCTGTGGATCCCAAAGCTCTCACAGAAGGCGGTGCCCAGACCCACAAAGACAGCGGTCCTTCATTCACTTCTTACAAAGAGCCAATTGCTTTCATATCACTAATGAACCGGGGAGTTTTCCGCAAAGCCACGTGAAGGCTGGGAATAGACCACTGAGGGGCTCCGTGGCCCCTACTCTGGGGGCTTCGTGTTTGTCTAGTTGGCAACATCCCCTGGATTGGGGCAGACCTCCAAGCCCAGACCAGTAGTTTGCAGAAAATGAGAGTCCAGCAGTCTTTACCGCAGGCTATTCTGGCCCCTCTTGCTTCTGACAAAGAAGGTGGAAGGGGACCTATGGATATCACCACTGCTCCCCAAGAGATTACTAAGGATTTAAATTATATCTTGGATAGACCTGCAATGTTCTTCATGTGGAGAATAACTGTGACCCCGGCCAGTGCACATGGGACCATCTGCTCTGCTTCTGCCCCATGCAAATGTCTGTGACCTCAGCTTATGCCAGAGTCTTGCAAATGTTCCCCTGATTTAGGGGAGAACGCTGAGAGTTGTCTCTCACCAGAGCTAATCCAATGTCAGTGCAGACAGGTGGAGCAGACCCTATCAGGTCAGCCTGTAAACTGGCAACAGAGGTCCCCTGATTTTTCCATTGAGGCTGGAAGTGTATCTGGAGGGTGCAGAATTGAATCAAGGTCTTTGTAAGCACTCAGTTGGAAAGGCAGAGAGTTCAGCATGAGTCCCAAGCTATTCTGCCTGGAATTGGTAGCCCCTAATTCCAGAAAGCCTTCCCTAACCATCCTTCTCATCCTCTGTTCCCACATCATTTTCTCCTGGTCTTGCTTTGTGACCTGGCTATTTACTAACCTGAAACATATTTACATAAATACAGTTTGTTTTGCTTTCACGTTGTTTTATCTCAATTTTTAAAAAGATGACATTTTGTGAAACCAAATAAATACAAAATATAGTAAGAGTTTTGCTCTGAATTAGTTGGGGAAGTATGCTGTGATGTAGAACAAATATCAGAAGATGTGGGGCTATTTCCAGTGACACCTTTTAAGAGAGCAGGGTAAAGATTGCCACCCCCAAAGTTGCCCAGCCTCCAAAGCTGAGTCTGAACCTGTGTGAGACAAAGAAAGGGCCTCAGCCTACTCAAACTTCTTAGAAGTACTCTTCAAAACAAAACAAAAAACAATTACAGAATCCAAGACCCAGAGAAGACATCACTGGTAACAGGGACAATTACTGAAATTGTCCTTCAAGGATCTGGTAGACTAGAAGAGGTGATTTCCAAAGCAGTCAATAAATGGCTTGTGAGAGGGAGCTTGTCAAGAATGAGGAATCCAGCAAACCCAGCTCCTCCAAGCTCCTACTAGACTAACCTGTTCAGTTAATACTGCAAGGGACCACCATGGTGGCCACCATAATGTGAAATCCTCTCAGTTTATAGATGAGGAAATTGAGGCCAGGAGCAATGAAACTGATGCAGCTTGCCCATGGTCTCATGGGCAGAAAATAACATGAGGGGGAATTTGATTCCCAGTCTCCAACTTCAGTATATGAATGGGGTCTCCTAGTCCCTGGTGGGTACTTTCTTTCCTCTCCACATTCCTTTCATCTCCCTTGTTGAACTATATCCCCCAGGATTGAAGGACTCTATTGCTTTTGACTCTAACCCTGCTAATAATTCCTTTTCTTTTGTGGGAACAAAAGAGACTTAGAGACAGTTTGCCAACTCATGGGACTTCTTCCAGCCATTAGTAGGAGTTGACCTGCTTCTCTATCCATTGACACTTCCCATAATAATGCCACTCTCCCTCCCAGAATCTCAAACTTACCCATGGCCAGTAATCTCTCTCTCGACCTTATGCACTCAACAGAGACACACAGGGACATTTACATGTACAAATACTCATATACCCATTAGAATAAACATTCTCATTTGACACATCTATCTGTCCTTCAGTCATTACTCAGAGGTTCTGCTCTCTGATATCGGGGGACATCCCCCAATGACTGAGAGTCTGCTTTGTGTCACAGTATCAGTCATCAGGAAGTTACAAAGGTGACTCGAAAGGAGAGAAAACACACATGTCTAATTAAGAAGGCGCAATCCATGGAGGCGCTGTTCATTTCCATATTTGAAATGAAAATGCTAAAGCTTTGACTGAACTCGGGTTCCAATCATGACTCAGGTCAAAGGGGTAATGAAGACATGGATAGGAGGTTGTGGCTGTACTAGGATACAGCCTGTGTCCTGTCAAAGAGAATCTGAGTTCCCACAATCCATTTTCCTTTTAATCATTCAGCCCATCAGTCAATGAATCAACAGGCATTTATTAAGCACTCACAATGCACCAAGTACTATGCTAGATGCTGAGAATACAAAAAGAAATAAAACTTTAAAAATATAGTCTCTGTCCTTAGGAAACTCACATTGATATAGGGAAGACCAGAGGTAAATCATTAGATATGTAGAAGATAAATACAGAGTAAATGGATGATAAACTGAGAGGGAAAGATACCAGAAACTGGTGAGAATTTGGGTTAATTCCTAAATGAAGCTAGAAAGAAGAAATGAGAAGGATGAGCAATTCAGGTATGGGGGACAGCTAGTGAAAAGGAATGGAGAGACTTTTGGTTTGTGTGAGCAACAAGGTGTTTTCTTCAAGTCTCATGACTTCACAAACCTCTCCAAACAAAAATTATGTGCCAAAGATTAAACAACTTCATATGTCTCTGTGGTCTAAAACACCTGGAATCCAAAATAAATTTTAAAAATCCATGAACTGATATCCACAGACTCTGAGCTCACTTAGCCCACCCTTCTTCCACCTCCATGCTATCAACATCAGTGCTTAAGCAGACCCAAGGACATGAAATAAATTTACAACAAAACCCAACCCTACAACCTAGTTCCCCCTTCCTCTTTCCAGTGTCTTGGAGATTCTGACTCCAGGATTCAGGAGTTTACTCAAGCAGAA
The DNA here is from genome assembly GCF_028372415.1 of Notamacropus eugenii. Lineage (NCBI taxonomy): Eukaryota > Metazoa > Chordata > Mammalia > Diprotodontia > Macropodidae > Notamacropus > Notamacropus eugenii. The sequence continues at coordinate 285,073,467 of NC_092872.1, read as the reverse complement.
CCAGTCAGTCGGTATGGCATGCAGCAACCCTTGAGGAGCAAAAGTCTACTGGAGGCCAAAACCCTATGGCACCAGAACTGCAAAGCTCCAACCTACTGGTACCAGGACATCAAAAAATATAAGACAGGACAGATGGTCTATATGTATGCAGGGGTTGTGCAGCACTCCACTAAATCTGAGGAAAAAACACAGCATCCAATTGGGGTCAGTTCTGACCACCCAAAAGTCACTTTACACAGAAACCTAGGCTGTTGAGACATATATTGCTCTGCATTAGAGGAGATTGAGGTCCATCTTGCAAAGAAACCACCATCAAAGGGGACAAAGCCAGAAAGTAAGTAGGGAAATATGAGGGAGAGAAGGGGGGGTAGAGATTGAAATTACCAAAGATCTCAAGAAGAAAGCTCAAAGATCTTGAATATAAACAGATAAATCAGCAAGGAACATATTAACAATAAGCACCACAAAAGAAAGGAAAATGATCCAACACTTGATGAGACAGAGAAATCTGTGTAATGTGAGGAGGACATAGAACCACAGCACACTATTCCTGAGTGGCTAAAAATTGAAATGAGAATTATCAGTGCATAATTTATATTTATGTAATTTTTATTCTATGAAGAATACAGAAAAAAGAGACAAATAATTTTAGAGGTCATGAATCAGAGAATGAGGGCCTAGAGTAAATAGAAAGAAGAGACAGTTAATTAGGAGAGTGAGACAATATTTTTGAAAGAGACACAAAAATGAATTTTGAAAAGTTAATGAATGGGATAGGTTGAAGAGAAAGAGAGAAAGGTGAAATTTGTTTGACTGAGAAGGAAAAGGTGGAGGGAAATTGTATAATCAGATAAAAGCATTAGAGAAAAAGGAACTAATAAGCAAAACTCCAAAGATTAAAGGGTGACAAATAAGAGAAAGGGACCATAGCTAAGAGGGAAGGAGCCAGTGGGAGCAAGGTCACCTAAAAAAAAGACTGAAGTAAAGCAACTGAAGGAATATAGTACTGTTTACAGCAGAAATGGGGAATCATAACTTGAAAAAATAAAGACAAATGAAGAAAAAAAATATAGACCTAACTCATAATTTTAAATGTGAATGGATTAAACAATCCAATAAAATGAAAAAGAATGATAGGCTAAGAAAATAAAATCCATGTTGCTTACAAGAAACACGTTTAAAAACAAATACAAAGACACAAAATAAAACCAAAGGGATGGAGGAATGGGAATTGCTATGTATAAAGTGAATCCAAAAAGGCAGTTGTCATCATAGTATTCAACAAAGAAAAAACAAGAAATTAAAAGGGATAAACAAGGAAACAATACTATGCTGATGTGCTACATCAGAAACCAGCTGATGTCAGTAATAAATGTATATTCACTAAATACCTTTGGAGACAAATTTGTAAAGAAAATATCATCTGAACTATAAGAAGACATATGCAATAGCACAATGATGAGATCGGTATTTCTCTCTCTCAGCTTTGGATAATCCTAATAGAAAGATAAATAAAAGGAAAAATATGAAACTAAAATTTCTGTATGAATAAGAGTTAAAAGATTTATGGCATCTTCTAAATGAGAGAACAAAAGAATATATGTATGTGCATAGGTATAGATCCATATCACATAGGACTTTTTATAAATTTGAACAAAAATATTTCAATAAATGCAAATTGGAAGAAATAGTTAATTCATCCTTTATAGATTATAATGTAACAATAATAGGAATTTCTTCAGGGACCACTAGCAGCAGTCTATTTGTAATCACTTTCATATAGTTTTCCTCCCATCCTGCCTCTTCTACTGCCCCTCCTCCATACCTGCCTCCCAATCCCCAGCCAGATGTCATTTCATCTTCCTTCAAATACTATAGGACTTTGCTAATTCTTCTCTTATGGACTCATTCCATTCTGCTCCCCCATTTGATTGTAAATTTCTTGGGGGCAAGAAATTTATGTCTTATAGTCATTGTTAGTCTTACTGAATCAGGAAATATTTAAATTGTAAGGAACTTATGATGCGATCCAGTTTGTAGATTTTTAACTTGGGATCCACAAAGAGCTTTCAGAAAATCTGTGAACATGAATGGGGAAAACACATATTTATTTTCATTAATTTCTAACTGAACTTAATATTCCCTTTATTATTTAAAAGTATTCTGGAGTGTGTGCATGAGTGGGGGAGTGGGGAATCTCTCAGTTTTACCAGATATCTATAAAATAAGTCCAGATTACAAAACAAGTTAAGGACCACTATTCTACTCCAATACATATCTTAAAAGAAACCCTTCCTCAAACTACCTGACAAGGGACCACCCAACTTTTGTTTGAAGACTCTTTATCTGGGGACCCCACTACATTCCAAGTCAGTCGGTACCACTCTGGTACAGCTCTTATTGTCAGAAAGTATTTTGTTGTGGTCATTGTTTGCTGTTTGTGGTTAGCTGGGACAGCTGGGTGGCACAGTGAATATACAATGCTAAGTCTGGAGTCAGGAAAATGTGAGTTCAAATCCAGCTTCAGACATGTAGAAGGTGGATGATTTGGGGAAAGTCACTTAATATCTGCCTGCCTCTCTCTCCTTATCTGTGAAGTGGGGGTGATAATAGCATTTACCTTCCAGTGTTAAAGTGAGAGTCAAATGAGATATTAATTGCAAAGCATTTAGGACACTGTCTGACACAGAGTAGGTCCTACATAAATGTTAGTCATTATTACTGCTAGTTTTCACATGCCACCTATTGCTCCTGATTCTGTTTTTGGGGGACAAAAAGAACGTGTGATAGAGGAATAATGGCCCCGATTCTAGGGTCAGATACAGATCTTCCTTCTGATGCTTGGTACCTGAGTGACCTTGGCCAAGTCCCTTAATCTCCTCAGTTTCCTCAAATGAAGTGCCTCTTCTGGGCATTTTGTCACTGACCTTCTTCTCCTTCAGTGTCCAACCAGCGCTGAGCACAGTGGTCCTCTGGCTAAGGTCTGAGCAGGGCAGAGAACAGCAGCTCTGACACTTCCCTACCTCACCTGAAATAACCCAGGATCACATGGACTTTTGTGTCTCTCTCCCGTATCACATGGGTGATTCATATCAAGCTGGTGGATCACCAAATGTCCCATCTTTTTTAGGCAAACATCTGCCTAAATCTCAGTATATTTTAGATTTCAGAGGCTCAATAAATGTTGAGCAGATGGAACTTAAAATGGTCTAATTTTCTGGAAGCGCTCATCATCTTTACCTCATTTTCTTAGAATTTAGTGACAGATTCATTCAGTCATCCATTCATTCCCCAAGCATTCACTGAGTGACTAATGTGTGCCAGAGACTGTGCCCACACTAATTATCATACCTCTATTTCTCTGGCACCTGAAAAGGTCTGCAATGAGCTTTTATGACAATGACCCTCCAAAGAAGATGGAGAACTATGTAATCATCCCCATTTTACAGACAAGCAAACTAAGGCTCTAATAGATGGAAGTGACAATAGATGGAAGTGTCCCAATATCTTTCAGTTATTAAGTGTCTGAAGTAGAATTTGAACCCAATTTGAACCAGGAAGTCTTCTGGTTCCCTGACCAGAAATCTTCCCCATTATCACCCAGACATGCCCAATGGCTAGAAAGCAAGAAAAGATGAGAAAATGAGATGCCTGTACTTGGAAGACATAAGCTACCAATCAGAAGTCTAACTGACCTTAGCAACCACAAGTGGGCCTTGATCCAAGAGGAAGACAAAGAGCTCCATTTCTGATACAAGAGCCAAATATTTAAACTTATTTGCCTGCCAGAAGCTCTCTCCAAATGAGACATTTCTCATTCATTTTCTGTTTAGCAAGCATTTATCAAATTCCTACTATGTGCAAGGCACTTAAGTGGTTATTAAAAGTCCTCCACTGAAGAGACTATTAATGATTGCTTCTTCACTTTGGTCTGTGGCCCTGACACTAAGCCAGGAGCAGCCCTTACTACTGCCCAGCACAGGTGGGGATCCCCTGGGCCCAGATCAACAGATCCGTGTGGTCACACTAACATTGACCAGAAAAGCTATGACCTACTTGGACACTGGTGAAGCCTTCCTGATGCAGGTTCTTCCTGGGTGTCCCTCTGTCACCAGGGGGCATACCTATTCTCCTACTACTTTCCTCCCTCCCACAGCAGCTGCTCCCTTAGAGCCCTGGGCATCAGTTTTCTGAGGTTGAGTTGACCTACTGCCATGGGAAAACGAAGATTGGTGAGTGAAGGAGGCAGGATACAGGATGTGCTCCGTGATTTGTGAAGACCCATTTGACCTGATATATCCTGTCATCCCCACACAGGTATACACACAGCCACAACCACAGCACCAATGTGATCTAAGGTGCACACCCCTTGATGAAGGACAAAAGAAGGAGATTGGCTTTGGAGAAGATCCTCTCTGACATGGGACGTCATATACTTTTCACCCAGATGTGGCAGCATCTCTGACATCAGGTTTTTTCCTCATGTCCCCAGGCCTTCCTGGCATGTGAAGGCAGAAGGCTGGCAAGGTCACAGGACCCAGGAGCTTTTGCCAAAGGTGGAAGACAGACTCAGACTTAAAGAGATAGAAATCTATGAGCCTGGAGCATTCCCACTGCAGGATGCCCCTAGGTGCCAGGCTCTGCATTAAGCACTGGAGATGTGAAGAGACAAAAGGAACAGACTATGCCTTCAAGGAACTTATGTTCCATGGAGGAGGAACAATGAGCATATATATAATTGTGTCCAAAGTGTGACTGTTGGAAAAGGGAAGCGGATTAGAAAATGTGGTCTCTGGGACAATTGGGTGGCACAGCTGAATAGAGGACTAGACTTGGAGTCAGCAAGAATCAAGTTTAAATTCTACTTCAGATGCTTTCTGTGTGACCCTGAGTTAACCTCTCAGTTTTAGTTTAATCATCTGTAAAACAAGAACAATAATAAAATGGAGCCTACTTTACCAGGTTACTGTGAGGATCAAAAGAATTAACATATGTAAAGGGCGGCTAGGTGGTGCCATGTTGGATAGAGGCCAGGCCCAGAGGCTAGAAGACGCATCTTCCTGAGTTCAAATCTGGCTTCAGACACTTAGTAGCTGTGTGACCCTGGGCAAGTCACTTAACCCTGTTTGCTTCAGTTTCCTCAACTGAAAATAAGCTGGAGAAGGAAATAGCAAACTACTGCTGCATCTTTCCAAGAAAACCCCAAATGGACTCACAAAGAGACAGATACAATTGGACAACAAACAACAAAACCTTTGCAAAACCTTAAATACTAGTTTGTTTTGATTTTGGTGGGGTTTTTTATGATTATGGACAGTCTTCCCCAAGTGCGAGGACAAACAAAAGGCCTGAGGGGAGTGGGAGACAAGTCAATTAACATAAAAGAAAATATGACTTACTAGAAAAAATAAATGTTCAGCACACAAACTATATGCTTAGCATAACCATAGCTTTCAGATTTTCCCCTGGAAGAGAATATGGGTCTTTTGACAGGGAGGCCAAGGTCAAGTCCAAGGTCAAGCCCAAGCTCTGCCTTTTCCACATCCAAGATCTGACAAAGCATTCATTCCCCAAAGTCAGGTCAATAACTTTCTAGCTTTAGTGCACAGAAAATAACACCAAGAGCTCACATTCCTAGTGAGAATGTGACTTGAATCTTCATAAGAACCCAGTGACTAGAGCTAAGTCAACAAGCATTTATTAGATGCTTACTGAGTGCCAATCACTGGATCAAATGTCAGGATTACAAACAATTTCTCCTTCAAGGCTCCTTTATGTTGAAGAAGACAATAGAAGAAGAGAAAGGGGAAGAAGGAGCCTGCCCCAGGGCATAGTGGGAAGAGCCAGAAATGGAGCCAGAAGAGGAGTGGGGATGATGGGAAGCTGGGGTTCCTCTACTAGGGATTCTGGGAGGAGACCTACATTCAGATCTCACCTCTTGATTTCTACTAGCTGTGTGACCATGGACAAATAGATTAACCTCTCTAAGTAAGCCTCAGTTTCTCCATCTGTAGCAACGAGGCAAGGTGCTTTGCCAACTTTAAAGCTGCACCCAAGGGCACATCCTTAGAGTTATTTCTTTTTTCAGACCCAGGGTGCTGGGATTGTTCCATTGTCTTTGCATCCACACATATGTGCTTAATGAATGCTTGTTGATTGATAGATGCTGATTCCAAGTCTGTCCCTCTTTCCACAGTGCAGTCTGTCAGTTGGAATTTGGGGTTTGTTTGCTTGTCTTTTCTTTTGTTTTTAGCTTCCTTTAGCAGGAGAAGCTTCTGTGCTTATTGCAAACATTCTCTTTCTCTCCAAATCTCAGCTTTTGAAGGACATGTCCACTGGAGGTACCACAGGACCATCAAAAGCCCTTAGACATTGTCTAAATCCCAGGCAATACGTTCATCATTTCCTTACATCTTTACTCTAACAGCTTTTAGGAAATTGGGCTTCTGTTCCCCTCAACAGATTCTTCCAAAAAGGGAAGACCATTCCCAAACTCTGCCCCAGGGAATAAAAAGAGTCAACATGTGCTGGAGACCCTGGGTGCCAGGTTCCGAATTGCTCCCAGTGAGCAAAGTGGGGCCCTGGGGCCAGTGAAAAGCTGCCAACCAGCAAATTCACCCAACTCACTCCAGCCGGTTATGAATGTGAGATCTCAAGTGTTTGCCCCTGATTAGACGACATTATTTCTATTATCCTACTGGGCTTCACACCAGGAAGAGAGGCTCTTGCCCTGATTTGAAATGAGCAGACACCAGGAGAATTAGCTGATTGCTAATGAGAAAGCTGAGGCAGCTCTGATATCATTGGGGACGTGCTGGCTGGGCTCGGCTATTAGGCTCCGGAGCTGTCCATAACACACCATATTAAGCAGGCAGTGACTTTATGATGGGATCAGTATAACTTCATGTCTGCTCAGCTCTGAAGGGTAGGCCTGAAACACCTTTTTTCCAGAATATGAAACATAATCTCTCCGTGCTCGCTGCATTATTTAAAAAGGGGCAATGTGGTTCATAACTCTGCATTTATTGCATACTTTTAAGCCACTTGACCCATATAAATATCGCTATAGAGTTGCCCTCAGTTATTAAACTCTTATTGCTTATAAAGGGGGCCACAGGAAGTACATAAGCTGAGGCAAAGGTGTGGGGAGGATGGGGGGAGGTATATGGGGCCCATACATGTTTCCATTCTGTTCACTGCATTCAAGTTAATGTTGTTTCTTGTTGTAGCCAACAGTCTATTTTAACTCAAAGAATTCTATACTGGCATGTCAAGCAACAGTTTCCCCTTGTACTAATTAAATTGAACCCCCACTCTTAAAAGAAATTGGTTGAAAGAATTTTTATTTCCATAGCACAGCTGAGACTAGATTAAAAAAAAAAAACAGAAGCATCCACGTTTATCAGGGTTCAAAGTCAAGTCTCATCCCTGTGAAAAGGAAGCCCACTGTCTCTTTATCATCTACCCTGCATTCATATTAATGGTGACTCCACCTAACCTCCTCCAAGGTAGGGCTATGGGACACCAAGATCCAGCCAACAACGAGGGGTACTCTCCAGAGCCATTGTATGGAGAGAACAGCCCCGAAACAAGTTCCCTGGTAAGCTTGTCTGTATAATTAAGAAAGCCGCCTCCACTCAAGACAAGGCTGAAAGTAAAGTAGAATCAAAAATCTCTGGCACTGATAAGAGAAAGAGAGATATTAAGAGATAGACCAACAGAGAATCAGACACTAACAGAAGAGGAAAGAGGAGGGGAGAGGACGGAAGAGGAAGGAAAAGGAAGAGGGAGGAGAGGGGGGGAAGGGGAGAGGGGAGAAAAGAGGAGGAAACATAGTCACCAAAAATAGCATGTCTAAAGCACGTCTGGCCATATACTTTCTGCTTCACTCCCTACTGCCTGTAGGCAATACAAATTTCTCAGGTAGCCCTTTAAGATCCATTGCAGTCTAGGTGTATAACCTACCTTTCCAGACTTACACAGCATGACTCCCTTTCACTTCTTTCACATTCTGTTTTCCAGTTCAACTGCTAAACTTTCTATTTGACAAACTCATCTTTCCATATCACCTCTCCCTGATTTGGCACAGGCTGTCTATCCCCTATGCCTTCCTCCTCTGGTAACATTTAGAATCCTTCAGGGCTCTGTCCAGGTGCCACCTCTGACATCTGGCTTTCCCTGATGTGTTCTTATATGTTCTAATATAATGTAATAACATTAATAAAAGAATAATAAACAACTATCCTTTATAGAATACTTTAAGGTTTACAAAGTATTTTACAAATATTCTTTCATTTGATGGTCAGAAAAACCCTGGGTTGTACCCAATTTATGGGTGAGGGAATTGAGATAAACAATGGTAAAGTGAAATGCCAGCAGTCCCTAGCTAATGTTTGAAATCCTGTGTGAACTTTGGTCTTTCTAAGTTCAAGTCCAGTGTTCCGTCCCCTGCACCATCTAGTTGACTTTACAATATTATTCGTTTCTCTTCTGAGATACACACCAAAGTAGAATGGAAGTTCCTGGAGGGCAGGGACATTTTCGTTTTTGACTTTGTATTTCCCACAGTGCCTGGTGTGTAGCAAAGGTTTAAAGGATGTTTGATGAATGAATAAACGATCCTCTCCCCACGGCTTAGTTAGATCTTCTTTTCCTGTGACCTCTTCCAGAGGTGCCCAAGGGGCAAAGTGGAGATGTGCATCGTTCGGTGTGCTCGCATACACATACCCAGGCTCCCCCATTAACATGGGTAATCCTACTTCAGAGCGGCTAGGGCGGGGGAACCTTCAGACCTCGCTCCCTGCTGTCAAAGCAGGGCCCTTTCCTGGCTGTCACTGCTCTCGGAGATGAAGGGAAAGATCTCCCCGTGCCTGCAGCGCTCGGCTTGCAAACCGTCCACCGCCACATTTTGAAACTAGAGAAAGCAGGAAGGCAGCCTGTGACCTTCCATTTCAGTGACAGTCGAGAATCCCTTGAGCAGGGAGGCGTCCTCTGATATTTGGGAAAGTGTCATGTTTTCTTTGCAGAGAAAACTGTCATATTGTTGTTGGCATGCCATACAACGCTTCCCGGAGTTGTGATTTCCTTGTTTGCTACAAAATGTCACCTGGGCAAATGGCAAGATCCGGCTTAGCTTGCAGCCAGCGATTCTCCCCTTAGATTATTCCGAGCAGGCTGGCCATGGAGGCCTTCATTACTAGGTTACCTTACCAATTTCAAGCCCCCGGTGTCTCCAGATATTGAAGCACTGTCCAGCCCAGTGACCTCTCTGTCCATCCACCAGGATCAAGAGTTAGGAGTCCATCCTGGAGTGTACCTTTTCTCCCCAGACCGTGCATAGATCCTGCACCACTCTAACAGAGCATTATTCTGCAAAGGGAGTTTAGAGTCTGACTATCTGGATGCCCATCCTTCTCTGCCACTTATCACCTGCATGACCCGGCACTGCCTGCCCTCAATTTCTTCACCTTTAGAGTAATGGGGTTTGGTTAGATCCTTTCCAGTTTCTCCAGACTGCTGTGACTGAGAAGGGAAAAAATGAATATATTCCTAGTCACAGAGAGACTTTTTTTAAGAGGCAGATTTTGTGGCTAAGAAAGCCTCAACTGGTCCAAAAAGCTTAGGACTTGCCTGACCCTCCTAAGAGTCCCTTACATTTATGTCATGGACCCCTTAGACATCCTGATGAACCTCTGGACTCCTTCTCAAAATAAGTTTTTAAATGCATTAAATGCACAGAATTACAAAGAAAAATAATTATGTGAAAATCTGGGTATCATATTTTCCTAGTTCATGAACCCCCTGGTAAGATCTTCATCCCCTCATATTACCAGGAACATAGCAGCTTAATCTGGATTTTGAGTAAGGGCTACCCTTGATAGATTTTATGTTGTCCATTTTTTAACCCTCCTCTTTGGAAAGTGATTGGAGGACTCAGTTAACAAATGGTGAATGATTTAGATAGCATGGCTAAGGTGTGAGGGTGATTCTAAGAAACACAGTGTCCATGACCACTCATGTTGTCCCTTTGAAGAACTACAACAGGAAAAATCTACTGCTTGCAAAAACCCTGTTCCTTGCCAGACAGAACTGAAGCCATTAAAATCATGTATCTCTTCTATTTTTTAATCTAGCCCACAAAACAAATGCCACAACAGATCCATGATGATTCAACCATGCTGAAATAGCCTGGGGCAAATTCAAAGGGTCAGGTTTCAGGCACTTGGGGGACAGCAGCTTCCTTCTTGCTGCAGAAGTATTCCCCAGCTCTGCTCCCAGAAGAAGTACAAGATCTATTCCTGGAATGGCTGTCCACTGACAAACCTGACTTAATTGGCTATGTTTAGTATCTCTCACTCCTGCATGTGGGTTTGGTGTCCCAGGAAAAAAAAATACACACACACACACATACTCACACATCCTATGTATATATGTGTGTGTATGTATATATATATATATATATATATATATATATGTATATATATATATACATATATACACATCTATTTATCTATTCATATATGTGTGCATGTATGTATGTAATTTAAACAATGTTTCCTACCCAGAAGGAAAGAATGTTCTCAGAGCCTACTATGTAGTGGTTTTCTTGAAGATACAATAAGTAAATAAAATCAGATCTGGAGTCACTGGACCTGTAGTCTCAGAGCCTACAGGAAACACAGTTAAAACAGGATATTTTAAAACCCTCACATGTACTGTGTTATGCCAGGCAGTTGTTGCTGGTGTTTTGTTTTTGTTTTTGTTCTTAACACTTTGCATGTTTTGAAAAAACATGTCAAACCATGAAAAAAAGAAGTTCTTAATTACCCATCAAACAGACCCCAGGCAGCTGGGGATACAGCTGGATAGATACCCTGGCTTTTTCTGAGTGAAAATACCGTCTGCTGTGGTCTAAATGGTGGCTCTAAGTATTAAAAGGAAATTGAGAGAAGAAAGAAAGAAAGAAAGAAAGAAAGAAAGAAAGAAAGAAAGAAAGAAAGAAAGAAAGAAAGAAAGAAAGAAAGAAAGAAAGGAAGGAAGGAAGGAAGGAAGGAAGGAAGGAAGGAAGGAAGGAAGGAAGGAAGAGAGAGAGAGAGAGAGAGAGAAAGAAAGAAAGAAAGAAAGAAAGAAAGGGAAGAAAGAGAGAAAGAGAGAGAGAGAAAGAGAGAGAAAGAAAGAAAGAAAGGAAGGAAGGAAGGAAGGAAGGAAGGAAGGAAGGAAGGAAGGAAGGAAGGAAGGAAGGAAGGAAGGAAAAAGAAAAAAGAATAGAAGAAATACAACAAAACAGAAGAAAATAAAAAGAAACAAATACACCCTGTGCTATTTTCTCGTGTAGAAAATGAAGCCCCCTGGCCTGTACACTCCAAGAGTCTGCCTCTGATTTGTCACAACATGATCTATTGTCTAATTGTCAATAAGTCCACAACAGGAGAGTGATGGCCATGTTGTCTTTCTTTAAAGATGAATCTCATGGAGTTTATTTTATCCAAAGAGAGAGAAAAGAATCATAAGGTAGGGCACAGTTCTCTTTTTCTAGTTTGGGCAGGTCCCCAAGCTGTCACCCCTTGAAAGTCAAGACTACCCAGTATTCGAGCTAGCAATCAGGGACAGAAACATACCACATTTCAATATCACTTTTCCCATGCAGTTTGCAATTTCTTGCTTCTGCTCTTAAAGGACCCAGCCACACTCAACACCAGTGCTTTTAGGTATTTATTTCAGGGACCGATTCAATTTGAAAGACTGTTATAGAGTGACTGCAAGGGGCATTGAAAGAGTTAAGTACTGACCCTGAGACTTCCTGCAATCTGTGGTGGAATACACACAGATTTTTCCCTAGCTGATGTGAATTTGGAGCTGGATGCATTGTGATGTTAGTAGTAGTAGTGTTTATTTCCTAACAAAAATCAGAAAGGACTGCAGTAGGACTGACAGGAGATAATCCACAATTCTCTGGAGTGACTACCCTGAAAATAGGCTCCTGTCCTATGGGAATGTGAGGGTCTACCCCTTTCACACCCCTTTCAGCTGACTCTCATGGTTGTCTAACAGAACTTTGTGAGAGCTCTAGTCACAGAATACCCAGTGTTTGTTCCCACTGTGGAGATATGGATGGTGTTCCAGACATCTGCCCCCCAGCTGGCAGCCTAACCAACAAAAATACTCTTCAAAAAGGAGTTCCCAATATCATAAATAACTGTTTTCACTTAAAAATATATGAAGCCTTAAATTAGCTGAGGTTTGGCAATAGATAAGTATCCAGTAAAGTCCTTATTAAGAAGGTGTCATTTTATAAGTGAGTTTTTATTAGGAATGTCTTACTATTCTGCTATTTGAAAAAATAGAAGTGATAATAGCTAAGATTTATATAATAATATTATTGACAGTTAACATTTGTATAGTACTTACTATGTGCCAGGCCCTGTGTTAAGAAGACAACTGTGCCTCCTTAAAATAGAATTGCAGGGAGTAGTGAATACATCCTCTTCTACCTTCTTTCTCAAAGTAATTGGTCACCTCCTAATGGCAGAACCTTATTTCTTTCGAATAGTCAGGAGAGGAGAGAGGGCTGGAATTCCAAAGGCTTCTGGCGCTTTTCAGCTGTCACCTCCAGTCAAAATCAGAGAGTTCAGCTATAAAAGAATATAATCAATTTCACTTGACCTAAATGGGGAGTTTTAAGCAGCCAACATTTTTTTTAAAGTTTCATATCTATGTAACCCTGCTTGGAAAAAAAGCTGCTTTTGGCCAGTTGTGACTAAAGGTCAAACTCCATGGAATATGTGAAATGATCAGGCTCAAAAGCAAACACTTTAAAATGTGTTAAAGGGGTTTGACACTTTGGGAGAAAAGGAAAGTTTAAGGCAGAGAAAGCTCCACCATGGGCTAGCTCCCTGCCTCTTCCTTTGCCTGGATTTCTGTGAACGTGCCAGGGTGGTATCACTTGTCCGAGCCCAGAGAAGGCACAGAGCCCTCTCGCTGCCCGCCTGCCCTGCCAGCCTGGAGAGTCAGTGTACCCTGGCCCTCCCTGCGTGTACAGGAAGGACACACACTCTGTACCCCTTCCCGGGATGCGGAGGCATTACCTACAGTTTGGGCACACCGCGGGACGAGGCCGACACCGGGCGCTGCCGGCACGTCCAGACATTTTACGTGCCAGTCCAATCTCCTCCCGATCCCCACTTTCCACCCCCACAGTCACAAAGACACAGGCAGTGTACAGATAGACCTCCTCCCCTGCCCTCTCCGACTTGAACCCAAGAAATTTCTTCCCCCCTCCTCCCCGCCTGTACTGCTGGCTGATCAAGGTCAACGTCAATGACCAGCAGCTGGGGGAGGACTCTGTAACTGAGACTGTGGACCCAAAGCCTTGGCTTCCCAGCCCTCTCCACTGCGGGCCCTGATCGCCGGCTCCAGAGTGCCACCCAAAGGCGACCCGATTGCGCTGACCTTGGGCAAGCCTTGAAGGTTACTCAGAGTATGATAGGTCACTCTAGCCCTAGGGGGCGGGGAGAGGACCGGGCTGCGGAGAACGGAGCTTGGTTCGCCTCGAAAGAGAAGAGGGAAGTCCCCGCAGCCCAGATAAACCAATACTATCCTTTTTTCCTCGCGGCTTAGTAGCTCCTGTTCCCGCGTTCCCTCCTGGGCATCCTCTCCCTCCTTCTTTTGGCCTCCCTACCTGCATCTCTCCTTCCTTCTTTGCCTCCTTTCTTGTCTTTCCCTACCTTCACTGTTCCTTCCTTCCTTCCTTCCTTCCTTCCTTCCTTCCTTCCTTCCTTCCTTCCTTCCTTCCTTCCCTCCCTCCCTCCCTCCCTCCCTCCCTCCCTCCTTCCTTCCTTCCTTCCTTCCTTCCTTCCTTCCTTCCTCCCTCCCTCCCTTCCTTCCTTCCTTCCTTCCTCCTTCCCAAGCTCTCTTCCTTCCCTCCTTCCCTTCCACCCTCCTTGATGCTTTCCTTGCCTCCCTATAACATTCTCTACCTTCTTGCCTCCTTTCCTTCCTGACTTCATTCCCTCTCTCCAAACCTGTTCCTGGTCCCCCTGCTCTCCTTTTCCCTTCCTCCCTTGCTTCCCTTCTCCTCTTCCTCCTTCTTTCACCCTTTCTGTGCTTAGCTCCCAGGTTCCCTACCTGCCTCCTTCCTTCTTTCTTCACTAACTTCATATACCCTCTCTACCTGCCTCCTTCCTCTCTTCCCTCCTTTCTTGTTCCTTTCTCTGCTTCCCTTTTTTCCTTGTCGTCCTTCTTCTATTCCTTCCCTGTCTCTGTGCCTCTGGCCTTCCTTCCTTCCCTCCCTCCTCCTTGCCTGCCCACCTCCTCCCTTGTGCGTGGGGTGGAGTGGATGGATCCCGTTATCTGCTTTGCTCCATATCTATAGTGATGCAACTTTAATCATGCTAGCCCAGACTGCTCAGAAAATCACAGCTGTAGCTGGAGGCAAGCAGGGGAGGGAAGGAAAAAAGACAGAGCGAGGGAGGGAGGGGAAATGAGGTGCTTCTCCCCAGCCCGGCTGGGCTCCGGGGCGCAGGGCCCTGGCCCAGGCGGGAGAATGAGCAGAGGCATCGATCGCTCCCGCCGCTGTGAGTTGATGGCTACCGGTCGTTTTGATGGATATGACTGTAAAAATCAAGTCCAGCTTGGTTCACAGTGGACCTCAACCCATGTCAGCTAAAACCAAAGAGACACACAAGTGACAGCTGGGCCTCCGAGCACACTGCAGGCAGGCAATGGGCGCCTTGATTTATTGTTCCATCTGCCTCGCCGCTGGGAGGACAAGTTCCCCCTGATTTGGTTAAAATGAAAAGGACCTCAGAGAGCACGACGTGGCTTTGGAAAATGTGCAGAAACTAGTTTTTTTTTTTTTTTTATTCCTTGATTTATGTCTCCTCCCCCCAACCCTTTCCATGAAGTTTGCACCAATTGTAAGCCTATAATGAGTGCTAAGAAATAGGGGGTCCCCTTCGCCCCGGAACACACATACACACACACTCACAAACATACACGGGCTTGCACAACTGATGGAAGAGGGGGAAGAGATTCACTTTCCTCAGATCAGCTGTTGTGGATTCTCGCCTTAATCCTGCTTTTTAATCACTGGCTGCCTGTTGGTGAGATGCAGAGAAAAGATTTTTTCCAGGGGCTGACCTGTCGGGGGTCTCTGCAAAGATGGAGCAGGAACTTGGAGGGGGCTCAGGTTAGGGAAGCCAAGCCTGTAGACATTCCTGACCCCTGGGATGGGCTTGGACTCTAAAATCAAGTGAATGGTTAAAGTGTCACTGGACACTAACCCTCCATGATGCCCACAAGGGGCCTTGGTGCCTTCCTGGAGACATCCTGTGTCTTTCCTGCCTGCAGCTGCTGGAGTTCAGTACCCCCTTGATGGAAAGCTTACTGTGGCCCTGCTGGGAGGAGAACATGCAACCCAATCAACACTTGGAGGTGTAACAATCACCCACTCCCTCCCAAGGGAGGCTGAAAAAGCAGGGAGCCATTTCAGAGGCTCAGAGCCCTGGGCAAAGCTGGTTGGCATTGGCATATATCTTTAAGAGGGCAGCTTTCTAAAAACACAACTTTTAATGAATAGAAGAGAGAAGGAATCTCCTCCCATGGTCTAGAAATAGTTTTCTCTGGGCATCCCAGCTCTGACAAAGTGGAGGCCTTTACAGACCCTCCTTGTTCCTGCATGCTGGCTCTCAAGCACCCTTCCAACCAGCAATTGGCTGGAAGTTGTAGCTCACTCTCTGATTCTAATAAAAGTTTATTGCAGGTCAGCAAATTTCCAGCAAATTTCCCATGAAGAGGCCTGTTGGTTGGGATGGAGAATGGAAAATTCTGCTTTTTTTTTTTTTTTGCCTTCATCCATAGTCCCTGAAGTCCTGACCTCTGTGGCAGATGCTTCCTGGCTGAAGGTTTCTTTAGGCCTCCCAGGTCCAACCTGGTGTCAAAAGCTGGCCTGTCTCCTGTCTCAGGATGTTAGTTTTACCTCTCAAGTGTTTCCTGAATTTGTGAAAATGCTTTTTTTCCCTCTAAGTCATTTGTCCATTGCAGCTTTCTGCTAAATATATATATGTATGTATATGAATGTATATATGCATGTATATATACATATATACAAACATATACACATATATTCATGTATATATGCACATATATGAATGAGTATATATATGTATACATACACATATATTGTGTTTGTCCTTAAATAAAAAAATACATGCATACATATATATAACATTTTGAACAAGAATAAGAGAAAAAATAAATGGAGGAAGGGAGGGAGTAGAAATGAAAAGACTAGGAAAAGAGGAGGGGGGGGTAGAAAGAGAGACGGGAAGAGGGCTTGCTCTGCTACTGTTGAGTGGGGGCCAGCCCCAAGGGACCAGGGCTACTTTGGGAACATACTGTTGTCAGGCAGGGGTCAACATCTTTTACCTCTTTTTTTTCCATTATTCAAAATAAGTATTGATGTTATGTTTTAGCTATTTAAAAACCAGCTGCCTTGCTCATTTCCAATATTTTCCCCAGCATTATTGTAGGTAGTAAGAGCAGGCCTGTGTATCGTCTTTCACAAAATCTAGCCTTTCAGAGCCTCAGTCTTCAAATGATATCAATCAAAATTTATGCAATTCAAAATCCATATGTATCGAGTCCCAGTTCACCTCATTTAATGATAATAGTAAACCGCATGTTGTGTCCATGTCTGAAACACTTTCTGAGTTCTTGACTGGATTAACCCTAGGGGCACCAGGATTCAGTGCAGCCAACCCAACTGAGCCCCATAATATATTGATTAATACTTGGCAACAACTGAAATCTTGAATAATAAAGGCTGCGAACGAGGTAAGTGCTCACTAATAAAAACAAGGGGAGTGAGCACGGTCGGTTGTGAAGACGGATGTTCATAAAAACAGCCAGGGAAGCAACAAGAGTACAAGCCTGTCAATGCCTCTAAATGGACATAATTATCTCTTAACATTCTAAATTACATTTTCCCTTAAATTCCCCGTCCTCACTCCTTGAAATACGAGCTGGGTCCTGTCCACCAAGGGCTCCTTTTGAAAAACATTTGAGAAAAGGGCCCCTGAGACTCACTATAGGTTGGGAATTGTTTGCTGGCTATGCATCCATATTATGTGGATTTTCAGGAACTGGGGTGGAAAGGAGGGAGGGAGTCCCCTGAAAGATGTAATATTTGTAATTGTTTCATTTCAACGGGAAATGCAAGTATATTTATTGTTGATTTTATCAAGGTTCTAGCTTTGGCCTAGAACCCTTTCCCACCCAGGTGCCACATGGACAGGTCAGAGTCCAGATGACACCGGAGTTCACCATTTTGTCCAGTCCAAGATGTTGCAGGTCACTTGAGAGCTGCTCTGAAATCTGCATATCCAGGATTAGGGAAGAAAAGGAGTTCTCTGTGTGTGCACAGATCTAGCTGCCGCCCAGATAAACCGGGTAATGATTTTGACTTACCCAATTGCATTTGTGCCTGACAGACTGCATTATTTACTTAAGGTTTAATATACATTACAAATAAGATTTCCTTCCACGGAAAAACACTAAAACATTTGGCAAGGGGAGAGCCGACGGTTTCCCTTAATTTGTTCTGGCAACTCTGAAGAATCGAGCCCATTACCCACCCTTCTGCATTCCAGAAACATAACAGTGAAAAATCATTTTTAGACAAAAAAAATGAAGATATAATTAAAAATGCCGTGATGTCCCAGAGCCTAAAAAGGCAGAAGAGACTTAGCAAAAAAAATGACAAAAACAAAAACAAAAAAACAAGCAAACCAAAAACCCAGATCCAGATCAAGGAGAACTGACTGAATGAGACTCCAAAGGAAGGGCAGAGAGGTCCAGTCACTGAGAACATGCACAGGTTTGGGAAAAACTGCAGGTTCAAATGTGCCATGCTCCATTCTCAAGCATCTGGTTAAACTTATTTCCTTTTCTTTTTCTTCTTTTCTTTCTTCCCTTATTTCTTCTCTCCTTTTTCTTCCTTCTTTCTTTCTTTTCTTCCTTCCTTCCTTTCTTTTTCCCTTTCTTTTGTTCTTCCTTCCCTCCTTTCTTTCTAACTTTTTTTTGAGAATGAGATTTTTAAAATAAATACATCCATGTACAGTCCCCTTTCTGTCATTTGATGTTAAACTTTTCTATAAAAATAAATAGGGAAAAAGACCAGGCCAATTCTGCCTCAGATGGCCCAGAATGGGCTCCTCAAGGCACCAGGTGGAAGTAATAGCAATCAGTGTTTCTCTGCCTTCTCTCTACCAGCCCAGCCAGCCCCAGTGCAGCAGGGAGGCTGTTGACAAATGAATACTTTAAGAAAATAAACTCTGGTCATGTTGAACAGAGAGTAACTTTATCCAGATTAATTCATGCTGGAGCCGTGCCAGCTACCATCGACAAAGCCCCACACTTTGTCCAAATGTAATTTCCTAATATTTACACGAGGCAAGCTTCCACAGTCAAGCTTTCGCTCCAGTGTGAGTTTTGCGGTTTGTAGAAAGACAATAAAAATACAGAGAGGTAATTGTGAGCACATTTGGAAAGAGGAAATAATAATAATAATAAACATTTTTTCTCCCCTCCACCTTTTCTTCCTAAAGTCCTAAAAAAGTCACATTTTTGTAGATTTCTATGGGGAGCAGGGACTGCAATGCAGACTGAAAAGTTTGCAGCAATCCACCCCTGATTCCTGACCAGAAATGCATTGCTACCACTGGTGTGTGGGAAACCAAGAGATCCTGTTCACATACAGGCTGCTGAATACGAGGAGATGAGGATCCCTAGAAGACTGAAAAGATTTCTGGAACCCCGTTGCCTACCTGCCTAGTCTTGTCATCAAGCATGTTTATCTAAATAAAATATTAGGCATTCGTACAATTATCTAATTTATAAATATGAGAAAGAATAATGTACTTGGTACTGGTGGCTTTGTTCTAAGAATATTAAGAAATAACCTCTAGTTTTAATGAGATTTTTCTCCCATCAGTTTACACAATTTTCCAGATGCAAAATGAGCTTTTGGCTGTAAAATATTTTATCACATTGTCTTACACAATAAAGATTAGATGTTTTCTCTCTTGCAACTGCACTGCAATTATTTTTTAGTGTTTGCAAATCATAATATCATTTAAAAACCATATTTTATACCTCATCTAAAATACTTTTATAGCAATATGATGAAGAAAAAAATAACATCTACTCAACTCCTCTTTTTAAGTGGCTGTTACAGGCTTTGGTATAATTTCCCAGGAAAAGACAGAGGCAAAAAAAAAAAAAAAAAAAAAAACCCAAACCCTTGGCTTCTCTGGAAACAACCACTCCAGCAACGTCTCGGCAGAAATCCCCAGAACTGAATTCCCCCGCCTGAAGAGCCCAGAGAGCCAGAATATAAAAATAGTAGCCCTGTCATTTCACATTCATTAAGTGTGAAACTCAGAAATTAATAATGTAAAAATATGCTTTTTAATTAGTCTTACATTCCGCCCAATGTACTTAAGTGGGATCAGCCGCTCCCTAATGATTTTTTTTCTTAATAAAGTATTAGGCTGTGATGCACCAAGGTTGACAGGTATGATAAACTGGGAAGTACTTTTGGAGGCGGATGAATGATGCCAAAATAGGACTCTCCCATTTAAATGTAATTAACGTCAGGGAGCAATAGCACAGGCAGAGAAACCGGCAAGACTTTTTTTTTTTTATTTCGGGGTGTTTTTTTTCATTTTTTATTTTATGAGTAGTTTGACAATTGCAGCAATGATTTTGTAATTTAATTACCTTTGCTGAAAGCGGAGCTTTCACTAATAGCGGGTCAACAGGATCGTTAAATAACCCTCAAAAATATTAAAGAGCCCATGCATCCCAGTAGATGAGCTCGGCCGGGTAATGGATGTGACCGTGGGCAGCCCCATTGCCAGGAGTGTGTCTGTGGAGGGATGGAGGGCTGCCTGGCACACGCCCAGACCGTGGAGGAGGACCAGTTAGCGCTTGCCCTTGGGAGAGTCACAGAACGGCAGTGAGAAAACTCCCCACTTCAGCCTAAGCTAAATGGAGGCTGAGAAACTCTACGGGATCTGGGTGGGAATGTTGGAGGTTATCCTTGAATATGAGAACCGAGGCTGCCTCCCCAATGTGGCTGTCATTGTTGGGGATAGACAGGCTCCCGAAGCCACTAGCTTCTTTGGGCAGCTGACTTGAAATCACAGGATGAAAAATAAAAAAGGTAGTGACCCCAAGTAGCGATACACCAGAATTCCCTCATCTATTTACAGAACCAGCCTCAGCTTTGTAGCGTGTGTGGCAGCAGAGCTTGTGTAACAGTCTGTCATTAGAGAGGTGGCTGGGAAAATGCACATGAATACAATGGAATATTATATTCTAAAATTAAGAATATGAAAAGTTCAGAAAAAGTTGGCAGGATTTGCATGAACTGATAAAGAATGAAATGAGCGTTTTAGCCCAAACCACAATGGCGTTAAGACAGACAAACTGAAGACTTCGGAGCTTTTGGAAGCCAGCACCAAGCATCCTTTGGGGGAGCTGGCAGGGAAGCCTTTCCTCCTTTCTTTCAAGGAAGATGCAGAGTGAGGTGTACCTCCCTTGGCAGACAGACATGGCCAAAATACTGGTTTGTTTCACCCAGAAAATGTAAACTGCTTGGTGAGAGAGGCAATGAGAGTCAAAACACTTAAAAAAAAAAAAAAAAAAAAAGAAAAAGCTCTTCTAGCATCAACCAAGAAAACATTTATTTAAAAATTAAAATAAACACACAAGCAAGCCCTCCACCTCGGTTGACTCTGACCTCTGAATAATGAGATTTCTAAAGCCTTCCCCCTTCATAAACAAGAAGAGTGTCCAGACTGGTAAAAGCAGGAAAGCTTTGTTGGACAGGATGGTGGAAGGATGAGTGAGTGAACCACCTAGGTATTCGCAGGAGGAAGACTGCTAGGTACCACAGGGCACAGAAAGCCGGGGCCTGGAGTCACAAAGACTTGAGTTCAAATTCAGCCTGAGACATTTCTGAGCTGTGTTATCCTGAGCAAGTCACTTGACCTTTGCTTGCCTCCATTTTCTCATCTGTTAAATGGGGATAATAAAAACACTACCCTACAGAGTTGCTGTAAAGATCAGAAGAGAAAATATCTGTGAATCCCTGCCACATAGTAGAGGCTATATTTATATCATCATCATCCTCATCAGAACAGAGGCTGTGTGGAGATGATACACTTGTTGGTCTCTAATAAATGGCTAATGTCTGACAGTAGGCTGAAGGGTATACTGTCTGGTTTCCTGGAGGAAGAGATCCATGTAGCTCTCAGTTATTGCTCTTGGGCTGATGATGGGATAGGATTCAGAGATCCAGAGGAGGAAGGCCCTTCAGAGGGTATCAAGTCTGAGGCCACTCCCACCCTCTCCATTTTACCAAAAAAGAGACTGAGGTCTAAGCAGGTAAAATCAATTGTCTGAAGTCCAAGCTGGGATTTGAATCCAGGCCTCTGATGCCTTGTTTTTTTTGGTTTCACAATAGGTCTTATGAACAAGAGCATCCAGGAGCTGACCCAGCAGCCAGTGTTGTGGTCCTTCGGCTCAAGCCAGAGATCAGACAGAATCTGGAAACCAGCCACAATGCATAGGCCACAGGCATTCTCACTGAGTTGGAATTTCCTTCATTTTAATTCAGTTCTGGTCCAGAAGCATCTCTCAGAGCATCATGCTTGGCGTACAAAGACAGGCACAAAACCTTCCCTGCCCTGAACATCTTCCATTCTTTTGAAAGCATTCTATGGGAGCCACATGTAGACATAGCATGGACAAGATAGGACAAAGGCCCTTTGAAAAGGAGAAGGTGCTAGTAAATGGAAGGATCAAGAAAGACCCAGGGAAGAGGAGGTGGCCCCTTTTGCTGAGATCCTTAGAGAGCAAGGGTAGGTGAAAAACAGACATAGGCAAAGATGTGGAGGTGGGAGATGAAATATTATGTACTAGAAATGACTGAGACCCAGTTTGACCCAGATGTACAGACTGTGGAGAGAAATTATAGGAATTAAATCTGGAAAGTTGGTGGAGGGCTTTAAATACTGGGCAGAGAATTCCACATTCTGTCATGGAAAAAACAAAGAGCCCCTGGAGTTTTTATGAAACTACTTTGTGAGTGTAGAGCATGCAAGGCAAGGCAGAACCTACTGGAGTGACAAGAAACAGCAAGATGGGGGAGGCAGAATCACTAAGACTTGTCAAGTCGCGGGGGAGTAAGGGTTGTGTGGGGGGAGGGGTGTTCCTCATTCAGTCAGCCTTCTTGTTGATTGTATATTTCCAAATTGAAAATGTGCAAAGGTTTAATTTTGAAATTATTCTTTGATTTTTTCAGCATGTTATGACTGTTTATGAGTGTCTATGGCACGTTCTCCTCACAGCAGCCTGTCTGCCAATGGCAAACCTGATGGGACTTGTCCCCGTGGCCTCCAAAGTCTGGTCTCTAAGGAAGTTCCTTTAGTGTCTGTCCTCAATGACTCCGGGGTCATTCCTGTACCATGAAATTTTAAGGGGAAGGGTAAACCCCATGTGGAGAAGGTCATGAACTTTCACACATTTCTGACAGTTAAATTCCATGAAAGCCTGTTAAAAGGAGGAGGCTGGCCTTAGAGTCTAGATGGTGATGGGAGCCTTGCTCTGACCCCTGTCACAACTGAACTGGTGGTTGGGGGCTTCATCCTGGAGGAGGGAATTGAGACCCTCTAATTAGGCATTTCAAGAATTTTCTCTGGTCTGGGTGTTTTCCAGAAATCATAGGGCAATGGATCCTAAGACTTTTCTCCTTAGAACAAGAAGTGGAAAGGCCTGGGGGGAGAGTGGTGGGCAGCAGAGGAGGGAATAAACATTTACTCAGCACCTACCACTTGGAAGCCTGTGCTAAGATCTTTTGTTTTATATTTTATCTCTGTGTTTCACATCAGCATAATATAAAGTGCATGATGCATTGAGTTAAGCATTAAACAACAGAAATCCAATGTCTTCTTCCTTCCTCCCTTTCTTTCTTTTTCTTTCTTTCTTTCTCTTTCTTCCTTCCTTCCTTCCTTTCTTCCACCTTTCTTTCTTTTTCCTTTCTTTCTTTCTTTTTTTCTTTCTTTCTTTTTCTCTTTCGTTCCTTCTTTCTTCTACTTTTAAGCATTTTTACAATTATCTCATCTGAACCCCATAACAACCCTATGAAGTAAGTGCCATTATAATCCCCACTTTACAGATGAGGAAACTGAGGCTGGCAGTGGTGAAGTCTCTTGCCCAGATCACACAACAAATAAGTGTCTGAGGCTGGAATTGAACTCAGGTCCTCTTGACTGCAGGACCAGGCTCCATGCACTGTGGTGCTACCTAGCTGTTGCTGGACAATGAGGCACTGAGCTGAGCACTCCCCAGTTGCTGCTGACCTCCAAACACAAAAAGCTAGACATGCCTGTGAGAAGCCAGGGCTACAGGCAGCCTAGCTATGAAGACAAAAGGACACTTGATATCAGAAAGGCCTTACTGGAAGTATAGCTCTTCTCAGTCATTATCTATGTTACCCTGGGCAACAGTCAAAGGATCTGGGTTCAAAGCTTCCATGTACTCCCTGTGTGGTCTAGGACTAGTTTCTGACCCTCACCTCCTCTGTAAAATGGTTTAGATATTCCTGAAAGTGAGTCCAAACTCTATGTCTTCAGGCATTTCTGGAAAGAATGCAGCAGAAATTCAGAAAACACCACCCTCTGGAAGATCATTAAACAATAGATCATCCAAAGAAATGATAATTAAATATATTTCTTCTGTTTTATGTTTAATAGATTTTTACTTTGTTAATAAGTCATCAGACTTCTAGTGGATTGTGAATATATATATACATACATATATCTACAATGTACATATATACATATGTATGATTACATACACATATATGTATATGTAATCATACATATATACATATGTATGATTACATACACATATATGTATATACATGCGCATGCCTTTATATACTTATATGCATACGTGTGTGTGTGTGTGTGTGTGTGTGTGTATCCCTCTAACTGCAGGCTAAATTTAGGTGCCTCTTCAAAATATTACCATCTTAAGTCTTGGCCTATCGTTTCCCTGAGAATTATTCCATGATGGATCTATCTATTTATTTATGTGTTCATGAATCAAGCAGAGAAATCACTGAATGGAGAAAGTTTGTATAATCTATGGCTTTTGTAAGATTACCTTGGACTTATACTTCACTGGGGATTTTTAGCAGCACCACATTATTGGCATTTGATCCTCAAATGCGCTCTTTCTAATACATACCAGAAGGTAAATATTATCCTGGTCAATTCACTTGAAGATGAAAGCTAAAAGTGAATATATAAGTCTGGAGAGCAGAAGTTGCAAACAAAAGATGTACCTGTCATAAGTAAAAAGAACAGCAAGCATAGGTAGGAATATATTCTCTTTGGTTTTGCCCTTTCTAGCAATCTGTGCCCGCTGACTCCCAGTGTCCTGATGGGGATGGTTATTGGTGGCGATGTTAATGTAAACATCTTGAAGACAGGGGCTATCTAAGTTTGGGATTTGTATTCCCAGGGTGGCGTATGCTGGGTGCTTAGTAGATGCTTGTTGATTGGCTAATTGATGAGTGGTATTGGTAGGGTTCTCATAAGGGGTGATGGTAGGAGGGGTAGTTATGGCGATGGCAGTGGTGTTGATGATGATGAAGGAGATGCTAAGGGGGAGAGGTGTGCCCAGAGGTCTTTCTGTCCTGAGAACTGTCTCAGGCTACCCAGACACCTGAGTGCAAAGTCTGAGGACTTCCTTCCTGAGCCAAGAAGAATGGAACAGGCTTCCCAGGAGGCTGCTAGATCATCTTTCTCCCCTAGAGACAGACAGTAACATTCCTAAGGAATGCCTACAGAGCTCTGGTTTGGTTAAGTGTAAAAGAAAATCTTAGAGTAGAGTAAGGACTCAAATACCCCAAAAATGAACATGTTTGGCCTGCTGCAGAATCAATCAGATGGTAAGCTCACTGCTGCAATGTCAATCAAATCAGTCAGATCTTGGAACCCAATGGCTCCCACATGTGGCAGAGATAAAGACAATAGGAGACATGCTGAGGGCTTACTCACTTTGGGAAGAAAAATCTACATTTCCCTTCATAGCTTCTTCTTAATGGGCAACCTAGGAATTTGGGCTGGAACCAGTGGAACTGTTTGCTTAGCAACTGATTCCAGGAGTAGGAGACAAAGAGGTGGAGGGACAGATGTAGGAGAACAGCCAATGATGAAGGTGTGGAACAACAAAAGCTCACATGGATGGAGTTTCAGATGGGCAAAGTGCTTTATGTGGTCATATACAGAGTTTCACAGCAAGGAGCAAATGAAGATTTGTAGGAGCAGACTGAGTTGCCCAGGACCACACAGTTAATAATCTGCATAGGATTAGCTAATAATTCCAGATAACCAATAATTAGAAAATGTAGCTAATAATCTGACTAGGATTCCCCCCAGGTGTCCCTGATGCACAATCAGGCTTCTGAACGCTGGGAGACCCTGCTGCCTCCCACTCCAAAGGCTCTGATTTATAGACACCCAGTTTCTAAGACAGATACTGCTTTATCCATTGAAGCAAAGGAATGCTGGGGGGAGATACAAAGAAATAGATTCCCAGCAATAAAGACCAATAGACATTTTTATTAATTAGAGTAACAGCAAAACTCATCAAATATAAGAAAACCTGAATGACACTTCCCTGGATATCCCACCATGTTGATTGGGGAGTGCTTGACACCACCCACTACCCTGGGCAGCTGGCCTTTCTTCTCCCCTTTCACCTTTCCACATCTTCCCCTTCTCCCTCTGTCTCCAAGGGAGCTGTAGTCAGTCAACACTCCCTTTACAACCAGAAAAGGTATGGGAATCGACTCTTATCAGTCTCCACTCACCAAGCTAGCAACTCCCCAAGTCAAAAGTCTCCTCTTGGACTACCATTCCTTGTATGGGTAGCCTCCCCCCCACCCACCCCCATTTGGATGTAAATGTCTAAAAGCAGGTATAATCCCACTTCAGTATTTGTATCCCAACACAGAGGATCATTTACTCATGGATTCATTCTGGCCATTTTAATTCCAGATATAGGCCCTACCAATGGTTCTATTCCCAGAGCATCTACTTGACACTATTTTTTCTAGCATTCCCTAGTCATTTTTTGATGTCTTAGTCATGTTTATCCCAAATCTTAACAACGGTAAGAAGTGACTTTACTCCCTTGCCTATGGCATCTACCAAAAGGTGAACAGGACTCCTTAAAAATCAACCGTGGAGGAGGCTGAAGTTGCTTCCTTAGCTTCCCCTCCTTTTTCTCCTGGTTCTTTTTGTTTGCCTGTTTTTGATGCTGAAGAGGTGGATGACTTTTAGAAATAGCTCATAGTCTATGATGTCCTGAGGACTGTCCCTGGACAGCAGCTTTGGGGACAGAAGGTATTCCCTTCCCAAGTTGCCCAGCTTCCCCTGGGAAAGCTGGAATGTTATTGTGTTTATTTGTCATTTGTTATTATGTTTTGTTTCACCTTACACCAACCTTCCACGTTCCTCTGCAATTCACCCCCACTGACTCAGGAGTGGATTTGGTGTCTGACTAGGGAAATCAGCATTTCCCTGCCCTGTTCTACCCAATGGCTTGTTATATTTTTGTAGGTCTATGTCTGCTTACTAAGCCCCATCCGGAGCCCTGGAATCTCTCCTCACCTCTAGTTTAATCACAATCACCCCACAAAAAAATAGCAACTGGCTGGTTTGTCTGGGAGTAAATGAATTAGATTTCAAATTCTATTCTGTTTTTTAAATTAAAAAATAAAAGTCCTCCAAAGAGTTACAAATCTTGACCTAGACATTCCCACAAATGAACAGCAGATGGGGCTGCAAAAATTTTTCAAGAAAAACAGTTTTACTGAGTTTTATTTTCGGTTGTTTTGCCTTTGTTTTTACAGTCTGAAAAGCAATTTATTGGGGACCATTTCAAACAATGGCATAGTCACTTCTTCCTGGCTTAACACCCCTATGTATCTGACTCATAATGGGTTCCACAAGTCCATCCTCCTAGATAACCTCATTAATTGAAACTATCTTAGCTTCCTAACATGGTCGATTCTTAACTACCTTTCCTTTTCCATCCCTCAGGGCATGTTACAATACAATTTACTATTAAGCAAAATAATCATCTCCCTTTAACCTTAATGTTACAACAACAACAATTTAGGTCATCTAGCAAGAATAAACCCTTGCCCACTTCTGGACTTTGTGGAGGCCAAAGAGGAAAGTATCGGTCAACCAAAAATTATTTTATTTTTATTTTTACATTTACATTATATTTATTTTTAACTGCATTTCAAAATCGAACACAGTGTTATTCACATGCTTGGGAAATTAAACCCCAATGCCAAAGTTAAAGGATTGATCAGATAATCATTTTGAGGCAAGGGGCACCCAGGATCATACTCTGGACAGAAGTCCAAGGACAGAGACTGGCTTCAAGTTACAGCCAGTTTCGGGTCTCCTCTAGGTGAGGTGCCAACTCATTTTCAAAGAAAAGACAGCAAAGAGGGAGAAAGAGAAGGCTGAGGAGCTTATTGGCGGAGAGATGACACTCCTAGTCAGATTCTGTTCATCAGTGGGCATCTGGACAGACAGCTGCCATGCATGGCTGAGCACTTGGGTCCACTATCAAAGGCTGCCCAAGGAGGAGCAAAACCTGCCTTGAGATATCAGGAGATATCTTGTCTAATGAGAGCCGGGATTTTATGTTCCTGGATTAGACAGGGACAATTAACAAGTACAAGTTGTTTCAAAATAAGCTTAAATCTGCATTTTATGTCTGTAGATTTCCAGCTGTAATGGGATTATGATGTTGGCAAAGGGAGAGAGGTTCACCGCTGCAGTGGGTTATGGAGGTAGAGAGCAGCTGTTAAAAGAGAGAACTAATGGTGATTAATTCTTGGGATGTGTTTGAAGATTTCCCATTGAGTTCAAGACCCAAACCTGCTCACAG
Source organism: Notamacropus eugenii (assembly GCF_028372415.1). Taxonomy (NCBI): domain Eukaryota; kingdom Metazoa; phylum Chordata; class Mammalia; order Diprotodontia; family Macropodidae; genus Notamacropus; species Notamacropus eugenii. The sequence goes on along the minus strand of NC_092872.1, from coordinate 285,045,417 downwards.
GAGATGGAATAAAAAAGGAGTTTTTATTTTCTTGTGAAAAGAGAGAAGGAAGAACGATCTATATGCAATTCTAGACCATTGTGACTCAAAAAAAGTAATAAATTTTTAAAAATCCTTTGGTTCTATTATATCCCAAAAGTGAATCCTGAAGCTGCAAAGTCAGTATTTTTAACTTATTCCAATGTATTAAACTTCTTAAAGCTTTGAGTCATACAGCTATTCTGGAGCCTACTTGAAGAGATCTCTCACAGGTGATTCCCATCTGAACTTCATGAAAATAAGAGAAGAACAAAACCTCAAGGCCACTTGCTCCCATTGACCTAATACTTTGTGTGCAAGATTATACTGGAATCTCACTGGATTCCCTAAGAGATTCTATTGTCTTGGTTTGACAGATGAGGAAATTGAGATTCCAAGATGTTCTGTGACTTGTTAGGATAGTATAGCAGTTAGTAAAGATCCAGAGCAGGGAATGAAACCAGGCATTCCTGACTCCCAACCCTATCTTGAACTCTGCTTTATCTATCCTACCTCTCATGTCCACCCTCAAGCTTCTCTATCATCTTCATGGATCCTTGGAATTTACAAACTTGAAGACCTTCCCTTCCAACTGCCTTCTTATGGATAGCAATATTCCAAAGGTGGCATGACAGGATCTCCCAGAGAGTGTGAAACAGAGGGAAGACATGGCCAGGTTCAAGGAGTCAAATTGCCTCATTATTCCTGGAAACTTTGCCTTTCTCAATGACTTTCAAAGTCGCCTTCACTTTTTTTGACCACTGATCAATATGGACCCCCCAAAAAATCATGTCCTTGAATCAGCAGGAGGTTGACATTCATTGAAACAATGGCTAGATTTGTAAAGTGTTTTGCACGTATTATGTCCACTGATAAAGTATCTATTATTCTCATTTTATAAATGAGAAGACTGAGATTGATGGGGGCAAGTGATTTTCGCAGGGTCATAAAGCTAGTCATTGAATCTGGATTTGAATCCTGAGTCCAACATGCCATCCACTGAGTCCCCTGGTACCCTCGGATCCTTCTCAGACAAATCTCCATCTAATTATGCTTCTGCCATCTTGTATTTGTTACGTTTATTGTTTAAATCCAACTTTAAGATTGAAGATGACTTACTTTCTGGATTCCAATATTACCTCTGATGACTCCCAGATGTGTGACCCTCTCTAAGTCAAAGCTCTAAATCAATGTTTCTATGATTTTACATTATTATTAAATTGTATATTGTTATATGTGGCCCAATGTTTTAACTTGTCCAACTATTTTTAGGTCCCTACACTGTCACCTAGTGGGTCCATTGTTCTTCCCAAATTGTATCATCAGCCAGTTTGCTCAATATGCCCTTTGAGCTTTTATTCACGTTCTTAATGAAAATGGTAAAGATCTCAGGGGTAACCAGATGCCCAGATGCTTCAGTCTAGACCAGGATAGCAGATGGGTCTCCCTCTTCAGAGGTCAAAATACCAGTCCATAGTACCTGGAGGGAGACACTAGGTTAAAATAAATAAACAGTCTTATTGATCCAGGCTAAGGCAGGGAAAGATGCAGAAACAGAGCTGGGTCAATGATTTTTGTTTCATTGTTTGTTTTATGGAAGGGAAAGGGAAGGGGGCATTATTGACTAAAATATGTAACAGAGGAGTGAGGACATTCTGCAAAGTGAGTCCCTGGCTAGTGGACAGAGAATCATTTCCTTGATTTGACGAATGATGAATTTTCTAATTCCTGCACACTCAATGCCCACATTTAGAGGCCAAAATACCAATGAGGCCTGAATAAGTTCTCCCAAGTCCCCACTCAGGCTCAGATGGAGGGTCTTCAGCTTGAGTGGTTAAGGCCAAGGTTTTGTGTCCTGCCTGAGCTGCCCCCTCCTGGAAAAGCCTGCCCACACTGTCACTTCACATACACCCTCCAAAAAAAAAATGAGAAAGACATACGCAGAGAGAGAAAAATAGAGACAGAGGTTGGGGGGTGGGTAGGGAGAACAAAAAAATCATAGCATTTAAAAATAAAATCTGAAACTTGTGGTGAGTGCTCACAACCTCCTTGGAGGGGGCTGTGAGCGAGGGGTCTGGGGCTCTATAGACTCATCCAGCCTCACTTACCCCTGAAGCCTCTACATTTCCCTGACTTCCTGTCTGACCCTGCTCTCCTGCCTCCCACTCTGACTTTGGACTTCCAGTGACTTGAAGTCTTGAGACAATCTCAGAAGCACCAAAAGGTCTCTGATTATGACTTGTTTTCCTTGCTTGTATATAACTTTTTAAGGGGAAAAAGGGGGGAGGAAACAATGATATATTTTTCTTTCCTTTCAGAATATTTTTGGAGGATGAAATGATTTGAGTGAGCTCTGAATCTAACAGAGAAGAAATATCTATGACCCAGAGTAGCTCAACTTCAGTGAGATCCTTGGGTGGATCTTGGAGGGGGAAGAAGAAAAGAAAAGCAAGAAAGAAGGAAAGAAAGAAAGAAGGAAAGAAAGAAAGAAAGAAAGAAAGAAAGAAAGAAAGAAAGAAAGAAAGAAAGAAAGAAAGAAAGAAAGAAAGAAAGAAAGAAAGAAAGAAAGAAAGAAAGAAAGAAAGAAAGAAAGAAAGAAAGAAAGAAAGAAAGAAAGAAAGAAAGAAAGAAAGAAAGAAAGAAAGGAAGGAAGGAAGGAAGGAAGGAAGGAAGGAAGAAAGAAAGAAAGAGGGAGAGAGAAAGAGAAAGAAAGAAAGAAAGAAAGAGAAAGAGGGAAAAGAAGAAAGAAAGAAAGGAAAGAAGGAAGGAAGGAAAGAAAGAAAAAAGAGGAAGGAAAGAAAGAAAGAAAAAATAAATCCCCAAGACAACAGAAATAGGCTTAAAATTGAACTCCTTTAAGTTTGAGTCATCTGACCCTGGTCTTTTTGATGGAGGCTGAGAATAAGACTGAATGAGCACTGGCCCATAGGTTTCCTGGCTATAGGAATTCTGCTAGGGGATGAAGGGATGGGGAGCCCACCCTGATGCCAGGTTGGACTCTGCTGCTCTTCCCATCTCAGCAGAGACTGGATCCCAGAGCCAATCTAGGCTGGAACCTCCCCCAATGTGAAGGGAGGGCTTCCCCAATGCATTCTCAGCACACCCCCCCCCCCCATGAGATTTCCATTCAGGTTAAGTGGGAGGGCCCATCTGAGGGATGGCCACAGCTGCTGTGCTTGGCAGCTCTAACAGTCCAAAGTGGGGGGTCCTGGCAGGGAGCCAGTAGCCCATGAGAGGTCAGAGGAAGAGGGGCATGTGGAGGGAGGGGAGCAGGCCATGGGGAAGAGCCTGTAATGGGATGGCAGGGTGCCCAGGATTCATGGGGCATAAAACTGGGGGGAGGAGAAGCTGAGAAGGAATGACGGGATGGGAGCGCAGGAGCTGAACTGGCTGAGAAAAAAGCTTGGGAGGGAGGTGGGAGGCAGAGATGCTGCTTAGCTCATGCAAACATCCCAATGCTCCAGCGTAGACCTTGACTCTGAGATGCCTTGAGCAGAGGAGGAGAGGACAGGTGCCAAGCCTTTGCTTATAGGTGCTTATTTGAATTGTCCTTCCCCCATTAGCAGCAGGTGAGCTCCAACCATACACAGTGATAGTCAGGAGTCAGGAGGATCAGAGTTCAAATGTCACCAAGTACACTTACTAGCTGTGAGACCCTGAGTGAGTCACTTCCTCTTTGTTTGCCAAAAGCAGTCATCTCCCAGGGCTGTTCAGAGCTCAAATGAGATGATATTTGTGGAGAGCATGGCACATAGTGAGCAATACAGAAATGCTATTCTCTGCCCTCCAGGAGGGCTAGGACTCAGTTTACCTTTCTTTTCCTCCTGGGTGTTTAGCACAGTGATTGCTCCTGACTTCCTCATTGGGTAGCCCTCTTTGGATCTCGATGTTTGGGCTTTGGGGCAGACCTTCAAGGTCATCTAGTATGGCCCTTTCATTTACAGATGAGTAAGCTTTCCAAGAGGGAAAGAGACTTGACCAAGGTCATACAGTTTCTGAGAAGCAGGGCAGGGCCTCTGACCTGCCATACCACAGCCCTATCACTAGGCATCCCCTTGGACTGGTACCAGTCCTTCCCTTGGAGACTGGGTGTCCCAAGGAAACCAGGAGAAGAGCCTTTAAAGTCTCCAGGTGAACTGTAAGTCCTCTATGGAAGTTTGTGCTGGGGCCACTCACAGGCTGAGCATAGACATGGGGCAATGTCACTCATCCCCTGGTGCCACAGACACACTGAATGCAAGGATTTAGTTCTTTTCTCAGACACTTACTAGCTGTGTGACCCTGGATAAGTCATTTACACAGTTTCAGACTCAGTATCCTCATATGTAAAATGCTGGTAATAACAACACCCACCTCACAGGGGTTTGAGGATCAAATCCAACCCCTCTGCTAATGCAGGTCAGCAGCCTCTCTGTAGTTTATGGAGAGCTGCCGAGGGAATTGAGGTGAGGGGCTTTCTCAGGACCCCTCTGGGGTCAGATTTCTAGAGGTTCTGCCATTCTGCCTCTAAGGCATTCTTCTTTTGTTCTCTAGTTATTTATAAATGACAATGTTTTACAGTCGGGCCTCAGACACTGGCTAGTTGGGTGACCCTGGGCAAGTCACTTCACCCTGTTTGCCACAGGTTCCTCATTTATAAAATGAACTGGAGAAGGAAATGGAAAACCACTTTAGGATCTCTGCCAAGAAACCCCAAATGGGTCACAGAAAGTTGGACATAACTGAAAAAAATAATTTAACAACAAAAACAACAAAAACTGTGGGGTGGGGGACAAACAAAGCCTCCTCTCTCTCTTAGAAGTGTTAAGAAAACATTGTAAACACAGCCTATCACCTCAAGCCATGGACTCCTCGAGAGGAGAACCCTATCATCTTCTATCTTTTATCATCTCTGAAATAATGTGATGTTTCCCTCTCTCTGATTATCCCTTACAGGTAGGGGTGGGGAACTTGCTTAGGGACAAGGGGTCAATGACTCTCCCCCCCAGCACAGTCGGATCTCTCTGGCTACTTAGTGGCATAATAATCCCAATGTGAGAAAGAAGAGGTCTCTGGAGGAGGAAAGCACTTGAAAGGAGGGGAGAGAGGAGACAAGCATTTAATAAGTGTCTACTGTATGCTAGGAACTGCACTAAGCCCTTTACAAATATGACCTCATTTGATCCTCCAAATAATACTTTAAGTGGATGTTGTTACTACTCCCATATTACAGTTGAGGAACCTGAGGGAAACAGAGGCTCAGGGACTTGACCAGGATCTCACAGCTAGAAAGATATGCTAAGTATATCTGAGGTTAGATCCGAAATAAGGTTTTCATGACTCTAGGGCTCAAGGTCTAACCACTTCATCAGCAGGAGTGATCCTAAGGGGACCAACTGGCTTTTGGAAAATGATCCTCTAAAGGTGGAAAATAAGTAACTCTTGTTCCCATGAACTGGACTGTTGCCTAAACTCTGTTTTTGTTTTTGTTTTTGTTTTACCCAAGTGGCCTATAAATTGGAACCTCAAAGCAGTGTGTGGAGAGAGCTGGATTTCCAAGGTAAAGGAGACTTGGCTAGGTGCTCCCTGAACTACAAAGATAGTTAGATACAAAAGAATCACAAATTAATCAGCACCATTTCTGGCAAGCTGCTGACTCAAAGGTGACTGTAATATCAGGAGTTTTTTCTTTGCTAATTAGAAACCCAATGGGCAGAGCCAACATGGCGGAGTAACAGTATGGACTTGCTAGTACTCTTCCCCCAAACCCAGCCAAATACCTGTAAAAAATGACTCTAAACGAATTCTGGAGCTGCAGAACACACAGAATAATGGAGTGAAGCAAATCTCCAGCCCAAGATATCCTGGAAGATTGCCAGGAAGTATTAATCATGCCACACTGGGAACTAAGTACATTGCAGCATGGGCCACAGACAGGACCTGAGCAGACCTTGGCGGGGACTGAACCTCAGGAACCTATGGTGGTTCCCAGACTTTACCACCCCAAAACACCGAGGAAAAATTGGAAGGTCAGTGGAAAAAACCTGTGGGACCTGTGTCAGAAAGTACAGTGGTAGAGCCCCAGCCCCAGGGCAGCAAAGGAGGTGGAGGAGCTCATAGAGGAAGAGCCTGTGGCAGCAGCAGCAGGGGCAGGGGCAGGAGCAGCAACTATTTTTGGAGCTCCAGGCCCACAGATTGTGGGAGGATCGAACAGCTGATGGTACACTCCCATTCCCACTGGAAGTAGAGAAGTACTTTGACAAAGATCTCAAAAGTCAAGTAAATAGCTGGTAGAATGAGAAAATGATGGAAAAAGAATCAGACTGCATAATCTTACTTTGGTGACAAGGAAGAACAAAGTATGTAAACAGAAGACAACAAAGTGGAGGCTCTTACATCCAAAGCCTCCAAAAAAAATATTAATTGGTCTTAGGCCATGGCAGAGCTCAAAAAGGATTTTGAAAATCAAGTAAGAGAAATAGGGGAAAAATTGGGAAGAGAAATGAGAGGGATGCAAGACAATCTTGAAAAATGGGTCACCTACTTGCTAAAGGAGACCCAAAAAATGCTGAAGAAAATAATACTTTAAAAAATAGACTAATCCAAATGGCAAAAGAGATTAAAAAAGCTAATGAGGAGAAAAATGCCCTAAAAAGCAGAATTGGCCAGATGGAAAAGGAAATCCAAAAGCTCGCTGAAAAAAATAATTCCTTAAAGATTACAGTAGAGTAGATGGAAGCTAATGACTTTATGAAAAATCAAGAAATTATAAAACAAAGCCAAAGAAATGAAAAAATAGCAGACTGTAAAATATCTCATTGGAAAATCAACTGACCTGGAAAATAGATCCAGAATAGACAATTTTAAAATTATTGGGCTACTTGAAAGCCATGATCAAAAATAGACACTAGACATCATCTTGCAAGAAATTATCAAGGAAAATTGCCCTGATATTCTAGAACCAGAAGGTAAAACAGATATTGAAAGAATCCACCAATCACCTCCTGAAAGAAATTCCAAAAGTAAAACTCCTAGGAATATCTTAGCCAAATTCCAGAGCTCGCAGGCCAAGGAGGAAATATTGTAAGCAGCCAGAAAGTAACAATTTGAGTGCTGTGGAAATACAATCAGGATAACACAAGATCTAGCAGCTTCTACATTAAGGAATCACAGGACAAGGAATATGATATTCCAGAGGTAAAAGGAGGTAGGATTAAAACCAAGAATCACCTATCCAGCAAAACTCAGTATAATACTTTAGAGGGGAAATGGACATTCAATAAAATAAAGAACTTTCAAGAATTCTTGTTGAAATGACCGGAGCGAAATAGAAAATTTGACTTTCAAATATAGGAATCAAGAGAAGTATGACAAGGTAAAGAGGAAAGAGAAATCATAGAAGACTTGCTAATGTTGAACTGTTTACATTCCTACATGGGAAGATCATATTTATAACTCTTGAGACTTTTCTCAGAGAGACAGAGGGCACAGGGTGAGTTGAGTAGGTAGGGATGATATCTAAAAAAATAAAATTAAGGAGTGAGAGAAGAATATATTGGGAGAGGAAAGGGAGAAACAGAATGGGCCAAATTAACTACCATAAAGGAGGCAAAAAAAATCTTTTTCAATGGAGGGGGAAAAGGGGAGGTGAAAGGGAAAGAGTGAACCTTACTCTCATAACATTTGACTTAAGGAGGCAATAACATGCACACTCAATTTAGTATGAAAATCTATCTTACAATACAGGAAAGTAGGGAGAAGGGGATAAGCTGGGGTTGGAGGATGATAGAAAGCAGGGCAAATGGGAGGAGGGGATAAGTAGAAGTAAACACTTTTTAGGAAGGATAGGGTCAAAAGAGAGAATAGAATAAATGAGGGGGCAGGACAAGATGGAGTGAAATATAGTTTGTCTTTCACAATATGAATTTTATGGAAATGTTTTTAATAACTGCACATATATAACCTATATTGAATTGCTTGTCTTCTCAGTGGGGATGGTTGGGGAGGGAGGAAGGGAGAGTAGTTGGAAATCAAAGTTTTAAAAATGAATGCCAAAAATTGTTTTTACATGCAACTGAGAAATAAGACATACAGGCAATGTGGTATAGAAATCTATATTTCCCTACAAGAAAGTAGATGGGATGGTGAAAAGAGAAGGGAGGGGTGTAATAGAAGGGAGAGCAGATTGGGGAAAGAGGTTATGAGAATGCATGCTGTCTTGGGGTGGGCGGAGGGGAGATGGGAAAAAATTTGGAACTCAAAATCTTGTAGAAATGTCTGTTGAAAACTAAAAATTAATTAATTAATTAAAAAAGAAGTCCCATGAAGGAGGAGACTACATTGTTTCCACCCTTAGCCTCATGGAGAGAGATCACGGCCCTGGGATTAGATCTGTCACTAACTCAAGGGGTGACTTCTCAGGGCCTCAGATTTTCTTGTCTCTAAAAAGAAAGGCTTAGGTTCTGACTCTTCAGGTTCTGGGGAAGACTTCTCCTGAAAAGTTCCCAACGAATAGGTGGGCAGCGTTGGCTTTCAGAGCTCCCAAGATTGGGGGGCTTCCTTGCTCTCCTCCATGAAGTCCAGTCTCTTACTGGAGGACTCTAATCATTAGTATGTTGACTTTAATCTTACCTTTCATTTTGCCTCATTGCTTCCAGGTAACCTTCCAAGGTCAAGCAGGATAAACTCAACCCTACCTTCACATGGTGCACCTGAAGGCCATCAACATTCTAATCAATAAGCTTCCCTCCTCCAGATCAAGTAGCCCCAGGCATTTCACTGCATCCTTACACAATGTGAATATTAGGTCTTTTAGGGCTCCTGGCTGACCTGCCCAGATTATTTCTCCACTTCTCAATGTCTTTCCCAAACTGCAAGGCCAGGAGGACCGAACCCTAAGACCCACTGGCCTCCTTTTCTGTGTCCTCATTCACCTTTGGGCAGCATGGCCAACCAGGCTGTCTGAAGAGGGTCATGATTTACCCTGGAATTCCTTGGAAAAAGTGGAATGCAATGACTCTTGTCATGCCCATCAATTGTGCCATATGATTGTGATGGAATACAGTTGTGCTATAAGAAATGATGAGCTCAATGATCTTAGAAAAACATAGAAAGACTTGCACAAAATAATGAAGAGCAAAATGAGCAGAACCATGAGAGCATTGCATACCATTGTAGCAATATTGGTTTTTTTATATTTCTGTTTATTTATTTATTTAACTTTTAACATTCATTTTCACAAAATTTTGGGTTTCAAATTTTCTCCCCATTTGTCCCCTCCCCCCATGCCAAAACACCAAGCATTCTGATTGCCCCTATCACCAATCTGCCCTCTCTTCAAACATCCCTCCCTTCCCTTATCCCATCTTCTCTTTTGTCCTGTAGGGCCAGATAACTTTCTATACGCCATTATCTGTATTTCTTATTTCCTAGTAGCAAGAACAGTACTAGACAGTTGTTCCTAAAACTTTGAGTTCCAACTTCTCTTCATCCCTCCCTCCCCACCCATCCCCTTTGGAAGGCAAGCAATTCAGTATAGGACATATCTGTGTAATTTTGTAAATGACTTCCATGATAGTCGTGTTGTGTAAGACTAACTATATTTCCCCCCATCCTATCCTGCCCCCCCCCATTGCTTCTATTATCTCTTTTGATCCTGTCCCTCCCCAAGAGTGTTGACTTCAAATCGTTCCCTCCTCCCATTGCCCTCCCTTCCATCATCCCCCCAACCCTGCTTATCTGCTTCTTCCCCACTTTTCTATATTGTAAGATAGGTTTTCATACCAGAATGAGTGTGCATTTTATTCCTTCCTTCAGTCGAATGTGATGAGAGTTAACTTCATGTCTTTCTCTCACCTCCCTTCTTTTTCTCTCCACTAAAAAGTCTTTTGCCTGCCTCTTTTATGAGAGATAATTTGCCCCATTCCATTTCTCCCTTTCTTCTCCCAATATATTTCTCTCTCACTGCTTAATTTCATTTTTTTAAGATATGATCCCATCCTATTCCATTCACTCTGTGCTCTCTGTCTGTGTGTGTGTGTGTGTGCATGTGTGTGTATGTAATCCCACCAACTACCCAGATACTGAAAAGTTTCAAGAGTTACAAATATTGTCTTTCCATGTAGGAATGTAAACAGTTCAACTTTAGTAAAGTCCCTTATCACTTATCTTTGCTGTTTACCTTTTCATGATTCTCTTCATTCTTGTGTTTGAAAGTCAAATTTTCTTTTCAGCTCTGGTCTTTTCATCAAGAATGCTTGAAAGTCCTTGATTTCATTGAAAGACCATTTTTCCCCTGAAGTATTACACTCAGTTTTTCTGGGTAGGTGATTCTTGGTTTTAGTCCTAGTTCCTTTGACTTCTGGAATATCATATTCCACACCCTTCGATCCCTTAATATAGAAGCTGCTAGATCTTGTGTTATCCTGATTGTATTTCCACAATACTTGAATTGTTTCTTTCTAGCTGCTTGCAATATTTTCTCCTTGACCAGGGAACTCTGGAATTTGGCCACAATGTTCCTAGAGTTTCTCTTTTTGGATCTCTTTCAGGCGGTGTTCTGTGGATTCCTTGAATGCTTATTTTGCCCTTTGGCTGATGTCTAGGCTCTTTTTTTGATCATGGCTTTCAGGTAGTCCCATAATTTTTAAATTGTCTCTCCTGGATCTATTTTCCAGGTCAGTTGTTTTTCCAATGAGATATTTCACATTATGTTCCATTTTTTCATTCTTTTGGTTTTGTCTTGTGATTTCTTGGTTTCTCATAGAGTCATTAGCCTCCATCTGTTCCATTCTAATTTTGAAAAAACTATTTTCTTCAGTGAGCTTTTGAACCTCATTTTCCATTTGGCTAATTCTGCTTTTGAAAGCATTCTTCCCCTCATTGGCCTTTTGACCCTCTTTTGCCAAATGAGTTAGCCTATTTTTCAAGGTGTTATTTTCTTCAGCATTTTTTTAGCAAGGTGTTGACCTGCTTTTCATGCTTTTCTTTCATCTCTTTCATTTCTCTTCCCAGTATTTCCTCCGCCTCTCTAACTTGATTTTTCAAAATCCTTTTTGAGCTCTTCCATGGCCTGAGCCCAATGAATATTAATTATGAATGTTTGAGATACAGAAGCCTTGACTTTTACGTCTTTCCCTGATGGTAGGCATTGTTCTTCCTCATCTGAAAGGATGGGAGGAGATATCTATTCACCAAGAAAGTAGCCTCTTATGGTCTTATTTTTTTTCCCTTTTCTGGGAATTTTCCCAGCCAGTGACTAGACTAATGAATGTCCTCTCCACACCCACCTTGCCTCCAGATCCGCCCAGCCAGTGCTTGGGGTCTGAAATTCAAATGCTGATTCCTAGCCTCAGGGCTAGTGGCAGGGGCAGGGCTGCTATTCAATGTGAGATTAAGTTCAGGTGCTCGGGTGGGGGCAGGGCCACCACAGGGGGCTCAGTTCCCTCAGGGGATTTACTCAGAGACCTTCAACAATGGATCTGAGCTCCTGCCTGCTGTGGGAGCCCTTGTCTGCTGCTGCCTCTGCTGCTGCCTCCCAAGGGGGCCTGAGTTATGGAGACACCCGCTCCCCTCTCTTCGAGCTGAAAAGACCCTCTCACTGACCTTTGTGCCTGTGGGTGGAGGGACCTGTGCAGCTGCTGGAGATTCTGTCCCTGAAGCCTTCTTGGATCTGCTCCTCTTGGTGCCGTGAGGCCAAGGCAGAGCTGGGCTCTGTTCCAGGTCTGGTGTGCGAAGGACCTTTCGGGTCAGTTTTTCAGGTCTCTCTGGAAGAGAAATCTCCTCCACTTTGTTGTTCTGTGGCTTCCGCTGCTCCAGAATTTGTTGGGAGTTCTTCTTTACAGGTATTTTATGGGCTGTGGATTTGAAGCTAGTGTATGTGTATCTTTCTACTCTGCCATCTTGGCTCCTCCCCCTCATAGCAATATTGTTTTAAGAAAGATTTGAAGGGAATAAGTTATTTGACTATTGTAAATAAACAAATTAACTATAAATGACATATGAAGAAAAACTCTATCTGCATCCAGAGAAATAACTGGTAAATAGAAGTATGTATAGAATAATTTTACCTATTTGTGTCTAATGGTGGCCATCTTTCAAGTAGCTGGTTCAAGGGGGTGGGGTGGAGTGGGGGGGGTTGAGAAAAAAAGGCAAAAAAGAAATTTATATGATAATATCATTGTATATTTGAAAGGAATAGCAAGTCATACTCGGCAGATTGGCAGTTTCATGTGCAATCATTTTCTTTATTATATTAAGTTATGGAAATGCTTGCTTTATCCTATAAATGAAAAATAAAATAATTTTTATAAAGAAAATATTTTTCTGACCAAGTTTTTATGCTGTGTGACTTTATTAGATGAGCAGTTGCTTCTATCTAGTTATTACATTTCCTGACATTTCTGTCAGTGAGACAGTGTCCATTTATTAAACTCCTACTGTGTGTCAGGTACCATGCCAAGCACTGACGATACAAAAAAAGGCAAAAAGCCAGTTCATGATCTTAAGAAGCTCATAGTCTAATGTGGCAGTTACATGCAAACCAACAGGGACATAGAAGATAGAGGTAAGTTGGAGGTGGTCTTGGAAAAAAGGATCTAGTATTAAGAAGGACTGGGAAAGGCTTCTGGTGGAGAGAAGGAAAACTTTAGCTGAGATCTGAAGGAAGCAGGAGGTAGAAATAAGGAAGGAAAAGGAGTCTCATCTATGTCAAAGGATCATACTGGACAGTTTGGAGGGCATCTCCTCAAGCCTTATATTACAACTGAGGTAACTGAGGTAACTGAGTTTCCAAGAAGTCCAGGGACCTGCCCAGAATCACACACTATTCAGAGTGGTCAGTGTCAGAAGGTGGACTGTCCTGACTCTGAGTGGAGGAATGTTGGACCCATTCTTCTATGCTATTTTTAGGATTTCAGTCTGTTTCCAACCTCCCAGGTCTGTCCAACATACATTTGCATCTGAAGATATGCTTGACTACGGAGAAGGCTGCAAAAAAAGGAGGGAAGTTATAAAAACTGTTCACAGTTGAAAATCAGTCTGGGTTGAGAGAGAAGAGGAGAATACTTTTTTGGGGGGAGGGGGAACCTATTTCTAAAGCTGTGATAAATAATTTACCTGCCTCAATATTCTGTCCTCTTTATTTTTCTAGACTTCATCATCCCTGAAGGACAACCTATATCTCCACCCCAGGCCCAAATACCATCCCTCAGCAAAGTTTATCAAGTTGACTACATCATTTTTTATGCAAACCTCATGGGAGTAACTTTCGTCAGCTGCTCAACTGCAATCAGGACATGTCCAGAAACAAGCCCATCTATCTACTGTCCCCCTTTCCACATGACCACAGCTCACCAGCAAATGAGCAAAGACAGTAAAGCTTTTTCCATGCTTTTTGAGACAACTCACAATTATGGATTTCTATCCCTCTCTAATTTTTCCCTTGACTTGGGGGAGCCTAATTTTCTAGGGATTTAAGGTCCCTCCCAGATGGTAAAAATCAGACTCAATCTTCTTTCCTGTTGTTGAAATCACTACCACATTCATCTTCGCTTTTTCTCCCCTGCTATCTCATTTCCCATGGCCTCTTAACTGCCTGTGGTTTGGGGGCTGTGTTTGCTAATTCCCTTTACTCACAAAGGTAAAATGCCATTGACCCACAAAAAACTTTACAAGTTCCAGCCTCCTAAATTAGCTGGAGTCCTTCCTAGGGACTCAGAGTTTTTGACATTTTCTTAAGTAAAGAGCTTCAGGATTTGTAAGGGATGTTCTTTTCTTTTTCTTTAGTTCTTTTTAATGCTAATTTTTCCTTTTTGTTCATTTTTCTTGTTTATATACTGTTTTATTCTTTTTCATTGTTTTCTTAATAATTGTGTTGTTAAATTGCTGTTTTCTCTCATTGTTTTCTTCATTTTCTTTAATTCTACTTCTTGAGTTTTGTTTATTTGTCAGTTTTAGTTTGTTCTTTCTTATTTCCTGTTTCTTTTTTCTCTTTCTAGTTAACGTTTTGATGTTTTCCCAGTATAATATTTTTCCTTTGGTTTTTTTCTTGTTTACACTTACATTTTGTTTTTCCTGCTGATTCTTCTTCTTTGACTTAATATTTTATTTTTGTTAATTCTGTTTTCTTTTCTATTTATTGCTACTATCCCTTTTGTTAAATATCCTTTTCCTACTTTAGTTTGTTTCTTTAATATAATTTGCCTTTTTTGTTCATTTTAAAAATATACTTTTCTTGGATTTTATTGTTTTTCTCCTGATTTTCTTACTCATTTTTTTATGAGCTCCATCCAACAGGTACCAGCCAGGTGGGATAAGCTTCACAATGAACCGTCTCTGTCATCCAAAGGCCAGCTAAGCTAAGGATGCAGAGATTCCCTGTCTCTTTACCCACAGCAGTTCATAAAGACCATTTATTGGGGCATGAAGGGACTGTGATCTGCTTGATCTCTGAGAAAGAAAGATGACACATTGATTCAGGGCACAGAACAAATCAAATATCTCTTGAAGACAGATAATGAGTGAATTTGTTTTGCTTTACTATGAATATTGTTGCAGGGAATTTGTTTTTCTTTCTTCCTTCCCCACCCCCATCCCCCATGGTCTGGGGGTTGAAAGAACAAATAGATTTTTGTTCATTTAAAAAGTAAAACTTTAATCAAAAGAGACAACATTAAACACCAACAAATGGACAACACAATGGTACTCCCTTGAGGTCCACAGTGGAGTGCCAAGAACCCTAGATTTAGAATCAGGAGAGACCTAGATTCCAATTCCAGATATAATACTTCCTCTCTCTGTGACTACAGACAAGAATACACTTACCCTGTCTGAGCCCCAGTTTCCTCTGTAAAATAGAGAATATAATATCTATACAACCTCCATAGCAAGGTTATTATGAGGAAAGTACTTTGTAAACCTCCAAGAATGATAAAATTGTGAGCTATTGGTTTTCTCTCCAGTCCTTTCTGATTTTTTTTCCTTGACATTTGTAAAACCTTGTTTTATGCCCTGGAATTTCTTTGGAAAGACTAAATGCAGTGACTCTTCTCTGCCTTTATGTTCTTCACCTTTATCTTAGCCAGTTTTGTAGGGCTTGCTATTTTCTCTCCTTTCTTTACTTTCTCCAGTCTTTTTTTCTGAGAAACTTGTTTTACTGTGTGTAACTTAGATATATGAGCAGTCACTCCTATCACATTACAGCTGTTCCATTTTATTTATGGCATTTTTATACATCAGGTTCCGTAAACCCTCAAAAATTACGATTTTTATGCCAAATGCCCTCGTCCTTCTAATTCAGTCAGTGTGAGACTCACAGTGACTAGTTCTGTGATTTGGCATCCCTGGGGCTGATTATTGGGTCCTCCAGCTCTCTCCATCTATTATCCACTCTCGATTTCAGAGAAGGGGTGGGTGGGGGAAAGGGGTGTTAGAAGGTTCTGTAATAATTACCTTTGAACTGTTGCTGCTTTTTTTTACATAGCATACTCTGCAAACCTCAGCCATCACCTGATACCTTAAAGTATTTGGAACAGCCTACTAATAGCAACTGCCAGAAGGGCTGCACCAAAGTAGAACCAGGAAGTTCACCTTCAGGTCTCTCCTGATCACCTCCCATCACCAGCTATTCCCTGTCACTTTAGCCTGATGTCCCAGTTCTTTGTGATTCCCAATATTAACACGCTCATATAATATTGGAACTTGTCTAGTTTGGATGAGCATTCCATATACATGATTTTATTATCATGGTGGGCATCTTCCAGTGTGGAATCTCCCTCTATCAAAATGGATTGACAATCCAATACGGATTTTAGCTCATACACAACTCATTATCTTATTTGCCTGGAATACTGAAAATGTAAATGAGTTACCATGATCATTCAGCTAGTAGCATGCATATCAACTTTACCATATCAACTAAGTAATCACCTTACCAATTTAGTAATTTCAAAACTTTAGTAATCACCATGTACTAGATATTCCACTATGTCCTGGGGGGTACAAGTAGAAAGCATGGAATAATCCCTACATTTTAATTGAAAGGGCAACAAGTACATATAAAACACATCTATATCTATTTATAGCTATATGTATATTATATATGGATACATATATATGTATATATGTCATATGTATAAATATATGCAAACTCTCTAAATGGGAAGGTACTAGCATAGGGGGAGTCTTTGAACTGTATGTTAAAAGAAGAAGAGGAGGCTTTTAAGACAGAAATAAGGAAGGAGTGTATTCCAGACACTATTCTTTCTGCTGAGTAAGAATTTAATATACTAAATCCCTTCTCCTTCCCTATCATTAAACTTATGCCTATCAGGCATCCATTTCCATAGGACTTTGCTAAAGGTCCTTTAGTTATTGATGTCCTCATTTTTTCTTAAAAATAATGTTTATTTTTTCAATCATTTAGTATTTTCCCTTTCCCTAAATATCTTGAAAATGAGTCCTTCAGTATCCTCAAAACTGCATCATCTCCAACATGGATTTTCCTATTTGGGTAACTGTTCTTTCCATTTTTGTTTTTCAATAATAATCAATTTAACTCCACAAAATTAACTAGTCTTCATCAAATTCATTCCAAAGTCTAATTTCCACCCCTCAGTAATGAGCAACCCATTAAATCTATATTTTACAAAATTGTATCTAAAAAGAATTCTAATAGAAAAATCATCAAATACAAATGTATTTTTAAAAAGTTTTAAAGCATTATGGCTTTTGTCTAGTCATGTAAAGTAGGATTTAGATATTTCTTGGTTCTCTGTATGGAAGAAAAATGTAAAAAATAAAATAAGACAAACTGATGCATACATTTTCCAGTTTTGTGTATGATTCATGTCAAAACCCCATTTCATTCCCATTATAATTTTCAACCCATCAGATCCATATTTTGCCTGGAATATGTGGGAACAGCAGTTGTATATCAGTGGCTCAGTTCACTATAATTAATTTACAGGCTGAAATTTATCTTCCCATGATGACCAGGTATAAGTGGATGAGTCAGCTTAAACTTTACAATCCAAAAACCAATTCCCTAATTAATAAATTCAAAGGACCACTGAGTTCCCAATTCAAATATATCATCATTTCCTCTCTGTTACCCCTTCATAAGAGATGCATCTAGGAAGTTTTATTGACCTTATCCAGAGCTATGGGGGGAAAGTTTAGCCATAGTATATTATATTAATTTAAAGAGAACACAGCAGGAGATAGGAAGATAGAAGCAGTAAGGGCTACGTGGTCCTTGGGGATACTATATGAAATTCAACACACATTAATAGAAGGAATAGATGACCAACAGAGAGCCACAAGAAAGAAGAATCAGCAGAGAACAGTCCAAAAGACCTGGGGAGTGGGGAAAGTGGACCTTGAATATATATACTTGCTCTATAGGACTGGAACCAAGATGATGGAAGAGCCAGAATGTAGGGTTTGGCCATATGTGCACAAGGCTGTGTGAAGGGCAATAAGAACCAATGTACATGAGCCACCAGATGCTAATCATTGACTGATGCTTCAAGAGGGACCTAGAAGGAGCAACAAATACTTTCTAGGTAATAACATTGGGAGATGGACTTAATGAACTCAGAGTGCTCTATGAAAAGGCAAAGCTGGACTTGGGTGATAGAAGTACAGCAATCTTGTATCCCATAGATTGTAACTGTAACTGTTGAAGCTTAGTCAAGCCCTTTAGGGTTTTAATCTCCTTTATTACTGTGGGCCACTGGTGATCACAATAGAAGGGAGGGTCCAGGAGCAACAAGTGAATTTTCATGAGTATTCCTACCATGGATTACAGTCCACTACACCTTAGTAGATGGTATTTTTTACTGAGGTGAAGAAGCCATTTACCCTGATATCAAACATCTACATAAGGCCCTTTTTATGCCCAGCTAGTGCTACAATGACATAGAGCCTCTAAGTCTTTGCAGTTTGATAGGGCCTTTCAGAGACTCTATTTCCCTGGAACAACTCTTAAGAATCCACAACTGCCCCCTCGTGATGGAGAATCCATGACCACTCCCACACCTACCTTTATCCCCACCATGAGGAGGCATTGTAACAGAGGCTAGGAACAGTCATGTTTCACATGATCAGTGTTAGCCATGGTAAAGATGTAGCCATGCTGTGTTGCTGGAGAAAAGTCAAACCAGGATCATGGAAGTTCTACGTTGCTTTCATTCCAGGGCTGAGGAGATGCTTCTCATCTTGGCCAAGGCTCAGGCTGGAACCTGCTTTTTACAATACAAAAGTCTCTGGCCAGACCAAAAGAGGCTTCAGAGTGAGGCCTTAGAGTAAAAAAGGATATATGTTGCCCTTATTAAAACAATTTTATTAAGAAATTAAATTGAATTAAACAAACACTAAGCACTGTGCACTGCCCTAGTTCTCAGAAATACAAAGGCAAGAAATGAAACAATCATTTCCCATCAGCAAATGAATCTCCTGAGAGGATACAACATGGAATCATGTAAAAGGATTATTTGAAGAATGTGAAAATACTAATACCTGGATATATTAAGGACTTCTGAGGGAAAACAACACTTGACCTGAACTTTGAAGGAAAATAGGAATTCTGAGAGGTGAAGAGGGAGAGCATTCCAGACATGGGAGCGGGAGAGAGCCAATGCAAATCCATGGAAATGGGAAATGGAATTTTGAGTTTGGGGAATGGTTAGCAATCCAGCTTGGTTGACCCATTAGGTATGTGAATGCAACAAACTTGAATTGACAAAATCTTCTATTCATTATAGGGTTAGGGTGGAATAAAAAGTAGGAAGACAGAAAGGGATGAAAGTGAAAAGGTCTCTACAGTTGTTCTATGATTCTGCTTGTATTGGAAATGGTCCCTGTTGTCAAATGAGATCTACCACTCTATGCTAATTCTACATAATTTGTCACCCTCCAAAATATCTCTTAGGACAAAAAAAGAACAGAGAACAAGCTTATAGTGCAGAGAGAGTTTTGGACCTGGAGTCAGGAGCCCTAGGTTATACTTTCCATAAAACAACTTTTGTTGGTCATAAAATAACTGTGTGACTTTAAGGCAGTCATTTCTTTTCTTCTCACCTATAATGTAAGATAAGAAGTGGAGAATGCAATGATCTCTAAAGATATTCCAGCTCTGACCTTTTCCTGGAGTCATTTCTTTGGGAAAAAGGGATATACCCAGGAAGAGCAGAGTGAGGCAGATGCAATTGCTAAAGATTGTATAGAGGCATAAAGACCCCTGGAGGCAACCTTTTCTGTGACCATCCTCTGATCTAGGGGTCACCCTTCAGAGATGGAGCAGAGACTCTGTCATTTTGGCTTGTCACACAATAAAATTCTGGCATCTATGGAAACTAAATATGGTACCATGAGAGGACAAGGGTTGCATAGTTCTGCTTGGACAGAAAAGGGTGTCAATTGTAATACTTCCTTTTCCAAAAGGAGTTGTTCTCTTCAGTGAATTTTTTTCATATTTTTAAAATCATTAGTCAGTTTTCCTTCTATTTCTATAATTTGGGTTTTTAAATCCTTCCAGAGCTCTTCCAAGAAGGCTCTTTGTTCTTCTGACCAGTTCATATTCCCTTCTGAAGTTTCAGATGGGAGTACAGTCTCAATGCTGACCTCTTTGGTATTTGTGTTTTGGTCCTTGTCCACATAGAAGAATTCTATGGTCTTTTCTTTTCTGCTTTGCTTTTTATTCATGATAATAACCCTTTTCTTGGCTTTTCAGGTAGATCTCTGCATCTGTGACACAGGGCAGTCTGTCCCACAGTTCTTTGTGCCTAAAACTCAAGGCTTTGTGTGTTGTGGTCTCTGGTTCTTTCAGCTAGAAATTAAATGCTGCAGCTTACCTAGTGCTGAGCTGGCTGGTGTTCGAAAGCAGAGGCTGGTTAGGTCCTTTGGGGTTTCCCTGCAGTTACCCTGGAGGTAGCTCGTTAAGTGTGTGGGAGAGGTTGTCTGGACACTGGAGGCTCCTCTGCTGAGCTAGAGCATAGGCAAGCTCAACTTTCTGCCGTAGTGTCTTCCCTGTTCCACTAGGGTACTGAGGCATGCTTGCAGTCCTGGTGTTGGCAGTTGCTGGCTTCACCCCCTTGGGGTTCAGGATCTTTACCCGGTTTGTTGAGGTAGGACTGTCTGGGACAGCTCTGATCCTACACTGGTCACCTTTGGCCACAGCAAGAGAAACCCTCCTTAGTGATCTTTCTAGCCTTCCATGCTGAGAGTCTGTTTACCCCTTCTGCTGCTCCCACTGTTTCAGGGTTTTTTCTGGGGAGATAATCTCTGGGCTAGTCAAGGTCAACAAGGGGAGTGAGATAGCAGTTACCAATCACTCCATCATCTTGGCTCCCAGAACCAGAACTCTGTCACTTGTAATACTAATAATCCTAATACCCTAACAGCATAAAAATTGGTTTACACTGAGAAAGGTTCTCAGGACTAAAGGGAACTTCCCAAGAGGTCGAAGGGATATGATTCATATGTGGCCATCAAAAATTTCACTAATAAATTGGCTTATTGGTCCTTCAGTAATGGGGGGGGGGAATTGGAGCCTGAACATTGCCACCTGTAAAAATAAAAACTCACAGGAAAGTGGCACATAACTTCATCTTTAATATAAATTTCCATGGATGTGATGGGGAGTAGACTCTAAATATTCATGATGGAGTTTCCTTGAACTTCATCACTCACCAGAAGAATGCTTGGGATAGGGAAGGCAGGAACAGAACTGACTAGGATGTCTGGGGTGAGGGAAGTTGAGGGGAGAATGAGACTGGACAATGATGAAGAAGAGGAAGGCTGCACATGCTACCATTTTGCCCTCCTCCTTTCCACCTTCAGAACAAAAAGCTTTACCTTGTCTTCTGAAATATAGGAAAGCCAGGTATAGACAGAGACTCTCAGAGCAAGGAAGGAAAAGCTTTCAGACAGAGTGGTAAGTGGGCTTGGACAACTGGGCTTTGCCTTAGAGCACAGATCTTCATTTGGGAGTAAACTTAATTCTTACCCAATGCTTATTAGTCCTTTGTAATCTTTTTTTTCTTTTTTTATTAATTAATTAATTAGTTTTTTCCAGCATTCACTTCCCAAGATTTTGAATTCCAAATTTCCTTCCCATCTTTCCCCTCAGTCCACCCTGAGACAGTGTGCATTCTAATTACATCTTCCCCCAGTCTACCCTCTCTTCTATCACATCACTCCCTTTTCTCATCCTCTTCCCCTCTATTTTCTTGAAGGGCAAGATAGATTTCTATATTCTATTTCCTGTATGTCTTATTTCCTAATTACATGTAAAAACGATTTTTAACATTCACTCTTAAAATTTTGAGTTCCAACTTCTCTCTCTTCCTCCCTGTCCACCCATCCCCACTAAGAAGGTAAGCAATGCAATATAGGTTATACATGTGTAGTCATGGAATACACTTCTATAACAGTCATGTTGTGAAAGACTAACTATATTTCTTTCCATCCTATCCTATTCCCCATATATTCTATTCTCTCTTTTGACCCTGTCCCTCCTCAAAAGTGTTTACTTCTAGTTACCTCCTCCTCTCATTTGCCCTCTCCTCTGTCAACCCCCCATCCTGTTTATTCCTTTCCCCCCTACATTTCTATAGTGTAAGATAGATTTGGATACCAAATTGAGTATGCATGCTATTACCTCCTTTAGCAAATGTGATGGGAGTAAGTTTCACTCTTTTCCTCTCATCTCCTTCCTCTTCCTCTTCATTGAAAAAAGCTTTTTCTTGTCTCTTTTACATGAGAGATAAATTAACCCATTCTATTTCTCCCTTTCTCCTCCCAATATATTACTCTCTCACCCTTAATTTTATCTTTTTAGATACCTTCCCTTCATATTCAACTCACCCTATGCACCCTGTCTCTATATCCCTCCAACTACCCTAACACTGAGAAAAATCTCAAGAGTTACAAATATTATCTTTACATGTAGAAATATAAACAATTCAACTTTAGTAAGTCCCTTTTGATTTCTCTTTCCTCTTTACCTTATCATGCTTCTTTTGATTCTTGTATTTGAAAGTCAAATTTTCTATTCAGCTCTGGTTTTTTCATCAAGAATGCTTGAAAGTCCTCTATTTCATTGAATGACTATTTATTCCCCTGAAGCATTATACTCAGTTTTGCTGGGTAGGTGATTCTTGGTTTTAATTCTACCACCTTTGACCTCTGAAATATCATATTCCAAGTCCTGTGATCCCTTAATGTAGAAGCTGCCAGATCTTGTGTTATCCTGATTGTGTTTCCACAACACTTGAATTGTTTCTTTCTGGTTGCTTGAAGTATTTTCTCCTTGACCTGGGAGCTCTAGAATTTGGTTACCATATTTCTAGGAATTTTTCTTTTGGAATCTCTTTCAGGAGGCCATCAGGGAATTCTTTCAATATCTATTTTACTCTCTGATTCTAAAATATCAGGGCAATTTTCCTTGATAATTTCTTGCAAGATGATGCCTAGGTTCTTTTTCATCATTATTTTCAAGTAGTTCAATAATTTTTAAATTCTCTCTCCTGCATCTTTTTTCCAGGTCAATTGATTTTCCAATAAAATATTTCATATTGTCTGTTATTTTTCATTCCTTTGGTTTTGTTTTATGATTTCTTGATTTTTCAAAAAGTCATTAACTTCCGTCTGCTCCATTCTGATCTTTAAGCAATTATTTTCTTCAATGAGCTTTTGGACCTCCTTTTCCATCTGACCAATTCTGTTTTTTAAGAAATTCTTCTCCTCATTGGCTTTTTGGATCTCTTTTGTCATTTAGGTTAGTCAATTTTTAAGGTGCTATTTTCTTCAGCATTTATGGATCCCCTTTAGCAAGCAGTTGACTTGTTTGGAATGATTTTCTTGTATCACTCTCATTTCTCTTCCCAACTTTTGCTCTACTTCTCTTACTTGATTTTCAAAATCCTTTTTGAGTTCTTCCATGGCCTAAGACTAATTCATATTTTTCTGGGAGGCTTTGACTTTGTTGTCTTCTTCTGTTTATATATTTTGGTCTTTCTTGTCACCAAAGTAGATTATATAGTCTGATTCTTTTTTAGGTTTTTGCTAATTTCCCCAGCCATTTACTTGACTTTTGAGCTCTTTGTCAAGGTAGTTTTCTGCTTCCAGTGGGAGGGGGGGTGTACTATCAACTGCTCAGTGTCTCCACAATTGGTGAGCCTAGTGCGTCAGAAACAGCCACTGCCTCTGCCCCTGCTACTACTGTGACTGATACAGGCTCCTCTAACCCCTCTGCTGCCCTGGAGCTGGAGCTGGAGGACTATACTCTCTCACAAAGGTTTGACAGATTTTTTTTTCTACTGACCTTCCAATTTGTCCTCAGCATTTTGGGGCTGTGAAGTCTAGAAACCACAACAGGTGCTAGAAATTCAGTTCCCTGAGGTCTGCTCAGATCCCATCTGTGCTGGTGCAGCCCATGCTGGACTGTACTCCATACCCAGCCCAGCATGATATATGCTTCCCATTGACCTTCCATGGCAACTAGGTGGTACAGAGAATACAACATTAGGCCTGGAGGTAGGATGACCTGAATTCAAATCCAGCCTCAGACACATATTAGATGTGTGACCTTGGGCTGCCTTGGTTCCCTCAACTGTAAAATGGAATTAGCCACGCCTACTTAGTTAGGTTATTGTGAGGATTAAATAAGATAATTGTAAAGCACCTAACAGTTTGGGATACATTGTGTGTGTGTTCGTCCTTCATTGCCAAAGACCATGCCATCAGAGAAATAATGACATGACTTGCACTTGACTTTGTTTTGAGTGAGGGAGGACTGTGCAGGTCACCAGCCTCACTTCTCCTCCAAAGTCATCTGAATTCAGTGACCAGATATCCATCAGGATGACTGGAGATGACCCAGGATGAGGCAATTGGGGTTAAGTGACTTGCCCAAGTAACACAGCTAGTGAGTGTCAAGTGTCTGAGATGAGATTTGAACTCAGATCTTCCTGACTCCTGCACTGGTGCTTTATTCACTGCATCACCTAGCTGCCCAGGACACATAGTAGATGCTTAATAAATGCTTGTACTCTTTTCTTTCTCTTCCTCAGGGGCACATATTTCATCAACCATCTGAATGTTTCTAAATTTCTGATTTTTGTGATATAATTAGACAAACTCTTCCAGTCAATGAGTACTTTTTTTTAAATGCCTACTAGGTGTCAGACAGTATTTTAGGGATTAGTTACCATTTTGTACAAAGACAAAAATTAAAGAGTCCTTTCCCTCGAGATGTTTACATTTTACTGAAGGACAAAACAGGTTTCTTAATGAGAAAAACAAAATTTCAAAGGAATTTGGAGGACACTAACAATTGGGGGAATCAGCAAAAGTATTTGATCTGAGCCTTGGAAGGAGTTAAAGAGTCCAAGATGCTTTAAATGAGGAGGGAGTGGATACCTCCAGCTGTGGGACTTAGAGTTGGGGGATAGAACACTGTGTATGGAGAACAGAAAGTTTAGTGATAATTTGGTTTACTGTGAGGGGATTGATGTGAAATTAGTCTGGAAAGGTAGGCTGGGGGCAGACTGGGAAGGGCATTAGAAGGAAAAACAAAGAATTTTAATTTCATCATAAAGTCCATGGGGAAGCACTGACATTTCTTAAATAAGAGAGTGGCACATCAGCCCCGTACTCTAGGAACTATAGGAACAGCAATATGGTTTCTGGGCAGAGGAGAGATTGGGGAGTGGAGAGACTGAAGGAAGAGGAGCTTATAAAGGAGCTATTGCAACAGTTCAAGTTACAGAAAATAGGGGCCTGAATAAATAAATGAATAAAAAAGCATTCATTAGTGCTTGTAATGTACAAAGTATTGTGATTAACCCTTGAGAGATAAATAGAAAAAAAAAAAGGTCATCTCTGCTCTCTAGGACATCACATCCTATTCCAGCAGACATAACACAAAGAAGATTCCAGTTGTAATGGAAAGGTCCCATGATCCTTAATGGGCAGGAAGCAAAGCACACAGTAATATATCTTTAATGTCATTTCCAATGATAAAACCATAGCCATTTCTGAGGCTGAACTACTTTATAATGCCAAGAAATTCAGTGTCCAGAACTTTATTTTCTGGGTCTACACTTGCTGAAGGGGTTAGGGGGTCTCAAGCCCTAACATTTTACATTTACATTTTACTGAGAAGCAGTTACCATATTGATGGGTTAGAAGCAGTGCTAATAGCACTGTTTTCCCTAGGGTTCTTGGCTTACTAGGCTATTGGAGTGAGTTGATCAGAAGTTGGTGCTGGTTCTGGTGAGGAATATAGATCCCTTTGCCAAAGGATTTGC
This sequence comes from Notamacropus eugenii, assembly GCF_028372415.1. Classification (NCBI taxonomy): domain Eukaryota; kingdom Metazoa; phylum Chordata; class Mammalia; order Diprotodontia; family Macropodidae; genus Notamacropus; species Notamacropus eugenii. The sequence continues at coordinate 285,020,107 of NC_092872.1, read as the reverse complement.
TCCCCTCAGTAATAGCAATGGAAGGGAGGCTTGAAGTAGCTCTGGTGCTTGGTGGGTCACTGAGAGATTCATGGTCCTGGGATGTCTCTAATGAGCTCTGAAAGAAGTGGTGGATAAGGTTGTGGCATGAGTTTGACTTGCTCATCACATGTTGCTTCCTATTTCTCTGCCTTTTGCTAGGATGGTCACTGTGTGAGTAGAGTGAATGGATAGGAGAGATGAGGCACTGGAACCAACTAGACTTGACAATTCAGATATGGACATGAGAGGAGAGTGAGTGAAAAGTTCATAATGACACTAATGATGAAAACCTGAATGAAGGTAAATTATGCCCCTTACAGAAATAGTAAACTTGGAAGGAGAGACAGGTTTACGGGAAAGAATAATAGGATGATCTGGGGCCTGTTGGGTTTCAGCTGGATCTAAAAATTCCAGGCAGTGATATGGACATTAGATAAATGGAACTGGAGCTCAGAAGAGATAGAACTGAGTGCATGGATATAGAAGGCATCTACATTGAACCAAAGGAAGAAATATATTCAAATAGAGTGATAACCAATATAGGGTATTTAGCTTCTCAAGTAATGTTGATACCTTATGTTAGTTACCATTCTAGTAACCATTTAAATTCTATAATAATGGAGATGGGCAGCTAGGTGGTACAGAGGACAGAGCATTAGACCTGGAGTCAGGAAGACCTGTGATCAAATCTGGCCTCAGACCCTTAGAAGCTGTGTGACCCTGAGTAAGTCACTTAATCCTATCGCCTCAGTTACTCATCCATAAAATGAGCTGGAGAAGGAAATAGCAAGCCACTCCAGTATCTTTGCCAAGAGAACCCCAATGGGGTTGTGAAGACCTAAATGTGACTGAAATGACTGAACAACAACTAATGTAGATAAGTAAACTCATGGAAGCTGAAGTAGTTAGTAAGAAAGTAAATGTAAAGGAAGAGGATGCACTGACACATAGTAGGTAGGAGAAGACCACACTCAAGCAAAGGAGATGTAAGAGAGGTCAGAGACATACAAGGAAACACATGGGGTAACAATAGTCCTAGTATCTGGGTTTTAATGTCATGTCCATGGAGTCATGATGTGAAAGATGTCTTGACTATGTTCGTCTAACCTGGCCAGTAGCATCAAGCAGAAGGTGAGAAATGTAAGAACGTCTTCTAAAAGAAAAGATTGCATCCTATGAAAGCTAGAAATCATTTTTAGAACCTTGAAAGTGATATGGAGTAAATGACACTTCATGTGTGCCCAAGAAAATACCCACTCGACATCATTATATTCAGTCCATTGATTCAATCACAGCTTTATCATTTATGATTTCAACAGCAGATGGAACCCCACTCCTGCCATTTGATGCTGGCTAATCAAGCCCTAATTTAGTTCCTTTGAACTTTTTACCAAAGCATCCTTCAGAAGAATCAGCTCCAGCCTGTTCCTCTTTGGGCTCTTAGACCATCATAATTTTCCTGAACTCTGCCATTTTTTCTCTAACAAAATGAAAGTTCCTTTGACTCTGATCCGTAAAAACATTTTCCCACAACAATTAAATTAGTGATAAAGGACAACACTCCCTGGAACACATCATTTATATTCTCTTTTAAAGAGCCATATATGCAATTTGGATTTGGGGGGAGTGGAATCAAGGACTGGTTTGTCAGTCCTGTCCCATTTGCCCAGGCAAGGTCATTCATAGATTTTGTGGTACTGACTTATTTATTAGCTCATCCTCTTTTAGAATATCATTTGGCTGTGAGAATCTTTGGAAAGTGACTTAATTCTTTGAGATCACTAGAATATTAGTTAATAAATTATTATAGTTTATTGTAATAATTCATTCTCTAAGAGATATGACTGATTTTATTGAACATAGCATTTTGAAGTCAACCGGTAAAGGAGCATTCTTTGTTTAAAAAAATTTAAATAGGTTCTGCATATACATTCCTGTTAAATACATTTTCACCTTAGTCATGTTGCATAGCAGAACTAAAATGAATGGGCAAAATCATAAAACAAAACAAAACATAATACAAAAGAAAATGATTTGCTTCATTCTGTGATTGAATTCTATAGTTCTTTCTCTGTATGTGGAAGGCATTTTGCCTTAAGAAACCATTGGGAATTTTTTAAGTCCTTGCATTGCAATGAAGTACTAAGTCTACCAGAAAAACTCCTCACACACTGTGGTTGTTGCTGTGTACAAACTTCTGGTTCTGCTCGAAACGAGCGTTCTTGTAAAAAAAAAGTAGAAAACTTATGTTTCACATAAAACTAAGACTCAAAGTCTACTAATCTCTCTGTCTCTGTCTGTCTTTCTGTCTGTCTGTCTTTCTCTCTCTCATTCTCTCACACACACACACACCAAACTATGAAGCCTGAACTTTCCCTAAATAACTGATACAATTTGAATGTTAAGTATAGATAATATGACTTTTACAGTTTCATGAGAAAGATGATGTGACAGTGGATAGTGAAACCTGCCTCTGAATCAGGAAGATGTGAGTTCAAATCCTCATCCTCATCTATACTTGTTGGGGGGGTGTAAGCTCAGTTCCATGTGGACAGTCTCGGGCAGGTAAAAGTGAGGACTTCTAAACCTTAGAGTTCTCATGAGGCCCCCCAGGGAACAGCAGGGAATTGAGGTGTGAGACCGGGATATCTTGTGCATTTCCGCCTCTTCCCATGGGAAACGTGCTGGGAGAGAGCATCCCCGCCCTCGAGATTGGCCCGGGTCTGAGCACACCTATTGTTGTCTAACAGGCACAGTATTCAGGTGCAAACTATGCAGCGGGAGAGCTTAAGTAGGGTCAGGAAAGCCTGAAGGCGCTCTTAGCGCTGAGGGGCCCTTAGAGGACAGAAGGCCCCTCTTCCCTCTCTCCTCTCTTCTTTCTTCCCTCTCCCCTCTCTCCCCACTTCCACTTCTGCTTTCATTCTCTTACTGTAAGATCTTTGCCTCCTTGGGAGATTCCTCTCTCCCCAGGAAGAATTCCCCCTGCACATGTAACCAAGACCCTGAATAAAGCCTAACCCTTGTTCGACTCTGGAAAGTCTCTTCTCTCATACGTTTATCTGGTTTGGCCAGCCGAAGACCTGCGATAGGTAAGGTAAGACTCGGGTAGCCCTCAGGCCTCTAGGCCTGGCATATACTAGATTTATCAGTGCCTCCAGGTAGTTCTCTAAGGCAACCACTGTGGAGGATATCCTAATTTTCATTAGTGGATATGCTTTTTCACACTGGAATTTTATGAAGAGTAAGATATCATGCAAATGAAATTTGGGTAATACTGAAACTCATTTGAGTTTCCCATACCTACATTGGTACTTGCTTATCGCATCCATTTCTCCTTTGTATACTTCCAGAATTTATGATTGCCTTTCAAAGGCAATCCTCCAGAGCACATACATATTCTTTGGGCAGGGTCACTCAGGGAGGTAGCTGTCTTTGATGGATAAAGTCATGATTTTGGAGTTAGGAAGACCTGGGTTTGAATTCCTCTTCAGACACAGCACCTCTGAGAGGCTGGAAAATCACTTCACTTCTCTGCATTTATTACCTCAGCTATAAAATAATGGGCTTGGTCTCCTCCTAGCCTTTCTCTAAGGTCTGATTCTGTTCTAGTTCCATGATCCTATGAATGATATGATGATCATCATCAACATTTTGACCTCCATCTTGGTCCTATGCTATTTCTAGCTTTCCTATACACTGGGAATGCTTAGCTTATAGAATAGAAGAGTCAGGGAGAGCATGATAGCTGTCTTGAAGGAGTTGAAGGACTGCTCCTCATTCTGGGCCTGAGGGTCAGAAGTCAGATCAATGAATGGCATGGAAACCTCCACATATATACAAGTATCCATATGCAGAGACACAGAAAAACACACAGGACCAGCACATACACAAACACCATTCCTCATAGATCATCTATTCCCAACTCACAGTCAGGTCAGTTTGTTCACTTATTTGGGGGTTCATCCACATTGTTCTTGAATAGAAACCCAAACAAAATTCTCAAAAACTCCCAGTGCCAAACTGAACCTTTTATCTAAACACTTGCTTGACTCAGCATAAAGAGCTTATGTTCCCATTGTTGGACATGACATAGAGAATGCTTTGGCTAGGGGACCCACTACACAATGCAGGGGGTAGGAGGATCCAGACAAATCCAACACTAGATGGTAGAGAATTAAAGGATGTACTTAGAGTCATGGAAAGACAACTTTCATGAAACAAGAACTGGTTCTACAGTCAGAGACATGGGTTCAAATCCTACTCCTATCTCAGTAAGATTGGTCGTGCAATGTCACACCTCCGAGACTCAATTTCCTCATCTATGAAATATACATGATGGTGCCAATACTATCTCCCTACCACCCAGGAGTGCCATGTAGCCTGATGAACTAACACGTCAAATGTACTTTGTAAATGTTCAAGCATCATATAAATGTCAGTTGTTTTTATCACCTGGGTTTTGCCTATGTGATTCAATTTGCTTTCACAGCAGAGGTCCGGAAGAGGCTAAAGATCCTTACATAATGTACCTGCAAAGCAAAGATATGATGAGTCTAGTTTGAATTTTAGAAAGAGAGACTTGATCTGTGATTTCTAGAAGCTCTAAACGAGAGACCCCCTTCTACCAATAGACCTTCCCTGCAATGTCTAGTCTTAGAAAATGACCAGCAACACTGAGAAACCAAGGGATTATCCCAAGGTCACAATGCCATTATGTGCCGGAGGAAGGACTTGAATCCAGGTGTTAATAGCTCTGAAATGGCTCTTTGACCACTACCTTACTCTGTCTTTCCTAGGAAATATTTAGAACTGGAAAGGACTTTCAAGGCCATCTGGTCCAACATTCAGATTTTATATATAAGGAAACTGAGGTTGTAGAGGGGGATTGCAGTTATTTGCTCAAGATCATGTATCTGGTGAGTGTCAGAAGTGACACTGGAACCCAGATTCTCTGCTTCCAATCCCATCATTTGACATAGGAAGGAACTAAGACCCAGACTTGAGTAGTATACCCAGTCATACAGGTAGCAAGTGACAAAGCTAAGGTTTGATCCCAGAGCCATTTCTCTTTCTACTGCCTCAGAACATTTTCTAATTAGCTGATAGAGAGAGAACTGCCAACCAACTAGTCCATCATCAGTTGGATAGACAAATAGTTACCATTTTTCCTTTATATGAGAACAAGTAGGGAATACAGACTGGCACTAGGTTTTAAATTATGATGATGTTAACTGGACACAATAGCTAGCTCATTCCTGATTCATAGAGCATTAGAACATTTATTAAGAAAAAGGGCAAAGTTTACTTCATAATCTGCAATAAAGTAGAACTCAGTCACCCAGTGCCTGGCATGCTGGCTGGCCCACATTAGCTCAAGGCAGCCACAGGCAGCAGATTATTCCTGCTCGGCAAGTGATGTGAGAAGTGAAATGGAGGTCCTCTCCAGTGTGTGTGTGTGTGTGTGTGTGTGTGTGTGTGTGTGTGTGTGTGTGTGTGTGTAGTGGGGGGAGGACTTTAGTCTTAATAACAGCAGATGCTCTGAGCAGTGGTATTTTGAAAAGAGCCCTGTGTGGGCTTGGTTATTAAATGACAGGACATTTGGCTTCAGCTCCCATCAAACCATTTAAAAACCAGAAAGCCCCTAAATGGCTGATAAGAGGTCAGGAAACCAAGCTCACTCCATTCCAAGATGTGCAGCAACTCAGCTGCCTTTTCCAAAGGCAAGACCATGTGTATACACTGGCTCTCACTCCGTCACACACCAACAGGAACACAAATATGCTGCTGCCCCCTCTGCAGTGTGAAAAACAGACTTAATAAAGGCACTTTAATAAAGAAATCTTATTTTCCTGTTTGTTTTGGTGTCTGTACTTCAGCATTATTAAAAATGAGTTGATATACATACCTAGGCACACCAGAGCTATGCTGTCCCCAATGGAAATCCCCCTGATCCCAGCATGACCCAAACACACAGACATATCCTGCTCAGTCCAGAACTTTGAAAAGAAAGATGGGCGTCCCATAGGCAGAACCAGTCGCTTGTAAGGCTTCCTCTCCCCCAAATCCCGGGGCAGTCCCAAACCACCACCTGAGCTGACATGGACAGCTCCTACCCTTTGTTAAGAGCGGCAAGTTGCTCCCAGGCCCATTCATTAGGGCAGTGATGCTCCAAGCTTGTTTATTTTCCTTTCTTGTTGGCTGTCCAGACTTGAAGCATTAGGGAAATCTTTGGAATAGATGCCATTGACTCTCTGTCACAGCTTAACGCATAGGCCCAGGGGAAGAGTTCAAAACAAGCCTCCCTTTGCTGGCTAGATGACAAGACCAGTCCCTAGCTATGGCCTTTCGACCTGCTGGGTATCCCTGATGCAACTGTGTGCTCCAAACTAGATGTAGTTAGTGTAATATGGAGAAGTATTCAAACCTTTTCAGGAGTCAAGAAAGTCTATGGCCATGTACTCAACATAAAATTACTGATAAAAAAATAGAAAGGCAATTTGGGAGGTAATCCAGACTCTGAGAAATGTACACCTAAACTATCTGGATATTATGGGCAGCAAAGCAGTGTCTAATCTGAAAAGCATTTTTCAGTCACCCATTGTGTGTATGGCACCGTGCCAAACTCTGTGGACACAAAGAGAAAGAGGGATTGGGGACAACTAATAACAACCCCCAGTAATAACTAATAATAACCCACCCCGAAGTAATTGAACATTGTTTTTTGCTCATTTCCCATTTTGTGGTCTAACTTTGAGGCTTCTACCAGCTGCTCTTTCCCTTCTTATTGGACTTGAAGGGGAATTAGGCAGAATCAATTAATTAATCAATCAACAAATATCTGTTTGTTTGTTTTCCTCCCTGTGGAGTTTAAGTTGCAATAGAACAGAAAAGATACTCTGAGGTGAGGAGGGGAAAGCTCTTGAGGAAAGCTGTAGTTAATAGGAGCTAAATTCTAAAAAGAAGAAATACAACAATTTTTGTTTAATAAAGGGTATTCGGGTTTTTAAAAACCTCTGTCTAAACCCCTATTTTGTTCTCATCATTCCTGTCCTTGTATAATACTTATCTATGTACATCAGTTCCTGCCCTATAAAACATAAGCTATTTGAAGACAGGGATGATGTCCCTTTTTATCTTTATTTCTCTAGCACCTGGTGCAGCACCCAGCACATAGTAGGCATTTTATTTATTCCTGTCCTGTACCAACCACTGCATTGGCTCAAGGACTACAAATACAATAAAAGAAAGCAAAACATAAAACAAAAGAAAAGAAAATAGTCACGGATAAAGTCAACATAAAACATGCAACATAACAGTTATTTAGGGGTAGTACTAATAGTTAGGAAGATGAGGAAAGACCTCAGTCTCAAAAAGCAGATGGGATCCAGACTGTTAAGTTTTAAATGTCAGATGAAAGCAATAGGGAGCTGTCCAAGGTTCTTGGTAAAATAGCTCTCAAATTAGATGGAATAGAATTGAAATTTAATGATAGTCAAGGGTAATGTCAAGGAAAGAACTTTGGGTTTGGGGCCAAGATGTTTGTACTCTAGTTTTGGTCCCACTGTGATCTGTGGGACCTTGGACAGGTCTCATAAACTCTCTAGGCCTCAGTTTCATCAGCTTTAAAATGAAGTCCCTTCTAGCTCTGATTTCTCCAGTCAGCTATCCTTTCCCCATTGTAAAGGCTAGGGGTGCAGTGCCCCTGAGATCTGGAAAATCTGGACAAAAATTTTTGGCCCCCCTCTCACACCAGAGAAGAAAACTGAATTAATATGGCATTAAAAGATAAAATATGTTGATATTGTACAATACTACGTATTGCAATAATATAGATATGTGTGCATGTATATACATATAAATATATATACATATATACATATATACATTATATATATAGATAGATACATAGATAGATATAGATATACACATTTCTGAGTTTCCAAACTTTTTCTCTGCCATCTGTTTGCCTTCCTGTGTCCCCTGAGACTTCCTCAAAATTTCCCCCAAATCCTCATTTAATTTCTTATGCTGACCAACATTATATCAAAATTATGATGGGGAAAGTCATTATGTGGAAGGGAGAACTGTAGTTGCAAATGAAAAGAATTCATTGATAAGATACTTTAAAAAGTGACAGAGTAGAAAGCAATGGATGAATATAGTATATTAGAACATGTAACCAGCTTAATCCCAGAGAATTTTTTTTCCTTTTTTGTTGTTATTTGAGGTTTGGTCTCACTATCCCTCCTGGCCTAGAAATGCCTTCATGGTCACTCATGAGCTCTATCCTTCTTTTGATTGGAAAGGAGTCACCAACCTGCTTCATCTTCTGTCCTGGTCCCATTTGCTCCTTTTCAAGCAGCCTGGTGGTCCCCTGCTCAGAGCAGCTCACCATATTGATACTGGACTTTCTATTGAAACCTAATTGGTCTTAGCCAACCCAAGCTCAGAACTCCAGAGCTCAAGTAATCCATCAGTTTTGACCTCTTCTGAAGCAAATATTACATGCACATGCCACAACGCCTGCTTGCTTGTGAGTTTTCCAAATGTATTTAACCAGAGAAGCAGGGAAAGGTAGCAGTAAAAAATGATTAAAAGACCCAGGATTGGCAAATGCTTTATCTCATTCATTTATTTACTACCATATCATAGTTAAATCATATAATATGCTCTTATTTACTAAGGGCGATAGTGATATTACCCTGAGACCTCCCTCCTACATTATTCTTGGATTCTGTGTCTTGGGGCCAGCTAATAAGAGAAACTCTTCAGTAATCTAATCCCTAGAAATTAGGTCCAGATTTCAATTTAGGCAGTATGGCATAGTGGAAAGAGAGGTGAATCAGGAGTCAGTAAGGTCTGAGTTTTAATCCAGCCTCACATATTGACTTGCCTGTGAACATAGGCAAATATCATTTTTAAAATTTCTTATAATTAATTAATAAATAATATTTCTATATTAACACTATGTGGCAGGTACTGTGCACAGTGCTTTACAAATATCACCTAATTTTATAACAACTCTCATTTTATAGTTGACTAAACTGAGGTAAACAAAAGTCAAATGACTTGTCCAGGGTTACACAGCTAATCACTGTCTGAGGCTGGATTTGAACTCAAGTCTTTCCAACTCCAGACCCAGTGTTCTCTCTACTGTGCCACCTAGGTGCCTTTTATAAAATGTAGTTAATAATAATTTCTGCAGTACTTTTCTTACTAGGGTCAGAGGCTCATAGGTCTAAGGCCAAAAAAGAACCTTTGAGATCACCATTCCAACCCTCTATTTTTTGGTGGAGGAAACTGAGGTTCAGTAAAATTAAGTTACTTACCCAAAGTCACAAAAGTACTGTGGAGTCAGCAAGATGTTATTAATCACCTATTATGAGCTAGGTACCATGCTAAATGCTGGGGATGCCAGGAAAGGTTAAAGCATGGTTGCCCCCCAAGGACCTCATGTTCTAATGAGGGCTATCATACAAACAAGATACTTATAAAGGTATAAATCTAAGTTCATCTCAGAGGAATTAGTAAGTGTAGGAGGTAGAGGTTACAAACAAGGTCCTTGAGAACCTCCAATCAGATCATTCAAACATAAAGTATCTTGCAAACCTTGATGTATACAAATGTTAACTGCTATTCCTCCTAGTCAATTGTATCAGAGAGAGGGAGGATCCAGGGAGTGACATTCCTCCTAGGCTGAGGATAGAAATCAGTTCATCAGACTGAATGCAAAGGGCCTTCAAACAAAACTGAAGAGACATTGAATTACTGGTTCTTAAACATGGCAACTTGCAGTCACTAGCAAAGAAATAGAAGAAAGTGCATTGCCCTTCACTTAGAGGAGTGTGTGGGCAATCGAAGGCCTATGAATGAAAGGGATACTGTGGTATGGTGAGAAAAGATGAATACAAGGAATTCAGAGAAACTTCTATCAATGGATATAGAATGAACTAAATGGAACCAGAAGAGCCCAATTTACATGAGTAAGTAGAGTAACATAAATACAAAGTTTGCTCATAGGAAGACAAATGCTCAGTGACTGACAACTGGTAACAGTCTTAGAAAACACACCATTCAACCTTGGTAGAGAGGGGTGGAGGCTTCAAGGGTAGAATGGAGCCTCCACTGCCAGGTAGAAAGGATCACTGCATCATTTGCTTTTATTAAATTTTCTGTTACAAGGAGGGGATCATTTGAGAGGGGGCCACATTGAGTGGGATGGGAGTGGAGGATATCCAAAAATGATTGGGTTGTCAAAACAAAAGGCATCATTTAGACATTAAGTAAAACAGTCATCGAAAAAAATTGTTCTCTCCCCTGAAGTGTCCAGTACTCACCTTTATGACCCTACACAAGGCTGACTTTCAATTAGCAAAATCTGATGGCAAAAGAACCACCTAAACCAAAATGTGAATCCCTCAATATGTAGGGCTTCCTCATTTTAACACAATGTCCTCTGTCCCAGACCTAACAAGTGAAGGCAATTTTGATTCAGAGTGATTCTTTTTTAGTGACTAATTTATAAAATCTTAAAAATGGGTTTTTCTGCTGGCATAGCCTACCCAGCTATTATTTGCCCTTGCATTCCAGGTGGGCAGCTATTTGCTCTCAGCTTGTCTGCCTTTCTTGTGACAGACTGTCCCCTGTGCAGGGGGTAACTCAGCACTATATTAGCCCATATGGCTCCAGCTAAATTGTATCTAATCTATGGGCTAATTATGAATGAGTTAATAAAGCCAAAAATTGCAGTCTGTCCACTTCTTCTGGTCCTTTTCCGACCCCCTCCCATACCTCAGGTGAATTACACACTCAAAAACTCTTCTTGGGACAGAACTTTGACATGAGAATGTTTTTCTTCCTTCTCTTTCCTCAATCTTTCACAGTGAAGTCAGGCTTAAGGAAATGGTTATTCTCTTCCCATTATTTTTCTCATGAGGAATCCTATTTGATGGTTTTCATTTTGACAAACATTGGGAATTTGGACTCTCCTAAAAAGACAAAGGAAGAAAAACCTTAATATCTTTTAGTCCAATGGGTCTTCTGGCAAAGACACATCTTTCTCAGCCCGATTCTCTTCCCACAGAGGCAGCCATCACTTTGCTCTTGTACATAGAGGCCTCAAAGCTCCTAACTGCAGTTTAGAAAAGGCAAACAAACTCCCATCACCATTATGTGCTCATCATTGTTATTTTATATCAGAAGGAGAGAGCAGGAATTTAATTTAGATGAGAATAAATTATTTGGCTTGAAAACATTTTTTTGTAATATTTTGGTTCCCTGGCAGGAATCTACTTGGCTCCTGTCTGTTGGCAATGCCAACCCCTCTCATTTCATCAGTAAGTTGTGAGCTCTCCAATCTCCACCTCTGTTACCAGTGGCATTCCCTTGCCAGCCAGGAGGGCAGGCCACACAGGCTCAGCCTCAGAGACCTCAGTTAATGCTTCTCTGTTAATGAACTGGCACATGCTTCTACATGCGCGATAACACACATGCATGGGTATACACACATGTGCGCTTGGCTTCTCCCTCCCAAACACAGGCTGCTCTTCATAGACAAGCCTGAGGACACTGCATTTGTAGGAGCCACCCTAAGATTTCTCCTGTGTGTCATGTCCACAGCTCAACTGGGCTGGAACAATCACTCCAAACCCTGTGACAATCTGCCATGTTGCTCTTTTTAAAAATAATAAATCTATATCCCTAGGCAGTTTCCTCATCTTTCCCACTGTGATTTATTTGTTTGTCTGTCTTTTCCCAGACCTAGAGAAGGCTGGTCTGGATGTACTTTCTTTGATGTGGGGACCTACCTGGCATGGAGAATCCCTCCACTGATCCAGTCCAGTATTTCCTATCTAACTTGCAGTCTAGAGTATTGCCTGGGACACTGGGAAGAAAACTGTTTTGCCCAGAGTCTCCCAAGCTATTTATATCTGAGTCAAAACTTGGAATTAGGCAGTCTTGATTCCAAGACAATCCCTCTATCTACACACAGACTCTTAAGTATTTATGCTTAATAAGTATTTGTCATATCAAAAGGATCTGACTAAATTTTTTTTTAAAAATTCAATTCCATATCTGTATGTTACAACAACCACACAGAAGGAAAGTCCCTGACTGCTAAGAAATCCCCCAGAATTCTTTAACACCATATTGTCTAAGAAGAGCTTTAATGAGGTACTCATGGAAGATGTGAGGGGCACTGAGTTAGCCTGCCCTTCCCATCTACCATGTGTTCTTTCTGTCATGACTCTGGAGTGGATTAACCTCTGATAATGAACTGGGAAAGGTGAGGAGAGAGGTCTGCTTACTTAATACCAAATCCAATGGGAGGATTTGTGTGTTCTTTGACCTAGCCAATAAGCAGAGCAGCCATTTGTTTCTATCCATGTGTATTTTAAAAATTTTAATGGGAAAACAACTTTCCACAGTCTCAAGTCTCTGAAGGAAGGTCAGTGGACTACTATAAGAGTAGTCATTAGCTGTGCTGCACCGAATGGGAGTGAAGAGAGCAGAGTGATGGAGCAAAAAGAAAGCAGAATCCTCAAAATTGTGTCTATCTCTCCGTCCAATTCAGTGGCTGTGAACATGTTAACCTCCCAGCAGAGTGTGGGCTCCATCATGCACAAACTCAGTCATAAGAAACAGCTTCAGGGGCATTTGGGGCTGTCCATGTATGATAGGACCGACTATCTAACCAGGGACCTACTGAGTTCAGTGTGATGAGTTGTCATTTTCTCCCTGGACAAATACATTCAGAAGTTGAACTCAACCAAGGCCACAAAAACAATCCTCAACTTTCCTAAAAGCAAAGTTCCAACTAGTTAGTAAAAAGTTTAAATAGTAAGGCTATATCAGAATCTCACATCCTTGTCTTCCTGGAGGTGGTCTGTGTTCTGTCAGTGACTGCATGTAAAATACAAAGTGAGGATGTTACCTGCATAATCCAGAAATGATCTTCATTGATAAAGAAGCTGATCAAACTGGAAAGAAACACAGACAGAAAAAAACAGACAGAGAGAGTGAGGGAGAGAAAGAGAGACAGAAATAAAGAGAGAGAGAGAGAGAGAGAGAGAGAGAGAGAGAGGGAGAGACAGAGAGATTAACAGAGACAGAGACAGAGATAGAGGCAGAGAGGGAGAGACAGAGACAGGGAGAGAGAGAGAGAGACAGAGAGAGACAGACACAAGGAGGGATAAGGAGAGGGAGAGAGAGAAGGGGAGGGAGGAAGGGAGAGAGAGAGAGAGAGAGAGAGAGAGAGAGAGAGAGAGAGAGAGAGAGAGAGATGTGACAATGTAAAAATGGAACTCCAATTGAGTCTTTGGCTGTGAAATGGTTCTGTGTCCAAGAATTGGTGAAGGTAAAAATAATTTATTTCCTAGAAGTCTGTGCAAAGAACATACTAAACTCTTCCCCACTGGACAGCATCATATAGTTAGATAATGGTGTAATCTTATGAGAACAAGTAAAGACTAAGATAAAACACCAAATCTTTCTAGTCAGATTGTCTTCCATTCTCCCAAAAAGCATTACACTTGCTCAAGGTAGCAGAGAGGATGTTCTGTGACACTTGCCTGTTTTTGTCTGGGGTTCTCTGTTATTCTGAATAGATCATGGAGCCTCTTCCCTCATTCTAACCTTATACTTTCCTCAGTCTGCGAACCTCTTAACTTGAAGACTTCTTCCATCAATGCATATTGGCATTCCTTTGTGACTACAAGCATTGAAAGGTACAAAGACTCAGTCATGGTTACCCAGAAGGTGTCAGAAGTAGAAACTGGTCCTGCCCCTCCCTACTATACCTGACTGTCTCTTTGTATACATCTATATGGAAATAATAGAAACTGGTTTTATGTAGAGTTTTATGTTTGTCACAGCAAGCATAAGAGCACTTTACGAATGTGACCCCAGACTCAAAGCCCATTTGTGTAAGACTCTCCTCATTGGTTGAGATGGACTATACAAGCTTTCATGTCTAAGTGAGGGGAAAAGTTGATGAGAGCTTGAGAAAGAAGAGAAATACAGGATTCTGGCTTCCAGTTTTGAGAGGTTCAAGATACTGGGAAGAAGCCTACATATAGAGGTGCTAGCACCTTGATCATGTTCCCACCACCAGCTTACTACACTAGAGACTTTAGGGTATGTCCTGTTCCCTAAGATCTGGAACCATTTGAGTTGACTAGAGATATCTCACTCCCAGTGAGAGAGCTCATTCACCTTTCTATTATCTGGTATATTCTTATCTGTATACTTTAGGTAAGTATAAATACTAAAAGCAGATGCAGTTGTTAAGAGTGCTTGGCTTTGGGTCAGGAAGGCCTCAGACACATATTAGGTGTAGGATCCTGGGCAAGTCACTTAACCTCTGTTTGCTTCAGTTTTCCCCTTTATAAAATGGGAATAATAATAGTAGCTACCTCCCAGGGTTGTTGCGAGGACCAAATAAGATTATCAGTGTAAAGCATTTGGGGCATGTTAAGTGCCATGTACATGTAAGTTATTATTATTCACTGATCTTATTTGCCATAGGCTTTGATAAATGGGTTTATTTTCTACTAGCTATGCGTAGTCTTTATGTAACTGGCATTAGGTGGGAAGGGAGCTAAGCCTTTGGTATGTAGCTTGGGGATACCCCTTCCTTGTTAAGGGATAGAAATCAGAATCTCAGCTTAAACATAAACATCATTTCCTCAAGACTAACAACATTTAGGGAAGCCTATACATATTATTCCAGTCCAATACCTCTTCTCTAATGAGAACAGAATCATGGCTTTTGACCCCAAACTCCTGCTTCCTCTTCAGGCAGGAATCAATGTTTCTCTTGGAGAGAGGTGGATGGACGAAACTGGAGAAATCTACATATATTTCCCTGTGAGCTGCATCTAGACAGAACCATGGAAAAAACACACAGAGTCTATGTGGGTGACAAAATACACAAACATACACATCGCCCTGGTGCTTACATGAACTCGTTTGAGTTTCACATTTGATTTGCATTACAGTCGCTAGGAGATAGCTGCATCAGGAAGGAGAATTGACTTGCCCAAAGAGACACAGTTGGTCTGGCAGAAACAGACCACTCCAAGATCTGTGTGCCATGTGCCATGCCAGGCAGCTGCTCAGGGACTTCTTCCCAGGTTTGAGAAAAATAGAGTGTTCCTAGCTTCCTTCCAAATACCTAACACACTTCCATAAAATGGAGTTTATTGTTTGGTAAAATATTTATATGCTCTGCTACAAAGGGAAAAAAAAATAAATGAATGGCCATCAGCTTGTACCATCCATGGGTTTTAAGGCTTTCCATCTTTTCAAGTTTCTTAGCAGCTTGACAAGAAGACCAGTATTTTAAATATGGGGGCTAGTTATCTCAACTGTAAATATCATCCTCTACAAAAGACATTCAACATAAGTGGGGGGAAAGGAAGGAAGCAAGAAAAGAAGAGGAGGATGAGAGAGAAGGAGAGAGGGAGGGAGAGAGAGGGAGGGAGAGGGAGAGAGAGAGAGACAGAGAGACAGAGAGAGAGACAGAGACAGAGACAGAGACAGAGAGAGAGAGAGAGTACAAAGGAAAAAGATGCAAAGCTAAACACAAATAACCTAAATAATATCTCCTGTCAGACTCCAAAGCATAATGGAAAACAAAACAGTACATATCACAAAAAAGGAGAAAACACAATTTAATACTTCCTAGATGACAGAGTATCAAGAGAACATAAGAAAACCTTTGTGTAGCACCCTTGCCAGGTAGATCATCAGCAGACTCTCTTTGTCTTTGTCCACTTATCCATCCTTATCTCTGTCTCTGTCTCTGTGACTCTCTCTCTCTCTCTCTCTCTCTCTCTCTCTCTCTCTCTCTCTCTCTCTTTTTCTCTCTCTCTCTCCCCCCCATCCCTCTCCCTCTCCCTCTTTCTTCTCTCTTCCTCTCTCTCTTTCTGTCTCTCTCTCTTTCTTTCTCTCCCTTTCTCTATTTCTTTGTGTCTCTCTGTCTCTCTCTGTCTCTTTCTCTGTCTCTCTATTTCTCTCTGTCTCCGCCTCTCTCTTTCTGGCAAGGGCCTTCCCAGGACTACCATAATACATCACTTTGATCTTTAGCAGAGTCCATGGTAAAACCACTTTTAATTCAATTCATTTTAATCCAAAACAAAATATTTATCAATACCCTGTACTGAACCTTGGGGACACAAAGTAAAAGGGAAATGGTCTCATTTAAATGCTTTAAGAAGCATTTATTTACTATCAAATTCTGTGTCAGGTATTGAGAGAGGGTCAGCTGACTGTTCCTGACCAATTAATCACCATTCCTGGCAGAGTTTACATAACCAAAGAAATTAAGGGACAGATAAGAGAGAATGAGGTAGGAAGTTGTTTAAAAGAAGTATCAAAGCAACCCCATAAAACATATGGAGATCTTGTTGCCCTTTTATAAAGTAGGAAGAAGATTTCCCTATGGAATGGGAAGGCAGCTTCCCTTTGTCTAGCTAGAGCCTGACCAACACCAGGGTGGCCTTGGTGTCCCATAATTTTGAGATCCCTCGCATGACTCTGACTCTCTACTGGGTACAGTGTCTCCTCCTGTGTGAGTGATGCCACTACAAAATGTCATGGCTCATGACTCATTCCCTCTCTATTGTTTTATGGTAACTGGTGGTGTTTGTCCTTTGTACTTCATTTTCAAAGAGGATCAGTGACATCACAGGGTGATGTCCTGACTTGAACATAAATTGGATTTAAGTGAGACAGGGTTGTGCCAACTTGTCAGCCTCATTCTTTCTTCCAGAGTCTTAGAAGTCCAGTGGCAAGGCATTATGTACAGAACCTGGTGACAGAATGCCTAGAAGTCAACCAATGCTGTTGTGATGGTGATTGTTGTGTTGTTTGGGGTCAGGTATTACATTATAATATGGGAGGTACATGAAAGGCATGGGGGACTGGGGGGGATATAAAAGAAAGTGTGCTGGAAGAGGGACCTTACAATGGGGCATTGCCATCTCTGACACCAATAATAATTGGCATTGTTCTGGGAGTGAGGCACAATGAAAGAAGGACTTCAGCACCATGCTTTAGCTTTAGCCTCTTCTTAGAACATTCCTCAGTTCCTAGAGTGCCCTCTTTACCACTCCCTCCCCCCTTCCCCCTTTAACTTCCATCTGTCTTGGTGGCTGGCAGACTCCTCTTCCTGGAAGCTACCTACATCATTGGTGGATTGCTTCATTTTGAGGGGGACTTGGGCCAGTCAACTTTATTCCTGTTATGGTTATGCTTCTGACTTTCTGGACTTCAACACCATAGCCCCAAGAGGGCACCTTTCTTCCCCACCCCCATTATCCTGTCCATCAGAATGTAATCTTCAGTAAGGAGGGAGCTATCTCCCCCTTTGCTTACATTGGTATCCCCAGGGCTTAGCATGGTGTCTGGCATAAAATAAATGTTTAATAAATGTTTGTTACTTACTTGCTCTACATCAAGGTGGGAAAAGACAATTATGGATTTAAGAAAGAATTAGCCCTGGAAGTTAAGAATTGGAATAAAGAGAAAAGCAAACTGGAGCAAGAAGCTGAGTGACCTGCTCACAAAAGACATTGAGGCAAGGGGGAGGAGGGGCAGGATGAAGCCACTGTAAGAAAGGAAAAGAACACTGACATGGGAGTGCCAGAGGCAGGGATGGTCTTCATCACTTCTGCTTCCTGTTGGTGTATGGTACCATCAAGGCACTGTTTGTCTCCATTCTCCTTCCCTTTTCAGGTACTCACTTAAAGTGAGGTAATACTCATTCAGTATTACACAGATTCCAAATGGATCAATCCAAATGGATCAACCAACCAACTAAATATAAAAAGAGACATCATCAATTTTATTTTAAAAATTTAAATGGTACAAAGTGATGTTTTCATATATAAACAACACAAAAGGGAAAATTGTATATGAAAATGTGTATCTTTAGTCCATACTACCTGCTTTTTTAAAAAAAGTATATAATAAGTTCAACATATAATTTTCAAACCTGTCCTGATTGTCTATGCTTCCTTTGGTCTCCTGTGCACTTTTTTTAAATGTTCCAATACTCCCCACAATCTTTTCTTCTTTTTTTTGGCATCATATTGTTAATCTCATTCTGCCCAAATTCCTATAGAGAGGACAAATAGGAAAGAACTAAATGAGAGAGGCCATTTGAATCAAGAGGGAGTGCGAAAGGCTCCTGGTAGAAGGTGCAAGATTAGTTCGAAGTACTTACAAGAATCTGGAAGTCAAAGATAGAGGGGAGAGACTTCCAGCCTCAGGGATGGCCAGAGAGAATGCCCAGTGTCCAGAGATGGAGGGTTTCAGGCTTGGAACAGCCAGGACAGCGGTGTCACTGCCTGGAAGAGGACATATCTAGGAGCTCAAAGGCTGGGAAGGTAGGAGGGGGACAGCTTATGAAAGACTTTGAATGACAAACAGAGCTTTTTGTGTTTGATCCTGGAGGCAAGAAGGAGCAACCAGAGTTAATTGAGTGTGCATTGTGGGTGGCAGAGTGTAAGTGTGTGTGTGTGTGTGTGTGTGTGTGTGTGTGTGTGACATGATCAGATCTTTGTTTTAGGAAAAAAACTGGAGACTGAATGGAGGGTGGACTGGAGTAGAGAGAAGCTTCAGAGAGGTAGATACTCCAGGAAACTTTTGTAAATAAAAATAGGAAAGAAAAAAGCCTTGCCACAAGTAAGGATAGGTGAGTAGAAAATATCCACATAGCAGCCACTTCCCAAAGTCCATCTTGTTCTGTACCTGGACTCTGCCATCACTGTCAAGAGATGGAGGACACATTTCATCATCACCAGGGCTCTGGGGTGTAACTTGTACTCACTTGTTCAGTACTCAGGTGCAGCACACACATATACAGACACTCATACCTCATATACATATATAGACATATATACACATACAGATACAAATTTATAAAAATATTATTGCCAGTACCTGAAGTTCTCCTCTTGGTTCTAATCATCTTACAACGCAGCCACTCAAACTTTCTGAGTTTCTCAGAAATCATCTTTAACATTTCTTATGACTCAATAATAGTAGGTTACATTTAGACACAATGATTTTTATCCATATCCCAAATTATGGAAATCCTCTTGTGTTCCACTTTCTTTCTTCGAATTTTTCTTCACCATCACACACACACACACACACACACACACACACACACACACTTCAGAATCAGGAATTTTGTGACTTCCCTTCCCTGTATGATTCTCCTTCCCCTTAAGACTCCCTCCCCATTCTCTTGTTTCCTGCTGAATTTGATATAATTTTATATCAAGCTCTCTGTTTCTTTCTCTGTATATATACATATGTGTATGTGTATATATATATATGTGTGTGTACATATATGAACACATATGTGTGTAGATTTATCTGTGTTTGCATCTGATTTCATTCTTCAAAAGTAAGCAACACTGGGGCAAGGACTATATCCAAGCTACACTTTGTATCTCCCCAGCAGCTAACACAATTCTCCACATAGTAGGTGCTTATTGACTGTATAGTGAGAGAATGAATGAATGCATTTCTAAAGTGAAGAGGATGAGATAGCAAATCATCTTCAAGGACCCTTCTAACTTTAAATTCTGTGAATCCTGATGCATTTTTTGAGACCTTGGAATTTACTCTACACAGAATTCTTTGAAATGGTGGAACCACCAGCTGGAGTCAATAAGTCTTTCTGTTAGGTCACATGGAGAATTTCTTCATGTGTATTAGGGAAACTGAACTGTGTAGCAAATAGTTTATAACTTCCTTACCAGCTCTACATTTGTAGATCGTGATGGCATCTATTGATTCCATTTACTTCCATTGAATTCAGCAAACATTTAAGTGCACAAGCTCTTGAGCTCAGGGCTGCCAGTCCACGGATCTCACTCCCCACTTTTATCTAGGTTTACAGGGGCCTTCCTTCACACCTCCTCCTTGCAGAATCATCAGCCTCCTTCAAAACTTGGCTCAGATTCCATTTTCTACATAGAACTTTCCAGATCCTTCCAGCCATTTGCCACTCTTTCCCCCTTCGTTTTGCATATGTAACACATGGGAGCCATGAAGCTGCTCTTTCAGCCCCTCCTCCCACTCCATGGACATTCAGGCTGTAGTTCCAAGCATTGCTCCATTTCTTCCTTAGGGATCTAGGGTCAACCTGAGGGACTGAGGGAGTGTCTTTTTAATTCTTTAAATCATGAGCCTCAACCATTGTGCTTTCACTATTATTGCTTGATATCAATTAGTCAGGCAGACATACTTAGTTTTTTAAAAGTTGTATTTCCTAAACTTATATAATTAGTACAATTGGCACATCTTCCCTAGGTGTCTAGGGCACACTCTCCCAGCACTGCATATAATGTCTCAAGCTTAGCAAGTGCATGAGGGGAAAGGGTCACTCATAGACAACCCTTTTTTGGTATCCTCCAGACGTTCATCTTAGGGATAGTGTAGCCTTTCTGATGACTTTTGTAGAGCTTTGAAGCTACTTTCTCATCCCATCCAATCTGTCTTTGACTCCTTATACAAATATTGCTCTCATCCATTCCAGGGATGCTGGTGGGATGCCACTAAAAAAACTCCAAATGTCCTAGACCCTCAAAGTTCAGAGGACTCCTCTCACCTGGAAGTTGGGATGAAGGGATGGGGATTGGGATGACCAAAGTCAAGACCTGGGGATCAGTTCCCCTTCACCTGCTCAATTGTCCTTCTCAGGGAGTTAGCTAGAATCCTCCCAGGCCCTCATTTCTGTGATTGCTTAATGGTTGAGGCAACCAGGACTTGTTCACACCTAGTGAACAGGTGCAGTGTTTTCTCACCTGGTAAAGAAATAAATCCCAGTAAGGAAATTCACCCCAGTACAGAGTTGTAGTTCTCCTCTAACTCATAATCTTAGAGGTCGTCTGTCACATTAAAAGGTTAAATGACTTACCCAAGGTCACAGCAAACATGAGAAAGGGAAGAATGTAAATTAAACCTTCCTAACTCCAGGTTTTTTCTCTTACCTTGCACATGGGGGAAAGGGACTGGACTCATTTTATTGGTATTGGGTATACCTGGGTGAGGAAATTTCTTCTAGAAATTCACAATAGCACTTTCCTTGAAATTTCCTGATCAGTGTGCCCGGTCACACAGATCATGTATGTCAAAAGTAAGACTTGAACTGAATTCTTCTTGGCTTTGAGATCACCTACTTATGTATTACTTGATGTCTCTCATGATGTGCATGTGCTTAATGAGGATTATTCAATGGAATTGTTAAATAAAAATGAAACCACTCTTCAAGGTCCTCAAAGGCCTTAGAAAGAAAGATAGATGATAGATAGATAAATAGATGATAGATGGATAGATGAATGGATGGACAGAAGGATAGATGAATGGATGAATAGATAGATGGATAGACAGAACATTTTAAGTGTTTACTGTATACTAGACCCTGTGTTAAGTACTGAGCATGCAAATAAAACCCAGGAAGACAGTCCCTACCCTCAATCTTCCAGTCTGCTGGAAAGAGATGATGTGTGCCAGTGAGATACAAGACACTTCTTGGAAAGAGAGAACACTGATGTGTAAAGGGAACATAAAAGACTTACCACAGAAAGCATGAGAGCTGATCCCTGAAGAAAGCTTGGATTCTCAGAGGTGGTGGTGAAGAGAGGGTGTATTTTAAAGACACTGTGGGAAGTCTGTGCAAGGTAGAATGCTGAATTTGTGGAGTAGTTGGTATCATTAGCTTGAATGGAAAATGAAGTGAATGGAGGCAAATCACATGCCAAAGGTCTTCCAGAGTATACTGAAGCCAGATGGTGAGGGGCTCTCAATGCCAAAATGAATATCATTCTAGTCCGTGTGTGCTTAGGACCCACTCTACACAGAGATGTGTGTGTGTGTATGTGTGTGTGTGTGTGTGTGTGTGACTACGTAAAGCTAGAGGGGAAAAGATTAAATGGACTTGGCTCTCTCTGGATTTGAGTCAAGTTGAGACATGAGTCCCCAGCACAGAGAACAATATCTCCCCTTGTATTTAATTCATTTTTATCTCATATATACTTGTGTATACAATCTTTCCCCAAGGCCAGTCACATAGTAGGTGCTTAGTAAATACTTGCTTGGTTGGCAGTGCAGGATATTACATGCTAAGGGCATCAATGGTCCCTAGACAAATAGCAGCTACACTTGAAAGTTCTAGCCAGACTAGATGAGGACCCTAAAGGACACTATCTGCTCGCATCTCAGTGTTTTTGCCTAGAGTCTTCCCCTGCTCCTAATGACCTCCATTCAGCTCTGAGAAATATCAGCTTCCTTTAAGGCCACACTCTTGGGCCCCTTTCTCCTGTATCCCACTGTGTGTGTGTGTGTGTGTGTGTGTGTGTGTGTGTGTGTGTGTGTTGTATCCTTCCCACAGAATTGCAAATGCTTTAAGAGCAGAAATGCAAGCATTTGTGTTTCTCCAGTGCCTGGATTATGATGGGCCCTTAATCAATGCTTGTCCAGTTGACCTGAGTTTCTTGGGGGGCAACAAAACAAAATGCCATGTGATTTTTTTTGGGGGGGAGGGCTGGAGGAGTCAGTCTCTACTGACTTCTTGGCTTTTGAATTTGGTGTTAAGCAGGTGCTCTTAACCCTCTTTGTGGGGACCCATTTGGTGGTCTGGGGAAGCCTATAGATCCCTTCTCAGAAAAGTGTTTTTAAATGCAGAAAGTAAAATTCATGGAATTATAAAGTAAACCAATTACATTGAAATAAAATTATCAAAACATTTTTAAATGTTCACAATCTTTCAGAACCTGCTTTAAAGGACTGGTGACAAGCACAATTAAGAAATGACTTTCTGGCCATAGACAATTTCATAAACAGTAACACAGAGGTGGGAAGGCTCAAGGAGTGTTTTGGAAGCAGAGCCAACCTTTTTGGCCATAACATGGTTGACACAAAGGGCAAGAATTAATAGAAGTCAAGGCTGCAAATGGGTGGCTAGGTGGAGCCATAGTGTGTAGATCTCCCAGCCTGGAATCAGGAAGACTCATCTTCATGAGTTCAAATCTGGCCTCAGACACGTACTAGTTGTATGACCCTCGGCAAGTCACTTCACCCTGTTTGCCTCTGTTTCCTCATCTATAAAATGAGCTGGAGAAGAAAATGGCAAGCCACTCCAATATCTCTGCCAAGAAAACCCCAAATAGGGTTACAAAGAATTGGATATGACTGAAAAATGACTGAACAACTGAGAGGCTTCAAAGGTCATGTTGAGAAGGGCTAAGAGCTTGTGTTTTTCTCAGTAAGTAATAGTGAGCCACAGAAGAATTTTGAACAGAGGTCTACAGGACCAGATCGTTGACTTTTCTTGGCTACTTATCATCTTCTGTCCTGGCTACTGCTCAGAGGACTCTACAGATTTTCCAACTTACAAAGATCACCATACCAGTTCTGGGCTGCCAGTTTGGGAACCATTTTCTTTGGAGTTTAACTGATAATCATGACTCTTTACTCAAGTCCAAACACCCCAAACCTATCCTGTAACATGAATCATGGAATGTCAGGACTCAGGAGAGAAAAGGACCACACTTTTCTTCCCCCAAAAGAAGCCCCTCAATTTGTTTGCCATTATCATTTTCAGCACTCCTTTCTGTCACAATAAAATGGAAACACCCAGAGAGAGGGTATTCACTAGCCCTTTACAATCACAGAGTCCAGGTTGTGCTAACCAGAAGCAGATAGAGGCTGAACCCTGGGTAATTCGAAGAACCCAGTGGGTTCTTTAGTAGACTGATGCTAATATGCCCCAGCGAATAAATCAGGCACTGTACTTTGCAACTCCAAAGGCAAAAAAGAAAACACATGTTAACATCTGGATCTTACACTATGAGTTTTGTGTGGCTATATGAGGAAGGAAGCAGGGAGAGGAATGGAGGAAAAGGAGAGGTTCCATCCAGTTGTTATATTCTGCCAAACATAAAGATGAAAGAAAAAAATGAAAAATTCAATACCATGAAAGTTTCCAAGTATCCAGATGTTTTAGTGACATATGGGTAGATTGACCACTCTCCAAATTGTTGGTTTGAATGGAACAACGTTCTTCCGGATACTCGATGCCACCTAGACACAGGCGCATGCGTGCGGGTCTCTGGGTGGGATGCTAAGGCTAAGGGAAGTCATTTAATTTAGCCAGAAGTCACCATCACCCCAAAACACTGGCTGAGAACAAAGGCGTCCCAGACGGAGCTCGCTTGGCTGCAGCATCTTCCCCCTTATTCTTAAGTCTTCACAATCAGGTCCAGCTAATTTCTAGGCTCAGGAAGGTGGGACCAGTGCCTTACCTCTCTCCCTGCTTTGCTAAGGCACACAAAGGCGGAGAGCCGCGTGGAATAATTTTCAGGCCAGATCCATATAAGCCGGGAGATTCAAATTAAGGTTTAATTAACCTGCCTTGTGCGAGCATCTCTGCACAGCGGGAGACATTACCCACGGTAACGCGCGAGCAGTAATAAGCAGGCGCTGCAGGCTCCTCCATAACCATTAGGGGCCTCTGCGTGCACTTCATCTCGAGCTTGGCGTGGGGACGAATCAGAGGCATGCAGAAAGAGGCTGCCAGAGGAACAATGCCTGGCCCCTCCGCCACTCTCCCAGATCATGTGCACAGGCACCGTCGGGGTCTGGCTTGTTGGGTTTTATTTTCATAAAGGCTGGATTCCATTAAACCATAGCCACTTCCCAAGCAACCCGCTGGTTTCAGGAAAACCACCAGTGAGTAAAAACACTAGTGATGGATGGAGTGCACTTAGCCATTTCCTCTGACCAACTCCAGCAGTAAGTGGCTCCGATACTGTCTTTTCTTCGGGTTCAACCACTAAGCACTTTTTGCTGGGTTACATGGCCAATGAAACAAGGGGCCATCTAGACCAGGGGATCTGAACTTGGGGACCATAAAATTATTGTTGTTATTGTGGTTCATTAAAATACGGATAACTATTTCAATGTAGTTCCCTTTGTTAGCCTATTTATGTTTTGTTTTCTGCATTTAAAAACATGATTCTGAGAAGAAGGCCACAAGCTTTCTCAGACCATCAAAGGGGCACATGACCTACAAGAAGGTTAAAAAACCCTGACTTAGATCAAGACCCTCATTTTACAGAAGGGGAAACTGAGCCTCAAAGAGGTGAAAGACCTTGCCTATGAACACCTAGGAATTAAATAAAGGAGATGGTTATCTAGGACCTATAACTCTGATATAAAATTCTGGGTTTTGTTGTTTTTTTCCCTTACTCACCAATATTCTTATTCTTGGACTGAATTCAGCCAATCATTGCCATTTTGAGGTCATGAGATGTGTATGTATAGACATAGTCACACATTTGCTCTCCAGGCTGCTCCCCATTCCCCCCCATTATCCACCTTCCCTGCCACAGGGAACCCAATGGTATTCATGGGGGACATTGCTCTAGCAGAGGAAACAGAAATGCTTAAAACCGGAAACCAAAAGAGAAAAAAAGAGAGAGGAAGGGAGGGAGGAGGATAGAGGAGGGAGAAGAGAGAGAGAAAAAAAAACAGAAAGCTCTGTGTGTGTGAGTAGTGATAGAGTGAAGAGGAACTGATCTCCTACCAGTCCCAGAGAAGTATTTCTTGATGCCTGCATATGGGGGCCACATGAAAAAGTTTTTCCACTTCACATCATAATTTCCTAAAGATAAACTTTTTCTCAGCTTGCTCTTGGCAGTGTGCCATGGTCTTAGCATGATTCTGTCTTCTGGTGGTCCAGCTCCCCCCCTCTCTCCCCATCTCCCATCTCACCACCACCCAGTCCCACGTTAGTGTAGATCCTCTGATATTTTCTTCCTCCTCAAAGATTGTTTTCTAACACACTACTGCCTTAGACTGTCATGACAATTTTTCTTTATTCTCTATCTTGTACATGCCCTGGGAAGCAGACTATCTTGTTTACCCAAGGTAGATAGTGTCTTGAAAATATGCTTCCATGTGTACATAGCAGACATTGTCACATCATCTTGGTCAAAAATCAAAGAAACAAAACCATGAATCCAGGCCTCTGACAATCCATGAGTATGGAAGCCAAACTGATTCAGTCTAAATTTTACATTGTAAATATTCTACTCACAGCCCAGAAAAGGCCCTATTCAATCATGCCATCTATTCATCAATACAAACATGACTGCTAAGTGAAGCTGGCTATCCTATAGGGAACTGTAAGGAAAAGGTATTCACTTAAGAATTCCCACAGTAGGATCTCTTCATTTCTTTAAAAATAAATGTTTGCTATGAAAGTGGAGACACTTCAATCCTTTGCCACTTAAGTGGTGGCCCTTATTCTGGCATCTTAAGCGGGAGCTTCCTGTTAGTGTATTAGAGACTTCACACGTGATCGAGAGACAGAGGCACTGGGTTCAACTCCCAGCTTTATCATCTTCTGTCTGTGTAACCTTGGGCCAGCTTCAATGTCTTCATTTGTAAAATGAGGGAGTGAACTAGGGTGTAGCCTGGACTCCTAACTCTGTTTTCAACTTCCTCCCCACATCCAAACTGCTGCCAAGGCCTGTTGATTTCATGTCTGCAACATCTCCTGCAATTTCACCTTTGCCCAATTTTTCATAGATTTTACCTCTGCAACATCTCTTGTTGATTTCACATCCACAACATCTCTTGTTAATTTCACCTTAGCAATATCTTTCATAGATTTCATCTCTACCATCTCTTGTTGATTTCACCTCCACATCTCTTGTCAATTCTACCTTTGTAGTATTTCTCATAGATTTCATCTCAGCAGCATCTCTTGCCAATTTCACCTTTGCAATATCTCTCAAAGATTTCACCTTTGGAGCATCTCTCCAATATGCCTCCCACCCAATCTCTCCTCTGACACTGCCCCTACCCTGGTGCAGGCCCTTATCACCTCACACCTGGACTATTGCAAGTAGCTGCTGGAGTGGGGAGATGGGGTTTCCTGCCTCAAGTCTCTCCCCACATCTCCATTCAGTTACCAAAATAATTGTCATAAAGTACAGATCTGATGATGTCACACACATACTCTACTCAATAAACTCTACCGGTTCCTGATTGTCTCTAGGAGTAAAACAAAAGCCTATGTTTTGCATTTATGTTACATTACAGCCTAGCTCAGAAGGTAGCTAGGTCAGTGGATAGACTACTGGGCCTGGAGTCAGGAAAACCTGAGTTCAAATATGACCTCACATCTCACTAGCTATGTGGCCCTGAGCAAGTTATTTAACCTCTGTCTGCCTTAATCTACTGGAGAAGGAAATGGCAAACCACTCTATTGTCTTTGCCAAGAAAACCCCCTGGACAGAATCAGCATAATACGGTCTCTGGGATCACAAAGAGTCAGATACTGAACAACTAAACAATAACAACAATATAGCCTAGTCCTCTCCTACCTTTCAAGTCTTCTTATACCTCACTCCCCAACACATATTTTTCAGTTCAGTGACATGGGCTACAAAAACAGGAAACTCTGTCTCTTGACTCCCAGGATTCTCTCTGACTGTCTCCGGCAGAAACCCTCCCTTTTCCTTTCTGCCTCCTGGCTTCCCTGAATTCCTTCAACCCTAAACTAAAATTCCACTTTCTGAAGGAAGTCTCACTCAACCCTCCTTAATTCTAGTGCCTTTCCTCGGTTGAATCTTCTCTTTGTTCTGCATATAGCTTGTTTGCACATTTCTGTTTCTGGGTTGTCTCCCCCATTAGATTGTTAGATCCTAAAGGTAAGTGACTATATTTTTCCTCTTTTGATTCATCAGTGTTTAGCACAATTCCTGACACATAGTAGGCACTTAATAAATTCTTGTTCACTGGTCTAATGACCCTTTAGCCTCTTTTCTGAGATCCTGTCACCTTTTTGCAAAGGTTAGTAATCGCCTTTGGTGTAGATGAGACAGGAACATAGTAGTTTATGTAAAACTGGAATCATTCTCAATACTTGTAAGGAGTGTAGGAATGCCAACCTGATGGCAAACTTCGATGTTTGTCATCTCCACAAAGATCAAAGGAGGCAAAAGTTGTAGAGTGCTCAGCACAGTACCTGGCGTAAAGTAAGCACTACATATATTATTATAATTATTATTACTATTTCCCAAAGCTCCACCTACGTTGATATCAAAGAGATACCCTTTTGGGGACTATTTGCAGCTTTTTTGATCTTGGTACCTAAACATCTCAAAGATTCACACTAGATGACCAAGCAGATTCTCAAAATTTTCATTGAAGGATAATGGGCTTTAAAATGTTTTATTTTTAGTTCTATAATTTTGCTTTAGATGAATTTCATTGCCAAATGTACCCCTACCCAATGAGCCATCCTTTGTAACCAGAATTTTAAAAAGAACGAGGAAAAAAGCTATTTAGCAAAGCTAACAACCTGGCAGCGTATGCAATGTTCCACACTCCTAGTGCCCCACCTTTGAAAAGAGAAGAAAAGGGAGCTCCCCCTGGTGCTAAGTCACTTAAGTTCCCCGGATCTCTGTTTCTTCATTTGGAGAATGAGGGACCCCTTCTCAATCCCTGATGAGATCATTTTTTTAAAAATTTGTTTTATTTTTAATTTATGGAACATAGCATAGCATAATAAAAAAAGATGATTGCACATGAAACTGCAAATCTACTGTGTAGTCTCAGGTCTTTGTTGGAACTGCC
Source organism: Notamacropus eugenii (assembly GCF_028372415.1). Classification (NCBI taxonomy): domain Eukaryota; kingdom Metazoa; phylum Chordata; class Mammalia; order Diprotodontia; family Macropodidae; genus Notamacropus; species Notamacropus eugenii. The sequence goes on along the minus strand of NC_092872.1, from coordinate 284,991,418 downwards.
CTGAATCATTATAATTACACTTCATTCAGTTTCAAATCCTTGAGCTTTTTCTGCTTTGATATTTACAGTTTTGTAGTCTTTAGGAACATTATTTTCCTGATTCCTTAGACTTCACCCTACATCTATCATAGAATCTGAAACCTGGATTTGGAAGGGAACTTGCAGAATGTCTAGTCCAATTCCCTCTTTTTGCAGATGAAGGGACTGAGTCTCAAAGAAATTAAGTGACTTACCCAAGGTCACAAAGCTAGTAAATGGCACAATTAGGATTCAAACTCAGATCCTAAGGTTCGTATTCTTTTCCCTCCACCAAGTTGCCTTATCTGCATTCCCAAACTTACAGAAGGAAGGAAGGAAGGAAGGGAGAGAGGGAGGGAGGGAAGGAGGGAAGGAGAGAGAAAGAAAGAAAGAAAGAAAGAAAGAAAGAAAGAAAGAAAGAAAGAAAGAAAGAAAGAAAGAAAGAAAGAAAGAAAGAAAGAAAGGAAGGAAGGAAGGAAGGAAGGAAGGAAGGAAGGAAGGAAGGAAGGAAGAAAGAAAGAAAGAAAGAAAGAAAGAAAGAAAGAAAGAAAGAAAGAAAGAAAGAAAGAAAGAAAGAAAGAAAAAGAAAGAAAGGAGAGACAGAAAAGAAGGAAAGGAAAAGAAAAGAAAAGAAAATCCATCATTTCTTATGGCACAGGAATGCTCCTGTACATTCATTGTATTACAACATCTTAAACTAGAGGGAATTAAGTGGTGCAGTGGATAAAGCACTGGTCCTGGAGTCAAGATGACCTGAGTTCATATATGACTTCAGACACTTATTAGCTGCAAATCGTTTCACTGTGTTTGCCTCAGTTTCCTCATTTGTAAAGTGAGCTGGAGAAGGAAATGGCAAAACACTACAGTATCTTTGCCAAGAAAACCTCAAATGTGGTCACTAACAGTTGGACATGATTGAAATTACTAAATAACATGTTTAGCTATCACCCAATCAAATGTTTGTTTGGTTTAAAAAGAAGATGGAGAAGAGAAACAAAAATGTGTCCCAGCAGAACAGGTACTAAGAGCTCCAGATTTTGAGATCACTGAATTTAGAGGCCTCTGACAGGCCTTGTGGTACTCGAACAGTCAATAAACAACTGATGTTAGTATCTAATTAGCAGGAGAAATGAGTTCAAATTGGAGGCCCCCAGGTGGAGTCTAGGGGTCACACCCCATCTTGGGGAATGGTTTGTACCTCCTGCCCCAGAAATAGCTAGTTGTACCTGCTTCCTGAACAGACTCCTCAGCTGGGCTTGGTGGGCTGGGGCTCTCCTCCTCATCCATCCTGGACTCTGAGCCCCCATCAATGGCTGTGAAGGACAGTCAGGAAAGGATGAGTGCAGTGACCAGTAGGAAAGGGAGAAAAAACCCTTTTCTTGGTTCCATGGAAATAGTGAGCCCACCATTTTAAAGTCTTCTCTGAGGCTGTGTCAGTTTTGAATCAAACCTCCATCAGAGAAGCCTGGATTTCCTTGAAATTGTGACCACCTACCTGTTTGACCTTGGTCACCTGGGATGAATGATTACCCTGTCAGATGTAATTGAAAGGAACAAGGAAATGTGGCACTGCAGAGAAAATCTTTGGAATCACTGGCATTTCCTCAGATGACACCAAGCCCCTACCCCCCACCCCCATCCCTACATACACACTCAGACTAGATCCTGAAACAAAATCCTGATTCAGGGCAGCCTATGACACACTCTGGAAATTTGTTCTGAAACAGAAATTAATAAAGTTAGAAGGAACCACAGAGACATCCTCCCCTCTTCCCTTTTACAGGGGTTCTAAAGTTCGTTTCCCATTCACTCATTCAGTCATTCAACAAACATTAAGTAGTCTACCTTCCCCTACCCAAGGGCAGAGGCCAGTGATCCAGGCTGAGGAAGGTGGTTCGTGAAATGCACAGTGTAAGAGGGTACAAAGACCTCAATGCAGAGAGTGTAATACACGACATTCAATTGTAACCACTTAGAAAAATGCTCAAAAAACTGTGTTTTGGAGGGAAAGAACATTCTCAAGAGGAAATCAGGGAAGGCTTCGTAATGGAGGTGATTATTTGATTGGCTTTAAAGATGGACAGAAGGAAGGAGGAAAACAACTGCTAAGTCCCCTTCTCTGTATTCTCAGAGAAAGGCAGCCTCCTGCCGTAGAATCACAGTCTGGGGCCTGGGTTCAAATGCTGCCTCTCATTTTGTTTCCCTGTGGCCGTGGAGGAGCCTTGTTTCCCCATATGTAAAGGATGGGATAAGACTCAGTGGCTCCTAAGAGCCCTTTCTGATCCAAATCTAGGATATGAGAGGCAAGGGAGCGGCTGGTCTCTAACAGAGAGACTTCCCACCAGCCCTCTCTCAAGGGGTGCCTTTGAATTGTCAGCTCCCTCTCTCTCATCAGAAAAGGGGAGCCACCATCTTTAGACAATGCCCTGGAAAGCATGCCATGGTAGAGAGCCCAGAAACCGGGGCTCTTGGCCCAGTTCTGGCCCAAGTAACCTTGAGAGAGTCCTTTGCTCTCTGATCTTCCATTCACACCTCTATTAAATGAGAAGCTTGGGGCAGCTAGGTGGTGCAGTGGATAGAGCACCAGTGCAGGAGTCAGGAGGACCTGAGTTCAAATCTCACCTTAGACACTTGACACTTACTAGCTGTGTGACCTTGGGCAAGTCACCTAACCCCAGTTGCCTCATCCTGGTTCATCTCCAGTCATCCTGATGAATATCTGGTCACTGGATTCAGATGGCTCTGGAGGGGAAGTGCGGCTGGTGACCTACACAGCTCTCCCTCACTCAAAACAAAGTCAAGTGCAAGTCATGTCATTATTTCTCTGATGGCATGGTCTTCTTTGGCAATGAAGGACGAACACACACAAATGAGAAGCTTAGAGCATGGAGTCCTCAGGGTGCTGCCTTCTTCTCACTGTGGCTCATGACAGACTCCAGGGAAGGTCACAAACACACAAGCTGCGTATCTTATGGCAGCCACTGGCCCACACAACAGACCTGCCTCCTTACTTCCCTGAGCCCACGTGGGAGCACACACACACACACACACACACACACACACACACACACACTGCAAAACTGCGGGGGGATTTCATTAGTTCACACATTATCTCTTCTCCCTGCATCTGTCTTTGCCTCTGAGATGAGAAGCTAGCTTCCAGGGAAGCTGGTGGGGTACGTGGAGCCCCAAGGTTGATATTGATCTCTTTCCTCCATCACCAAGAAGGAGTCAGTGTACAGACATAAGCAGCAGGGGGCTCAGAGTGCAGAAAGCCTACAGCAGGAATGATTTGGGAGGAAGGATCCAAGGGAGGAAAACAGAGGCTCCTTGGTAGTGAAAAAGGGGGGAAAGAATGAGAAATCAGTTGCCATCTGTATCCCCTGGACCCTAAAGAAAGGAGAATCTCAGAAGCAATCAGGGAGCGCAGGCCTGGCCAGGATGCCCTCACTCTTGGCCCAAGCCTCTGTACTGACTCGACGTAGACGATCCCATTGGGACAGTTTTGCCGGCTTGCCTTCCTTCAACTGGAGATTGCCAGGCATTCTCAGGCACCTGAAATCAATGTTAAACAGTAAGAATCAGCATGATCTAAGGACCTCTGAATATTAAATCTCCCAGGCTTTAAGTAAACCAATGGCAATTGCATTCAGTAGGCTGGCTGACATGCAGGTAGAAGAGACTTTTATTGCATCTTCAGCATCCTTTGTCCCAGAAGTGCCTTTGTATGTTCTTGATACATTTATTGTGTGATCAGGAAACATCTATCTATCCTTTTCCTCCAATTATTGTTATTATTGTTGCTATGGTAACCAAGCAAAATCCAAAGTCGTCCACCCGGCAGTCAGTGCCCTTGGCAAGCCATGGGGCCCTGCCCTCCCTTCCCTGCCTTCCCTCTGGGATTCTTCTGCTCCTGCACTAAGCAGTGTCACCCTCTGTCCCCTTTCCCCTCAACCTGTTCTGTCTCCCTCTGATCCCTAGGCCTGGAAAGTCCTCTGTCACCCTCTTTATCTATTAAATCCCTAGCTTACTTTGAAAGTTCAGCTTAAGGGCCACTTCTTACATAGAATTCCCTCTGATTCAACAATCTTTCTTTCCAAGACATTGCCTAGCATTTTATTTGCACCTCCTTCATACGTTTATCATGTGTTGCAACATGGCACTTATCTAGGCTGGCATCTTTTTATTTGAAAGTAACTAATATTTACTATGCACTAAGTGTGCTGAAGAGCCCACTGTTATTAAGGTGCCAGTGGTGTTCCTGTGCTTACAAATACTGTGTTAGGCCCCGAGTGGACAAGTCCAAAGAATGAAATGATCCCATCTTCCAATTTATGAGAATGGAGTGGTATTTGGCCTTTATCTTTGCTGACCTTAAGACCAATCCCTCCTTCTCTTCTAAGTGTTATTTATCCCACAGTTCTCAGTCATGGGCTTTTCTGGAGTTTAACCTCTGCACTCAGCTGTCTTGCCATTCCCAGGGATAGCCTTCCCTGACATTAATGCTGTATCTAATCCTAATAAACCAGCCAGTCACAAAGCATCACAGGTGTTCCCCTCTCCAGATACTTCATTCACTCTGCAACGGCCCCTTTCTTACTCCACGGAACCTCTTGTCCTCAGCAGGCCTGCCCAACACTAGCCCTGATGACAATGTCTTCAATTAGGCAAGATCCCAAATTATGTGTCTGATACTCTATAGTGCCTGGGCCAAAGCAGCCCCCAGAGCAGGCTCTTAGTAAAGATAGACTGAGACAATGAAGAGCTTCCACGTTGAGAGAAAATGGAGAGGCTCCAAGATTAACTAGATTCCCCCTCTCCAATAGCTCTGAGGTCTACTCACAGGCCAGCCAGGAGAAACCATGGAGAAAGGCAGAGTTTCAGAATCAGTGCAGACCATGAATTTGTTCTATTGTTGCTTTACATTTGGATTACTGTATTTCAATATGATTCTTTGTAATACCAAGTATTTTGTTTTATTTTATGCATTTAAAGACATGATTGAGAAGGTGTCTTTAAGTTTCATCAGAAAACACAAGAGAGTTTGGGCCAATGCATGTGTTTTCTGTGTGGGAAGAATGTTGCATTTGTTCCACAGGAATTGGATCAAAGGACCTGGGAATATTTAGTCTGGAGAAAAGCAAGACTCAGGAGATACCTGTGAGCTGTCCTCAGGTATCTGAAGGACCATCATGGAGAGCAATTGACCTCACCCTCTTTGACTTCAGAGGACAGAACAAGGAGAAATGGGGAAAGGCAGAGAAGAAACAAAATTTGGCTCCATGTAAGGAAAAGCTTCCTCATAAAAACGAAAACTGTCAAGGGGCTGGTCTGGTCTAGGATGATGAGTTCCCTCTCCCAGGTGTCCTCCAGCAGAGTCTTGACACACAGATCTGCTGTGTCTTAGTGATCATGGCTGTCTGAGTGTGGGTCACACTGGGTGGTCATTGAGGTCCCTCCTACTCTGAGGAAAATCCCGCAATTCTGTGAATTTTGTGGAGAGGCATCAGTTTGCAGACGTGGGAGTAGTTCGTGCCCAAATGGATTTGGACTGGATTTGGAGTTAAGAGGAACTTTGGAGATCACTTAGCACAATCTTCTTCTTGGACTGATGGGGAAACTGAGGCCTAGGATCCTCCTCTATTGGTACATAAAATTATGATTAACAACTATTTTCACAAGCCATTTTTCACAACTGAGCTTATTCTATGTAGCATCGGGGTTTGTCTGAAGTCTCTGACTCTGCTGTCTCTGAGTTTCTCAGATGGAATTGAAGATGTCTTTTTCCTTCCTAGCTCAAATTTCCCTTACTTCCTCATCTCTCCCATGGCCCTTGTTTCAAATGCCTTATGCAATTGTCACACATTTTGTGTGTGTGTGTGTGTGTGTGTGTGTGTGTGTGTGTTGGTCCCCTGGGATTGCAAACAAGGCTATAATCTCCTAATGACATAGAAACACTCCTTTCTATTCCTTGAATTTCTCCTGGCATCTTCCTAATATTGTGCTTCACACAGGTTCTTAAAAGAGAATCTTTCTAACAGAATTCGCAGGATCTCAGGGCTGAAAGAGACCGCAGATGTGCCTAGTCCAACCCACATCTGAACAATTGTCTTTGCAGAGTCCTCAAAAAGTGGTTGGATCGGACAAGAGGTCCTCCAGCCCTGAGTGAAGGAGAGCTGCCTAGCTCTTGAGATAGACAGTTCCCACTTATGAGACCTGTGACAGGGAGGGGATTCTGTCTTATAAGGAGCTGAGGACCAGCTTCCTGTACTTCTCATCTGCTGATGATGGACCCATCTGCAAGCAAGCCGAATAGTAAGTATTGGTAATGATGATGACGATGGTCATCCTCAATAATAACTGTGCTAATGGGAGCTGAAACCACAGTACTTTGTTGTTTGGAGAAATACTTTGGTAGAATTTCTCTTCCATTAAATAGTGTCCAAGGCAGGGCACAGCAAAGGAAACAAGGGATTTGACATTAGAAGATCTTGATTCAGCATTGCTTACAGTATGTAATAACTAAGGGACTTTTGTGAAGTCTCCCACACTTTCTGAGCCTCAGTTTCCTCTTCTGTAAGAAGAGGGCACCCAAGGCCCAGGTATAATTCTAGGACCAGGTGTGTGCTTTCAGGCCTTGCCAGAGCCTGGCAGGCTTTTGTGCTCCTGGGCTCACCCGTGTGTAGACAGGGTATGCTTGGTTAGGCTCACATGTGGGGGGAGCCAGCTCGTGGGTTCTAATGTTTGCCGGTTTCCTGGCAAGGAACAAACGGTCCCAACTGCACCAACAAGCATGGAGTGCTCATTTAAAAGAAATGATTCCCACTTTACACCTTACTGTAATTTTCCAATTAATTGTGATTTAAATATGTTAATGTGGTTAACTGGGTTGAGTATAAGCCTAAAGACTCTCTGAATAATGAAGCAAAAACAAGTTGCACACACAAGGCTGGATTTTTCCATTTGATGCTCAGGACAAGAGGCAGAAATTCCCATTATTGGTAATGGAGTAATTCTAGAACTGGGAGGTGGCCTGCTGGGCAGCCATCAAGGAGACCAGCATGACACCAGCTGAGGAACCTGGAGACGTCTCTGCCAGGAGCAGGGATAGTGGGGACGAGGGCACCCAGAGCTCAGCTCCAGCCCCAGAAGGCCAACTGAATCTCCATGTGTGTCATATGCCTAGGAAAAGTCGATGGCTGCCTCCAAGATAGGATCTGGACAGCTTAAGGAAAGTTTCCTATCCCCCACATCAGTCTCCAGTGAATGCCTCAGTTTATAAATTATTATAAATTATTTCTTAGGTACTCAGAGGAAAATTGCCTTTGAAAGGACACTGAAGCCTTATCAGTTGCTTGCACTTGAGTGTAAAGCTATCTTTTCAGCAGGACAGCTTTTGAAAAGCAGGATTTGAGAAAGGATGAGTGTTGTGTGCCACTTAAAAACAAAGGGGAAGTCTCTGTGAATGGAGGAAAAATACAAACAAGTAATAAGGATCTTTCCATGCCAGCAAAGCTGAGAATTTAAAACAAACGATGTATCACCTGCAAAAATGGGATGCCCTAGTGAACAGAATTTGATAGATATGGGAAACCAGTCTCAAAATGAAATGGACCTTGCTCTAAAAGAATCCTCAATGGTGGGAATGGAGCTGGAAAGATGAAGAGACAGCCCTGGTGAGAAGGATGGACAAGGGAGCTGCATTTGGTAACTAAGGAGCAACTAATGCCTGGGCCATGAAGATTATTCCACAAACTGAGAAAGAAAGCATTGTCCCAAACTGTGAGCAGAAGACAAATGGAAGCCTAAACTAGGCAAGGAAGGAAAAATAAAGGGAACTAGTGGCCAATATGACCAATGAATATGTATTTAAAATTTGAATAAAATCTAAGGGAAAATACTAGAACAATATATTCTCAAAATTATGTATAATTATCAAGCAAAATTCATAGCAAGGATGCAGGGACAGTTCAACAATTGGAAACAATTAATATAATTACACATGTTAAAAATGAAAACATGATTCTGAGTCAGTAGATAGAGAAAAAGCTTTTAACAAAGTAGCACATGCATTTATGCTCTTTCTCCAGCCCTCTTCTCTTCTTCTGCTTCTCCTTCTCCTTCTCCTCTTTCTTCTCCTTTTCTTCTTCTCTTTTCCTTCTTCATCTTCCTTTTTCTTTTCTTCTCTCTCTCTCCTCTTTCTCCATCTCTCTTCTCCTCTCTCTGTCTCTAATTATATATGTAAATATATAATTACTCACTTTCAAAACAACATATACATTTTGTTTTTAGCATAGGTAATTATGTTATTTATTTCCAATTGTTGAGCTATTTATATTTACAGATTATAAACTATATATAGTTGATATATACATATGTATAGATAGAGAAGAGCTATTTTAATATGATTAAAACTATCTGAAAGCAAAAGCTAGCATTATTTTCAATGAAGAAACACTAGAAGTTTTCCCCATAAAATATAGGAAAAAGCAAAGATAACCCTTTTTATACATTTTATTTGACATTTTTCTAGAAATCCAACAAGTTAAATAAGACAAGAGAAATAAATTAAGGCCATATATATAGGTTAAAACCCCTCTGGATTTGACATCTCCAGGTTGATTGACTTAAAAAGCCCTAGAAAATTTGCAACAACTAAAAACAACCACCCAGTAAATAGTAGGGCTCTAGCTGCCTCTGTTCAGAGGTGGAGTTCATGTGATCTAGCACGCAAAAATCCTTGGTTCTCTTCCCAGGTCCACCCACCACCACCTGTTTGTGTGACCGTGGGCAAGTTGTTTTCCTTTGGGGGGCCTCAAGTTCATAATCTATAAAATGAGGAAATTGGAGTGGGAGATTCTGATGGTTTCTTCTGGCTCTGCCAATCTGGCTCTTCAGGGAAGGGATGGGAGAATGAGCAGAGCACTTCAAGGGGAGAGGAATAAACTCTGGAGAACAAAGTGGTACTTTTTATTTTGCTAAACTATTCCTCTTTTGTAGGGGTGGGCAGCATTTATCGAGGCTTTAGAGGCTCTATTTCATGGGAAAGAATTTTAAATGATGCCTTGGATATTTAGGGACAGATGGGGTGGTAGAGATTCTCATCTAACTCCCTCATTTTACAAGGGAAAAATGATAGTCTAAGACATGGTGGCCCCTGCTTTCTTCAGTGCTAAAGGAAGATGAGATTCCAACTCAGAACCACACTGCAAAATATGGGATGATGAACTCTTTGAGTTAATAATACTGGGTCGGACCTAGAGTAGATGTTTAATAAATGCAGAAATGAAATAGAAAAGAAATTGCTCTAGGAGGGCCAAGGTTCAAGGTCATTCATAGCGCCATGGAGCAAAGGCTCTAGGTAAGAGCCCTCAGAGTCAATCTGTCAGGGATTGCTAGCCTGGCATCTGTGAACCCACCAAGGGGTCTGTGAATAGGTGTCAGAGGTTTCATGAGCGTGAATGGGAAAATACATGCTTATTCTCACTAATTTCTAGCTGAAATTTAGCACTCCATTCAATTATCATTTAATAACATGAATCTATCCTGAGCAGGGGTCCGTAAGTTTCCCCAGATGGTCAAAGCAATCCATGGCATACACAAATAGGTTTAGAACCCCTAGTCTAAGACAAACTCCTTATTTAACAGATGAAGAAACTGAGGCCTGGAGAACTTAAATCACCCGCCCAACATCCAACAGCCAGTAAGATTCACCTGAGAAGGGAAATCAGGGAAAACTTCACAGAAGAGGTGATAATTCAGTTGAACTTCAAGAGGGACAAAGAAGGAATGAATCAGGTTTCTAGCCATTGGCTATACCATGAGTCCAGCCCAAAGCTCGGGTGCTCTGGGAGCAGTCCCTCACTACCCATGGCAGCCAACTGACTTTGTGGTTCTCTGTTGCCACAAGTAGGCACTTCTAGCCCAGGGCCACTATTTTACCAAAGCATGTTGTTTATTAAGCAGAACAGTCAATCAACTGATAAACATTTTTGAGTACCTACTATGTGTTAGAAAGAAAATATGGTGGTACTTAGACCAACTCCACTGGGGGGAAAAATCATCTCAAAGTGGATGCTCACCTGATGGTACTGAAGTAACAGGACTGCCACATGAACAGGCTCCATACTTATAAAATTTCAATGAACTAACCCTGACTTGACCCAAAATTAGCACCTGAAAAAAATACCCTTTGAATCTTGGTGGCATCTCTGTGCATAGGGCTTTATTTAATACAAAGGAGAACAGGAGGAAAGTAGGTCAAATCTTGTTGGAAATTTCTCTAAACCATCTCTTCAGGGACTTGGGCACAGGAGATGAAGCAAGAAATTATGGGCCATGTCATCTAAATGAACCCCAAAGCACCCTAGCCATGTAAACATCAATGAAACCCCATGGATGCATTTATACAAAAAGACCTTTACGTGATTAGGCAGGGAAGGGTCATTGGTCTGAATTCTGGTGCAGAGAAATTAATTAGGGGATGACTTTAGACTAGACAGTCACTGTCGAATTATGCCGGTGACTTTGAAAATCTACAGATTAATAGGTGAACATCTCTCTGTAGCCATTCTTTTTTGTAGTTGGTTTACAATGCTTTAGGGCTCTCATTAAATAAGGAAAGTAGAGGAGATGTGTTTGTCAACAGGCAAGGGAAACATTGAGCTGCCATATACAAGAGACATTGCTTGGCTAGGTGGCGCAGTGGATAGAGTGCCAGGTCTGAAGTCAGGAAAATTCATTCATCTTCTGAGTTCAAACCTGACTTGAGACATTTACTAGCTGTGTGACTCTGGGAAAGTCACTTAATCCCTAATGGAACTAAAGAGAGGAAGGAATAAAAGGTTAAATAGAGGTAGCATAAAAATATCATTAACAAAAATTCATTACAGGCAAAGAGAAAAAAACTATTTTGTTTTTACAAATTAGAAAGGTATCTCATGATATCATTTAAAACAGTATTTTTGTAATTTAGAATTTACCAAATGAGATGGAGAGAGACAGAAAAAGACAGAGAGAGAAAGAGAGAGAGAGAGAGAGAGAGAGAGAAACAAAGAATTTGTATATAGAATGTTGAAAAGAAAATGAGATTTTGTGTGAATCCATGAGTCTTTATTCTGTACATCTTGCTTTTTTAAAGCATCTAATAAATTCAATATTACTTTAAAAGATGTTCTCCTTGTCTGTGCTTCCTCCAAATTTTATTCTGGGCATTTGTGAAGATCCTCCAACGATCTTCTTTTATTTCATTTCTTTTCCTCACTTTCTGTTTTACGAATGATTTTTGGTGTGAATGATGCTGATGTTTTAATGATTTGTTTTTTGACATTAAGGTCACATATCCCTTTTGCCACCTTCATTTATCCACCAGTAGCTGAGCTTTCACCATATTTTGCATTCAGAGACCGCATTGTGTCCATTCCTGACCATTTCCTTGTCTCTCTATCATGTCCCCATCCCCCTCTCCCAGCATGTATTATTTTTCCTTATTAGTATATAAGCTCCTTGAGGTCACTGATCGTCTTGCTTCCTTGAATTTCTATCTCCAGTGCTCAGCACAATGTTAGCGCACCGTAAGAATTTAATAAATGCCTTTCATTCATTCATTTAGTCATTCCATTGGAAGCTTATTGTTGCATGGACTATAATATATTGGTTTAAACTCATTTTCTTTTGTAAATATTTCCATTTTCTCCTGCAGTTTTTGTTGAATAGAGACCTCCTTGCCCAATCGTTTGTGTTGTTGAATTTATCTCTCACCAGACTTCTGGGTTAGTTTACTTCAATATCTGTCTTGTTTATCCTATTCTTTCTACTGATCAACTTTTTTATTTTTCAACCAGTATCAAATTATGGAAATGATTACTGAGTTGGAATATAGTTTGAGATCTAGGTAAGTCTCTGTTTTTGCATTTTTCATTATTTCCCTTGAAATTCCTGACCTTTTGTTCTTCCAAATGAGTTTTGCTATTATTTTGTCTACTTCTATAAAGAAATCCCATGATGGTTTGATTGATATAGCATGAAATCTGTAAATTAATTTAGGCAGAATCATCACTTTTATTATATTGGCCTGATTCAGCCATTGAACAATGACTATTTCTTCCATTATTGGAGCCTTGCTTCATTTCTGTAAAGTGTTTTGTATCTGAATTTCTGCAAGGCCTAACTGTGTCTTGGTAAGTTAACCCCTAGATATTACAGGTATTGTATAGTGACTTTGAATGGAAATTCTCTTTCTATCTCTTCATCCTCTGTTTTGTTAGTAATATTCCAGAAGACTGGTGGTTGTGGATTGATTTTGTATCCTGCTACTTTAGTGGAGCTATTAATTGTTTCGATTAATTTTTTCATGTAATCTCTGGGGTTCTCTCTGTAAGCCATCATATTGTCTGCAAATAGAGATAATTTTGCCTCTTCTTTGCCTACGCTTATTCCTTCGGTTTCTCTTTCTGGTCTAACTGCTATCACTGGCATTTCTAGCAATATATTGTGAAGTCATTGGGTAACCTAGCTTCACCCTTATCTTACTGCAAAAACATTTAGTGATTCTCTGTCTCAAATAATGGTAGTTGTTGCTTGTACAGAGATTCTTTTGATCAAATTAAGGAAAGATCATTTTTATTCCCAGGCTTCTTACTGTTTTTAACTTAAAAGAGGGCTGTATTTCGTCAACAGCTTTTTTCTGCATCCATTGATGCAACCAGTTTTCATCATTTTGTTATAAATTATTATGTTTACAGCATTCTGAATAATAGACTATCATTGACTTGGGAACATGAATGTAACTTGTTATAGTGAATGTATTTCAAGACATTGCTACATGTACTATTATTTTATATAGCCGTCAATGATATTGATGAATAGTTTTATTTTGATGCTTTTTCCCTGATTTGACAATGAAACCTATATTCAGGCAATAGAATAAATATGATAGGCAACCTTGTCTCTGTTTTTGTAAAAAGTTCACATGGGGGGGGCTGAGCCAAGATGGCGAAGTAGAAAGAAGCACATACACATAGCTCCGAACCGACAACTCACAGAACGGCTAGAGGGGACCAACTCACCGTGAATTCTGCACCCAGAGGCCACGGAATATTGGAGAGAGGGAGATTTCTGTTCCGGAGAGACCTGCAAACCTCTCGCGGGGGGTCCTTCGTGCTGCGGACTGGGTGCCGGGACGGGGATAGCAGCCCTGCCCCCGCCAAAAGCCCTAAGGCTGGAAGCAGCATTTGAATCTCAGTCCCCAAATACTGGCTGGGAGGACCAGGAGGCGAGGTGGGTGTGAGGAGAATATTCAGAGGTCAAGTCTCTGGCTGGGGAGAATGCCAAAAAAAGGGAAAAGAAATAAAACCATTGAAGGCTACTTTCTTGGAGAACAGACATTTCCTCCCTTCCTTTCTGATGAGAAAGAACAATGCTTACCATGAGGCAAAGACACAGAAATCAAGGATTCTGTGTCCCAGCCCACCCAATGGGCTCAGACCATGGAAGAACTCAAAAAGAATTTTGAAAATCAAGTTAGAGAGGTGGAGGAAAAACTGGGAAGAGAAATGAGAGGGATGAAAGAGAAGCATGAAAAGCAGATCAGCTCCTTGCTAAAGGAGAACCAAAAAAATGTTGAAGAAATTAACACCTTGAAAACTAGCCTAACTCAATTGGCAAAAGAGGTTCAAAAGGCCAATGAGGAGAAGAATGCTTTCAAAAGCAGAATTAGCCAAATGGAAAAGGAGGTTCAAAAGCTCACTGAAGAAAATTGATCTTTCAAAACTGGAACGGCACAGATGGACGCTAAGGACTTTATGAGAAAGACAGATATCACAGAACATAGCGTGAAGATTCCAAAAATAGAAGATAATGTGAAATATCTTATTGGAAAAACAACTGACCTGGAAAATAGAATCAGGAGAGACAATGTAAAAATTCTGGGACTACCTGAAAACCATGATCAAAAGAAGAGCCTAGACATCATCTTCCATGAAATTATCAAGGAAAACTGCCCTGAGATTCTAGAACCAGAGGGCAAAATAAATATTCAAGGAATCTGCAGAACACCGCATGAAAGAGATCCAAAAAGAGAAACTCCTAGGAGCATTGTGGCCAAATTCCAGAATTCCCAGGTGAAAGAGAAAATATTGCAAGCAGCTAGAAAGAAACAATTCAAGTATTGTGGAAATACAATCAGGATAACACAAGATCTAGCACCCTCTACATTAAGGGATCGAAGGGAATGGAATAGGATATTCCAGAAGTCAAAGGAACTAGGACTAAAACCAAGAATCACCTACCCAGCAAAACTGAGTATAATACTTCAGGAGAAAAAATGGTCTTTCAATGAAATAGAGGATTTTCAAATTTTCTTGATGAAAAGACCAGAGCTGAAAAGAAAATTTGACTTTCTAACACAAGAATGAAGAGAACCATGAAAAGGTAAACAGCAAAGAGAAGTCATAAGGGACTTACTAAAGTTGAACTGTTTACATTCCTACATGGAAAGACAATATTTGTAACTCTTGAAACATTTCAGTATCTGGGTACTGGGTGGGAGTACACACACACACACATGCACACACGCACACATACATAGAGACAGAGTGCACAGAGTGAATTGAAGAGGATGGGATCATATCTCAAAAAAAAAATGAAATCAAGCAGTGAGAGAGAAATATTGGGAGGAGAAAGGGAGAAGTTGAATGGGGCAAATTATCTCTCATAAAAGAGGCAAGCAAAAGACTTATTAGTGGAGGGATAAAGAGGGGAGGCAAGAGAAAAACATGAGGTCTACTCTCATCACATTCCACCAAAGGAAAGAATAAAATGCACACTCATTTTGATAGGAAAACCTATCTCATAATACAGGAGAGTGGGGGACAGGGGCACAAGCAGAGTGGGGGGAGGATGGAGGGGAGGGCATGGGGAGGAGAATGCAATCCGAGGTCGACACTCATGGGGAGGGAAAAGATCATAAGAGAATAGAAGTAATGGGGGACAGGATTGGATGGAGGGAAATATAGTTAGTCCTATACAATACAACTAGTATGGAAATCATTTGCAAAACTACACAGATTTGGCCCATATTGAATTGCTTGTCTTCCAAGGGGAAGGGATGAAGAGGGAGGGAGCTAAAGATGTTGGAACTCAAAGTGTTAGGATCAAATGTAATGTTCTTACCACTGGGAAATAAGAAATACAGGTTAAGGGGTCAAGAAAGCTATGTGGCCCTACAGGAAAAAAGAGAAGACGGAGACAAGGGCAGGGAGGGAGGATAGAGGGGAGAGCAGATTGGTCACAGGGGCAATTAGAATGCGTGGGTTTGGGGGGGGAGGGGATAAAAGGGGAGAAAATTTGTAACCCAAAATTTTGTGAAAATAAATGTTAAAAGTTAAATTAAAAAAAAAAAAGTTCACATGGCATAGGGACTAATTAGACATTGTGATAGATATAATCCTCCTGTAAAACCATCCAAAACAAGGGTTTCCTTTTTTTTTTAGGAATTTACCTATAATTTGTCAAATTTCTCCTGATGTCAGGTGGTTGAGAGTTTCTACTTCTTAAGTCTCTAAACTGTATGTTTTATATCATATGAGAGGTGGTATAGATCCCCACTTCAGTCAATCAACAGACATGCTTAGGTTTTTAAAATGTGTAAATGAGATTGTCTATACCCTGTGATCTTGTTATCAAATTAATTTAATAAAGAAAGGAAAAGTGCAATTTGCTAACCAAACAAAATAACCATGCCCTGAGGGATTTAAATATCAAGAGAAATTTCATCATCAGTCAAGTGGAGGAGCAGCCAAACATCAGTGGAGCAAAACAACCCATTCTCTTTCTCTCTCTGTCTCTCTGTCTCTCTCTCTGTCTCTCTGTCTCTCTCTCTGTCTCTCTGTCTCTCTCTCTATCTGTCTCTCTGTCTCTCTCTCTTTCTCTGTATGTCTCTCATCTATCAATTTGTCTATCCTTCCTACTCCCTCCATCTATTGATAATATCATTGGAAAAGATGGGATCAGTAGGAGACAAGGCATCAAGCCAAGAGCAGAGTAATATTTGAGATCAAAGAGAATAGACCCATAAGTCAAGAATGACCCACTGAGGACAAACCCAGAAGATACAGAAGGATTGCCAATGAGGGAAAAAAGCAGCTTCTAGATGTGTGAGCCCTTACACCATGGAAGAATGCTGCCTGCAGACTCCAAATAAGACTCTTAGTAATTAAGATCTGTGAGTTTAGTGCCTATATATTATGCATCATTTCTATATTTATTTTTCTATATTTATGCATCATTCTTATCTTACTTTGCTTGTTCCCAGCCTCTCCATGTGTACTGTTGTAGGAGAGTGAACTGCAGATTTTCAAAGGGAATGTTTGGTAACAATTGATCTTACCTTCCTCTGTTAGTAAATACTTTTCCTAAAACTTAATACAAATCTCCCTGACTGAAATGAGTAGGCAGCACACTGATCTGGAGCTTGTGAGTAAGAGTACTACAAACCCCGGTTTTCTCAGGGTTACTTCTATACCCCTGATAGTAGAAGTAATTAACCAACTCTGAGGAATCTAACAAAAAGAACGAGTTGATGTCAGGAGAAGGGCCTCTCAACTGAACTAATATTGTGGGAAGAATGAGTGCAGTAGTTATTTTTGCAAATATTCTTCCATTTAACATAAAATGTTCAGTTTTATGGTATACATTTGAGTACTGTATAATAGTACCTAATGTTTTTATCCTTTTTCTCCTTTGTTGTCAATTACATATTTTCATACTTTTTAATGAAAAATTATTTCCTTTCATTTTTTAAAAATTTTTATTTTATTTGACACTCTTGACCCCTCTCTTCCTGAATACTCTCTCCTCTGTGACATTCAGACACCTTTTTTGGCTCATCATCTATATCATGCCCCCTAATAACCAATGTAGCCAACAATCTGGCTTTAGTCTTTGCCTTTCCTCTCTCTTCACTCTCTCGGCGACCTTGTAAATTTCCATGGATTTACTTATCATCTCTATGCAAATGACTCATATATTAATATATCAAACCCCAGACTCTCTCCTGAGTTTCAGACCCACATCACTAAGTAGCTATTTATGCTCCAGAGACATCTGAAACTCAACATGTCCAACTCTGAAGACATCATCTTTTCCTAAAAACCCAATCAGATTCTAAACTTGACATTTTATATTAAGGACAACGTCAGGTCTCCCAGGGGCACAACTTTGGTTATCCTTGACTCTCCACTCTCTTTCCCTTAATGTATCTAATCAGTTGCCATATTTTTTCTTTCTGCCTCCATAGCATCTTTCCCACCAACCAAGTCTTCTCAGGTTTCCCTGAATCTCTGGTGTCCATTATTTCTGATGGCAAATAATATTACTTTACATTCTTAACCAAAATTTGTTCAACCATTCCCTAATGGGTATCTGTTTTGATTTCAGACTTTGACTACTACAAAGAGGGTTTCTTTGAATATTTTGTTATGCAAAAAGCATTCTTTCTGCCACTCCTTCTTGGGGCATATGCCTAGTACTGTGATAGACTGATCAAGGGTTGTAGAAAGTTTAATAATTTGCTTCATTCCCACATAGTATTAGCTTCTTTTCCAGAGTGATTGGACGAGTTTAAAGTGTTGCCAATAAACGGTATATCAGTAACACTCTAGCACTGAGTGTTTTCACTATTCTTCAACTTTGCCAGTTTGATAATGTGAAATGAAACCTCTAACATGTGATAATTTTATCTTGCTTATTTCCAGTGATTTTCAACACTTTTAATATGACTTTATTATTTACATTTCTTCTTCTGAAAGCTGTTCATTTCCATATCCTCCACCAGCTGTCCCTTATTCTGTTGACTAAGCTGGTTCCTTCCTCTGCTTCTGCAGAGTTCTTCTAGAGCTCTTCTTAGAACCTTCATTTTGAGGAACGCCAAACCACCCCATCCCTCATTCTCTGATCTTCACTACCAGCTGCTCCTACAGGAACCAACCCATTCTTTCTGTTAGAATTTAAGCTCCTTGGGGGCAGGGATTCCCTTTCCTTTTGCCTACATCCACATCATCAGTACGTAGCACAATGCCCAGCATATATGCTTAATAAATGCTTAGTGACTGCCTGATTTTATGACAACTTCTGTGAAGTGACTGTGACTCTTACATGTGCACTTTAATTCTCAACATTTCTTTGATATTAGTCTCTTATCTGAAAAACTGCTTAAGAATTTTCCCCAGTTACAGCCACTCTTATTTTTCTATCATTGATTTAGTTCATAGTTTGAAATTTTAAATTAAAAAGTGATAATCAACTATTTTAGTATTTATGATTTCCATCTGTTGCTTGGGTGAGAATCCTCTCCCAACCACAGACATAAATGTTATTTTCTTCCATTCTCCTCCAGGTATTTTTTTATAATGTGACCTTTTACATTAAGGTCATACCCATTTAGAGCTTACGGTTGCATGTGTGTAAGATTTGAGTCTAAATCCAATTTCTGTGAAACTACCTCCACGTTGTCCAAATAATTCTTGTCAGAAGCAGGCACCTTCGAGTTGTTTACACCATTCAGTTTATTGAATATGTAACTGGATTCCATCCCTTCTGGACTTGGATTGTCAGTTCAGTTCCATTGATCCTCTTTGAATTTCCTAACTACCAAAAGGAGGATCATTTGTTTACAGTGTAGTTAGGTTTGGTGATACTGGGATCCTCTTATTCTGGCCCTTTTTCTTTGAAGATTCTGGATCTTTTCTTTCTCCAAACACATTTTATTATTTTGTCTAGTTCTACAAAGCAACTCCTTGATACTAAATTAAAATTAAATTGGCTGTGTGCTAGCAAACCTACTGTGCTAAGAGCACTGGTGTTCAGAGAGCTTAATGAAACTGAAGATTTAGGTAGTATATACATGTATTATGTGTATGGACATATGCACACTCATACACAGAGACATACATATATTCATCTATCCCAACCCTTCATGACCCCATTTGGGGTTTTCTTAGCAGAGATATTGGAGTGGTTTGCCATTTTCTTCTCCAGTTCATTTTACAAATGAAAAACTGAAGCAAAAATGGTTCAGTGACTTGACCAGGGTCACACAGCTAGTAAGTGTCTGAGGATGAATTTGAATTCATGAAATGACTTCAATTGACTTTAGGCCCAGTGCTCTATCCACTGTACCACCTAGCTGCCATGTATGTATTACCCAAACCTTTGGTTTGTGTGTATATATTTTTATATGTGAGGGTGTATGTGTATTTATATGTATACACATACATATATAGGGATATATGTATATATTATACATATATGTACACATTTATACTATATATACATATACACATTACCAGAACCTACATACATATAATATGTATGTATGTGTTGTTCAGTCATTTTTTCAGTGGCATCTGACTCATTTAGGAGGTTTCCTTGGTTAGCTACAGTGGTTTGCCTTCTCCCTCTCCTCATCTGAGGTGAGATGAAGAATCTGAGGTGAACAGGATTTGATGTCTGAAGTTGTATTTGAACCCAGGTCATCCTGACTCTAGGCTGGGAATTCTCACCACTGTGCCACCTAGGTGCTCATGCAGGTTTGTATATATGTATGAATAACCCAAAATGTAAAACTTTGAGTAACTGAGTTTGTCCATCTCATTTATCTGTTAGTGTAATTTCAGACAATGCCCTTTCCTCTTTTCTGGCATCTTCTTTTCTTTCTTTAGTTGTTTGTTTTCCCCTTTAGGGGATTGTTTTAGATATGATTCAATGCACCTTCATGTCCACTGATGGAAGAGGCAGTGGAGCAAGGCGACTGCCAACTTGTGGAACCCAGGATAACTTTGTGTACCCATATGCTTCAATTTCCCATCCTAAGCAGACTATGAAAGGTGAAAGACACAGTTCAGATCCTCCTTCTGACCTATGTTGTCTATGTTGTTGTTATTGGTATTCAGTAACTCAGTCATGTCCAATTCTTCATGACCCCATGTCCCAGAGGATGCCAGACTCTTCTTTCCTCCACCATCTCCCCAAGTCTGTCCAAGCTCATGTTCATTGTTTCCATGACAATCTCCATCCATCTCATCCTCTGCCATTCCCTCCTCATTTTGCCTTTAGTCTCTCCCAGCATCAGGATCTTTTCCAATTAAGTCCCATCTTCTCATTATGTGGCCAAAGGATTTAAGCTTCATTTTCAGTATTTATCCTTCCAGTGAATAGTCTTGAGTTAATTTCTTTAAGTATCAAATGATTTAACCTCCTTATCGTCCAAGGAGTTCTCAAAACTCTTCTCCAGTCCCACAATTAGAAAGGATTGATTCTGTGGCACTCAGTTTTCCTTTTAGCTCAACTTTCACAGGCATTTATTACTACCAAAAAAACTGCAGCTTTGACTCTACAGCCCTTTGTCAGAAGGCGAGGCCTCTGTTTTTAGAATGCTCTCCACATTTGCTATTTTCTACCAAGGAATGTCTTTTAATTTCATGTCTGTGGTCACTGTCTACAGAGATCTTTGAGCCCAAGGATATAAAATCGGAAACTGTTTCCAATTCTTCTTCCTCTCTTTACCAGGAAGTGATAGGACCAGATGCCACAATCTTAGTTATTTTTTCTTAATGTTAAGGTTCAAGCTAGTTTGTCTACTCAACTTTTTAACTCCCATCAAGACGCATTTTAATTCTTTATCACTTTTTACCATCAGAGTGGTATCATCTTCATATCTGAGATTGTTGATAATTTCTCCCAGCAACCTTAATTTTGGCTTTTGATTCATCCAGCCTGGCATTTGGCATGATGGGCTCTGCCTATGAGTTATTTTTTTAACTGATCCAACCATTTTGGAGAGTAATCTGGAATTATGTTCAATGAGTTATTAAACTGCCTACATCTTTTGACCAAGCTACAAGGTCTGTTTCCAAAGATGATTAGGGAAAAAGGAAAAGAACATATATGTTCTAAAATGTTTATAGCATCTCTCTTTATGATGGCAAAGAACTGGAAATTGCAAGAATGTCAATCAATTGGGGAATGGGTGAATAAGTTATGGTATATGATTGTGATGTAATATTAGTGTGCCATAAGAAATGATGGGAACAATAATCTTAGAAAAACATGGAAAAGTTTGCATGAAAAAATCAAGACTAAAATAAGCAGAATCAAGGAAACATTAAAAACAGTGATAGCAATATTGTTTTAAGAATGACTGAGCAAATAAGTCATTTTGACTATTATAAATGCCCAGATTAATGACAAAGGGCATATGAAGAAAGGTGCTATCTGCACATAGGTTAGTTAAATGAAGTCACAATATACAGCTTTGTCATACTCCTTTCCCAATCTCAGACCAATCATTTATTCTATATTTGGTTCTTGACCCACATACAGTTTGCTGAGGGAAACAAGTAATATGATCTAGTCTTTCCATGTCTTTGAAGACTTGCCACATTTTGTTGTGAACCACACAGCCAAAGGCTTAATGTAGCCAGAGTTGCACAAGTAGATTTTTTTTTTCCTGGAACTCTCTTTCTTTGGTCATAATCCAAAAAATGTTGGCAATTTGGTGTCTACTTCCTCTTCCTCTTTGAAACTCAGCCTGCAGTTCTGGTAATTCTCAGTTCATATATTGCTGAAGACTAGGTTGCTGACTCTTAAGCACAACCTTGTTGGTATGCAAAGTGAGCACAGTTGGTTGGTAATTTGAACATTCTTTGCCATTGTCCTTTAAGACTGGGCCATGAAAAAAAAAGACTGGACTGTAAGCTTATCTTTTCCAATCTAGTGATCACTGTTGAGTTTTCCAAATTAACTGGCATATTGAATGCAGTACCTTAGCAACATCATCTTTTAGGATTTTAAATAGTTCATTTGGAATTCTGTCACCTCAGTTAACAATGTTTCTTAAGATGCATATGACTTAATTCTCTAGAATGTCTAGCTCTGGGTCAGTAACCACATTGTTGTGGTTATCAGTGATGTTAATTTCTTTCTTGCATAGAACTTCACATTCTTGTCACTTTTTCTTAATTTATTCTTCTGAGATGACCCTACCAGCCCATTTTGGTCTGAAACATTCCTTTGATATCTCTGATTTGCTTGAGAAGTTCTCTGGTCTTTCCTAATCTATTGTTTTCTTCTTTTCCTTTACATTACCCATTTAAGAAAACCTTCTCATCTCCTCTTGCTGTTCTCTGGAATTCTAGATTCTCCTTTACCTTTCACTTTCCCTTTTTCCTCAGCTACTTGTAAAGTCTCACCAGGTAGCCTTTTTTCTTTCTTGTTCTTTTTTTTTTCTTTGGAATGTTTTTATTGCTGTCTGCTATGCAATATTGTAGACCTCTGACCATAGTTTTTTCAGGCCCTCTGTCTGCCAGATTTAATCCCTTAAATCAGTTCATCACCTCTACTTCATGTTCACAACAGATGTTCTTTAGGTCAGACATATAGTTTGATGGTTTTCCCTATTTTCTTCTATATAAGTATGAATTTTGCAATAAGAAACTCATGGTGTGAGCCACAGCGAGGTCCAAGTCTTGTTTTATTTGACTGTCTAGAGCTTATCCATCTTTGACTGCAAAGTGTATAATCAATCTGATTTCAATATTGACCATCTGGTGATGTCCAGATGTGATGTGTAGAGTCATGTGATGTGTAGAGTCACCTTTTGGGTTGTTGAAAAAGAGCGTTTGCTGCAATCAGAGAGCTGTCTTGCCAAAACTCTATTAAATTCTATCCTGCTTCATTTTGTACTCCAAGGCCAAATTTGCCTAATATTCCAATTATCTTTTGATAGCCTACTTTAGCATACCAATCCCCTGTGACGAAGGTGTTTTTTTAGTGTTATTTCTAGATATTGTAAGTCATCACAGAGATGAGCAGCTTTGGCCACTTTGACATCAGCGGATGGAGCACGGACTTGCTTTGGACTTGAACAAAAAGTATTTTGTCCTTTTGGAGATTCCTCCCCAGGACTGCTTTCCTCACCCTTTTGTTGATTATGAGGGTTACTTCATTTGTTCTAAGGATACCAGAGACTGGTATACTCTCTCTGCTGCACTGTTCCACTGACCTTAGACCAAGACAGACGACGGGCTCCTTGCACAACTTCCAGATGGATATGTGTGGTGAATGGCACGCACATTGTCCAGATGCCCATCCCTGGCACACAAGTGTCAGGGCTACAATCTCTGTGAAGCAGAAGCCAGATTTCTGGGGTTGAACATCACTCACGGTTGTTTTGCAGGGGAGACTGAGGGTTGCCCAGGACCAGAGGCAGTAATTACCATAATGGTCTTCATCCAAAGGAGAAGAGACTGGAGAAGTATGGCCCCTTCCACCAAGTTCACCTAGATCTGCAGGTCTTGCAGGGGTCAGGCTATGAGAGGACCCCTTGCTGCCATCTGCTATCTGGACAAGATGGCTGAAACAAGGAACCATGCCCTAAGGTCAGCCAGGTCAGGGGAATCAGAAGTCAGTAAAAGTAATTTAGATTTATAAATTCTGTTAATGGAGATTTATAATTTGTTAGAGCTGGCAACTCCCTCAGATAGCATGGAATCCACCTTCCTCATTCTTTAAGTGAGAGATTTGAGGCATGGAGATGAAGAGTGGTTTGTCCAAAGTGATCTAGGTAGGAAGGCACAAAGACAGAAGGTCAGCACAGGTCACTGCCTCAGAAGCATAACTGAAATACAGACTGGTACAGGGATCTCTGTGGCTGCACTTTTACTGTGTGTTCATGGAGTTCTTACCTGATCAATGGGTTTACCAGGAAGCTGAACAAAGAGTCTTCTACACAATCTAGCACAATCAGGACTAAAGAATCCCTGACTAGATTCACTTGGATGCAAAGAGAAGAATCTGACTGCTTGACCGCAAATCAAGGCAACAATTGTTCATTAAGCACCTACTGTGTACTAGGTCATGTGCTAATCATTGGGGATACAGAAAGACAAAGGGCAATCACAGACTAATGGAGAAAACGTGCAAACAACTGTGTACAGATGAGGGAAGCACTAGCATTGAAGAGACTCATGGCAGGCTCCTCAGAGAAGGGGCCTTTAGCTCCCTCATTAGGAAATTAGAGAAACCTGGAGTGGGAGATGAGGAGGGACAGAATGCCAGGCATGAGATCGGCCAGGGCAAATGCCTGGAATCTGGAAATGAGTAGACTGTCATTAGGGAGGAACAGCAGGAGGGCCAGTGTCACTGGCTGGCAGAGGGGCGAGAGTGAGGAATGCAATATAATGTGTTATAGGCAACAGTCTGGCCCCAAACACACACACATGCACGCACACACACACACACACACACACACACACACATACTCACACACGTGCACACACCTACAAGTGCATACACGCTGCAATTCAGTCAGACTGGACTTCTTATTTCCTCATGCACATCTTCCACCTCCATGCTTTTTCCCAGTCTTGTGAGCATCCCCAAGCATGGAATTCCCTCTCTCCTTTCTTTGGCCCCATAGAGTTCTTCTCTTCCTTAAGCTGTAACTCAAAAATCACTTCATGCATGAAACTTTTCCTGACCCCCAGTCCAGTGCTAGTGTCCTCCCTTCCAAGCTACTTTGTGTTAAACTACTTCATATGTATTAATATTTATTAACTTTATACCATACTGTATACATTTCTAGGAATCCATGTTCTCTCCCCCATAAGAACGAAAGATCCCTGAACCATGGAATGATTTAATTCTTGTTCTTGTATCCTCAGCACCCTCATTTTGTGATTAAGTGACTTGCCCAAGGACTCTTAGCCAGTAAACACAGCAAACTGCCTAAAAACTCAGGCCCTCTGCCACCAAATTCAGTGTCTTTTTGGTTCCTTTATCCCTTCCTGGGTCCATCTCATCCAATTCCTCCTGTAGGTTTACAGTGCACTCGATGTGCCAGCAGCCTCCCTGGCTCTCCAGTGCTTCAGCATCTCTCCCAGGAAACCCCTTTCTACTCCTTCCCCATTCATCCTTATGACTGCTCACCTAGAGCATAGTCTCCCAGCTAGTCTGCCTCCCCTCTTACACACCTGGAGTCTACACAGTTGCCAGCTCCAAAGTTCCAAAGCCCAGGTTTCATCCTATCACACCTCACCTCATGAAACTCCCATGGCTCCCTGTCACCTCCAAAATAACATACAACCCCACCCATCTGATGTTTAAAGACCTTCACAGACCAGCTAGAGCTTACTTATCTTGGTTGGTTATCTAATATACATCTTGATATCTAAGGTTGGCTTAGATAACCTTTTCCATATCCAGTTTGTTAAATTCAGTACTTCAAGGTTTGGTGATTAAATAGCGTTTATTCCATGGCAGTGTTGTTCAGTCATTTCAGTGGTGTCATGATCTGGTTTGGGGTTTTCCTGGTGAAGAACCTGGAGCAATTTGCTATTTCCTTCTCTAGCTTGTTTTACAGATGAGAAAACTGAGGCAAGCAGGGTGAAGTGACTTGCCCAGGGTCACACAGCTAATGTCTGAGACTGGATTTGAGTCCACAAAGATGAGTCTTCCTGACTATCAGTCCAGCACTGTACCTACTGCACCACCCAGCTGCCTAACAAATTTTCATTAGGCACTTACTATGTGCCAGGCACTATGCTAACTCATGGGAGCTATGACAAAATGCAATCAAGCCCTCAAGAAGCTGATATTATACTGGGAGCAAATATTTTGTTTAAGAGATAAACAACTACACAGTGATTTGGGGAGGGGACACTTGAGCCTCACCTCAAAGGGAGTCAAGGCTCTCAGAAGGAGTGTGGGGACTAGCCAGAACCAGACAAAGCCATAGCCGATACAAAGAACAGTGAATGGGACAGTGTAGGTGAGATGTGTATGGGATGGGAGGGGATGGGAGGGATAATGGGAAATTAGTGTAGAGAGATATGGTGAAACCTGATTGTGAAGGATTTCAAAATTCCAAACAGAGGAGTTTGTAGCTCATCCTAGCAGTACCAGGAAGCAAGTGATAGGTCTTGAGTAAGGAAGGGATGATGACAGGATCAGACTTATTTATGCTTTGGGAATTCACTTCTGAGGGAGCAGGCACTTTTCCCGCCACAAGGGACCATGGAACCTTGTTCCCTTAGTATACAGTCTTTCTGAAGTGTTTTGGCCACAAGTTCTCCACCCCTGGAAGGCAAACCCCTGGGGCCTTTCAGTTCCAGCCATTGTCTGGCCAAAGCTTTTCCATAATGGCCCCATGGGTTAGGGCTAGGCTCAACTGGCCAAGACCAGGGCTGGAGGTTCTATTTACTTTAATCCAGCCACCTAAAGCATAAACTATCATACAGGGAAGCATTTGACAGGAATTGTCTGAGGGAAGGAGGAGAGCACTCTCCTTCCACATAATTGACTATTATAATTGTTTATGGAATAGATTCAAGTTCTCCCAATGTTTGTCAAGAGTCCAGCCCCTCTCCAATTCCTCCCCCAGCCTCTTAGCATTGCCCACACCCCTCCCCTTTGGCTCACCCCTGTACACAACCTATCAGAGCCTTTGACACTTTAGGGCTTCTCTGGGGGCAGTGGCTCCACCTTGAATCCTACAGAGCGAGCTGTGAAACTGAAAACGGGTTGGCTCATTCCTCCCTGTTTCCACCCCACCCCAGACTATCCAGGTAAGGCCAAAGAAGAGAGAGAAACTCTAATAATAGAAGCCTATTTAGGGCTGCTTATCTTGGGTCAATCACTAAACTTGGGGAACATAGTCATTCACGTAACTTATTGTGTGACCTTGTACCAGTCTCTTCTGCTCCCCAGGTCTCAGTCTCCTCAACTGTGAAATGAGGTGATTCAACTAGGTGGCCTCTGAAGGTCCAGCCCCTCACTAATGATTCCAACTGTTGTTATAAATACAACTAATGAATGCTCACCAAAATGCCATGGGAAAGAAGAAGCAAACGGGATTCTCTTTCATTTCTTATTTTTCAAGTAAAAGTTGTGCTAAGCATGCTGGGAAACCTTGGCCATTCTGAGCCCTCCTTAGCACCAGGGCCCAGGTTCTCCACACCTGAGGACAATGGAACCTCACATCTGCAGAAGGCTTTCTGCTTATTAAAGATGCAGTGAAAGTGTGCAGATTGCATGTTATTGAGGGAGAACTGAAGCCGGATAAAAACTATGTCACCAATATGTTTCCCAAGATCACCCATTGGTTATATAATAGATAAAACAGAAGCAATAGACAGAAATACCCAACCAAGTAACAGCCCCTCCTCACATCCCACAAACTTGGCCTTGCTATTTCCCTTCTAAAAGACAATGTTTCTTCAGATACAATAAATATTATGAAGCATTAAAATAAGTGAAATGTTTGCTCATATTGGCATCACTGCCTTCCTCAGGATTCCTTCCTTCCCCTCTCTTGCCTCCCTCCCTTCCTTTCTTCCTTCCTTTTCTTCCTTCCTTTCCTTCTTCCCTCCTTTCTTTCTCATTACTTCTTTCTCATTCCTTTTCTCCTTCCTTCCTCTGCCTTCTATCATTCGGTCTTCCTTCTTTCCCTTATATCCACCCGCTTCTCTCCTCTCACACAGGAACCATCCTAATGCAAGTCTGTCACCTGGACTATTGCAATAAATAGTCTTCTGATTGGTCTTTGTGTGTGTGTTCATATTTCTACACATATACCTGTGCACAGTCTTTACTTTGTGTCACCAGAATTTAGCATACTTCCTGATGCCTAGGAGATGCTTAATAATTACTTACTTATTGATTTCTTCCTTCCCTTTCTTGATTCCATCCTTATTTATTTCCCTTTTTGTCTTCCTCTCCTCTTCCTTCTCTTTTCTGTGTCTCCATATGTTTCTCTCTTGCTCTTTCTCTGTCCCTCTGTCTTTGTGGCTCTCTATGTCTGTTTTCTCTCTCCCTCTCTTGCTGTCTCTGTCTCTCTCCACTCTTCTCCTCTCCCCTTCAGTTCTCATCTACCTCTTCTGCCCTGTGTCCACTTTTCCTACAGAGCAGAAAGACAGACCAGGCCTGGAATCCACTTGGGCTCCTGGTGCCCACTTGTCCCCTGCCTTGCCGGGTTCACCACCTCAGTCTTTTCAGGAATCTGACAGGAGCCCATCTCCCTTGGTGATCCAGTTGCAGCCTCATCCCACATCTGTTTCAATTATCAACATCATTCGGAAAACAGGCAGAGCCTCGTTGCATCTCTCATGAATATTTTGTCAGGTCATGGCTTATTTAGGCCTCCCAGGGCTCCCTTGGAGCAGGCCCTGTGTACAGCACAAATGACCTCATGTAAATCCCTCTGTGCTCACTGCCGCCCCACCAGGAGTGATGATGGAGGCCATGGAGGGCAAGAAGGGGGCAGAGAATTCTCACCTTCACCCCCAGCCTCAACAAGGAGGCTTGGTGAGCACCTGCCTCCAGCCTCTGGCTCCAACCTGCTGCCCCCACCACCTCCTTGGGCAAAGCTGAGAGGGATCGACCTTCTCCTTGGCTATTGCTCACCATTGCTGCTGCAGCCACCACTACCTCTACAAGGTGAAACAAGCGGGCTCTTCAGGGAGGCAGAGCAAATTAAAGCTCGCCACAGGAAAGGCGTGCCGCTGGCACCATGCTCGGGCACCAGCTGCAGATGCAACAGCTATCATCTGACATTCTGACATCCGCATCGAGTCGAGCAGGCGAGTGAGCCAGGGCCGGCCCAACATGGCCCAGGACTCCACAGCCCAGCCTTGAGCAAAACAGGTGTAAGGACATCCTGTTGCTAATCTGCCGAGGCTGCGGGCTGACGAGAGACATCTGAGGCAGGCAGGCAGGCGAAGAAGAGATGCCGAAAATAACAAAGAAGGTGAGGCCAGGTTTGACAAGCTCATTGATAATGTCTGAGATAGAACCGGTCTGCATGGTGGCTGCCAACGGGGCGTGTTGTTTGGGGAAAACTGAAGACCACAGGCAAGGCAAGAGCAGGCCCATCCATCACTGTTTCAGGCAAGCCAAAGTATGAAGGGGCAGCCCCCCAGAGTCGCCCTCCAGCCTTTGGCTGTCTGCGGGCAATGCTGCTCCCTTCACCTCCCCATGAACATACACTCCTCCCCATAGCTGGGTCCAAGGTGATGACCAACATCTTTACCAAATGTCCATATAGACACAGTGCTCAATGTATGTGATCTCATTGGATGAGAGGCAGTGTGACCTAATGGTCTAGGTCTTAAACTTGAAGTCAGGAAGACCTGGTTGAATCTCTGACCCTGGACATACACTCAACCTCTAGGTGCTTCAGTTTCCTTATCTGTAAAAAGTCAAGGTCTCTAAGATTGCATCTAATGCCAGGTCTATGATGTTCAGGACAAGCCTGGAAGGGGGTGCTATGGTTATCTCTTCATTCTTATAAAGATGAGGAAGTTGAGACAGGGGTATCTGAGATGGAACTTGAATTGGACCTTTCTGGTTCCTATGCCAGCTCTCTGTCCACTCTGCTAAACTCCTGGTGAAGAGATCAGGACCAACAAACCCCTCCAGTGACGTTCTGAGGTGGTAAGGAGGTCCTTTCAGTGACTGGACAACCTCATGATCAGGTCTCTGAGAAGAGGCATTTCACCAAGTCTGTCAGACAAATGACCTCTGCTCAGTAAGTATGTCACAGCAGAAGGTGACAAGCTGGAGCCAGGGTTCAGATCCTCATTCTGACTACAGCTGTGTAATCCTAAGCCTCTGAATCTGTCTCCTCTTCCAAATAGTGGCACAATAACTAGTGAAGGTGCCACAGCAGAGGACCAGGACCAGGGCAAATTTCCCATAAGGGATGGCCCTGAAGCATGTAGCAAACATCATTAGTAGCACTGGTTGTGGGGACCTGGGGAACTGCATGTCCTTTCATGGGTCCTTAGACTCCTTGAGTTCCAGGACAGCCAGCATCATTGTAGGTGGGTAGTTTGGCTCAGTGTAATAGCAAGAGCTCTGCATTAGGAGTCAAAGAAACTTCCTGTGAATCTTGAATATGCTCATGAGTAGTCAGGGGACCTTGAGAAAGTCACTTAAAATTCCTCCTCACTGGAATATCCAGAGACTGGACCAGAAGATCTCTGAGGGCACCCTCCCCAGACCCCACCAGCTCTCAATCCAACCACGGCTGTGGAAGCAGCTGCCATGCAAAGTGCACCTTCCAAGGGCATCACATCCAGACTGGCATGTTTTAAATGAAAGAACAGAATACTCAAAGAAGCCTGGAGGAGAATTCTTTCTCATAATATCCTTACTTTGTCTACTGGGTGTTATTTGTTCTGAAGAATTCCTGCCTGCCCAGCCTGGCCTTTGTGTGTGGGGGACGGGGGAAGGGGGAGGAGCGGTTCCTCAGAAAAGACAATTCCAAACCAAGTCTCATTCACAGTAGAGAATCTCAGTTGGATATTAAAGTTAGCAGCTGCTATTGTCTGGTTAACAACGACAATTAGAGTACATTTTTGCAGTGGCTTTTGGAGGCACAGATGGCTGGTTGATCCAAGCAACATCCTCTTTCCACAGGAGGACAGTGAGTCCTGCTCACATTAGGCTAGAAAACACTACTCCCTGTAGTTAGGCACCCATTCCCCCCAAAAGTGAAAATGTGCTTGAATCTAGAAGGGCCCCATATGCTCTCTCTCTCTCTCTCCCTCTCTCTCTCTCTCTCTCTCTCTCTCTCTCTCTCTCTCTCTCTCTCTCTCTCTCTCTCTCTCTTTCTCTCTCTCCCCCTTCCTCCCTCCCTCTCTCTCTCTTTCTCTCTCCCTAGTGATCTTGGGAAATTGTAGACTCAGCAGCCCTGAGTCCCAAAGAAAGCTTCTTGGAAGACAGAGCCCTCTTACTTTCTAATGGAGTCCAGTATGAATTGGAGCCAAAACTAGGGTGAGGTGATCAGGACTATCCCACAGGGTACTGCACTTCAGAGGATCCCAAGTTTAGTCCTCCCTTTTGATTGACTTTAATTAATTACTATTTGTAGTATTTTCCCATCATGAATCACTCAGTTGATTGGAAGGTGTGTTCACCTAGTTTGCCCCGAGCATGCTGCTAGCCCAGGTACCAGTATCCCTAGTTATTTCTCTGAAAGGACTGGAGTGTCCATAGCTGTTATTGTGGGTAAAGCAAAATGGAATCACTGAAAAAATGAAAACTGCCCATTCTGAAATGAGCACCAACCACCACATTCATAGTCCTCATTGGACATCTTTGATGGAACACCCCTGCACCATACCATTTGAATTGCCCTGGAAACAGAATTGTCTAAAGGTAGCCAGGTGAGCCATCCATCCCTTGTAGCTCTTTCTTAGCCTCCCCATACCAAGTGAGGTGGGGACAGTTAATAAAGAAATGCTAGTACATGACTAGTTAAAACCTGCTAATGGATCACTCTCCTCTGGCATGGGGGTAGTGGGGTGATGTTCCCTGCTTACAACCGTAACTGGCATTATTGTACCTGTGTAGTTTATGGATTTCCAGAGCTTTAAATCATTTTCTTGGACTAATGGAGGTCCAAGGTCTAAGTTTCCAAAGTTAAGGTGTCTGTACCCTGAAGGAAATGTAGCAAAACTCGAAGATGAAGGGAGAGAAAGGAACCACAATTGGTTCCCTCCCCTCCCATAAATCCATTTAGTTTTTAAATGTCTTGGTCTATGACATGATAAAGGTAGTTTAGTCACTTTGAGTTTGGGGCCTCCCTTGTGATGGAATGAAAGGAATTACAAGGTTGAAATGTCAGTCTCCACAGTG